>NC_142482.1:44276709-44901709 GCF_049115385.1 Moschus berezovskii | reverse complement strand
CTACAAACAATAAATGCTGGAGAGGGTGTGGAGAAAAGGGAACATTCTTGCACTATTGGTGGGAATATAAATTGATACAGTCACTATGGAAGATGGTATGGAGATTCCTTAAAAAACTAGGAATAAAACTACCATATGACCCAGTAATCCATTCCTAGGCATATCTCTAAGGAAACCAAAATTGAAAGAGACACATGTATCCCACTGTTCACTACAGCACTATTTACAATAGCTAGAACATGGAAGCAACCTAGATGCCCATCGACAGATGAATGGATAAAAAAGTTGTGGTACATAGACACAATGGAATATTACTCAGCCATAAAAAGAAATGCATTTGAGTCAATTCTGATGAGGTGGATGAACCTAGAACCTATTATACAGAGTGAAGTAAATCAGAAAGAGAAGAGCTTTACAAAAAGGTCTTAATGACCCAGATAACCATGATGGTATGGTCACTTAACTAGAGTCAGACATCCTGGAGTGTGAAGTTAAATGGATTTATTAAGCATTACTGCAAACAAAGTTAGTGGAGGTGATGGAATTCCAGCCGAACTATTTCAAATCCTAAAAGAAGATGTTGTGAAAGTGTTGCATTCAATATGCCAGCAAATTTGGAAAACTCAGCAGTGGCCACAGGACTGGAAAGGTCAGTTTTCGTTCTAGTCCCAAAGGCAATACCAAAAAATGTTCAAACTATTGTACAATTGCACTCATTTCACATGCTACCAAGGTAATGCTCAAAATCCTTCAAGCTAGGCTTCAGTAGTATGTGAACTGAGAACTTCCAGATGTACACGCTGGATTTAGAAGGGTCAAGGAACCAGAGATCAAATTGCCAATATCTACTGGATAACAAAAAAAGCAAGGGAATTAAAAAAATAACATACTTCTGTTTCACCAACTACATTAAATCCTTTGGCTGTGTGGATCACAACAAACTGTGGAAAATTCTTAAAGAGATGGGAATACCAGACCACCTGACCTGTCTTCTGAGAAACCTGTATGTAGGACAAGAAGCAACAGTTAGAACCAGATTTGGGACAACAGATTGGTTAAACACCAGGAAAGGAATATGTCAAGGCTATATTGTCACCTTGCTTATTTAACTTATATGCAGGGTACATAATGCAAAATGCTGGGGTGGAATCAAGACTGCCATGATAAACATCAACAGCCTCAGATATGCAGATGATACCACTCTAGTGGCAGAAAGCAAAGAGGAACTAAATAGCATGTTGATGAGGGTGAAAGAGGAGAGTGAAAAAGCTGGCTTAAAACTCAGCTTTTAAAAAACAAAGATCATGGCAGCCAGTCCCATCACTTCACGGCAAACAGATGTGGGGGTGGAGTGCAAACAGTGACAGATTTTATTTTCTTGGGCTCCAAAATCACTGCTGACAGTGACTACAGCCACAGAATTAAAAAGATGTTTCTTGGAAGAAAAGCTATGACAAACTTAGACAGCATATTAAAAAAGAAAGACATCACTTTGCTGACAAAGGTCTGTATAGTCAAAGCTGCGGTCTTTCCAGTAGTCATGTAGTCATGTATGGATGTGAGAATTGAACCATAAAGAAGGCTGAGCACCAAAGAATCGATGCCTTCAAACTGTGGTGCTAGCGAAGACTCTTAAGAGTCCCTTGGACTGCAAGGAGATCAAGCCAGTCAATACTAAAGGAAATCAACACTGAATATTCATTGAAAGGACTGATGCGGAAGCTGAAGCTCCAATCCTCTGACCACCTGATGTGAAGAACCAACTCATTGGAAAAGACCCCGATGCTGGAAAAGATTGAGGGCAGGAGAAAAGAGGGCATCAGAGGATGAGATGGTCGGATGGCATCACTCACGCAATGGACGTGAGTTTGAGCAAATTCTGGAAGATAGTGAAGGACAGGGAAGCCTGGCATGCTGCAATTCATGGGGTCACAAAGAGTTAGACATGACTTAGCAACATAACAGCAAAGTTCCAGAGTTTACATGTATTATCTTATTTATTCCTAACACCATGTCAGCAAGGCAAACTATTTCCCCCACTTTCTTGTTATTCAGTCACTCAGTCGTGTCCGACTGTTTGGGACCCCATGGACTATATTAAGTTCAAAGATGTGAAATAGCTATCCTAAGCCCACACAGCTAGAAAGCACTGGAGTTTGGATTCAAATCCAAGCAACTTACCTTGAGAACCCAGAATTTTAAATGTTAAGCACTGTTTAGAATTTTTAAGTAGCACTGATTTCAAAAATGTCTCTTTTTCTACTATGTAAAAATATCCTGAAGGGGCAAAAATATGGGAAAAGGCATAAAACGTCTAGAGGGAAAACTTGGGTAAAATCTGCTGTCAGCCAAGGGGGTAATGTAAATTTGGCAAGGGTAGTACTGTAAATTGGTACACTCTTCAGAGAATGCTTTGGCAATGTCTAACAAAATTATACACATAAACACATACATTTTCTTATACACATAAGACATGGCTGAAAAAATACAAGAAAGAGAACATAGGAGATTGGGGAAAGGCATTGGGAGGGAAATATTTTTACTACCTTTTACAATTTTTCAATATTAAACCATGTTTTCTTATTCGACATATAGTGCCGCTCAGTCCGACTCTTTGGGACCCCATTGGACTGTAGCCTGCCAGACTCCTCTGTCCGTGGAATTCTCCAGGCAAGAATACTGGAATGGGTTGCCATTTCCTTCTTCAATTCAAAATATAAGTGTAATCTAAAAATGAATTTAAAAAAGGACCATGCAACTGACTCTTTAAAAAGACCACTACCCTAGCCAGTTTAGATTCAAAAGTAATTGCTGGTATTATACCCACTTCCCAACTGCTCAGTCCTATTCCCAACCACTGTCTGGTGCATATTTGATGGCTTAATTTCTTGTAAGTATAAAAATAATATAATTTCACAAATCTGTATATGTCAGCAAGTCCCACTGGATTTGTATGTCATTTCTACCTAGCCTATTCAATTTTTATCTTGGTTTCAGTATTTTTCAAGAAATATTTCAATCCATTGCCTTCCCAGATGCCTTCAACATTTCCAAAGAACATGAACTTAGGAAGGAATGTGTTCTTCTGTCAGTGGTAGCATTCTCTTTTTTTAATGTATCTGAAATTCAAATTATTTTTGAAGTGAAAGGAAATAACTTGCAAAGCCTGCAGAGGCTCTAAATTTGTGTGTGTGAATAAATGTAAGGGGATGACTCAACTTCAGCTCTGAACTGTGTGTGTGGGAGGCAGTCACATGTGCCAAGCTAACTTCTTCATTAATGTGGGAGATGGCTCACCGAAGTTAAACAAGTTAGAGGACACTTTTTAAATTTCCTCTCATACGTGGGGACTTGCCCTCTAGCCAGTGGATCTAGAACTCAAGTGTAGAAGGAGACAAGAAAGTGCCCATGAGCAATTCCCATGACTCTGCTATTCAGACTCACAGGCATACCTCTGCCACAGATGAGAAAGTGTATGGTGGGGCTCTGATACTGAGATTCCTCTAACTTACAGAACCCAAGACTCTTTGCGGGAGAGCACATTTCACTATTTCAAAGTCCGCAATCCTAGAAAAACAGACCATCGTCGACAACCCTACATGACCTTGATGGCATTATTACTATCAGCATCTTGTGTGCTTCTATGTGCCAACCACAACAGCGGGCATTTTTGGATACACTTTTTTCCTAACCATCACAATGACTTTAGGAGACAAATGTAATCTCTACTTTTCAAATGAAGAGATATTGAGGCTCAGAAAGATTAAGTGACATATTAAGATTATCAGGTTGAGCCGGGAGGGAATTCAGGTCATTCTGACTGCCTGCCCTACACCATCTCCTTGTAAGTACTTAGAATGGAACTATTTGCCAAATTAAAAAAAAAAAAACAACCTCAACAAACCAAAGTAGCATCAGACATTAACTGGGATGTATAAATGGTGTCAGTGGATAGTATCATTACTCCGTCCCCACACAGAACATCATCCCGGCTCACTGTATCACTTGGCAAAGAGCAAGGGTTCTCAGCATCTCACCCATCACCCTCTCCCTTGTGTCTTAAAGCGTTCACTACTCTCCAGTCTAAAAGAAGGATAAGGCACTAGCTTCCAGCCAGTTGCCTGTGTCATCCACACTTCCATAGCTCCTCTGAAGCCCAACCTCCTTTGAAACATGTATGTTTGTTTCCAGAGCATGGACTCTTCTTGGAGGATGATTATTTTTCAAAAATAGGAAATGAGTCTACTACCCAGAACATTTTTCCCCCACATGGCTTTTTCCTTAGTCACAAGTTCACCTCAAGCAGATCTGCTCTGCATAGCATTTCAGTGTGTATGTTTTGGGTAGCTGACTTCCTTTCTTTTCATATATACCTTCTGAACATCAATCAGGCTTTCTCTAAGGAAGATGATAAGTTTTCTACATTTCTCTCACAACTTATTAGGAATTCCCTCTTTTCACCAATATGGTTTAGCAAAATCCGGTAGGAAGAAAGCGACCGTGTCAGTGAGGCACTTGGCCTCCTTCTCCACATTCAGGCATGAAAGGGAAGCCAGCAAAACTGTGGCGTCAAGCTCCCTCAAGATCCAGAAAAACACAGTGCTTGTTCTTAAAAGAAAAATTCATCCTTAAACACACACACCCACATCAAATCTTACCCATTCTTTTTCTTTGTTATTTTTCACTTTTCTCGCAGGCTGCATCTCCCCATCTAGGTGCTGGAGTGACCAAGGTCCTCCTAGTTCCCAGCATGCCCCCCATGCCCCCCACATGCCCCACGCTTGCTGGCACATACACATACACATTAACATACAAAAGATGATTTTCATGCAAACAATTATTAACTTCATAAACTACAGTATAAGTTCCTTGGGAATAAGAGTTGAGTTTTGCCCCATGATACCTAAGACATGCCTTGTCCAGAGCAGACATACATGAAGTTTTAGCATAAAATAATATTTTTAACGGACATTAGAAAACATAAACATTTTCATAAGACTGTATTCCTTCAGGGTGGTAACCTTGAGTGTTACACACATGATTTAAAGATATTTCCGTTATTTAATACAAGCATAATAATTCTCTCATCACATTACTCTCATATTAAATTTGTTCAAAAAATAATTGTCATAACTCTCATGACCCAGGAATTTTGATAGACACTGAAGACTCAAAGTGGAATAAAGCATCAAGCATCCAGAAACATATAAATTCTATGAAAAGTGAAGCCATACGTGAAAATGCACTACAGAGCTATGTAGCAAAACTGGGGTGTGAACCACTTGCACAGCACAAAAAGATCACACCAGTTGTCACTAGGAGGTTCTAGGCTTCCAAGGACAAGTAAGACTTTTACAAAGAAAGAAGAAGAGAGGCATCTCAACAGCCTAATCAAATGTACAAGTTTTGGAAGCCGACAATACATATGCTGTGCTTGACAAGAGGCAAGGGGCTGGCACTCATCTTCATCCTTTGAAGAGAGATGTGATTTTCTTCTGAATTTGTCAAAGGGCTTTATGATAGAATGGCAAACTTTTGGTAAAAACCATTTAAGTACAGTTTATAAACATGCTCTTGGGTAGTGTCTAAGACAAAATTTATAGATTTGAGTGATAGCAATACAAACAATAACTTAAAGAGTATACAGTTCTCTTCAACACATATATTTTGGTTAAGTATTTAAAAATTAATCTTAACTTTCTTCAGTCCAAGCTCCTAATTTATTGTGCAACTAAAGAATTAGTGATTTTTGAAAAGTAGAAGTTAACAAAATCCTGGGTTCAAATTACTATGAAGAGATAAGTCCATGGAATTAGGTTAAACTGGGAACTAGAAATAAGAGCACATGTTTCTTTTGGTCTCAAACTGTTACAGCTTACAGGCAAAGAAATAAAGTATTTCAAACTTTTTCTAGAACTATTTGAAAGGATTTATTTCATGCTATACTTTAAGTGACTTTATTCAGTTCAGTTCAGTTCAGTCCAGTCCAGTCGCTCAGTCGTGTCCGACTCTCCGTGACCCCATGAATCACAGCACGCCAAGCCTCCCTGTCCATCACCAACTCTCGGAGTTCACTCAAACTCATGTCCACAGAGTCGGTGATGCCATCCAGCCATCTCATTCTCGGTCGTCCCCTTCTCCTCCCATCCCCAATCCCTCCCAGCATCAGACTCTTTTCCAGTGAGTCAACTTGTGGCATGAGGTGGCCAAAGTATTGCAGTTTCAGCTTTAGCATCAGTCCTTCCAATGAACACCCAGGATTGATCTCCTCTAGAATGGACTGGTTGGATCTCCTTGCAGTACAAGGGACTCTCAAGAATCTTCTCCAACACCACAGTTCAAAAGCATCAATTCTTCAGCAATCAGCTTTCTTCACAGTCCAACTCTCACATCCATACATGACCACGGGAAAAACCATAGCCTTGACTAGATGGACCTTGGTTGGCAAAGTAATGTCTCTGCTTTTTAATATACTATCTAGGTTAGTCATAATTTTCCTTCCAAGGAGTAAGCATCTTTTAATTTCATGGCTGCAATCACCATCTGCAGTGATTTTGGAGCCCAAAAAATAAAGTCTGACACTGCTTCCACTGTTTCCCCATCTATTTCCCATGAAGTGATGGGACCAGATGCCATGATCTCAGTTTTCTGAATGTTGAGCTTTAAGCCAACTTTTTCACTCTCCTCTTTCACTTTCATCAAGAGGCTTTTGAGTTCCTCTTCACTTTCTGCCATAAGGGTAGTGTCATCTGCATATCTGAGGTTATTGATATTTCTTCCGGCAATCTTGATTCCAGCTTGTGCTTCTTCCAGCCCAGCGTTCCTCATGATGTACTCTGCATAGAAGTTAAATAAGCAGGGTGACAATATACAACCTTGACGTACTCCTTTTCCTATTTGGAACCAGTCTGTTGTTCCATGTCCAGTTCTAACTGTTGCTTCCTGACCTGCATACAGGTTTCTCAAGATATTGTCAAAAGAATAAACAAACACTTGACAAAAGCTTATCAAAAACCCAAATTACTTTTAGTCTTTTGATTATCAGATGACTAAATGTTTACGGTAGAAGGTATGGAAAATACTAGAAAGCTCAGATAAAAAGAGTATAAAGTACCCATGACTTTCACTGCAGTCATTATTCTATTAAGTGTTTCCCCTTATTTTCTATTCATTTGCTTTTTTTTCAAAATTGTAATCATTACATAGATGCTCTGTGTCTTCACTATTTTGTATAATAATATATTATGTCTGTTGACCACTACAAATTTTAATTTAGCTTTTTCCAGCTCAGAAGACAAAAGAAAAAAGTGTCGGTTTGGCATGGAGTATCATTTTTTTCAATACTGAGGAATAACCAACATGCTTCATTAATCATGATGTCCTTCTTGGTTATACTCTCTCCAGGGAAAGCTTATTTGGCAAGACTCTTTGCAGTTTTAAGATAACTAACTCCAAATAGATCCTTTGTTTTAATCCATAAAGACAAAAGCTTTCTACTTTTAATGGCATGTGGATTTAATTTCTTCCATGCTGCCTTTCACTGCAGAATGAGCAAAATGACCACCAGCTCATGTTTGGCCTTTGTTCAGGTAAGTCCCATTTTGTTGCTGAAAGGTAAATTTCCCTGTAAATTCTATTTTATGTAATTGGAATAAAAAACTAACAAATAAATATTAAAGCATTATTGGAAAAAATATTCATGGAATCAGCCAATATTTGAAGAATTTTCAAGAGAGAAAAAAAATCAGTAATAAAGTTTAACTCACAGAAGAGAGATAAGAAAATTAATTGACACACTAAATGAAGTGCATTGCTTGTCAAATAGCAGTTTACATCAGAAGGTGTAGAAGATACAGGAAAGTCCAAAGAGAAAGAATAAAAATCAACCATGACTTTGTAGCTATTATTTTGGTAAATGACCTTGCAATCACATAGGGTAGAATTCATCTTTCATTACTACTTTAGTGCAGTGTTTTTCACACTGCATATCACAACCTTCCAGTACACAGCAAAATCAATTTAGTGCATCATAACTGGAGTTTTAAAATTTGAAATAAAATAGAAGAAAAACTATAAGAAGGAATTACATAATGTAATGTAAGAGTAAATATTTCTGAAGCATTTATTTCAGGCGTGTGCACTGGTGGGTAAGGAAGTCCTGAGTAGATCTGTGGGTCATGATTTCAAATATTCAAAAGTCCCTACTCAGAACAGAGCTTTCCAAGGGCTGTTTTCATGATGAGCTGAGAATGCATTACAATTAAGTGGGAGATACTGCTTTCATCAGCTCTCAGGGCAGCCTGCCAGGACCTGAGTTTGTAGGAGCCCCCAGACCACCCCTCTGCAGCTGTGAGAAGTCTTTCCGGGGATTCTCAGAAGACACCCTGAAAGTAAAAGAGATTGATGGCCATACAACAGTCACATATGATGAGTGCCCTCTAGAACATGCTGCTTACCCCCACAATGCTGTGGCTCTGGACAAGGTGACCATCTGGATACCTGGTCCTATAGCCAGCTGTGATTGCACCACTGCCATTGTGGACAAGCCACACTGAAGGAGTTAATCCAGTTTCTCAAGAATCAGAAAATGTAGCTCAAAATAAGGCGGGTGTGCGACTGCAGCAAGATGCCCACACAGATCCAGGAAGAGGTCCCACATCTTTTTGTTCACATATATTATACACATGAGTCCTTTTGCAGTGAATGTGCCTTTTCAGTGGCATACATATATATATATGTTCAGAAGCTATGTATACGTACACACCTATATGGGCTTCCCTAGTGGCTCAGACGGTTAAGCGTCTATCAATGCGGGAGACCTGGGTTGATCCCTGGGTCAGGAAGATTCCCTGGAGAGGGAAATGGCAACCCACTCCAGCACTCTTGCCTAGAAAATCCCATGGACGGAGGAGCCTGGTGCAGCCTACTGTCCATGGGGTTGCAAAGAGTCGGACACGACTGAGCAACTTCACTTTCATATGTATATATATGCTCTGCAAATTATCATGTTCTACATATCCGGATCATAAGCTCCAAGAGAAGCGACTGTTTCATCTAGTTTACCAGGCAGCCCAAAGCTAATAGGTGCACAATAAACATGTATGAATAATCAAACTGAGGGAAGATATATTTCATCCACTTTAGTAAAAAGAATAGCTACCTAACAGGTATCCAAACTAGAAATTAATTCTCCTCCAGCAGCAATATTTGGCATAAACATGAGAAGTCTGACAATTTCTGTGTAACACCAAGAAACATCAACCTGCCACATCCAAAGAGATGTTTCTGATTAATCTGTTCACACGTTACTTTGCCAGCACTGTAACGATAATCATTACTTTCACAGACTCAACCAGAACTTATGGTAGCAGATGACTGAAAGTAAAGAGACAGTTTTGTTGTTTTTTTCCACCTTGATTGCAAACTCTGGACTCCCACTTGGGCTTCCCTGGTGGCTCAGAGGGTACAGCGTCTGCCTACAATGTGGGAGACCCGGGTTCGATCCCTGGGTCGGGAAGATCTCCTGGAGAAGGAAATGGCAACCCACTCCAGTACTCTTGCTAGAAGATCCTATGAACTGAGAAGCCTCATAGGCTACAGTCCATGGGGTCGCAAAGAGTCGGACACGACTGAGCGATTTCACTTCACTTCTTTCACCCACCATAGTTTTGGGTAAACAACTATATACCAGGTAAGAAAAAAATCCAGCATAATTTGAAGACATTGGACCTCAGTGTTTCTTGACTGAGAAAACCACATTATAAGCTTCCTGAGAACACTGACCCACAACTTTTGTTTTCTAATTTCTGCCCCCACCCCATTAGCAGTTAATGCAATATAGATAAAGAGAGGACACTCAAAAATATATCACAGAGTCTGACCACGTGAGTGAGTGAGTGACAGTTGCTCAGTCATGTCCGACTCTTTGCAACCCCATGAACTGTAGCCTGCCAATCTCCTTTGTCCATGGAATTCTCCAGGCAAGAATACTGCAGTGGGTTGCCATTTCCTTCTCCAGGGGATCTTCCCAACCTAGGGGTCCAATACAGGTCTCCTGCATTGCAGGAAGATTCTTTATCATCTGAGCCACCAGGGAAGCCTACTATTAAAAGACATTTCTAACTATAAAGACAGGTCAGCTAAAAAGTATAGAGTCTCAGTATACAACTAAAAAAAGTACAGGAACCAAATGTCAGTTCAATCACTAGCAAATTCCAGAAGGCTGTCCTCACAGTTATGATGAGAGGAGAAAGGCAGCCCTGTCCTCTCAGGAGGCCTTGCAGACTGGAGATGCTTCACACAGTAAAGTCCCAAAACTGTGTCTTACATGGTATAACACTTTTTAAAGGAGATAAAAGTCATCTCTCTCTTCCTGCTCTTTATACCTTTTTATAGTATTTTGGAAACAGCACAGGAAGTGACTCGCAATTGAAAAGCCATTTGTGGCATTGCTGGGCCACTAATGGCAGCCCACTCCCAGCAGGTTTATTTGTAAAAATAGGACTTTAAGTTTAACCTAGCAGGTTGTCTACTTCTAATAACATCCGGCAGTTCACAGCTGATTTTGAATACGCCCCAGGTTCCAAGCGGATCACGGAACTAAATCATCTCTTATTTCAGCCTGCTCATTTTGAACCAACTCATTTTACAGTATGGTTAGCATAGCCTTTCCAGCTAAGGATGATTGCTCAAAGCACTTAGGGCAGTGTTGTCTTAGCCCAGCATCTAGAATTGAGGTAGTTGACACAAATTGCATCGTATGCTACTTGAGATTTAATGTTGTTACTGCCAGGAGAATATTTTTGCAAAGGTTACTGATGTATAACAAAATAAAACATGCACCAAAACTGAACCCTCAATCAGCATTCCTCTTTCGTCCAAGATTCCGATTACATTTCTTTTCTTAAATGTAGGCTATTAACCAAGAAGACAATAAATAAAATCTGCATTTCTTAATATTACAAGTCTTTGGTATAATGACAGTATGAAAAAATACTGTCCACTGTACAAATCCTTTGGTTCCAAAATAAATACAATGGACACTTCTAAGATTTCATACCAAAAATGCTATTTGTTCACTGTGTACTCTTTATACTAAACCTGACTGTTAATTGTAGAGTTCAAAAAGCAATGGCAATGATTAATGTATTCTTTCTGTGTTCTATGTTAAAGGAAAGGAAGGCTAACGTAAGAAGGAATGTTAAAGAAGCACTATAAATATATGGAGGACATACTGGATATCCTATAACGTGATCTCTGAGTAACAGAACAATTCACTTTCATTTCCTAGAATCATATTGTGCTGGAGGTCATAAAATTTAAAACTGCCCAATTAGATTTTATATCAAGCAATTTAATTTAGCCTTCTGTGGATCCATGAACTCTGGCTCACCATGCATTAAACAGTCCTGCAAATCACTACATACAAGATGATTTGCATAGTATGCACATATTCTTATTAATTACTTCTTTAATGCTAATGTAATTAAGAACTGGCCATAATATGTTGGGTCCTTATTCTAATTACAGTTATACATCCTGTAATAAGCTTAAAGAAAGCCCCTTTTGAACCTACCTGGCTTTACGATCAGAATTTTCCTTTTTATTTCTATGATTTCCATTTAATTGATCTGTTCTTCACAGCTCAAATTTTAGATTTAGCTGTGATTAGGCCAAGTGACACAGTGATAAAGAACCTGCCTGCCAATGTAGGGACACAAGAGACACGAGTTCGATTGCTTGGTTGGGAAGATCCCCTGGAGTAGGAATTGGCACTCCAATATTCTTGCCTGAGAAATTTCCATGGACAGAGGAGCCTGGGAGCCTACAGTCCATGGGGTCACAAAGAGTCGGACAAGGCTGAGCAACTGAGCACGGCATGCATGGGTGTAGCTATATAGCCTTTATTCTCTTCTAGAAAGTTCTACCTAGTCACTATTTGTCTCCGGAACATACTTAGGAAGGACACAGATAAAAGTGGATGCATCTACAAATAAATAGATTGCTTTTGTTTTCATAAACCAGCAGCATTAATATGTTGGTGATTTGTTCTCTATAGTCATTTAATCTCACTGTTGAAAACGACATAATAGTCTTCCAAAACTGGTAGTAGACCAATACACTAAAACAATTTAGATCTTTCTTCAAGTTCTGAGGTCATCAAAATGACCACATCTTTCATTCACCACACCATCCTCCAGGTGAGGACTTGAGGTCAAGGAATCCACAGAAAGGGATATGTCATTAAAAGAGAAAATTATTCTTACTTCCAAACTATGCTTTTGGCATATTTTTTTGCTTTCTTTGAAATGACAGTCCCCCAAAACTTTCAGATGAATAGATGTTAAATGGTTCTAGGAATCTGTTTTGTTGAGATAACTTATCCAAATTTGGAAAACTATTCAATTTTACATAAACCAATGAAGCTTCTAAAGTAACCATGACATACAAACACTCCTCTATAAAAATGTTTCTAATTCATATTTCAGCTTGAAAAAGAATATGTAGAAATTCAAAAGAAAAAACAATGGGGGAATAAGTCCATAAAAAATATTATTTTTGTATTAAATAAATATATAAGGGTAACTCTGGGATCTGTATTTTTTAAATCTTGTTTACAAAATTTCCAAGATAAATAATGTTTTCAGGCATTTTTTAAAAGATCTTCAGTTCAGTTCAGTTGTTCAGTTGTGTCTGACTCTTTGCGACCCCATGAATCACAGCACGCCAGGCCTCCCTGTCCATCACCAACTCCCGGAGTTCACTCAAACTCACGTGCATCGAGTCGGTGATGCCATCCAGCCATCTCATCCTCTGTCATCCCCTTCTCCTCCTGCCCCCAATCCCTCCCAGCATCAGAGTCTTTTCCAATAAGTCAACTCTTCGTATGAGGTGGCCAAAGTATTGGAGTTTCAGTTTTAGCATCAGTCCTTCCAATGAACAGCTAGGACTGATCTCTTTCAGAATGGACTGGTTGGATCTCCTTGCAGTCCAAGGGGCTCTCAAGAGTCTTCTCGAACACCACAGTTCAAAAGCATCAATTCTTTGGCGATCAGCTTTCTTCACAGTCCAACTCTCACATCCATACATGATCAGTGGAAAAACCATAGCCTTGACTAGATGGACCTTTGTTGGCAAAGTAATGTCTCTGCTTTTTAATATGCTATCTAGGTTGGTCATAACTTTCCTTCCAAGGAGTAAGCATCTTTTAATTTCATGGATGCAATATTCACATTAAATTTTTAGTTTCATACAATCTCACAAAAATAATTCTATCTATATTACTAACATTTAGAACTTACTTTTTAAAGAGGAGGTGACCATCTTATATACTGTCCCAGAAAAGGTGAAATTGAATACTGGAAATAATTACCTAAAACCTAAATAATTAACCCTGCACCCTGCTGTTGCAAAGGCAGGAGAGCTGCTCAGCATCTACGTTAAACCGATTATCCACTTGATCGGATTGTCCATTTCAGATTGACCACAACCATTCACGTATCACTCACCTCTCTGGCTAGCTCTCTGTTATTCTAAACACCATTTGTTTCCAGGTTGTCAGACACGTGGCAATAAACTAACAACACATTCCAGCATGTGTTGTGTGGATATTCTCCTTGCCCATCTCACTGCACTTATAAAAACAAAGATTTACAATTCAACCCACAACTGAAATAAACCTAAAGAGCTCAAAGTGATGGATCTTTCACTCATATCAGAGAATTGTGTCTTGAAAATACAAAACAAAGTTAAATGAAACACCTAGGAACAGAGCTGGGAGCTAGTTTTACTAGCTGGTCCCCACCTAATGAAGAGCACAGGTGACAGGGAACATCTCAAAAGAAGTCAGTTTTATTCCTCTTGATAAATTCTTCAGGTATCATCTGTTTCATTTATGAGGCAGGGGAGCCAGGTCACAGAGGGTCTGAGCAATGAATTTACTGTTCTTTGAAACTAGAAATTAAGGCTTCTGTCTCAACTTTTTTTAGTAAGAAAACAATTTTTAAAAAATTCTCAGATCAAGCCTACATGTTTACCAAACTTTAATTGGGGAGGTGAATGTATATAAATCCAGTAGTGGATTTGAAAATAGATGGAGAAATAGATAAATGAATAAGCCTTGAAAAAAAACATATTAAAAGTAAAATGGAAGATCAGTTGAAAGTCAACCATCCAAAGCCAGGGCTGCTCATGTCACTGACTCGTGGGGAGGAGAGATATGTGTCAAAGACAGTACATGTCAAATGTAGTGGGACTCATCAGTCCTTTCTCGGCAATAAGGGAATATTCACCATTGACTCAGACTAAGTCACTTGTCTGGTGATCCTGGCAGCAAATGTCAGAAAGCATTTCCCTCCACTTTATCTGTCGCTGACACTTGACCACAGTGTTTTTCTTTCTTCACCAGAGAGAAGAGAAAGGCAACTCAGTCACCTCAGTACAGGAGGTGGGGCTGTCAGGGGAATGATGGCAAAAGATACACATTTTGAAGATGATGGATTGCCCCCATTGAGTTTACACATTTACAGTTCAGAACATTTGGGACAGGCTATTATTATCCTAGTGTGATTCAGAGGGGATTCACTCTTCCCCCAACTTGGAAACAAGTTGAAAGCCTATGACATCTCATCCAGGGAAGACATATCTGGTTGTGTTCACCCAGGGATCTCTCTGATAGTTGGATGAGCATTTCTTCATTTCTGTGGCCTGAAAGAAGCAACTGGAGAGCTATTTGCAGAAGAAGGGGGATATATCCTAAAGTTTCATTTCCCCCAGTAAAGATCAGAGTAGCAACTGCCACTGGAGCTCAGAAAGAGTACCTGCGGTGGGGTATATGAGCAAGAAGGCTATAAATAATTCCATTAAATAATCAAGGGTACTGCAACTTGAGGGCTTCCTTGGGGGCTTATTAGGTAAAGAAAACACCTGCAATGCAGGAGATCCCAGTGTAGTCCCTGGGTCAGGAAGATCCTCTGGAGAAGGTAATAGCAACCCACTCCAGTATTCTTGCCTGGGAAACCCCATGGACAGAGGAGCCTGGCACGCTGTAGTCCATGGGGTCATAAGATCGGACAAAACTTAATGACTAAACCACCACCACTGTGATTTGGAGGCACAAGCTGAGCTAAAGGTACATTTGGAGAAGAGTCAGCCAATCATTCTGGCTTCATCAGACAGTGTTCTTAGACTGCACTTTCCCTTTTGTCAAAAGGAAGAGACACCGGCCGAGGAAAGTGAGGGAATGCTTAAGACACTGGTGTTCTGGGATTAACAATAAAGTATACTCACTCAGTGGAGAAGGCAACGGAATCCACTCCAGTACTCTTTGCCTGGAGAATCCCATGGACGGAGGAGCCTGGTGGGCTGCGACCCATGGGGTCGCGGAGGGTCGGACATGACTGAGCGACTTTGCTTTCACTTTTTACTTTCATGCATTGGAGAAGGAAATGGCAACCCACTCCAGTGTTCTTGCCTGGAGAATCCCAGGGACGGCAGAGCCTGGTGGGGTCACACAGAGTCGGACACGACTGAAGTGACTGAGCAGCAGCAGCAGCAGCAGCAGCATGCTCACTCAGAGACAGCTAGCAGTAACGGGCCACAGTCCTTAGACTGCACTGAAACTATGAACATCCCTTCTATGAGAGATCGCTTCATATTATATAAAACCAAGAGTGCCACCTGTGACCACAAATCCTGCTTGCCTCATCTCTAGGCATTCTGAAAAGGACAAAAAAAGACCTTGCCGAAAGAGGTTACAATTATTCTTGACATTTTAGAATGCACCTCTACTGTGTTCAGAATGTTCCATCATAGGCTTCAAAATGTGATCTAGAATAGGAGAGTCCAACCTGAAGTCTTCTTTTGAAACAGAGCTCACCTGTATCTGATTTTGCCTCACATCCAAACAGATTTTTAGCAACTAATTCAAAGGTCTTCATCTTACCCAACTGAAAAACATCAGCAACTCCTTTTAGCTTTACACTGGTTAACTTATGATTAAGAAGTGAAATGGGAAAATATGGATTTATTTTTTGTTAAGAGGCTGTAAAGAAACATGTCACTCAGACTAGCTCTGGGTGCAAGCCTATTAATGATTCATGTTCTTCTTTATAGTTGCCTACATTCTCCATTTTTTCTTTAAAGGGCATATATTACTTTTCAGGGGGAAAAAAAAAAACGAGTAGTCGAGAAAAGAGAAAGAAAGAAAAATATTACCCTTAGTCTTTACCTTGAAAAAGGAATGAGATTAAAATAGAAAGGCAAAATACCAGTGTTAACAGTGACTGACTTTTAGTTCAGTTCAGTTCAGTTGCTCAGTCGTGTCCGACTCTCCGCGACCCCATGAATCACAGCACAGTAAGTGACGATTTTTTTTCTTTCAATTCATCTGGTAGTTTTCAAATTTTCTACAAAGAATAAGTATTTTTAATTAAAAAGCACTTTGAGGAACAAAGGAAAGTTGGAAAGAAAATGTTGCCTTCTTCCATTATAATTGCCTGGAAATGAAAGTGAAGACTGTAATTACATAACTGGAAGAAAGCTGGGTGGACAGGTCCCACAAAGCTTACTGGAGGCAAATGGCAACAACTCAGCAGCATCTACCTGTGGCCAGCCTTGGTTGCTAGGCAGATCTCACCATCACCAAGCAGGGCGGATTTAAAAGCATCTAAAAGACTGTTCTCCCCTCAAAGAGCACCCAAACCAGCCTGCTACTGTCTCTCATGTTCTTGCCAGAGTCCTTTCTTCAGCTTCTTGCAATGTGTTCTCCGGAGTTCCCATTTAAATCAAACTGATCTTGAGAAGGGGACTAGCAGCCACTGGCAAATCAGAAAGGTGGAAGTTGCCATGAAAAGTTCCCCAATCTGGACCCAGGCTCCCATGCCAGGGTTTTCTAAGTCGTAGTGGACCCTTGGGCACAATCTTTGACTTCATTTGCAAACAATTCCCACTTCTGTAAAACGAAGGGGTGGACTTAGAATTCCCTATGACACTTCCTGCATCTAAATTCTGTCAGCATTAACTTCTCAGTTTAGATGGCTGCCACCTTGAAAAACAAAGAACAGTGCTGAGGGAATATATAATAAGATGAACACATGTTCAAGGGGGAAATAGAGGAAAGAGGAAAGATTCAAGAACCTGGTATATTTCTGAGGATCTTGGTCAACACAAGAAAACTAGATGCTACCATATGCCCCCAAAGGAGATCATCTTCTCAAAGAAAAAACTCAATTTACTTACATTATTTTTGATTCAGTCTTGAAACTGAGTCAAGAGCCTCAGTTTAATGTCCAATCTCAAGAGACCATCGCATATTACATGAGGTTTTTATTAAGTGACTCAGAAACTACTGAGAACGATCATTCTATTAACATTCCTATAAGATGAAGATATTAAAAATATGTAGCTATTCTCCTGTATGTTTACATAAGTGAGCTCCCAGCTCTCCTTCTGCTGATTGACAGAACAGGGCAACACGGGGATCTTTCTAATCACAAATTCATCACAAATAAAAGTGAGTAGAAAACATATACATAAACAGTAGGCTCTTCTGTGAGGAGAAGGGAAAGGTTTATTCTCCTCTGTAGGAAACAAAGAGATTTATTAATTAGGAAAGAGAAAGGCAGTACCAGTTTAAAGGGGAATGAATCAAGGATATGAGGAAAAAAAGACAAGTGTTTCCCTACCAGATGACCTTATTATTTCAGAAAAAAAAAAACTACGTTCATGTTCTGAATGAATTTTATGTCATGACACAATTATCTTGCTAGGGAACTAATTCTGATAGCATGAAATGGATCAACATGCATAAAATAAATCCTGTAACTTTTAAATAGCTTTGGATTACTCTCTCGGACTTACAGCCAGCCTCTTACTGCTTGAATTGCAACATTTTGCCCAGCAGTGAAAACGAAAATTTTTAAGTTTGATATAACCAAGTCCTCCTTTTCATTATCAAGTTTCCAACCCTGATTTGTCACAGTCCCACCAGATAGACTTCTCCCCAACTAGATGAACTGAATTGTAAAAATTACTCAGTGGAAGCTGAAAGCCGAAAATGAATTGAGATGATTCATACTGGAGGCCCTTGCTATTTTCAGACTTTTGGACAGAATTTCTGGCATTCAGAAGTAATAAATGAGCCTGAGTTGACACCTTGATTTGTTAACTCAGAAAAATCCACAGTCAGTCCCACTCTGGATTCACGTGGAATTCAATGATGCAAAGGTGATGAAGAGGGAAAAAAAGTTGCATCACTTTTAAAATTTTAAAAGTCAATTTATCATCTGTGTTTTGACACAGTTAGCCAGCAATATTCTTAAAGGATTCGTGAAGCAGATCAGTTACTCATATAGCCAGAATTTCTTTTAATTTATTACATATTTAGAAAAAATAAGCAAGCCAACCATTCCTCTGGAAGTAAAGTCTAAATAATAGATCAATAAGCACCTGACCAAACAATTGAGCTATAAGGTCAAAATCGTAGTTAATCCTTGAAGGGAAGCAACAGATCAGCCTCTTACAAGATATACTTTGAGTAGTTTTCCCAGCAGCACCAGTGACCTTAGACTGCTGTGTCTACTCTGTCATCAGTCTCTTCCCCTGACTAACCTGAATATTTATTAGATGGTAAAACAAGGTCCAGTGGAAGGTGCTGGGCACTGCGAATGACTGACAGAAGCACTGATCCAGAGACGTGGTGTGACAGGCCACAGGTGTGATCTTAAGCCCTCAACAATTTTTCAGTATGCCACCAATCCTCAAAGTCTGCAGCACCATTTAAAGGCTATGGCAACCCACCCCAGTACTCTTGCCTGGAAAATTCCATGGACAGAGGAGCCTTGTAGGCTACAGTCCATGGGGTCACAAAGAGTCAGACACGACTGAGTGACTCCACTTCATAGCAAGGAAACAACCCCCTGAAGATGGCAGTGCTGGAAATTTTGTTTGTTTGTTTAAAATTGTATTCATGTATTTATTTATTTGACAACAGAGTAGGATTTATTGGCGGGCATGAGTAAGGCGGGGACAACACCACAGCTCTCAAGAGTGCAGGACCTGACATTTTTCGAGGAGCTGCAATTTGAGATGTATTTGACTATGTAGCCACCTGGGATGAACTGCTCTTCTGCCACCATGTTTCCAAATTCATCCTCACTACGCTCAGTAAATCTCCAGTTCTTAGAGATGTGGATCTTCCCACAGACAGAGAACTTGAACTTGGCCCTGTGTAGGGCCTCAATCACACGTTCTTTGTTCTTCAGCTTGTTACAGATGGGCATTATACCTTGGCCAATGAGGACCCTGGTCACTGTGCCCAGGGGCTTTCCAAAGGCACCACACATATCTGTCTGGAGCCTACATTAGGGACAGCATGAGGCCATACATGAATATCTACAAGAAAGGGCTATCTCCAAGGTCCCTAAGGGAACCCTTAAAGCAACAGGCTGCATATACTACCACGAGGGCTACTGTTTGTAGGAATGCAATGGCTACAATGGAATTTGTTTAAAACTTTTCCTTTTTTCAAGTGATGGCTGTACACTTTTTTGAAGTGAGCCAAAATAAATCGAGAGCCAGAAATTGGTTGGTTTTTCCAGCACTAATAACAGTATACGTAGCTAACATCTACAGAGTGTCTACATGTGCCAGATACTCTTCTCAGTGGCTCGTGTATATTAATGCACTTAACTCATGCCAACAACATCTGTTCTTGTTTCAACCAGATTCTGGCACAGGGTTGATTATTAAGTAGGTGAGAGTCCCTTCTCTGGTCTTTGGCCTTTAAAGGGCTTAACTCTGCCCCTTTCCCAGCAGTGCCCCTCACCATATAGGCCACACAGTCCAAAGAGACAAGATAAAATGCCCACCTGGAGCCCACATTCCCCCACTAGACTCTCAGTCGACAGCATGAAACCTGTTTCCCAGACCTGAGCTTCCTCTTCTCTGGGAACTGATCATAGTTGAATGGATGTGAAGAAATTAATGATTTAATTGATCAATTAACACACAAACCTTGATATCTAAGCTTGGGGGATCTCTTCTGATTGTCAAGAGAATTTTTTAACCCCCTGATTTCATATTTGTTTCCTGGGAAGGAGAAACTATCAAATTCCAATTCTGTAAGGTATCTAATAAATTACACTACAGAAAATAGCATTCAGTGAACACACGTATGTGACCGTTGCAATTTCTGAGACAAAAAAAAAAGGATTCTAAATTTTTAAATGCTTGGCTTCTTTCAGAAAAAAAAAGATCCTCTTCCAATAACATTTAATTTTGCTTTTCAAAAAATACATCCAGCATTTTCAGGTGGCAAAATAATTAACCATATCTCCAAATACTTTTCTGTTCCTTGGCCTTCTGTCACAGATGAAGTATTTCAACTCTTAGTTATTCGAGCCAGGGTCCTTCCTGATTGTTTTACAACTTAATTATGATGATTACATCATGCTTCTAGACTATACCAGCCCAAAAGAGTGGGCCAGCACCCTGAATATACGAAGAGTCAATGGGTATGCTTGCTGGATACAAAACCAGCTAATGGGCCACAACTGTGAAGCCAGACGCTTTTCCAAGAAAACATATAGCATCGTTAGTAGAAGAGACAGTATCTCATACAGCATGACTGGGTGTCTGCTTTTCAATCCACAGACTTTAAATAGACCCAACAATTTCCTTAGTCTTCAACTAAGAAAAGCTCACAGTACCGACACCAGCATTCCTTGTTTGTTCTATCACCTATCACCGTGAGAGGCCGCAGCAATCCTGTGGGGCGAAATGCCACGAGACTATCATGTAACTAGCTGTACTCAAATACAAAAAAGGGATTTTTTTTTTTCCTTTCTTGAATTCGCTTCAAACCTTGGAAGTTTATATAAGCACCAGCATAGGCCAGATTCAAGTACAAGCCCCATCTTGAGTTGTGGGGTGACTATCCAAGCACATTTGAGAGTGTCTCAACTGGGCAATTCTACACCCCAGCAGACATCTGGCAATGTCTGGAGACATTTTTGCTTGTCACAACTCAGGAAAGGAAGGGAAGGTGATACTGGGATCTAATAGACATGCACAGTAAATCTAGTAAACAATGCACAGGACAGCTTCTCACAGAAAAGAATTATTCATACCCAAATGCCAATAGAGCCAAAACTGGAAACCCTGCTTTCCTGGATCAAGGGTATGAGAAAAATGCTCCTCACTTTGAAATGTAAACAGCTTCCTCTCTCAGGTGTTCATTACCTACACACACCGAGAAACACTTAGCTTGCTTATGGAGTCAGGCTGGGACCACACAAATTGAACTTGTGGGTGGTACAGAATCAAATACAATTCTGTGCTGCTGTATAACACCTTTCCCTATGGAGATCAAAATGCTTTTCAGAAAGAGTTATTCCATCGGGAAAGGGAACTGGGAGTAGAAGCGAGCCTCATTTCACAGATGAGAAAACAGGAGGCTAGCAGAGGTTGTCATTTGCTCAAGGTTATCCAATGTATCAGGTTCAGAGCTCAGAAAACAGAGACCTGACATTGCAGAGAATTCCAAAAGAATGTAAAAGGACAGAAAAGTGCTCTCTGCTAGAGGCCATCTTGGAGGCACAATTTTTTTCCACATCCCGAGCCTCTGCTGATGAGAAAAGCAGGATCTCCTGTGATGGATGGCTAGTGGTTGTCCCCAGAATCAGCAGCCCCAGAATCTCACAACCCTTCCCTGCTAGCTGAAGAGCCCTCACCTGACAAACCCAATTCCCAGGGCTATTCTCCAGATGTTTACACTGTCAAATGATTTAATGGACTGCAGAAATGAGTTGGTCTCTTTGTTAAAATGGTCATCATAATGAAAAAGATGGATGGCTTCTGCCCTTATCCTCTGTCCGTCTGTCACATCTATGTACCTCTTTCCTATCAATCACCGTAGTATACATTATGTAAATACCGAAGATGAAATGTCAGCCTATGTATCTAATTGTTCTTGTGTGCCATATGGGAAAATGACTGGTGGGCCCTGCTGTTCCCCTTTACAACCAGCATTAATTGGCATCTTTGTTATCTAGTCATGGAGATCCTGACTGGAGTGGTTTTAAGGCTCCAGTAACCCTTTGAAGGAAATGGCAACCCACTCCAGTGTTCTTGCCTGGAGAATCCCAGGGATGGGGGAGCCTGGTGGGCTTCCGTCTATGGGGTCACACAGAGTCGGACACGACTGAAGTGACTTAGCAGCAGCAGCAGCAGCAACCCTTTGAACAGGAAGCGTGATTCAGGCTGATTCTTACTGAATGAAAGAAAAAAAAAAAATACAGAGAAATCTCAGAAACTCTATGATCCCAATAATATTTGATCAAGAACTTTCAAGAAACAGAGTCGTTTATTTTATTTGTTGATAAGACGAGAGAGGAATCCAAAAGGCTTGGAAATGAACATATCTGTATTTCCCCACCCCTCCCCCTAAACAGAGGAGCCTATAGAAAGAGATAAAGCATATTCCCAGATAACTGTGGAAAAACAAAGTGCAGGGGTCATTTTCTCTCACTAATTTCTGGACTAGTTGGGGGAATATATATTTTGTCCCAAATTCAGGGACAGGCTAATGAAGTGTCAGCATAAAAACAGATTTTAGAACTCATCATATTGATCATTCTACTGGGGCATGAACCCTACTTAAGATATCTCCAACAGCAAGTTTTATGTCTCTGCTTTGATGTTTTCTATAAATAGGCGTCCACTGCCTTAAGGTTCCATTTAGATGAGACTAACTTAAAAGTGTTCTTGCCTGGAAAATCCCAGGGATGGCGGAGCCTGGTGGGCTGCCATCTATGGGGTCGCACAGAGACGGACACGACTGAAGCGACTTAGCAGCAGCAGCAGCAGCAACTTAAAAGAGTGCCTGATAAACTCTGGACGGAGGTTCGTAACATTGTACAGGAGACAGGGACCAAGACCATCCCCATGGAAAAGAAATGCAAAAAAGCAAAATGGCTGTCTGAGGAGGCCTTACAAATAGCTGTGAAAAGAAGAGAAGTGAAAAGCAAAGGAGAAAAGGAAAGATATAAGCATCTGAATGCAGAGTTCCAAAGAATTGCTAGGAGAGATAAGAAAGCCTTCCTCAGCGATCAATGCAAAGAAATAGAGGAAAACAACAGAATAGGAAAAACAAGAGATCTTTTGAAGAAAATTAGAGATATCAAGGGAACATTTCATGCAAAGATGGGCTCGATAAAGGACAGAAATGGTATGGACCTAACAGAAGCAGAAGATATTAAGAAGAGGTGGCAAGAATACACAGAAGAACTGTACAAAAGAGATCTTCACAACGAAGATAATCACGATGGTGTGATCACTCACCTGGAACCAGACATCTTGGGAGGTGAAGTCAAATGGGCCTTAGAGAGCATCACTACAAACAAAGCTAGTGGAGGTGATGGATATCCAATTGAGCTATTTCAAATCCTGAAAGATGATGCTGTGAAAGTGCGGCACTCAATATGCCAGCCAATTTGGAAAACTCAGCAGTGGCCACAGGACTGGAAAAGGTCAGTCTTCATTCCAATCCCAAAGAAAGGCAATGCCAAAGAATGCTCAAACTACCACACAATTGCACTCATCTCACACGCTAGTAAAGTCATGCTCAAAATTCTCCAGGCCAGGCTTCAGCAACATGGGAACCGTGAACTTCCAGATGTTCAAACAGGTTTTAGAAAAGGCAGAGGCACCAGAGATCAAATTGCCAACATCCGCTGGATCATGGAGAAAGCAAGAGAGTTCCAGAAAAACATCTATTTCTGCTTCATTGACTATGCCAGAGTCTTTCTTTGACTGTGTGGATCACAATAAACTGTGGAACATTCTGAAAGAGATGGGAATACCAGACCACCTGAGCTGCCTCTTGAGAAACCTGTATGCAGGTCAGGAAGCAACAGTTAGAACTGGACATGGAACAGCAGACTGGTTCCAAATCGGGAAAGGAGTACATCAAGGCTGTATATTGTCACCCTGCTTATTTAACTTACATGCAGTGTACATCATGAGAAACGCTGGGCTAGATGAAGCAGAAGCTGGAATCGAGATTGCCGGGAGAAATATCAATAACCTCAGATATGCAGATAACACTACCCTTATGGCAGAAAGTTAAGAAGAACTAAAAAGCCTTTTGATAGAGTGAAAGAGGAGAGTAAAAATGTTGGCTTAAAACTCAACATTCAGAAAACTAAGATCATGGTATCTGGTCCCATCACTTCATGGGAAATAGATGGGGAAACAGTGGAAACAGTGAGCGACTTTATTTGGGGGGCCTTCAAAATCACTGCATATGGTGACTGCAACCATGAAATTAAAAGACGCTTGCTCCTTGGAAGAAAAGTTATGACCAACCTAGACAGCATATTAAAAAGTAGAGACAATAATCTGCCAACAAAGGTCTATCTAGTCAAAGCTATAGTTTTTCCAGTAGTCATGTAGGGAAGTGAGAACTGGACTAGAAAGAATGCTGAATGCCGAAGAATTGATGTTTTTGAACTGTGGAGTTGGAAAAGATTCTTGAGAGTCCCTTGTACTACAAGGAGATTGATCCAGTCCATCCTAAAGGAAATCAGTCCTAAATATTCATTGGAGGGACCGATGCTGAAGCTGAAACTCCAATACTTTGGCCACCTGATGCGAAGCACTGACTCATTGGAAAAGACCCTGATGCTGGGAAAGATTGAAGGTGGGAGGAGAAGGGGACAACAGAGGATGAGATAGTTGGATGGCATCATCGACTCAGTGGACATGAGTTTGAGTAAACTCTGGGAATTGGTGATGGACAGGGAGGCCTGGCGTGCTGCAGTCCATGGGGTCGCAAAGAGTTGGACATGACTGAGCGACTGAACTGAACAAGTTTCTATAGAAGTAATCAATCTTCTTGTCTCATTTGCAAATATACATAGTATATAAATCAACTTCCTTTCATCCCAGAAGACAAGGAACTTTTAACATATCCTATACTAGGAGAAAAGTTCTCCCCTACCTCAAATTATGTTCCATCCTATCCTACATACAAAAAGCCATGAGTGCAATGGTAAGTGCAAAAGCAAATACCAACATAAAACTCAGTCCTGAAATTTTTCAAAGTTCTACTTGAGTCCATGTTCAAAATGACTCATGTAAAGTTATTGGGGGGAAATGGCTACATAAAGTCACCACAAGTAATGAAACAAGATTAACAGCAAACAAGACTACTGATGACGTCTTAAGTAAAAGTTGATTTTCTCATGCAGGATAAACTAGAATTATTGTATCTAAAGCTGGATGATCTTGTGCTCCATTTAAACATGACTCTAGACAGGAAAAGAGTTGTCTCTCTCCATTCTATATTTACTCTAAAGATGAATAACAAGAAGTTACCATATTGCCCCGAGGTTTCCCCTCCTTGTTTATTTTTAAAAGTGCAAGCAATCCATTAAGGTTAAAGAGATAACATTAAGGAATGCAGCTGCAATGGTTGTACAGTAGGACTCTGGTTTGTACTTAATCTAGGGCCCTGTTTAAAAGAGCTTTTCAATTTTAATTAAAATAAAATGGGTCCTGGAAGAAAATGCATCTCCTCCAGCGAGGATTGTGTTCAGCTTGTTCTCTGTAATTTTGCCCATCACACTGCTGGCTGTTGCTTTTTCCACAGCTCTTAAATGGTGTCTAAATTGACCAGCTCTGTTGCCAAGGAAACGGACAGGACAATGCTAATAGAAGCTACTTAGGACATACTGTGAAAAGCTTAGAAATAAAATTGTTTGACATGAAAGGCACCGTGTCAGCAGCCAGGCAACTCTGTTAAAGGCTGCATAAGCAGAAGATGGCTACATGTCTCCCCCTACTCTCTTCCCTCAAAATCTCTACTAGAAAATTGATTCTGTCCTGGGAGCTTGGACAGCTTTTTCTATCAGAATCACTTTGTCTTTCTAACTCAAAGTGGAGAAAAATCTTCATGTTGTGGTTTCGAAGCACCCAGAATAGACTTCAATTTGTACCCATGGAAATGAGCTGCATTTTTTTTCTCTTCCTTCTAGCAACCAAGTCCTCTCCCCTCATGAATAAATTGCAAATATTCTTCTGAATTTTCTAAGATTGTTAATTAAAATCCACTTGATTTAAGCTGCTTCTCCCATTTTGCACTCACAAACCATAAATTATGGAGGAGGTCAAAGAATGAATGGCAATTTGACATGAAGAGGTTGATTTATTGCTTCAGAAGGAGTTTTTTACCAGATGTGGCAGGAGTCATAAATTAAATGCTAAATGTTATGTATTATTATGCTTTCAGGAATATAAATGTGTCTAAAATGCTATGCAGGTGGAATGATAAAAATATGAATCTACTCTCCTGGCAATTTTTAAAGGCCCTTTAAAGCTGTCAAAAAGAAAATAAGCTGAAAAACTACATAGATGAGGCCTTCAAATGCCTTTTACAGTACACCTCTGGTTTATAAAAGTAACCCTTTCCTGCAATATACTGGACATTGACTTGTGGTGGTTTGGGTAGAAAAAGAGATAATTCTTTTATCTGTGGAAAAGAGAGAGAGAGGAAACAAAGAAGATCCAGAGAGCTCTGTGCTACTGTGACATTATGACATGAATCCAAATCCTTATTTCTCATCCACTCCTCTACAGATTATCATAATTTAATTTATCAAACCTCATTTGAAAGCTAATCTAGACACAATGAAATTTGTCTAACTTCACCTAGCAGTTGTAGTGGCTATAGTTTTTGAGCTTAAAATATTAATATAGAAACAGGGGAAGAGTCAGGTATTTGAAAGCTTGGAGCTAGAAAGAATAGCAGGGGAAATTTTCACTAGGGGGCAGAAGTAGTAAAGGTAGAAAGAATCAACTCTGGGTACAGTTCTTTCTGACTTGGAGCTAAACAATAGAACTAAAAGGACTTCCCAGGTGGCTCAGTGGGAAAGAACCCACCTGCCAATACTGGAAATGCAGGAGACGTAGGTTTGATCCCTGGATCCGGAAGATCCCTTGGAAAAGGAAATGGCAACCCATTCTACTCTTCTTGTCTGGAGAATCCTATGAAGAGGAGCCTGATGGGCTACAGCCCATAGGGTCACAAAAGAGTCGGACACCACTGAGCATGCACGCACAGTCATACTAACAGCAGTGGCTCATCATCAGTTAAGCCTGGGCTCACAGTCCTGCTGAGCCCAACTGGGGAAAAGGCAGTTGGTCTGACCCCTGCTTTCCTTGTCCCAGCACTCAATCCCCTCCTCCCAATTCCCCACCCATCCAAGAACCAGACAAGCAAAAGTCTCCATTCATTCAGGACTTCAGCTGAGACGTTCCATTCAGGCATGCTTTTCCCAGGTTTGAAAATCACTTCCCTGTCTAGTATGCATTCCAGCCCCACAGAGATTATACAAGCAGTTGCATCCTTGACTTGCCAGAGTTATCCACCGTGGTTCTTCATTAACATCACCCGCCGCCTGTATCCTGCAGGGCACTGGCATCATGAGAGACAGGAGCCAGCTGCACCATGCACGAGGAACAAAGTCACACAGACAAGCAGTACACGTGCTGAACAACACTCTGAAGAAAAGGAAGGGTCTTATAAGCATTTGGTGCTCTGAGGAAGGTTGCCAGATTAGCAAATAAACATACAGAATACATAGTTAAATGTGAATTTCAGACAAACAATGAATAATTTTTTAGAGTAAGTGGGTCTCCTGCAATACTTGGGACACATTTATACTAAAAGAAGTATTCATTATTTATCCAAATATAAATATTAAAAAATCCTGTATTTTATCTGGCAACCCTGGTTCTAAGGTAATACCATAGTTGGCAGTATCTTGATAAAGAAAGTCTCTATTCCATGACTATCATGCAGCCATCACACTTCTGTTCCAAAGTGAACAGTAATTACAGTATTCTCACCACCAAATCAACAGAATCATGGTTCAGCAATATTATGGGGTAAACTGAATCAGAAAATTAAGATAATGCTCAAAGAATACAAGAATTAAAAAAAAAGAAAAGCTATGCACACCAGGATTTCCAGATGGCCAGCATATCCTTCTGCTCCTAAACAACACAGAAGTAAATGAACAGGCATGAAAGGTAAATACCAGATGGGACCAGGAAACACAATGGCAGCTCCTCTCAGCCTGTGCCCAGGTATCTTTTCTCACCATCTTAAGTAAAGGTCATTGTGAAAGATCTTGATCAACTGAGACCTTCTTGTTGATTCCAGTTATAGTCTATACAAATAATATCATTTCACCAAAACCCAACAATAGCCATGTGTTCAAAAAGAAAGTTCTTGAAAGCCAAGGGATGCCTGCCAAGACAACTTCACAAAATCTCATCCTTTTAGTGTCCCAATAAAAAAAAAAAAAAGATAAACTTCACTCTTAACAGCTCTTCTCTGTTTCTCAAAACACAGAATTTCCAGATGACCCAGCCATTTCATTCCCATGTTTATACTCAAAAAATCTGAAAACAGGAACTCAAACAAATATTTGTACCCCAATTTTATTTGTCATTCAGTCAGTCGTGTCCAACTTTTTGTGACCCCATAGACTGCAGCATGCCAGGCTTCCCTGCCCTTCACTGTCTCCCAGAGTTTGCTCAAGTTCATGTCCATTGAGTCAGTGATACCATCCAACTATCTCATCCTCTGTCACCCACTTTTCCTTCTGCCCTCAGTTCTTCCCAGCATCAGGCAGGGTTTATAGCAGCATTTTTAACAACAGTCAAGAGGTAAAAACAACCCAGGAATGGATAAACAAAATGTGGTATATCTATACAATGGAATAGTACTCACTCATAAAAAAGGAATGAAGCTCTGATATATGTTATAACATGGATAAACCTTGAAAATGGTATGCTAAGTGGAAGAAGCCAGACACGAAAAGACAAACATTGTATGACTCTACTTACATAACATATCTAGAACAGACAAATTCATGGAGACAGAAAGTCGAACAGAAGTTCCCAGAGACTGGGGGAAGGACAATATGAAGCTCAAAATTTTTTAAGTGCAACAATAAAATAAAGACATTTTCAGACATGCAAAATATAAACTAACTCATCCTTCACATAGTTTCCTACTTTTCTCAGGAAACTACTGGAGGATATACCCAGGCAAAATGACAGAATAAATCAATAAAGCCAAAGATCCTGGATCCAGGAAACAGGGGTTCAATACATGAGAAAGTCAAAGGTGAAAACAAAGGAGGTGAAATAAAATCTCTGGATGACATTAGCAATTAATCTCTGGATGACAATACTAATTAATACTATTAAGATGAGAATGTGCCAGTAAGCTCTAGAAGATGTTTCTTCCAGAAGAGAAATTGAAAAATATCAGATTTTAAAGAACATATACAGCACAGATTTACATACTAAAGTGCAGAGTTTGGGACAGATTCAGTGCTAAGTTCAAAGAAAACAGGCAAATGTATTCTTAAATATTATGCAGGATAGCAAAAATAATCAAAGTATATTACATGGCTTAGGCATGAATAGCTTTAATATAGTTGTGATAATGTAAATGTAGAATATCTATCCAAAATTATGATTAAACTATACTGAGAGGGTGGAAAGTAGAAAGGATCCATGTACAGAGTAGGACTGCCATATGTATAAAAGAAAACCAAATTCTCATCTTCCAGAATCCAAAGGTAATAGATCATTTTTAAAGCTAAAAGTCAAGAAGTAGTAATAGTATCATGTTAAATAGAATTATGGATGTAAATGCAAAAGTTATCTCCTCTAGGAAGGTAAGAAACATAAGGTGTGCCACAGATATGCTGATTTTACTAACAGGCAAAGTGGAAATACTTGATTCTTTCAACTATATACATGTATATCACTTTGTTTAAAAAAATTTAACTTATTTTAAAAGAATAATACAAACCTATTATTAGAGATATGGTGGTAAGTACGAAAATAATCAACTAAAAGAGTTGAAAGTGATTATCTCAGGGGAATAAGACATGTGAAAGTCTAGTTTGCTTTTTTTAATTAAAATTTAATAATAAAATACTAATGAGTCGTTTTGGAGACACCTTGGTCTGACGAAGTAAAAATGGATCTTATCAGGAGAGATAGGGTTTTATCCTCTTTCAATGTAACAGCACAAGTTAATTATTCCTACAACCAAAGTAATGTTTTTCCCCTTCAGGGAGAGCCTTGTTATTTCAATTAGACATATATTCACTAACAGGCCCATAAATATTTCTAATTAGCCTGTTTGCTTCCATTTTACGAGACTGCTTTCAAATTAGCATACACATTCTATAGAAATGGAAGGAGAGTCTTAGAAGATTGTAATTTCCCTCTCAAGGAAGGAAAAAGGACAACAGATTGCATGTCCAAACAGAACTGCTTATTAGATTCAAGCCATTTATAGTGCATGTTATTTGGAGAAACATACTTGTCAAACTTGGATAGAAGGCTAAAAGTGAGTAGCAGCTTCAACCAATTATTTTCAGGTCTTCAAGCAAACATGATAGATGGGTATAGGCAGAGCAGTAGGAGAGAAATAGCATGGTGTTTGCAGCCCTGCTTCTTCAGGCAGTGATCTCATTTGGCCTTCCCTATTGATGAAAAGCCACAGGGAGCTTTGCCATAACTGACTAATGGCCCCGGAAATCAAGGAATCGAAAGTGCACCAGAGCCCCAAAAGTCAGATGAAATTAGCATTAACCACATAAGATCACACAGAAGATATACTTCATCTAGAGAAGCCTACAAAAATTGTTCAATAAGTTACTATTATCATCATCATATTTTGATCAAAAAATAAAAACTGCATTTTTTCATTAAGTGCTAACTATAGACTGTGCTTGACACTTTACACATATTATCTTTTAATAACTACAATAATTCTGAAGAGCTGGTATTATTAGCTCTAAAGAGAATCTGAGGCTCAAAGAGAAGCAATAAATTCTGCAAGGTAATTGTGGATGCTCGGTAATGTCCTTTCTGAGTGCAAAGCCCTATCACCATGGGCAATACTGGACAAATTGTTTTCCCCATGAACTTTTATGAACATCATTGTATTATATTCACATAGCCCTTATTACACAGAAAGAACCTATCACTCTCAATTTTCAAGGAAAGAAATCTTGACTTGGAGAAAATGGACAATTAGCCCAAAGCCACATGGTTAACAAGCACAGAGCCAGGATTCCACTCCAAATGGTAAAGTTCTCAACCTATCACACCATCTACAAAATATTACGACTAGGCCTATCCCTTTGTGGAAGTCCTAAAATGAACCTCTTCTTAGGGTCAAAATAAGGTCACCATATATAACTTACCCAGCAGGGCAACTTGTAAAGGTGAAAGGGTACTATTAGTTATAATGCTGAGCAACAAATATAAAGCAGCCTATCCCAGGCAAGCCAGGGACCAATGTTCACTCTTGCAGGAAAAAGCCCTAGCCCTTATTCCCATGGAATCATTTCTCCTTGACAGAGTGAGGGAAATAATTGATATTTGGTTCAATTTAACCGTTGTATTTGACATCAGGTGAGTCGGACACGACTGAAGTGACTTAGTAGCAGCAAGGAAGACCTTTTGGAAGAAGCAATGCATGTCTCATGCTTTAATTGCCTTTAAAAGTTTAGTCTTTCACAGTTTTCTAGAATAGGGGTCAACAAAGCAGCTCATTGACCATACTCTGCTCACTTGCCATTTTTTTTTTTTGTAAATAAAGTTTTGTTGAAACACAGTCTCGCACATGTGTTTATGTATTGTCTGTGGTTGCTTTTGTGCTACCACAGTAAAGCTAAGTACTAGCAACAAAGACCAAATGGCCCACGAAGCCAAAAGCCTTTACTAACCGGCTCTTCACAAAAAGCACCTGTCTTGTCCCTGTTTTAGGAGATAGAATCTAAGCTCCTCAGCGCCTCATAGGAGGCGCTCCATGAACTTGCCTTGCTTCTGTTTCAGCCTCATCCTCCACTCTATTATCCTCATTCCCAGCACCTGCCTATTTGTTTAAAAACTCTTTTCACAGCCTTCTCCCCGTGCTTGGCGCGCCCCTGTCCCCATTTATATCTTCTGATGAACACCGTTCCAGGTTGTGGTAAGGATTAAGGCTCAAGCATTCAGTTAACATACTGTTCTTACTGTTGTTATTTTTATTGTCTTACTCTTATTCTTGCAACATAGTTTTAAATGTCATCTAATTTCTCTCATTTTTCATTTTGCCATCCATTAAATAAATAAATAAATCTACTACGGTGTCCTATAGAAACACTAGCACTCAAAAGTGTTAGTAAACTGGAAAGTGCTGAACATCCAGAAGGTTTTAATATTAAAAGATTTAGCTGCTTGGAATTTCCCTTCATTGTTTGTTCACCCATCTCAAACCATGACTACACATATATTTTTTTTTTAAAAAAAAAAGATAAATCAGAAGGCCAAGACCAGAGTCTGAAGAGTTATTTAGGATTACTTTTGACACAGTCTCAAACAAAGCATCAGTAAGCCCAGTAGTAGCTCAAAAGATGGTACCTACAAACATCAGAGGAATCTTTACAAATTGTAAAGCATCTTCATTATTTATAGAATCTCTGTATTTATGAATGGTTTTTACCATCTTGTTTTACACTAATTCCAACTTTTCTTTCTATATTTGTGCAACTGGATACACTATTAGTCATCAAGTTTACTGATAGCAAGGGGGAAAGAACCACATGTTAAAAACACATACCACGCACACCAAATGGATCTCTAATTTTAGGCTGCCATTCCTTTCCTTGAGCTTTCCTCAGGGTTTCCTGCAGTGTGAATAATAACAGAGTGTCTCGTTTGCTTTTTTCTTACAGATGCATGAACTGGCACTGGAAGCACTGATCAGAAGGAAAAGTTTTCTCAAAAGAGCTCACTGAAAAAAGGGCTATGGAGGTCTGCACAGGGAGCCATATCATACAAATGTAGAAGCCAAACTGGTCTTAGGCACCAGGCACCTAATACTTAATTTTGCAGTTAATGATACTGAAACCTAAAACTATATAGCAATGTGTTCAAAACCAGAATCCAAGTTTATGCTAAGTTTAATTGTCTAACTGCAAACCCATGTTGCAACCATGAGATTAAAACAGTTATAGGCAGAAGCAGTGACTAAAATTTTCTTTTTACAGACACCCAAATTCATCAACACTGAGTGATTTATTCAAAACTACAAAGTCAGCCAGTTTTTAAACCCAGGTCTTTTGTAAAAGAGATGCATTCTAGGATGTTAGCAGGGGCCCACTCAGAGGTATGAGACCACCAGAGAAGCCAAAGTAGCCAACTCTTAACTTTCTTGACTTCAAAAGAAGCTTGTCATTTATCACTTTAAAAATTTTCTTGCACCAGCATGATGGAATTTTGACCAAATGAACATAAAGCCAAATTAAAAACAAAAGAGGTTACATTCTATGTCTAAAGGTCACACAATTAGATTTTCCAACTCAAAGCTCAGTATGCTGCTCAGAACACACACAACCCATATTCTAAAGATTTCCTATTGTTTCTGACATTCAAAGACAGAGCTAGGTAACTGTCTCATTTGTTTAAGTGTCCTGGGTTCATCTTTTGTTTTCTTTCCCAGCCAAGTATTTTACAAATAAATTTCTCTCAAGAATTAGAGTCACTGAAATGATATAAATCTTACCAGTGAAAGCAGGGTCATCTGAATGATTCTCAGTTATGAAGTTACGATCCACCTCTCCTTTTTTTATAATGTGACTTCTGATCTTTCAGGAAAGCCACAGCTTGAATCACATTTATAAAAATATCACTGAATTATATCCTTATGGCAAGAAAATTGGTTTAGTAACTTATGATCTCAGTCTCTCCATCTTTTCCGTGCCCATTAATTCTATAATTTTATCATTTTTTTTCCCTGTACTGAGAGAGATAAGGAAAAGAAAAGAAAAGAGAGAGAACAGAAACCGTTCCATGATTTTCTGAGTAGACTGAACAAAAGCAGTGTCACGAAACTGGGTTACATCTCACTACAAGAGACTGTCCAGAGCAATAATGCAGTCTATGAAGAAGCTAAAAAGCTCCTCCTCGGTGGTCAAAGGGGAAAGCAGGTATTGAACCCAATGGGATTATATCTCTGAAGTGGAGGTACAGTTACAAACAGCCTAAGTGTCAGAACACTGTTAAGTACTAAATGTGCAGTACAGGCAGAAGACAAGCTTTCGTTTTCTGGGTGACAAACATTACCCTGACAGTCCAGAAATAGATGTCTTGCCTCTCTCTCTCTTTTTCTCTCTCATTCTTTCATACACATCCGTTCCGTTCAGTCGCTCAGTCGTGTCCGACTCTTTGCGACCCCGTGGACTGTAGCCTACCAGGCTTCTCCGTCCATGGGATTCTCCAGGCAAGAATACTGGAGTGGGTTACCGCTTCCTTCTCCAGGGGATCTTCCCTACCCAGGGATCGAACCCGGGTCTCCCGCATTGGAGGCAGACGCTTTAACCTCTGAGCCACCAGGGAAGCCCATACACATACATACACACAAATGGTCAGCTGCATCACCAACAACCAGAGTCATTTAGTGACTATTTTGTTGATTATTTCATAATATTTTCAATTGTGTAAAATTCATTTGGAATACTCTTCTTTCCCCTGCTTTTTGAATAACTGAAAAAGGGAATTTGGAAGGAAACCGCACAAACCCCATACCTTTCTCGTGTCCTAGGTTTCCCTCATCCCCCGAATCAACTTGCTTTAGTCAAGAACTGAAGTGACAATGTATCCTCACCATCTGATCATAAGTAGTAAAGAAAACAATGAATTTGTTCTAAACATCACCAGGCTATATCCTACTTCTCTACCTTAGGAAGGGAGATGAGGGGTGGGGGGATGGGAAAGGGATAGACAGAGGAGGTAAGGGCCGCTTACAATCAACAACTAAAGGCCATGGACTACCACCACTACCAGTTCCTCCACAAGTCACTCACAGGTATTCTGACATTCAGGCCACAGTTCTGAGTTCGATGTTTATCAGCTATGGGTAACATCCCTTCACAGAGCTACTCTGCTTCCAGACACACACAGTTAACTAGACAAAATTCCATATGGTCCAATATTTAAAAATCAGGTTATCATCCTACTTTGGAATGACTGAACTCTCTATTTTGGGGAATAGCCTTACCATCTAAAAAACTGAAACAAGAGTATTTGTATGGACTAAGTTCAGAAAAGCATTCAAACACAAAGTTAAGTACTGCCTTCTTCATGGTAGGCTCTCATGCGTTCCATTTCAAATAAAAATCCCAAGTTTCATGTTTATGGGTAGCTCAGTTCAGTTCAGTTACTCAGTCATGTCCGACTCTTGAATCACAGCATGCCAGGCCTCCCTGTCCATCACCAACTCTCGGAGTTCACCCAAACTCATGTGCGTTGAGTTGGTGATGCCATTCAGCCATCTCATCCTCTGTCGTCCCCGTCTCCTCCCACCCCCAGTCCCTCCCAGCATCAGAGTCTTTTTCCAGTGAGTCAACTCTTCGCATCAGGTGGCCAAAATATTGGAGTTTCAGCTTTAGCATCAGTCCTTCCAATGAACACCCAGGACTGATCTCCTTTAGAATGGACTGGCTGGATCTCCTTGCAGGCCAAGGGACTCACAAGAGTCTTCTCCAACACCACAGTTCAAAAGCATCAATTCTTCGGCATTCAGCTTTCTTCACAGTCCAACTCTCACATCCATACATGACCACTAGAAAAACCATAGCCTTGACTGGACCTTTGTTGGCAAAGTGATATCTCTGCTTTTTAATACGCTCTCTAGGTTGGTCATAACTTTCCTTCCAAGGAGTAAGCGTCTTTCAATTTCATGGCTGCAATCACCATCTGCAGTGATTATGGGTAGCTAGTGAGTATCAAAAAAATTTCTTTAACCCTTTTTGAATAAGGTCATCATTTAACTCTGGGTAAACTTCTTTATTTCTAACTTTGTTCCCAGAGTGTTCTCTGGAAAGAATTGAGCACAAGACTTTTATATTTTTATTGTTTTTGAGATTATTTCAGAGCTTGAACAAGAGGCATTATTTTAACCATGCCCCAGATGGAAAAAAAAAGAAAAGAGAGAGAGAGAGATGTCTGTCCTTGGATCCTTTCGGCCTCCCTCATCATTGTCCTTGTGGAATGAAATGCCCTATCCTTGAGTCAGAGAATCTGAAGGTAACTTTCATCACCTATCTCAAGCCCCCTTTTTTTATTATCTACTAATTATCTCTAAATTTCATTGGTTGATAAGGTTTAACAGCTCTCAGGAGTGTTTACATTTTAGTTAAAAGTGGAGGCTTCTCAGGTGGCTCAGAGGTAAAGCATCCTCTTGATAATGCAGAAGATGCAGGTTATATCCCTGAGTCAGGAAGATCCCCTGGAGGAGGAAATGACAATCCATCCCAGTATTCTTGCCTGGGAAATCCCATGGACAGAGGAGCCTGGCGGGCTACAATCCATGAGGCCCACAAAGAGTTGGGCACAACCAAGTGACTGAGCACGTGGTTTACACGCACATGGGAGTGGAGGGATGTTGCCTTACCAAAATAAACTACCTATGGTATGTTCTTAAGCAGGAACACTGGAAGGATCTTAAGCATGACTGTCATGTGACAACCATGGGCTGAACAATCAACTTATCTTGCTCTACCAAGAGAAGTTCTTCCTTCTTTTCTTTCTTTCTCTCTTTTTTCTCCCTTTTTTCAACATGTATTTATCATTCTTTTAGTGTCTACATAAAGCTGGACATTGAAACAAAATTGAAGATGTTAGCACTGGAGAACATGCATAACCATTCAGTGGAGGATTCTTGATTAAGTGAGAAAACTCCTCTATGCACGTGTCTGGTCATTCTGATATCCTTAAACCAATATTTTAAATAAACTCTTCGACTTTACCAACCAGCTTTTGAAAACAATGAACTAATAGCCACTGGCTAGGTTGCAGTTCTGAAAATAAACTTATCTGATATATTTTTGGTTTCCCCCTGAAAACAGTTTTTGTTACAACTGACAAATGTATCTTTCAACAATCGATCAGCTTCACCAGGAGGTGTTGAATTTTCTTTATTTTTCTTAGTAAAAGAGGCAATTCTGAACCATATTATTCTTCATGAATGAGTCACATGGCAAGCAAAGTCCTTCAAATTTGACTCCAGCCACTGTTCTACCCCATCATTCATCACTTCTTCCCCCCCAGACTGACCCCTTGCCAACACACTCTCAAACGTGTGTGTTAAAGCCACTTAAGATTACCTGTGCAAACAACTCAATGATTTAATACCTTCATGATTTTGATCATGTAAAACTTCTGCTTTAAAGACCTTTTCCTGTTCCTTTCCTATTTACTTTGAAAAAAACCCCAGGTTACTTCTCTATGAGACTTTCACTAATCCCCCCACATTCTAGCAGTCTGTCACACAGTCAGGGTGAAGTTCATGGTTCTATACCACATGGGCCCAGCATCAGCCTAAAACAGCATCCAGAAGTATCTGGATATTTCTGAACTGGTAAGTGAGATTTGCATGTGGGTTCTGAACTGGAGGGATTTCTTTATTGTTATTATTTGCTTTCGTGTGTGCTTGTATATTTTGGTGTAGTGTTTTGTCCGAAGCTTACAAAGGAAGCAACTTTACACATATTCCTGAAAAGAGACAATGGGGAAAACAAATGCAACCTGACACCTGTGCAATTTCTCCAGTTTCATAAACAGAGCTCAAAAAAATTATATCAGTGCCCATCAAAAGAGAAACTGTAAGCAAAATATAAAGGGACAATGTTAATGAGGAACATAGAGGTTATGAGGGTTTCCCTGGTAGCTCAGTGATAAAGAATCCACCTGCCAATACAGGAGATGAGGGTTCGATCTCTGAGTGGGGAAGATCCCCTAGAGAAGAAAATGGCAACCCACTCCAGTATTCTTGCCTGGAGAATTCCATGGACAGAGGAGTCTAGCGTCCATGGGGTTGTAAAGAGTTGGACATGACTTAGTAACAACAGTGGTTATGAGTGCAGTTTCTGGAAAGTCAAAGTAATCACAGCTACCTAAATATGAATCCTACCACACATCCACCAAGAACTCTACACAGATCAATAAGCACAAATATATCTGTACAATTATCACACTTCTAGCATATGCATAAGGTAAAAATCACTATAAATTGTCTGCATTTAGAAAATCAAATATCAAATTTGAGCAAAGTTTTCTCTAAATCTCCCATCTATTCAGAAAGTTGAAGGTGAGGGACACAGAAGGAGAGAAAGAAGAAAATCTAGAAAAAGCAGGCAGAACATAGAAGAGGGGATTAATTAAGCTAAAATCATACTAGGTAATAAAATACTGATTAAAGACTACTGGAAGATCAGTGAACTAACTACAGGGAAGGAACTTAACATTGAATGCAGTGTTTAAGGAGACAATCTTGAAATATTCTAGAAGAAAAAAGAGAAAGACACGCCCATTGGAGACTGGTGGGGGTGATGGAAATGGAGACAGTCACTTTAGGATCCTTCCAGAAAATATTAAAAAAAAAAAAATCCTACACACAACACTACACCCTACTGTCCCTCCCAGCCATGCCCCCAAGCCACCTATAAACTGCAGTCTTCTACTCTGACAGAAGATGGCAAACTTGGACAAGAAATCTGGAGGAAAAACTATAATCAGCCAATTCAATCAAATATATAGATATGTGCAATTTTCTTCTATACAAATCTACTATTTAAAAAAAAAAAAAACAGTCAATTAAAACTTTAAATGTCAACTGATAGAATTCTCCCAAATAAACTATCATGAATTTGAAGAAAAGTGTAACCCAACAAGCAAAATTGAATTATTTATCCTCAAACTATTGAAGATTAAAAAGACACATAAAATTAAAAACACCAAATCTAAGAACCAAAATGGGGGCTAAAACAAGAAGAAGTGAAACAAGAGTTCATTGATTTCAGGAAACCAATAGAGGAAGGTAACAGCATATCACAAAGTAAGCTCAGTTATATGGTGCCTATGTAGGACTCACAACGGATTTGAATGAAAATTTAATGAGGAGCGTTAAAGTAAGAAAACAACAAAGAGAATTTGGAAGTTTTTGAAAAAAGAAGTAAAAGGAGTCAGAGAGATATCAGCTGAAATTTAAAAATAGGCAATGAAAAGTCAACATAAGTATAAGTGGAGATCGTAAAGAAGAAAGATGATACTGTAAAACAAAACTATTATTTTAGACTATAATTCAAGAAAATCTTCCAAAAATAAAAGAAGACCTGAGCTTTTATATTATAAGAGCTAAGTTCTGGGAAATTTGATCTAGAAAGACCAATTCTAAAATTTAAACTCAGTAAAACTTAGTAAATGCAAATTTAGAAATTTTAAAATCCTCAGGGGCTCCAGAAAAAAAAATAATTTATAAGGGCAAGAAGATTTAACTAGAATTATATTTCTCAAAATCAATATGCAAAGCAAGGACAGAATAAAGTAACATTTATATGAAGAACAAGAAAGGAAAGTTTGAACCAATAATTTTATATTCAACCATGCTATCTTTTAAGGATTAAGACCACAGAATTAGAATTTGAATTTGAAAGAACTCAGAAAGTGGAATACCCATAACCCTTTCTTACAGATGAGTTTCATCCAACTAAGAAATGTCTAAAGAAACCTTGTCCAAAGTCTCCAAAATTTTAAAGAATGAGAATAATGAGTATAGTACATATCAGACTGTGACTACATTTAAATCAATGATCAAAGGAAAATTCATAGCCTAAAACACTTTTATAAATAAAACAATGGGTTAATTACATTGGTTTTAGAAAAATACCATATAGGTTTAATAGTAGATCTAAAGACAGAAGAATAAAGACAGAAACAAAAATGATAGAGTAATATTAATAATATGTGTTCTGACAAAATAGAATTTTACAATTAATATTTTTATAAAGAGTTAAATGAAGCAGGGAAGAAGATATTTTCTTAATTTAGAAGTACAAAGATAACTAGAAATGCAAATTTTTCTAGATTTTAAATAAAACTAGAGTTAAATGTCCATTAAGTTCATCTGGGAAATGTGTAGTTTAAGTTTAATATTTCCTATTGACTTTCTATCTGGATGATTTATCCATGGTTCAGAGTGGAGTTTTGAAGTCACCTATTTTATGTTGCTGTCTATTTCTCCCTTCAGGTCTGTTCAGTTCAATTCAGTCTCTCAGTCGTGTCTGACTCCTGGCAACCCCATGGACTGCAGCACGTCAGGCCTCCCTGTCCATCACCAACTCCCAGAGTTTACTCAAACTCATGTCCATTGAGTCAGTGATGCCATCCAACCATCTCATCCTCTGTAATCCCCTTCTCCTCCTGCCTTCAGTCTTTCCCAGCATCAGGGTCTTTTATATATTTAGATGTGCCTATGTTGGGTACATAAACATTTATAAATGCCTTCTCTTGATGAACAGACCCCATTATCATACACTGACCTTCTTTACTTTTTTTTACAGTCTTTGATAAATGTCTGCTTATTCTGACGTAAGTATAGCTATACTTACTTTCTTTTGTCTTTCATTTGCCTAGTATATCTTTTCCCATCCCTACATTTTCAGTCTATCCATTTTCTTAAAGCTGAAATTGAAGTCTCTTGTAAGCAGCATGCAGTAGGCTCTTGTTTTTTGTTTTTGATGGAGAACTCAGCCACTTTGATGGAGAATTTCATCCATTTACATTCAAAGTGATTATCAGTTGATACAGACATATTAACCCTGTTGTTTTCTGGCAGATATGTAATTTATTTTTTTCCTTTCTTCCTCTCTTATTCTCTAACTTGGTGATCTGATGATTTTCTGTAATGGTATATGTAAATTTCTTTCTCTGTATCTTTTGTGTATCTACTATAGATTTGCTTTGTAGTTACCATGGGACTTATGTTTTTGATGTCATAATTTATATCTTTTAGTCACTGTATCCATTAACAAATTAATGCAATTATTTTAAATATATATATATGTCTTAGAAATAGCTTAAAATAGTCTGATGAAATTGGGTAATATTCTTTTACAAAATGATTATAAATTATTTTTTCATAGGCTGGGATAACTCTGAATGCTCACTAGTGATAGAAAGCTACAGGTGAACTATTGAAGCAGCTGAGAACAGAATATCATCCAAAAAGGTCTAGAAGCAAAGAATAAACTAACCGTATTTCAAATCAAAACATCTGAATTTTCAGATAAATTTAATCTACTTGACTTAAATTCTATCCATAGCCCTAATGACTAATGATTTAAAATCGCGTAGACGAACCTTTGTTGGCAAAGGAATGTCTCTGGTTTTTAATATGCTGTCTAGGTTGGTCATAGCTTTTCATTCATGGCTGCAGTCACCATCTACAGTGATTTCGGAGCCCAAAAAATGAAGTCTGTCACTGTTTCCACTGTTCCCCCATCTATTTGCCATGAAGTGATGGGACTGAATGAATGCCATGATCTTAGTTTTCTGAAAGTTGAGTTTTAAGCCAACTTCTTCACTCTCCTCTTTCTCTTTCATCAAGAGGCTCTTTACCTACCATGCTGCTGCTAAGTCACTTCAGTCGTATCTGACTCTGTGTGACCCCATAGATGGAAGCCCACCAGGCTCCCCCGTCCCTGGGATTCTCCAGGCAAGAACACTGGAGTGGGTTGCCATTTCCTTCTCCAATGTGTGAAAGTGAAAAGTGAAAGTGAAGTCGCTCAGTCATGTCTGACTTGTAGCGACCCCATGGACTGCAGCCTACCAGGCTCCTCCATCCATGGGATTTTCTAGGCAAGAGTACTGGAGTGGCTTGCCATTGCCTTCTCCGTTACTTAGCATAGGAACAGATAATTTGATCCTGCCAAGCATCTGTTTTAGGTTTTATTAGTGCTGGGACGCTTTCAGTTCAGTTCAGTTCAGTCGCTCAGTCGTGTCCGACTCTCCGCGACCCCATGAATCACAGCACGCCAGGCCTCCCTGTCCATCACCAACCCCCGGAGTACACTCAAACTCATGTCCACAGAGTCGGTGATGCCATCCAGCCATTCTCCGTCGGCCCCTTCTCCTCCCGCCCCCAACCTTTCCCAGCATCACAGTCTTTTCCAGTGAGTCAACTCGTCGCATGAGGTGGCCAAAGTATTGCAGCTTCAGCTTTAGCATCAGTCCCTCCAGTGAACATCCAGGATTGATCTCCTCTAAAATGGACTGGTTGGATCTCCTTGCAGTATAAGGGACTCTCAAGAGTCTTCTCCAACACCACAGTTCAAAAGCATCGATTCTTCGGCGATCAGCCTTCTTCACAGTCCAACTCTCACATCCATACATGATCACGGGAAAAACCATAGCCTTGACTAGATGGACCTTGGTTGGCAAAGTAATGTCTCTGCTTTTTAATATACTATCAAGGTTGGTCATAACTTTCCTTCCAAGGAGCAAGCGTCTTTTAATTTCATGGCTGCAATCAGCATCTGCAGTGATTTTGGAGCCCAAAAAAATAAAGTCTGACACTGTTTCCACTGTTTTTCCATCAATTTCCCATGAAGTGATGGGACCAGATGCCATGATCTTGGTTTTCTGAATGTTGAGCTTCAAGCCAACCTTTTCACTCTCCTCTTTCACTTTCATCAAGAGGCCCTTGAGTTCCTCTTCACTTTCTGCCATAAGGGTGGTGTCATCTGCATATCTGAGGTTATTGATATTTCTCCCAGCAATCTTGATTCCAGCTTGTGCTTCTTCCAGCCCAGCGTTCCTCATGATGTACTCTGCATAGAAGTTAAATAAGCAAGGTGACAATATACAACCTTGACGTACACCTTTTCCTATTTGGAACCAGTCTGTTGCTCCATGTACAGTTCTAACAGTGCTTCCTGACCTGCATACAGGTTTCTCAAGAGGCAGGTGAGGTGGTCTGGGATTCCCATCTCTTTCAGAATGTTCCACAGTTTATTGTGATCCACACAGTCAAAGGCTTTGGCATAGTCAATGAAGCAGAAATAGATGTTTTTCTGAAACTCTCTTGCTTTCTCCATGATCCAGCGGATGTTGGCAATTTGATCTCTTAGTTTCCCTTTATTACTGGAGTGCAACACTGACTCCTAAAAAATTTGCTTTACTTTTGGACTGTGGCCATTACTTCTAGAGCTTCTGGAATCCCAATACTAAGACCAGACAATTTACCAAGTCTTGAGGGACACAAACTTGAACCTGTTTTTTCCAAGTACCTAATCATTGCTGAAGTCCCAGATCTTTTGACTCCTAGCTGCTATTTTCTGTTGAGTCTCTTTGAGATTCACTGTACAAGTGCAGTTTAAGAGTTGGTGGGGAGACGCCCGGCTCCGGCGGCGCAGACACGGGAGACGCCCGGCTCCGGCGGCGCAGACGCGGGAGACGCCCAGCTCTGGCGCAACCAACCACGTGCAGAATCGTGGCTGAGATGAGCTACCCCGCGCCCAGGGTTAGGGCGGTGGCCGAGAGGAGCTGTACCACGTTCAGGAGGCGGTGGCTGCTTGGGCACCGGAGGGCCGAGAGAAGCTGATCTACATGCAAAGCAGGAGGCGCGGCCTTGAGGAGATACCCCTCGTCCAAGGTAAGGTACAGCGGCTGCGCCTTGCTGGAGCAGCTGGGAAGAGATACTCCACGACCAAGTGGAATATAAGAATCCAGTGTTCTGGGGAGGAAGGAACAAGATGGCGGAGGGATAAGATGGCAAGACCACTTTCTCCCCCACAAATTCATCAAAAGAACATTTGAACGCGGAGTAAAGTCCACAAAACAACTTCTGAATACTGGCAGAGGACATCAGGCTCCCAGAAAAGCAGCCCATTGTCTTCTAAAGGCGAGAGAAGAAATCCAGCTCCACCCACCAGAACACCGACACATGCTTCCCTAACCAGGGAACCCAGACAAGTCACCTGTCCAACCCCACACACAGCGAAGAAACTACGTAATAAAGAGAACTCCACAAACTGCAAGAAGAGGGAAAGGCCACCCCAAGCAAAGCAATATAAGCAAGATGAAGAGGCAGAGAAATACCCAGCAAGTAAAGGAACAAGATAATTGTCCACCAACACAAACAAAAGAAGAAGATATAGGGAATTTACCTGATAAAGCATTTCAAATTTTGATGGTGAAAATGATTCAAAATCTTGAAAGCAAAATGGAGTTACAGATAAATAACCTAGAGAAAAGGATTGAGAAGATGGAAGAAAGATTTAATAAGGACTTAGAAGAAATAAAAAAGAGTCAATATACAATGAATAATGCAATAGATGAGATCAGAAACACTCTGGAGGGAACAAACAGTAGAATAACAGAGGCGGAAGACAGGATAAGCGAACTAGAAGATAGAAGTGTAGAAATAAATGAAACAGAGAGGAAAAAAGAAAAACGAATTAAAAGAAATGAGGACAATATTAGAGACCTCTGGGACAATGTTAAACGCTCCAACATTCGAATCATAGGAGTCCCAGAAGAAGAAGACAAAAAGAAAGACCATGAGAGAATACTTTAGGAGATAATAGTTGAAAACTTCCCTAAAATGGGGAAAGAAATAATCACCCAAGTCCAAGAAACCCAGAGAGTCCCCAACAGGATAAACCCAAGGCGAAATACTCCAAGACACATATTAATCAGATTAACAAAGATCAAACACAAAGAACAAATATTAAAAGCAGCAAGGGAAAAGCAGCAAATAACACATAAGGGCATTCCCATAAGGATAACAGCTGATCTTTCAACAGAAACTCTTCAGGCCAGAAGGGAGTGGCAAGACATACTTAAAGTGATGAAAGAAAATACCCTACAGCCCAGATTACTATACCCAGCAAGGATCTCATTCAAATATGAAGGAGAAATCAAAAGCTTTACAGACAAGCAAAAGCTGAGGGAATTCAGCATCACCAAACCAGCTCTCCAACAAATGCTAAAGGATCTTCTATAGACAGGAAACACAGAAAGAGTGTCTAAACTTGAACCCAAAGCAATAAAGAAAATGGCTACGGGATCGTACTTATCAATAATTACCTTAAACGTAAATGGGTTGAAATTTTCAAAAAGGCTAGGAAACAATTCTCATAGCCATCAATAGTTCAGTGTTGAGTTCATGACTAGTTTTTAAAGTTTGGGACAAACTGTAGTATTTGCTATTTGAAGTACTATTTGTAATTGGCATATTACGATGTAACATTGGTCTTCATTTCCATCTTAAAACGCCTAAAAATGCCTAACAGGTTTTTAGATTTGTGAATTTTAGTTGAAATGTATTTTACGATGTTACTAAACCTGCAGAAATATTGAAATATTTCAGAGAACTTATTCACTGTACATTTAATTTATTTTATTTATAAAAGTTATGAACTGTAGAAAGTTTTACTTGTTGGGTCAAATGCTTGTTGCTTCAAATGCTTGTTGCATTTGAAGTGCTAGTTACAAGAAAATCAAATACCTTCAATGTATAAATGCTATTAAGTTTTTAAAGGACTCTGGAGTATAAGTAAGTTTGTTTAAAGAAATTTAGTCTGTTCAACTTGAAAAAAATAAATAAATAAAATTGGAAAAAAAAAATAAAACAACTACAAAAAAAAAAAAAAGAGTTGGTGGACTACTTATGGGAAAGTTGCACACAGATTTGGGGTCTCCTTTTCTGTATTTCCCTCATTCACTGAGAGGGGAAACCCCCTCTTGGATACTGATCAGCTGCTTTGTGGCCCTGAACTCTTACCTCTGCCAGAGCAAAGCAAAGCAAAACTGCCACATTCTAATTCAATTTCAAATAGAGGATTTGTAGATGCAATGTTTCCATCCCCCAATCTTATAGCCTTAATGAACCAATCTATTCATAAGTAACATAGCAATTCCTGTATTTTTGTTCTTTGAGTCTCTTTATTAACTGGAACACTGTCCTAGAGTCATGCAATGATGAAATTAGAAAAGATCACATAGGCTGTTGTTTTTTTACCCACTCAACACCTTATTTTCAAATATGAGAAAAATAAGCTACCCAGAGATTAAATAATAGGTCCAAAATCTCTATTATCTTTTTAAACAAACAGCCTCCTACTTCCAAGGATTTATAGAGACTATCTCAATGTGCTTTATATCTTATCATTTTCTGCTCTCCCTCTCATTCTAACAAGGTTTTGTAAATTGCTCATGAAGTTTTCTAGTTATTACCACAAAGTGACAATTGTACAATCTCATTGTTCAATATGGTTATTCTTGAAAAACTTATCTCCCTAAGTATGCTGGTTGCTTCAGCAAATTTTGATAATGTTACACTCACTGCTCTCCCTATCCTTGAAGTGACAGTAATAAGGATTTGTTCTTCAGCTGAATCCAAGAAAATGTTTGCCTCATTAGTTCAGGAAAACACTATCACAAACTAATTCATTCAGTAGTAAAGGCAAGACAGATACCATACGATTTCACTCTGCAAATGCGCTCTCAATACATTTTTTAAAAATCAGAGCAACACATTTATCTATGTTTTTGCCACTGTGAAATTAATGTCCAACAAAAAAAAATCTATATATGGTGACTGTCAAACAGACATAGCTTTCATTTCTTTCTGAAACAGACAGCATGGCCCACACACTAATTCACCTTCTCATGAAAACTCAGCTACTGTTGGAATTAGAACCAGAGTCTTATGGAAGAATCGATAAAGATGTAGTCAGCTGGGTAAAGTTTCTATTTCTTTCAAGCATACAGGAACAGTATTTTTCCCCCTGATATGCACATGTAATATATCTAATAATAAAACTGCAAACAGAAGTCACAGTAAAATTTGCTTTGTGTGGATCAAAACCCAATTTCTTTGCCTCCTAGCCAAAGAGTTAGGCAAAATCTACCAGCCTCCCTTATAACTAGATATCATTGTGTTCTAGGCAACAGAATATAGTCAATTCCAGGTCTGGTTTACAAAGACCTCCCATCTGTGACCCTACTCTGTTGTTCCCCATCTGTTATCTGCATGCAAAGGAAGACAGGCCATGTAAGATGGTAGATCCTAATGATAGAGGATGCTTGCAACCCAGAGTAATTTGTGGAGAACAGTTCGTCAACCTCTGTTACTATTGATCCACATTGGACTATGCTATTTTTAGAATTTAAGGTACTATTTGATTTCTTTGCAATATAGAAAGTTTCCTTCCCATTTCTTACAACTTTAATTTTTTTTTCATGATTTATTGCCCTGGCTATCCCTGGTGGCTCAGAGGTTAAAGCGTCTGCCTCCAATGCGGGAGACCCGGCTTCGATCCCTGGGTCGGGAAGATCCCCTGGAGAAGGAAACGGTAACCCACTCCAGTATTCTTGCCTGGAGAATCCCGTGGATGGAGAAGCCTGGTAGGCTACAGTCCACGGGGTTGCATAGAGTCGGACACGACTGAGCGACGGAACGGAACGGAACGGATGTTCGCCAATAAAATGTTGAATAGAGGTGGTGATATGTAGGATCTTCTTATGCTTAATATTTAAAGGAACATTTTCAATAGCTTGGTATCAAGACACTTGCTGTAGGGCTTGGTAGGTGTGCTTCATCAGATTAAAATAGTTCCCTTAATTGATACATTGCTAAAAGATTTATCATGAAAGGTATTGGATTTAATTACACACTTTTCACTTTCACACATTGGAGAAGGAAATGGCAACCCACTCCAGTGTTCTTGTCTGGAGAATCCCAGGGACAGGGGAGCCTGGTGAGCTTCCGTCTATGGGGTCACACAGAGTCGGATACGACTGAAGTGACTTAGCAGCAGCAGCATCTATTTAATAAACCGCAGGTTTTTTCTTTTACTTTATTAATATGGTGAGTTACATTTAATTACTAATATTAAATGAACTTTGCATTCCTGAAATAAAAGCTTAGCTTATTATCTTTTTATTTTATATATTATTTTATATCATATTTTGTGTTCTGTGTGTTATTCAGGATATTTCCATCCACAAATGTGAAGATTTGCTAGTAGTTTTCCTTTCTTATAATGCCCTTATTAGGTTTTAGTAATAAAGTTATGGTGGTTTCATTAAATGAGTTAGAGACTGCTTCTCTTTTCTTTATTCCTGCAAGGTTTTCTGTTAATATTTGATAGAATTCACCTTTAAAGCCATAGGTACCTAAAATATTCCTTGTAAAAATAGTTTGAATTTTATATTAAACATCTTAAATAAATAGATGACTTCAAATTTTCTACAGCTTCTTATATGTTTTATAAAGTTGAAATCTCCTGGGTATTTGTCAATGTGATTTAAATTATTTAATTTATTGGCACAAATAATGTGCTGTTCATGATATCATCACATCATCATTTCATCAAGATTTGTAGTAATGTCCCCGTTGTTATTTCTACTGTGTGCCTTTTCTCTCATTTGTTTAAAACTCAGTCTCACCAAGAGTTTATTGATTTTATTAGTCCCATCAAACAACCAGTATTTGTCTGTGTTGATCTTCTCTACTGTGTATTCTTTATTTTTATCAGCTTACTGTTACAATTTTATTTCCTTCACTCAACTTTTGTTGAGTTTATTTTCCTGTATTCTCTAACTTTTTCAAAGAGATGCTTAGCTCACTAATTTTAATCCCTTTATCTTCTTTACGAAGTGTATTTATGCTACATATTAATATATCTAAGAACTTCTTTAATTTGATCTCACAAGTTTGATATGTAGGCTTTTTTAAAATTTGACTCTGATAATACAGATATCTGCAACACCTCTGGGTCTGTTTCGATAATCTTTTATTTCTGTTGGATTAAGTTGTCATATCTCCTTGTATAGCTATTTATTTTTTTATTGAGTGCCTGTCATTGTGGTTTTAAATTTATCTGTAGAAATAACTCCACCTTTGATAATTAGGATAATATAAAATTCCTCACAAAGTTTTTTTTTTATTTCCTCTTACCAGATTCTTATATGTGTTAGCAAGCTGAGATCACCTTTATCCAATTTTAAAGACTGTGATTTTTCTTGGACCACCTAGATGACTCTAAGTTGGGCTGAAACACATGCAAAAGCTGTCTGATCTCTGATTTTCTCTTAATCTGAGGGGCAGATCCATCAGGCTCCCATTCTAAACCACACAGCTGGGCAGAATGGTCTTTTTAAGCCCTTAACTAAAATTGAACATTCTCTTAGCCCCATGAAATTATTAAAACATTATTTCTCAGATTCTCAGCTGAGTTTTCTGGATTAGCAAATATCCCAAGACTAAAAAGAGCCACAAATACTAGATTCACTTCTCTGCATTTCTGTCTTCTACAAGATCTTGTCTTAATATCTCTCTATTTCTCTATTAATATTCCAATACCTTTTTAGCAGATCTTTTTTAACATATTAGTCAAGTTTTCTGATTGTTGTAATGAAATCATTGTTCTGATTTACCTAGTCTGTGCTAGCAAACATTATTTACCTTCACTGAGTTAAAAGAAAGTAAAGTTAAATTTCGGAAGTTATTCACATGTGTATATAGTTTAGATTGTTAAACAAGTTCTATTTTTTCCCAGCCTAGCAATATAAATTGAATAATACAATCATTTGAATGTATCTTCAAAATCAACATAAAGAAAGGTTAGGCCTTTGGGATATTCCTTGTTCCCCAGGCTAGATCATAAAATTTGCCTACGCAAGAAAAACATACTCAGTGATTCTGCATTCCAATGTACCATTTAAGTTAGGAGATTTTCATATACTTGTTGTCTTTAGCATTTAAGCTGAATTATGGAGAACTTAGAATCATGTATGTCTTATCTGTTTGTGTAATTAGAACATGTATCTCTCACAAGCAACCTCTAGTTGATCTGACTGCTGCTGCTGCTGCTAAGTTGCTTCAGTCGTGTCCGACTCTGTGCGACCCCATAGACGGCAGCCCACCAGGCTCCCCCGTCCCCGGGATTGTCCAGGCAAGAACACTGGAGTGGGTTGCCATTTCCTTCTCCAATGCATGAAAGTGAAAGGGAAGTCGCTCAGTTGTGTCCGACTCTTAGCAACCCCACAGACTGCAGCCTACCAGGCTCCTCCGCCCATGGGATTTTCCAGACAAGAGTACTGGAGTGGGTTGCCATTGCCTTCTCCAGTTGATCTGACTACTCCCAGGAATAGAGACAAAGGGCTACTTAGGCAGGTGGCTTTAATCTACACTCATAATATATATCTATCTTATTATCTTCAATCAAGATCTTAGTACAAAAAGTACTTTTCATGCAAATGAAACTTCAAAACAGTCCTCAATTTCAACTATATTAGTGTTCCAAATTTCTCTTAAAAATGAAATTCCAGAGTCATAACTATTACCAGTTCTATGGAGGAACATTTTTCTTGTCCAAACACAGTATATGTATGTCATGAAATTTATATCTGACTCAAGTAGAGCAATTGCATTAAATGGCAGACTCTTTACCATCTGAGCCATTAGGGAAGACAACTGCATTAATTAAAAAATAGTTATTGAACATTTACTATGGGTTTGGCATTTTCTAAATTCTAGAAAAGCTGTAGAAAATGACATAGACAAAGTTCCTGTGCTCATAAACTTTATATGATAGTGTAGAAGAAAAACAATAATCAAGTTAGAAAATACACCCATTTTGATAGAGATAAATGTTATGAGGAAAATAAAATGGGAAGAGAGAGCTAGTTGAGGTAAAGTAGTTAGGAAAGTAACACATCTATTAACACTTCAGATGTCCAATTGGTTCTCATTTTCTCCCTCTTTGAAAAAGCTCAGGTGAAAGTAACTAAAAAGACTTGAAAATGTCACCCTTGTCAGAGACCCTAATAAATCAAATTAAAAGATTTATATATATATAAAGGGGGAAATTACAAGAGTAAAATTACTCCAGGGGAAATATTGAAGAGGTAGTCAGCATCTCTCTGCCCCTAACAAAAACAGTCCTGCCGTAGACTATTGCCCACCCAGTTCTGCTTATGATTCCTTAAGATTCTCGGTGAAAGACTTACGCTTTGGTACTAATTTTTTGTATCAGAAATAGGAACTGAAGAACTTGATAAGGCACAATATCTGTTCCCAGCACAGTAAGTTCCCAATGCACTGATGTGCCACATTCTAATGCTTTGTGAGTTGGATTTTTGGAACTAAGACTACATTTCCCTGTAGTAACAATGAAATTAATTGCAAATTAAACCCCTCAGCAAGTTTACAAAAGCCTGCCCAGTTTAAAATGCTGCTAAGAGTCTGCAAACTAGCAGTGAAAAACAGAGTTCTGTCACACAACTAGGGAATAAGTTTTTTTAAATGCTGAGTGAGAAGCAATTTATCTTAAATGTCATTGCATGAAAGAATCAAGGTTTAAGAAGGATTATTAAGGAGGATTCTGAAGAGATTTTCTGGCAACTAAAAATTCCGGTGAATAATAAAATATGTTAATTAGCTATTGTCTAATTTTAGTTTATAAATTTTGACCCTCTTTATTCTTGGTATAGCTGCAATACTGTTGTTGGGAAGTGCTGTCTGGTTGGTTGGTTTTTTCGTTTTTGTTCTTCTGATGCATAACTGCCCATGACTAGAGATGGTTGACTCAGGGCTCTTTTCAAGGTTGTGATGGTGTTGGGAACTCATGCAAGGTACAGAGAGAGTTGGCGGGGGTGATGGGGGAGTAAGTGAAAAGAGAGAGCTCTAAATCAGAAGTTCTCAAAATTTAGCATGCATCAGAATTCTTTGAAAATTTTAGAATTCTAGAAAACCTAGACAGCGTATTAAAAAGCAGAGACATTACTTTGCCTACAAACATCTGTACAGTTAAAGCTCTGGTTTTTCTAGCAGTCATGCAAGGATGTGAGAGCTGGACAACATAAAAGGGTGAGTACCGAAGAACTGATGCCTTCGAACTATGGTGCTGGAAAAGACTCTAGAGAGTCCCTTGGACTGCAAGGAGGTCAATCCTAAAGGAAATCCATCCTGAATATTCATTGGAAGGATTGATGCTGAAGCTGAAGCTCCAATACTTTGGCTACCTGATGTGAAGAGCTGACTCATTGGAACAGATCCTGATGCTGGGAAAGATTGAAGGCAGAAGGAGAAGGGGCAACAGAAGTTGAGATGGTTGGATGGCATCACTGACTCAACAAACATGAGTTTGAGCAAACTCCAGGAGATGGTGGACAGGGAAGCCTGTCATGTTGCAGTCCATGGGGTTGCAAAGTCAGAGACAACTGAGCAACTGAACAACAAAAAAGAATTCCTTGGCTGACTTGACAAAACATAGATTTCTGTTACTCATGCCAGATCATGTAATCAATAAATCTGGGATTGGGCAGAGATTTGCATTTCTAACAAGCTCCAGGTAATGATGCTACCGATCTAGGAAGAACATTTTGAAAACAACTATTCAAAACACAAAAGGTTCAGGTTAGAAACAACACTAAAGTCTTGCAGCAGGCACAGCTGTCAGCCAGGCTAGTTATACATTATCATGATGCTTAAGGATGTCATGTTACTGACTCACTGCTAATGGCATGAGTTACTGGGTCAGGAAGAACCACTGAGTCAAGCCTTTTCCAGTGTGTTAAGGTGTCTGAAAGCAGTTAAAAGGAGAAGAACTAACGTTCTTCCCAGATTTCCATGACTCTTTTTCCACTATAAAGAACAATTCCTGGGACTATCGGACATAATTTTAGAAGCTGATTTAACCCTTTTAGACCACAAATCCACTACTTGATAGGTGTCACTTTATAGCTTACTCAGCAAATATGTATTAAGTGACTACTACTTGCAAGATCTCTGGTGCCTCTGCCTTTTCTAAAACCTGCTTGAACATCTGGGAGTTCACGGTTTACATACTGCTGAAGCCTGGCTTGGAGAATTTTGAGCATGACTTTACTAGCGTGTGAGATGAGTGCAATTGTGCAGTAGTTTGAGCATTCTTTGGCATTGCCTTTCTTTGGGCAGTCCTGTGGCCACTGCTGAGTTTTCCAAATCTGCTGGCATATTGAGTGCAGCACTTTCACAGCATCATCTTTCAAGACTTGAAATAGCTCAATTGGAATTCCATCACCTCCACTAGCTTTGTTAGTAGTGATGCTTTCTAAGGCCCACTTGACTTCACATTCCAAGATGTCTGGCTCTAGGTCAGTGATCAAGTTATCGTGACTATCTTGGTCGTGAAGATCTTTTTTGTACAATTCTTCTGTGTATTCCTGCCACCTCTTCTTAATATCTTCTGCTTCTGTTAGGTCCATACCATTTCTGTCCTTTATCGAGCCCATCTTTGCATGAAATGTTCCCTTGGAACCTCTAATTTTCTTGAAGAGGTCTCTTGTTTTTCCTATTCTGTTGTTTTTCTCTATTTCTTTGCATTGATCACTGAGGAAGTCTTTCTTATCTCTCCTTGCTATTCTTTGGAACTCTGCTTTCAGATGCTTATATCTTTCCTTTTCTCCTTTACTTTTCGCCTCTCTTCTTTTCACAGCTATTTGTAAGGCCTCCTCAGACAGCCATTTCGTTCTTTTGCATTTCTTTTCCATGGGGATGGTCTTGGTCCCTGTCTCCTGTACAATGTCACGAACCTCCATCCAGAGTTCATCATGCACTCTATCAATCAGATCTAGTCCCTTAAATCTATTTCTCACTTCCACTGTATAATCATAAGGGATTTGATTGAGATCAAATTGCTAACATCTGCTGGATCATGGAGAAAGCAAGAGAGTTTCAGAAAAACATCTATTTCTGCTTCATTGACTATGCCAAAGCCTTTGACTGTGTGGATCACAATAAACTGTGGAACATTCTGAAAGAGATGGGAATCCCAGACCACCTGACCTGCCTCTTGAGAAACCTGTATGCAGGTCAGGAAGCAACAGTTAGAACTGGACATGGAACAACAGACTGGTTCCAAATAGGAAAAGGTGTACGTCAAGGTTGTATATTGTCACCTTGCTTATTTAACTTCTATGCAGAGTACATCATGAGGAACGCTGGGCTGGAAGAAGCACAAGCTGGAATCAAGATTGCTGGGAGAAATATCAATAACCTCAGATATGCAGATGACACCACCCTTATGGCAGAAAGTGAAGAGGAACTCAAAAGCCTTTTGATGAAAGTGAAAGAGGAGAGTGAAAAGGTTGGCTTGAAGCTCAACATTCAGAAAACAAAGATCATGGCATCTGGTCCCATCACTTCATGGGAAATTGATGGAAAAACAGTGGAAACAGTGTCAGACTTTGTATTTTTGGGCTCCAAAATCACTGCAGATGCTGATTGCAGCCATGAAATTAAAAGACGCTTGTTCCTTGGAAGGAAAGTTATGACCAACCTTGATAGTATATTAAAAAGCAGAGACGTTACTTTGCCAACCAAGGTCCGTCTAGTCAAGGCAATGGTTTTTCCCGTGGTCATGTATGGATGTGAGAGTTGGACTGTGAAGAAGGCTGATCGCCGAAGAATCGATGCTTTTGAACTGTGGTGTTGGAGAAGACTCTTGAGAGTCCCTTATACTGCAAGGAGATCCAACCAGTCCATTCTAGAGGAGATCAATCCTGGATGTTCATTGGAGGGACTGATGCTGAAGCTGAAACTGCAATACTTTGGCCACCTCATGCGACGAGTTGACTCACTGGAAAAGACTCTGATGCTGGGAAAGGTTGGGGGCGGGAGGAGAAGGGGACGACCGAGAATGGGATGGCTGGATGGCATCACCGACTCTGTGGACATGGGTTTGAGTGAACTCCAGGAGTTGGTGATGGACAGGGAGGCCTGGCGTGCTTTGATTCATGGGGTCGCGGAGAGTCGGACAAGACTGAGCGACTGAACTGAACTGAACTGAACTTGCAAGATACTATGAAAAATAGGAGATGGGGGTGGATTATTTCATCCAAAGGCAGAGCAATCATGTACATGAATAACTAAAGTCAAAGTATCTTAAACACATCCTCAGAATGATACAGGTAAAATGCAATGAGATTCTAACACTGGGAAGAATGTTTTCTACCTGGAGAAACAAATCAAGAAAAAGTAACATTTAGGCATAAACTTGACCAAGAGATAAGGTTCTGGATTTAAGGTATTGGGAGTATAAAAGGGAAATGACAGACTAAAAATTTGTGTCCAGGGAGAGATAGTGGAAAAGTTATGCAAATCAGAGTGAGACATATATAGAAGAATGATGAGAAGTTCCAGTTGGCTGGAATTCAGGAAGACAGGAAAGGTAAACTAGCTTTAGATCATGAGGCCCTTAAAAAGCAACAAGTAAGTTTGGAATTTACTAGGTAGCAGGAGAACTCTGAAAGTTTTTGAATATAGACATGCTCATTCGGAATGATATTTTAGGATTATTTATTGGGCAGCAGAAAGTTTGGAGGTTTTAAGAAAGCTACTAGAGTAGCCCAGGACAGGGGAAAGAAACCAGGGAAGGGCAGTAAGAAGACAGCAGTTGGGGTGCAGGCGGGCGTGCTGTGATGGATAATGTAGGGGAGAATCATCATTACCCAAAACTGAGGTCAAGAATGTGAGAGAGACAGAGATGAGAAAAAAGAACGATGACATTTTGAACCATAGTGACTCATCAGACAGTAGGATCTTCAATAGGAATGTGGAAAGTTCCAACAAATATCCCAATACTAAGAGAATAGCTGGGTATCATGGATTCTTACACCATAAGGGAGATGAAAATTTTGTCATAAAATCCTAACTTTGTGTGGTTCCATTATTTAGCTCCATTTACCTTGGACTACAACCCTGAAGTCAATGCTTATCAATTTATTTACCTCAATTCACATGTGAAAGTGTAAATATATAACTAAAACAAAATATCAAGGAGTACTTGTACTTAACCTTCTCACATATAATGCACTCTGATATTTTCTATCCTGTTCCATTTCACTTTTTAAAAATACTGGCAACCACCAAATTGCTTCCATGGCTCACTGATGGGTAGTATCACAAAGTCTAAAAAACACTGCCATAAGCAGTAAGATTCAGCAATTAAGGACATGGTATTGAAAGAGAAGAATTTTTACCATATGTAAGATGAAAACATATGTAGACAGAATGCATCCTTCTTACTCTCTAGAATATTTCACTTGTCCACAAATGTAAGACACATAAATATCTAGCCTTACTATAATGGAAAACTACCCCTACTAAACAGAGGAGAAGTATATTCTGTGTCTATTTTAACCAGATGCTCAAAGTATTAGACACAGTTCATTTGTGTACCTTATGAAAACTTACTACTATATATGAAAACTCATATTTATAGCCTAAAAAAAAATTGAGATGGGGAAGCTGAGCATTCACATTTCAAAGGCAACCTTCACTTAATGAAAGAATTATTTCAATAAGTTTAAATAGAAATAATTCTCCTAATGCACTTAAGTCACTAATAAAATTAACTAATCACTTGACAGAACCAGCTAAAGGGAAACTAGGTTAAATATCACTGTCAATTTCCTTTTAATCAGAGAAGAAAATAGAACATTGAAATAGGAAAGATGTTCCAAGGAAAGATGTCTCCATTTATAAAACTGTATTTTATAGTCAACTTTTTTAAAGTACCAGGATAAAGCAGAGATGTTATAGTCAGTGATGATAGAAGTTGCCTTGCTCCTCAGTTAGGTTTGATAAGAGGAGCAAGAGTTGCCCATGAATAAGCTAAGGATATAGTTTGTTCCAGCTTTCCTGGTGGCTCAGACAGTAAAGAATCTGCCTGCAATGCAGGACACCCGGGTTCTATTCTTGGGTCAGGAAGATCCCCTGGAGAAGGGAATGGCAGATCAATCCTGGGTGTTCATTGGAAGGACTGACGCTAAAGCTGAAACTCCAATACTTTGGCCACCTCATGCAACGAGTTGCTGCTGCTAAGTCACTTCAGTCGTGTCCGACTCTGTGTGACCCCATAGACGGCAGCCCACCAGGCTCCCCTATCCCTGGGATTCTCCAGGCAAGAACACTGGAGTGGGTTGCCATTTCCTTCTCCAACGAGTTGACTCACTGGAAAAGAGTCTGATGCTGGGAGGGATTGGGGGTGGGAGGAGACGGGGATGACAGAGAATGAGATGGCTGGATGACATCACCGACTCGATGGACATGAGTTTGGGTGAACTCTGGGAGTTGGTGATGGACAGGGAGGCCTGGCGTGCTGTGATTCATGGGGTCGCAAAGAGTTGGACACGACTGAGCGACTGAACTGAACTGACTCTCTCCAGTATTCTTGCCTGGAGAATTCCATGGACAGAGGAGCCTGGTGAGCTACAGTCCATGGGGTCACAAGGAGTCAGACACAATTGAGTGACTTTCACACACACACACACACACACACACACACAGAGTTTTTTCTCTCACTAGCTTTTATCAGCCATAATATATCACTTCAATGAAACAGACGCCACATGTGTGCTTCACTGAAGGAAGACTGGGAAAAACAGAAAAGTAAATCGTCTAGTCACAACCAATTCTTCCTCAATAAGGAACAGAATAAAAACTAACTTAAAGTGGACCTTACTATATGCCAGTACACACACAGGGGATTCTCTTACACAAAGAGGTCCGTATGTCACACCCACTTTACAGGCAGATAAACTACAATTCTAAGAAGTTAAATAACTTGGCCAAAGCCACATAGCTGGAAAGTGCAGAGTTGATGTTGGAAGGTAAATTCCTTACTTCCTTGCACTCCCCAATAAGAAATACAAGGAAGTTGCACAAGAGCAAGTCAACTGATTTCTAGTTGTAGTCCTTTATGGAGCTTTATTCACAAAGATAATTGGCTTCAGAGTGTATGTTTGGGTATACAGTGTATGCAGCAGGAAGGGCAATCAAGACTTTCAACAATAAATCTTCCCAGATGCTTGGCTGGTGAGATTGTTTTCCCCATTCCTTCCACCCCTAATCTACCTCCCTCCACCTTTGGGTTTTCATTTCTTTCATCAGTAGCCATGGTAACACCCAAAGATAAAACACAGGCAGGAGAGTCTCACAAGCATCTTGAAAGGCGGAAGCTTGCCAGCATTTTTCATCAGAGTAATACTGTGCGCCACACAAACAAAGCAGCACTCTTCTCATTCTCCCCCATTCATTTTCCACCCACTTAGCAGCAGCCAAGGCCATTTTTGAAGCTTAGGAGATGACTGTCTGGTACATTTGTATTCAAAAACTTGCAGATCAGTCTTTCAGTGTTTCAGAAAATGCTTGAGCTGGAAACGGTTGAATTTATCTCATTCCTCCCTTATTAACCCTTTCCTAAGAACCAGGCTTTAGCCAGAAATGAGCTTTTCTGGAAGATGATCTGTGCACTGTTTCCCATAATCAGAGGTGACTTTAAATCATAGCACTCCTTCTGGTTTCCCATATAAACTGAATATTCAATACTCTTTTACCACAAGGAGGCTCTTCTGAATTTCTCTGCTAGATTGTGAATATTGATAGATAGAGTGGAATCTGAAAATAGGCTTGGTTCAATGTGTTTTATTTAAAAACGGCCTTGATTAGATTCATGAATATCTGGTTCACCCAGCCAGAATACCTAATTTTTGACTGCATGGCTATAAATCCAAGATTACAAAGCAATGATCATCTGTCTGGAACATATTAAAACATGGAGAGTTTGCAGGCATGGATGCAATGTGGCTGGGCACACTGTATGTTGTTTGAGACTAGGCATAAAAGCTTTATTATATCTCCAATTGCCTGATTTGGCAATGATGATTATTATTTAGAGTTCTTAATTATTTTATTGGGCTTTCTCTGCAAAGTACTGATGACTTTCTAATGGACAAAGTCCTTAAACAAATAGTCTATCTCTTTAGGATGCGGGACACAATGACCTCATGATTTCTTGACAACCTCCATTCTAGCAATCAGTATTTTGTGATAACCTATTCCCTGGTGGCTCAGTGATGAAGACCCTGCCTGCCAATGCAGGAGACCCAGGTTCCATCCTTGGGTCAGGAAGATCCCCTCGAGGAGGAAATGGCAACCCACTCCAATATTCTTGCCTGGAGAAATCCATGGACAGAGGAGCTTGGTAGGCTACAGTCCATGGGGTCGCAAAAGAGTTGCACACAACCTAGCAACTAAACAACATTAAGTCACAGCCACTGATGTTTTATATACATAAAATATACCACAGCCTTTTGTGGTATAGATTTTTCACCTGACTTATGATACAGGAAATTGAGTCTCAGAGTGATTAAATAACTTCCCTGGGTCACACAGCAAAGCAGTAGCAAAGTGGGAATGAGATGAAGGTCCCATTACTGCCCACACTCTTTTCTTCCAACTTTATTTCAGTTACCCAGAGCTGCAGTCACTTCATAAGCATTCAAATTTATTCCCCTGACTATGAGCCCTCCTTCTGATCACTGTATTTATTTTCTTTTTAACTTTTTATTTTGTATTGGGGTATGGCCAGTTAACAAACAATGTTGTGATAGTTTCAGGTGGACAGTAAAGGGACACAGCCGTACATATACACGTATCCATTCTCCCCCTAAACTCCCCTCCCAGCAACATAACGTTGAGCAGAGTTTTGCGTGCCATACTGTCGATCCTTGTTGGTTATTCATTTTAAATACAGTCATGTGAACATGTCCATCCCAAACTCACACCATATTTCTTGTCTTTGCACGTCTTCTGAGTCCTCTGGCCCATTATCCCTTTTTTGTCATAATCTATCAGCATCTTTAGCACAAAATCCTTCCTAGCACGACCAGTTCAGCTTTTGTTCTGCTGCACACCTGATTCCTACAAATTTGTTTCCATTTCCCCAACTGTACCCATCTTGACACTTACCAACCCTGAGTAAATCCTACACCTGGAGGCCACTGGCCAGCAATGAACAAAGGCAAGAAAACAAGTGAAACATTTGCAGATAAGTGAAAGTCACTCTGTCATGTCCAACTCTTTGTGACCCCATGTACTGGAACCCACCAGGCTCCTCTACCCATGGAATTTTCCAGACAAGAATACTGGAGTAGGTTGCCATTCCCTTCTCCAGGGGATCTTCCTGACCCAGAATCTTCCTGATTCTTTACTGTCTGAGCTACTGAAGAATCCCTTTGCACTGTGGTAAGCCTTTAACACATCTCAATTTCATCTCCAGTCACATTCTCAAACTCTATTCCAAAACTTTTGCCCTCTGACTTCTAGCCACAATCCCTCATATCTTTATCTCAACAATAAGTTCACTTTCAGTTTTACCAAAGTGATTGAAGCCCTTTAACATGAAATGCACAGTTTTCTCCTCTTCATCTCAATCATTTTTTTCTCTTTCTTCCACCTTAGGGGGAGAAAAATGATTCATCTCAGAATCTCGACCATCATGTATCACCTTTCAACAAATTAAATGACACAAGAAGAAAATAATCAGTCAAATCCAGAATATGAGACATTCTACAATATAAATGGCTCTGCTTTTTCTCAACAAATAAATGGCATGAGAGAAAAGGATTGTTAGAGATTGAAAGAGATTTAAAAGAAATAATTACTAAAAGCAATGAGTAGACCTTACATTGATGCCAAGGCAAGCAAGGTATATACATAAAAAGACATTTGGAGACAGTTAAAGACAATTAAATATGGACTATTAAATGACAGTGAGAAATTGATATTAACTTTTTAGGTCTGATAATACTGTTATGGTTATGAAAACAAATGTCTTTATTAGTTTAGAGAAACATACTGAATTATTACGAGTGAAATGTTACCTGTTACCTGGAATGTGTCTCAAAATACTTTGGTGACTCTTTTTTCCCTGTGTGGGGAACAGATGAAACAAATTTTGGAAAATGTTGACAATCGTCAAAGCTAGGTGATGGGTAACTGGGAAATTATAGATTCTATTCCTGTGTATGTTTGCAAATATACATATTGATTGAAAATTCTGAAAAAAAGCAAAGTGTAAGGGAGCAAAATTTGCCACCCCAAAATGTGTCTCTCTGGCATGAGTTTATTTTAGGCTGATTATTTTTAAGAAGCAGAAGACATAGAAAGACTTTTCTTTTCACATCCTTCTTAGCTGATAAAGGGTCTGTTCTTTAAATAGAGCTATCACTAGAAGTATCTGCAAAGAATATGGGCTCAGTTGCAGAGGAAACTCAGCAGAGCCTAGAGGGCAGAGTCCACTCCAGATCCAATGCAGACCAGCAAACATATTTTTTTTAACCAAACATTTGCTTTTCCATCTCCATGTGAATTGCCTTCCTCCCCTTTAAAGTCCCAAACCACTACCCTCAATATCCTCTTTTGTCTTTAACTGAAGATGGTATTTAAAGTGAGGACTTCAGCCATTTTGGCAAATTACTCACTTCTCCTGGGTCTCTCCCATGTGCCCATGTTATTAAACTTTTGTTTGATTTTCTCCTGTTAATCTGTCTCATGTCAATTTAATTCTTAGGCCAGTCAGAAGAACCTAGAAAGGTAGAGGGAAATTTATTCCTCTCAGACAAAAACAACTAAAAATGTTTTTTAAATCATTATTTAAAAATCATTCCCCTTCTCTAACATCTTAAATCTCCTTCTATTTGTTCACCCACCCTCCGCCTTCAAACAAGCTGGCCTCTTCTGTCCTAAGATTCTCTGAATAGCACTGTTTCCAGAAGCTATAATTATCTCCCTATCTTTCTTGAAACCCTGAAATTTCAAGAAAGGAATCCAGATCATTTGTGCCTTTCCCAAAATTACATTCACTCTTTATCCCTCAATTTCCTCGCCTCCTGGCAATGACTTCTGCTCTCATCTCCACTTTGCCGGTTCTAAAAATCTAAGGTGCCTTAGCACTAACCTTTACACAAACAGATATCTGTCTTTCTGTAGCCACCGCTTCTTCTCTTCTAGATCATTCTAAATGCTTTATTTACATTTATTAACACACATAGTCATAATTACCCCAACAATCCTATGAGATAGGTACTATTATTATCCCCACTTTACAAAAGGGAAAAATCAAGGCTGGGGAAGGTCAAATAATTTGTCCACAGTCACACAGCTAGTAACCGGTGGGGCTGACAGCCTGGGCTTTCTGACCTTCAGTGCATGCCCTTGACTGTCACGCCAAAATGCCTTTTATTGGAGGTTAGCCTGGGACACTTTCTTCTCCACAAGCTCATGTGTGTGATGTATAATGCCACAAGGAGACAAGTACATTCAGGACAGTAAAAAATTAATAAACAGAAACCTCAATTAAATAAGAGTCCGGAGACCAGAAGGGTAAGCTTTCAAGCCCTGTGATGATAGCAGAACCCCACAGGAAAAAGAGAGGTTCCTCTTCTTTCCTGGCAAGGATGCAGCCAATGAAGAACCATGGACTCTGTCTTGTTGATCCCTCCCAACTTCTCTTCCTCCCTATAAAAGTGCTCCCCTCCCTTGCCATGCAGCTACTTGCACATATCTCGCTGTGATTGCAGACTTCAAACTGTAATTCTCTGCTGGTCCCAAATAAACTCACATTGGCTAGAGAAGCATCTGGCAGTCTATGTACTTCAGGTCAGCATTTTGGTGGCCTTTACAAGAACCAGAGAAGACCCTTACAGGTTCCAGGGCTGGTGAGCAAACAGATACATTATCCACAAATTGAGTTTTCTGAGCTCACTATTTTTCTTGCCAACCCTGGAGTCTGAAGGTACATCTTTCTCCTGGATCTCAAGAACACACTCTATTGGCGTTTGAAACTCTCCAGATTTTATTCAGTATCGACTTAAAGGCTTTGTCTTTATGAGAAAGGCCTTATTCTACGTGTGAGTGCAATATGTCCCCTACATACAAGTGAGTTCCATTCCGAGAGTGCATTCTTAAGTCCAATTTGTTCGTTGAGTCCAATAAAGTTACCCTAGGTACCTGACTAACACAATCAGCTATATAGTACTATACTGTAATAGGTTTCTAATACTTTTCACACAAACAGTATGTAAAAAACAAACAAAAAATAACCATTTTTAATCTTACAGTACAGTACCTTGAAAAGTACTGCAGTACAGTATAACAGCTGGTATCCAGGGACTGGCCTCAAGTCAACAGGCAAGAAGAGTTACTGACTGGAGGAGGGAGTGGAGGTAGGAGACAGTAGAGCTGAAGGACCATCAGCAACAGGAAATGGAGGGAATGCTGCAATTTCACTCAAGTTTGATATTGATGGCACAGGTTCTGGTTCCTTACTGGAACCAGATACACTTTTCCATCTTTGAAAGTTTACAACTTGAAGGTTTATATGTAGGAGACTTACTGTATTTGATACTCTGGTCTGATTTTGAGATTAGCCTGTTGTAGTCAAGGCTATGGTTTTTCCAGTAGTCATGTATGGATGTGAGAGTTGGACTATAAAGAAAGCTGAGCACCAAAGAATTGATGCTTTTGAACTGTGGTGTTGGAGAAGACTCTTGAGTGTCCCTTGAACTGCAGGGAGATCCAACCAGTCCATCCTAAAGGAGATCAGTCCTGGGTGTTCATTGGAGGGACTGATGTTGAAGCTGAAACTCCAATACTTTGGCCACCTGATGCAGAGAGCTGACTCATTTGAAAAGACCCTGATGCTGGGAAAGATTGAAGGCAGGAGGAGTAGGGGATGACAGAGGATGAGATGGTTGGATGGGATCACCAACACAATGGACATGAGTTTGGGTGGACTCCGGGAGTTGGTGATGGACAGGGAGGCCTAGCGTGCTGTGATTCATGGAGTCGCAAAAAGCCAGACACGACTGAGCGACTGAACTAAACTGAACTGAATCAAAGTTGAGTGAAAATGTCTTCAGCCTATTTTTTCAGAAACAGGATGCTTCTCTGAAACCGCCAGTTTTTAAGCCTTCAGCCTGTTCCTTCGGAAGGGCTATTCTTGGGAAACTGGCTGAAAAAGATTTTGGTCAGGCTCCTTGAGGACCAAGCTATCTCCTAGGAACTGCTGGGATTAGCCTATAAGCTGTTTGAACTGTGCTGCTTGTTCGGTTCAGTTCAGTTCAGTCGCTCAGTCGTGTCCGACTCTCCGCGACCCCATGAATCACAGCACGCCAGGCCTCCCTGTCCATCACCAACTCCCGGAGTACACTCAAACTCATGTCCACAGAGTCGGTGATGCCATCCAGCCATCTCATTCTCCGTCGGCCCCTTCTCCTCCCGCCCCCAACCTTTCCCAGCATCAGAGTCTTTTCCAGTGAGTCAACTCGTCGCATGAGGTGGCCAAAGTATTGCAGTTTCAGCTTTAGCATCAGTCCCTCCAATGAACATCCAGGATTGATCTCCTTTAGAATGGACTGGTTGGATCTCCTTGCAGTATAAGGGACTCTCAAGAGTCTTCTCCAACACCACAGTTCAAAAGCATCGATTCTTCAGCAATCAGCTTTCTTTACAGTCCAACTCTCACATCCATACATGACCACGGGAAAAACCATTGCCTTGACTAGACGGACCTTTGTTGGCAAAGTAATGTCTCTGCTTTTTAATATACTATCAAGGTTGGTCATAACTTTCCTTCCAAGGAGCAAGCGTCTTTTAATTTCATGGCTGCAATCAGCATCTGCAGTGATTTTGGAGCCCAAAAAATAAAGTCTGACACTGTTTCCACTGTTTTTCCATCAATTTCCCATGAAGTGATGGGACCAGATGCCATGATCTTTGTTTTCTGAATGTTGAGCTTCAAGCCAACCTTTTCACTCTCCTCTTTCACTTTCATCAAGAGGCTTTTGAGTTCCTCTTCACTTTCTGCCATAAGGGTAGTGTCATCTGCATATCTGAGGTTATTGATATTTCTCCCAGCAATCTTGATTCCAGCTTGTGCTTCTTCCAGCCCAGCGTTCCTCATGATGTACTCTGCATAGAAGTTAAATAAGCAAGGTGACAATATACAACCTTGACGTACACCTTTTCCTATTTGGAACCAGTCTGTTGTTCCATGTCCAGTTCTAACTGTTGCTTCCTGACCTGCATACAGGTTTCTCAAGAGGCAGCTCAGGTGGTCTGGGATTCCCATCTCTTTCAGAATGTTCCACAGTTTATTGTGATCGACACAGTCAAAGGCTTTGGCATAGTCAATGAAGCAGAAATAGATGTTTTTCTGAAACTCTCTTGCTTTCTCCATGATCCAGCAGATGTTGGCAATTTGATCTCTGGTGCCTCTGCCTTTTCTAAAACCTGCTTGAACATCTGGGAGTTCACGGTTTACATACTGCTGAAGCCTGGCTTGGAGAATTTTGAGCATGACTTTACTAGCGTGTGAGATGAGTGCAATTGTGCGGTAGTTTGAACATTCTTTGGCATTGCCTTTCTTTGGGATTGGAATGAAGACTGACCTCTTCCAATCCTGTGGCCAGTGCTGAGTTTTCCAAATCTGCTGGCATATTGAGTGCAGCACTTTCACAGCATCATCTTTCAAGACTTGAAATAGCTCAACTGGAATTCCATCACCTCCACTAGCTTTGTTAGTAGTGATGCTTTCTAAGGCCCACTTCACTTCACATTCCAAGATGTCTGACTCTAGGTCAGTGATCACATTATCGTGACTATCTTGGTCGTGAAGATCTTTTTTGTACAGTTCTTCTGTGTATTCCTGCCACAAGCTGATGCTAAAGCTGAAACTGCAATACTTTGGCCACCTCATGCGACGAGTTGACTCACTGGAAAAGACTCTGATGCTGGGAAGGATTGGGGGCAGGAGGAGAAGGGAACAACAGAGAATGAGATGGCTGGATGGCATCACCGACTCAATGGACATGAGTCTGAGTGAACTCCGGGAGTTGGTGATGGATAGGGAGGCCTGGCCTGCTGTGATTCATGGGATTGCAAAGAGTTGGACACAACTGAGCAACTGAACTGAACTGAACTGAGCTGTTTGAAAATTGTTCTTTTACTCTAGAGAAAAACCTCAGAGAAATGGGATCCTAGTTATCTTAACCTTTTGAGGGCACCTCCCTGCCCACCCCACTCCCACACTCACACAATTGCTCTGGGTAATTTTATGTTTAAAAAACCACAGTCCGTCCTCGGGCATATTTCCAACTAAATGAACAGACCTAACCAAAGGCATTTTAGAATATCAATAGCAATTATAGAGAACTTTTGAAATCCCCAAACTTAATTTCCTTAAAACGGAATTGGACTACAATAGCTCAGAAATTTCCACACTGGGTGGAATGCTTATTTCAATTGCTATTTGAAGATCTCCCTCACAGCATTATCAGGGGTATAATATTGTGTCCCTGCCAAATAAGGTTTTAAGATTAACTGAGGGAAACAAACAAGTGAGGAAAACAAAATGGCTCCCGGAGCCTCAGGCTCTTCTTCTTTGGCTACTTTGTCTCAGGCTCTGCCTCTGGCTCCGCCTTATCTCTCTGCTTTGGCTCCCAGTGACCAAACTCCACCAGCAGCGCCCTCTGCCTCCTTCCCCCCTGTGTTGGCTACACCTCCTCTGCAGTCCCAGTTCCTCCACACAAACTGTCCCTTTTTGCAGAATCTCTCCCTACTCCTTTTTCCTCTGAACTTGTCAGAACCTGTCCCTGTAAAATGAAGCCTTCTGAGGATCCAGGAGTTAAATCTTTAATTTCTTACATTCCTCGAAATAAAGCTGAACCGCAAGTTGTAGTTAGGGATTCCCCCCTAAGTAACTGAGGAGTCTCACAGATTTGCTGGAGAATTTAATATAGTCAGTCACACTTATCAACCTGGTTTCTCTGACATATATCAGTTAGTTCATATTCTTCTCAGTGAAGGCTACCCCAACCACTGAATGAAAACCACTAACTTGGAAAATCCTGAAAGATTTCTAGAATTACAGCTGAAAAGACCAGCTTCCTAACTTACCATGTGATAAGCTCAGGCAACAGCTAGGTGTCTTCATGGAGCAATTCTCAGGGCTTTTTCAAAGTCTGTTGACTGGAACAAAATTCAGGCGTGCACACAAAATTCTAATGAACCTGCTCATGACTATTACAATTGACTTCAGATTATTTTTCCTTTTAAAATCTTGGTCTTCCTTCACATATTTATTCTTTCAGGGTAGTTTTCAACTCTGTCTTATTAATGGACTGAACTGGAATCTTCCTTTCTTGTAAAAAGAAACAGAATGGAATTGGAAACTGTTCGTTCCAGATTTAGTTAATCTGGCAAGCCAGCTCTCTTACATTCTAGATAAGTCACCTCAAAGTAAGACAGCCAAAATTCTTAATCTTCAACTCCAAAAAATAAAGGCTCCTAAATGAAATCAAAATACTTCTAGTTTCTGCTTTTATTGCAACGATCCAGGGCATTAGAAATGGGCTTCCCTGGTGGCTCAGCTGGTAAAGAATCTGCCTGCAATACAGGAGACCTGGGTTCGATCCCTGAGTTGGGAAGATTCCCTGGAGAAGGGAACAGCAACCCACTCCAGTATTTTAGCCTGGAGAATTCTATGGACTGTAAAGTCCATGGGGTCTCCAAGAGTCAGACACGTCTGAGAAACTTTCATGGCATTGGAAAAGAGATTGTTACAAATTTAAGTATTTTAGACTCCTTCAGCCCTCTAACCAGCCTTCCAAAGTGCTCCCAATTCTCAGTGACGGGGCTCCAAGAACCTATGGGAGGCCTTTCCAATCCTCTCTCTTACTCAGCTTGGAGAAACATTTCTCCAGATTGGGAATGAATCTCTTACAGTCCTAAATGACACTGGAGCCACTCTCCGTGCTCAGTCTCACTCCTATAAAACAACTCTGCTTCAGAGTACTAAAATAGTTCAAATATTGAGGATCTGTAATGAACCTCAAGAGGTTCCTGTCTCTGAATTTGTTCCCCTTTGATTAGGTCCTTTGAGAGATACACACCATTTTCTCCATAGTCCCTCAGCTCTTACTTATTAAGCCAAGACTTCTTAGAGAAGTATCATGTCAGAATTTCTTTCTCCTAAAAACAGGAAATAATTCTAGATATGACAGTAGTCATCAATGTACCCAGCAAGTTGAATCAAATGACCTTTTGATGTCCTTTATTTGTCCCATCTTTGAAGATACTAGAATTGATTCTGAAAACACTAATTATTTGTCCTTATTAAATCAGCTACTCCCCTTCTTGTGGGAAAAATATCCAACTGATTTTGGCAAAATTCACAGTATACCTCCTATCAAGATTAAAATAGATCCCTCAAAACCTCTTCCAAGTAAAGAAGCCCTTCAAAGCATAAGGCCCATAAGGATTATAAGGCTCAAGGCCTCATTATCTCATGTACTAACCTCTGTAAGACTCTCATCTTACCCATGAGAAGAAAATCTAAGGGCCAAGATTGGAGATTTGCCCAGGACCTTATCCCTCAGCACCTAGTTGTTATGAACATACGTTACCAATATCCATTATCATCAGAAGTAAATACTTTTTAACTGATTTATGCAGAACATTCGTTAGTATTCCAGCTAATGAAGCTACCAATACCTTTTTTGCCTTCACTCAAAAAGAAAAACAATTCACCTAGATATTAATGCCTCACAGTTTTACTGAGAGTACTTATTTCTCACAAATCCTGAAGGCTGATCTGAATAACCTAAAGTTCCCTGGAGATTCTGTTTTGTTGCAGTACGTGGATGATTTGTTTCTTTGCTCTCTTTCTCAAGCCTCCTCACAGAAAAGCAGAAACCACTCGTTAAAGCTTTTAGTCTTAACAGGATGTAAAATTGCAAAAAAAAAAAAAATGTGCAGTTTGTCCAAACCAGGTTCAATACTTAGGGCATCTGATATGAGAAGAACAGCTACCTCGACATCCAAGTAGACAGTAGACTTCACGGTGTCTAAACTTCTCAAGGGCTTCCCTGGTGGCTCAGAGGTTAAAGCGTCTGCCTCCAATGCGGGAGACCCGGCTTCGATCCCTGGGTCGGGAAGATCCCCTGGAGAAGGAAACGGTAACCCACTCCAGTATTCTTGCCTGGAGAATCCCGTGGATGGAGAAGCCTGGTAGGCTACAGTCCACGGGGTCGCATAGAGTCGGACACGACTGAGCGACAGAACGGAACGGAACGGAAACTTCTCAAAACCCAAAACTACTCACCAACTGCAAGGGATTCACGGACTAGTTGGTTACTGTTGAAACCGGATTCTAAATTTATCTCTTATGGCCAAATCTCTGTATGTTTTACTAAGCAATAACAATCTTGATCCAATTTTACAGAAAGAACCAGAAGACAGAGCCACCAAGGCCTTAAGGGAGAGTTTGATGAATCCACCTGCCCTTGGGCATCTCGATTAGCAGATTTACTTTTTCCTTTTTGTATATGAAAAGGATGGGAATGCCCTTGAGGTACTCAGTCAAAATCTACTCATAGGATATTAGCGTCAGCAACTGTCCCTTTGGCAGTGAAAAGTGAAAGTCGCTCAGTTGTGTCTGACTCTTTGCAACCCCATGGACTGTATAGTCCATGGAATTCTCCAGGCCAGAATACTGGAGTGAGTAGCCTTTCCCTTCTCCAGGGGATCTTCCCAACCCAGGGATCGAACTCAGGCCTTCAGCACTGCAGGTGGATTCTTTACCAGCTGAGCCACAAAGGAAGCCCAAGAATACTGCAATGGGTAGTCTATCCCTTCTCCAGGGGATTTTCCCAATCCAGGGATCGAACTGGGGTCTTCTGCATTTCAGGCAGATTCTTAACCAACTGAACTATGAGGGAAGCTATCCTGTGGCAGTGGGATACTCCTTTTGCCTTATAACTATTATGGCCACTGACCTTTTGGTTAATACCATTGAGCAAATCATTGTGGGAACTTTAACCATTTTTGTACTTCTTGCAGTTGAAGCTCTCCTGAATTCTCCTCACACTCAACATTTCTCTGCTAATTCCAAATAAACTCATCTGTGCTGCAGAAGTATCTGGTAGTCTATTTATTTCATGTCAATAGCACTCTAAGATTCTGTCACAATGTTCTAAAAAATTACACCAAGGATTTTAACCTGGAATCAGACACCTCATATTTCAATCTATCTGCTTACTGAAAGCATCAGTTATGTATGACTTACTTGTCTTTACTTCTACATTCAAAGGAGATGCTCAACCATACAAAGATCCTGTCCATTGAATGAATAACTGCTTCACCTAAGCACTTTTACTTGGCTCCAGTTGGGAAACAGGGTACAGGATATGCTTGCTCCAGTTGTCCTATGTATCAAATTTTAAAAGGTCCAATTTAATAAACTTCAGCAATGTCATACCAAGATCCATCTGATTCAAGTCTTTCCAAATATCAATTATAGTACTTTTACTAATTTGAAAAAAAAATCGGTCTCCAAAAATTAACACAGAACTGATATTTGCACTGTCAAGTCCATCTCATGCTGATTGATTCTGTTACCTATGACAAAGGTTTCAAAAGTCTTCTGAATCTGATTCATATTAAGAATCACAAGATTTACAGTGATTACTGTTTTTTTAACTTCCCTTCATTCATTATTAATGCCAGTTCATCTCAGGAATATCAGATTCTGTTTGGCCTAGTTGTTTTCAATTTGATTATCCTTGATACTGCAAGGAGATCCAAACAGTCCATTCTAGAGGAGATCAATCCTGGGTGTTCATTGGAAGGACTGATGCTGAAACTGAAGCTCCAATACTTTGGCCATCTCATGCGACGAGTTGCCTCACTGGAAAAGAGTCTGATGCTGGGAGGGATTGGGGGCGGGAGGAGACGGGGACGACAGAGAATGAGATGGATGGATGGCATCACCAACTCGATGGACATGAGTTTGAGTGAACTCCGGGAGCTGGTGATGGACAGGGAGGCCTGGCATGCTGTGATTCATGGGGTCGCAAAGAGTCGGACACAACTGAGTGACTGAACTGAACTGAACTGACATTGCATATTTGAAATAGTTGGAACTTGAATATCATGTCTTCAAGGTATCTTTTCTCCCAAGCAACCTACAATGAAAATATGGTAACGACGCACCTAAAGGAAGGGTGTGTCTTATACCTCTTTCTACCCCCAGTATGTTTTACAGATTCTGGCATACAATAAGGATTCAGCATACATTTGTCAAATTGAATTGATTCACATTCTATCTTGAATGACTGATATTTAAATAATGTCAGTATTGCTTGGTTTTAATGTTGGGGGGCGTTATTTTACAGAGCACAATCTTATAGCAGCAGATTTTCCCCCCTTTTTCTAAGTTATTTTGTTGGCCTAATAATTAAATTGAAATAAAACAGATTAACGAAAGAAAAACTAATTTAATTATGTGCATAGAGGATCCCCATAAAGACATGAGACTCAAAGGCATTCAGACAATTGAGGCTTATATGCCATCCTGAGCAAGGAGAAGAGAGTAAGGATCCAGGGCTTCAACCAGGAGGGAGATGTTTGCCTTGAGATACAGATAAGTCTTTCTGATATAAAAAGTTATCTCTGGTAATAGTTCTCTTCTTGGCACAGGCCCCCTATCTAAAATCATTTAGGCAGTTAAGGGGGAGGTAAAAAGCTCTTTCTGAGTCTGCTGTGCCTTGAATGCCTACAACTCCAAATAATCCACATGCCAAAGTGGCACATATGGGGTTGGTGTGTTCTGCTACCCTTCAATCTTGGGCTATGACTTCCTGCTTTTCTATTACATTTCTTCACAATATATAATTACATTAATAGAGTCTCAGCAAACTAAAGAACATTTCAGATGTTATCATCTAATGCCATCAGTCTTGCTTTTGACAAAACTAGATATTAACTTTTGGTTGCATGTATTTGCAGAATATTAAGCTTTAATAAAGTTGAAGGAAAAATTATTAATTTTATTAATCATTTACAAGCTGGTATCCTAGGTATTCTGAAAAGATAGTTACCTTCTTCCTTTATTTATTAACTTTAAATCATAAGAGCTTCTTCACTCACATCTGTCCCCTTTTTCATTTTTCCATTCCGCCAGGTATTAAGTATCTTTGGTAAAGACTGGAGAGGGAGACCGTTTTCTTATGGAAAATGATGGCACATGTTTGCAAAATACGTTATATGTACAAAAACATAGCACAAGTAATAAAAAAAAATACTATATGAAAGTCTTCAACCAAACCATCAGTATAGGGAGACAATTAATGCCAAATAAACTAAGAAAAGAGCCAATGCACAGCTGTAAAAACTTTAATTATCATCTGTGTTACAAAGCAAAACAATCCTGTTTCCAGCACTTTGTGAACCTGCTAAAGACCAAACAGAATCCAACATATAGGCATTTCTCTGATAGTTAAAAGAGGTTAGTACCCTTTTGTAAAGTACTTTGTAAAGATGTTAATTAAATCCAGTTTCAATCTGTACTAAGGCACTGTTCCCTTGAAGTTGTAAATATGAACTGTTCTAAATAGATTAAGTACACTGCACTCCAAAGAAAAACAGGAGTTTCAGCATGTAGATAAATGCATTGTGAATTAGCTCTTTTAGGAAAAAGAAAAACAGAAAAATAAAAGTGAGTTATCATTTCACAGAGATTCACAGACCACAGTGCTATTGGTGGTGGGCCTCTCATACCTATACACATTCAGCCCCTATTATCTGTGTATCACACAAACATACAGTGCCCATAGGCCTTCATAATCCAGTTGATGAAAAACAGCAAGTACAGAAAAAAGCATTGTCATGATTGCCTACACAGAAAATCACAAGAGAAGTACCTCAAAAAAGCTCTAGGACCAATACCAGGTTTAGTAAGGTCACAGGAATCAAGATCAACACACAGAAATCAATTCCATTCCTATTCACTTATAAAGACTACACAGAAAACAAAATTTTAAAATACAATATTATTTAAAATATCTTCAAAGATGAAATGCTTAGGTATAAACCTAACAAAACAAATATAAAGAAAATTTACAACGCTGATGAAAGAGATCAAAGAAGGCCTACAGGAATACTGTTCATGGATTGGTAGACTCAACATAGTAATGATGTCAACTCTCCCTGAATTGATCTATAGACTTAATGTAATTTCCATCTAAATATCAGAAACATATTTTGTAGACATAGACAAGTGTTCTAAAATTTATAGAAAAGACAGGACCTAGAATAGCTGAGATAATCTTGAAAAAGAAGAATAAGATAGGACAAATCATTTTAGCCATTTTATGTTAAGGCTTACTATATAGCTATAGAAATCAAGGGAATGTGGTATTGACACAGAGATAATCACATAAATCAATGGAACAGAATAGAGAACCCAGAAATAGACCCACACAATTATGCTCAACAGATTTTTGACAAAGGTGCAAAAACAGTTCAATCGGAAAAATATAGTCTTTTCAACAAATGGTGCTGGAGCAATTGGATATCCACAGGCAACAAAATGAATATCAACCTAAACCTCAAACCTTATGCTAATATTAACTCAAAATAATCACTGACATATATGTGAAACAAAAACTATAAAACTTGCTAGAAAATGCATACGTGCAAATCTTTAGGACCTAGGGTTAAGCAAAGAGTTGTTACATTTGACACAACCAATGAAATGCATTAAAAAAATGAATTAACTAAACTTAATCAAAATTTTAAAATATTTGTTCTGTGAAAGACCCCATTAAAAAGATGGAAAGACGAGAAAATATTTGCAAACCACGTATCTGACAAAGAACTAGTATTTAAAATATATAAAAGACTCTCAAAACTCAACAACAAAACAAACAAGTAATCCAGTTAGGAAAAGGACGAAAGAGATAAAGGAACATTTTATTGAGGAGAGGATACAGATGACAAACAAGCAAGTGAGAAAAATGCTCAATATCACCAGTCATTAAAGAAATACAAATCAAGATCACCATGGGACATCACTACATACCTACCAGAACAGCTAAAATAGAAACGCATGATAACACCAAATGCTGGCAAAGATGCACAGAAAATCAATCTTTCATACACTGGTGATGGGAATACAAAATTGTAGAGCCATTCTGAAATACAGTTGGGCAATTTCTAATAAACACTAAATATCCATGTAAACAACAAGGTTCACAGTACAGCACAGGGAACTGTATTCAATATCTTGTAATAACCTACAACGGAAAAAGAATCTGAAAAAGTATAATATATACACATATACATTCAGATATATATATATATATATATGAGCCACTTTACTGTACACCAGAAACTAACACTACATGTAAATCAACTACACCTCAATTTGAAAACAAAAACACATACAAAAAAACCAAACACAGAAACCTACATATGAATGTTGAAAAAGAAAGTGAAAAGTGAAGTCGTTCAGTCGTGTCTGGCTCTTTGAAACCCTATGGACTGTAATCCGCCAGTCTCCTCCGTCCATGGGATTTTCTAAGCAAGAATACTAGAGTGGGTTGCCATTTCCATTTCAAGGGGATTTTCCCAATTCGGGGATCAAACTTAGGTCACCCATATTGCAGGCAGACTCTTTACCAAAAAATGTTGAAAGCATCAAATAAAATACTAGGCTTATGCAATAAGCTCAGTACTTTGCAAAAGGTACAAAAGTGACATAAACATGGCACAGAAAATAAAAATGTGACAAAGGTCTAACAGTAAGCAAAACCAGGTGGCATTTGTTTCCTCAAAAAATTTACCAATTTAGTGTGGGAGACATGTAAATTCAATTGTCACCCAAACAAATGTAAAATGATATTTCCAAAGTGTTATGAAGAAGAATTTTACAATGTCATGACAGCATGTGTTAGGAAGATTTGATTTAGAGGAACAAAGAAACGTGTAAGGAAGGCTGGGAAAGGCCTTCTTAGGAAGGGATGACTGAGCTGGGATCTGAAGATGTATGCATGCTAAATCAGGATAAAAGCCTGACGGAGAAGAGCCTGCCTGGCACAGGGAATTATGAATGCAGGAGCCTCTTAATAGGGAAGCAAGGTGTGCCTGCCCAAGTGCTATAAAGAAGGCAGAGTGCAATGCAGTAGGCAGTGTCCCACTCTCCCCACCCTGGCCCCAGACTTTACTTTCTAAACCACAGTCAAGATTTCAACTTGTATCCCAGAACAAAGAGAATTTGTCGATGGAACAATATAATCAGATCTATATCTCAAAAAGACCACTATGCTTATCAGGATTAGACTTATGGCACCCAATTATGAAATGCTTCATTAGCCCAAGTGAGAAACAATGTACTTTGAACTGGGTGTGGGAAAAGTGGGAATAAAAAGAAAGTAAAAATGCAAAAAGCATTTTTAGAAGGTATAATCCATTGAGGTTTTTTTTTTTTTTTTGATGGATTTGGCCACCTGATGCAAAGAACTGACTCATTTGAAAAGACCCTGATGCTTGGAAAGATTGAAGGAGGGAGGAGAAGGGGATGACAGAGGATGAGATGGTGGGATGTCATCACCAACTCGATGGACACGAGTCTGAGAAAACTCTGGGAGTAGGTGATAGACAAGGAGGCCTGGTGTGCTGCAGTCCGTGGGGTCGCAAAGAGGTGGACACGACTGAGCAACTGAACTGAACTGATTTGACTATTTTCCAGGGTCCTGGTTTGTAGACCTGACCAGATGGTGGTGCCCTTCAACAAGCTAAGAAACAGTGAAGACCACACCTGGGGCTGGAAATCCTCAGTTAGAGATAGTTTGAGTTATGTTTGAGACATCTAAGTGGAAATGTCAAACTGGCAGTTGGATATGTAATTTCAACACTGAGAGACAAGGTTTCAATCAGAGAGGAAATTCTAAGGAAGTCTTTTAGACTGATTCAAAGATGTTAAAGTCTCCTACAAAGACATAGTTGTAGATGCTGATAAAGAAATGGAGATGTTTGGATATACTCATTCAAGTGTCAAGAGAAAGGATAACCTTGTATTTATGGTTCCAAATATTTTAAGAATCATGCATTAAATGGTTAAATACAAAAAGAGCAAACAAACAATTATTTCGAAGTGAGAAAGACCGCTTCTACAAATATAAACTAGTGAGTTCAAAGTTAAGTACCAAAGGAGCCTAGAACAGAAAAATAATAAGATGATATCTGAGCTCTTCGAAAAGAAAACCATAATTACAAGGTGCCAAAACAGGACAAAGATTTGTTAAACTCATTCTAATCCTTTTGTTTAAAGAATTATCAGACTCAGGAAATGTGTCAGAACTTAGAATCTGGAATTCAGCGAGGCATTCACGCTCAAAATATCCTTATGAACAAAGTAATAAGCTAGATGATGATACTGATAAGTGACTTGACAGTTGGCTCCAAAAAGTGGATTTGTGGTCCATCGAGAAAAAGAGGGTGATCTGCAGTGCTTTTATGACTATGCTGTCCTTTTTCTAACATTATTATGACATTTACATTTTAACATTTGACTACAGGAATGATATTGATCAGATCAGCAGATGACAAGGTTAAAATTTAAAACAAACCTTGAATCCTTATGTCTTCAGAGACAGCAGTTTCTCTGCTGATGCTGATTTTGCAACCCCTCCCAAAGATATTTGGAAATGCCCAGAGACACTTTCTGTTTTCATAACTAGGGGTGAAGTGGTGCTGCTGACATCTATTAAATGGTGGAGACCAGAGACGCTAATAAACATCCTACAGTGCAGAGGACAGCCCCACCTCTGCCCTCATCAACCATGAAAGAATTATCCATTCCAAAATTCAATAGTATTAAAGTTGAGAAACGTGACATAAATGAACAGATTAGAAAAGGATAAAAATAGAGCAAAATTTGATAAAGATTATTATAACATCCTGTATTTACTGCCTCCCAATATCAGGTGTATAAATCACAGGCAAGAAATTCCTTCCACAACAGTAGGGGCTAGAAGGATTCTTCTCACTCCAGCTATTCATTTGAAAAATAGAAACCCATTCCCAGAGACTGACTTTCTCAGGACTTCTTTTTGTTTCTTTGTAGAAAAAGCAGTTGACATGACGGTATTTATTGTAGGCTAGGAAATCGCCCCCAAAAGATATCTACATCCTAATCCCTGGAACCATATTTGGATAAAGGAGGTTATCTGGGAGATACCTTCATAAAATAACAGATTAAATAACAGGTCCAGGGGTCCACACAAACATGATTCTGTAAATTAGGAGTCGAGTAAGTCAAGTTTCTATCCAACATTTGCAGATTTGTTCATTTAATGATTAGTCTCTTTTACAAACCAAAAAATGGTGATTTCTTTTGCCCTGACTATTAGTGTTATCAACATTAAAGCACTCTTAACCTTCTCTGAACTCTCCAAATTCTTTTGAACTTACCCAGTAGCAGAGCCTATTATAAAAACCAGCCCTGAATCCAAGTGTGCCAATTATTAATTTAAACAGAACTAGAAAATAGCTCCCTATATTCTATTTTCCTGCTAAACTACCTTACCAACACAAACTCATATTTGCTTTTCTCAAACAGTGAACTGTTAAACCTTTCATCTTTTCTGAGTATTTTTGAACTGAGCATTTTGAACTTCATTCTGAAAAGATCTTTTTGATTTTCTCCATACAAATAAGATAAACTTGGCAGGAATTCCACTTAATTCTATTTATTTCTAACCTTTGTGCTCTGCTTGTGTGTGCTCAATCATGTTCGACTCTTTTTGACCCCATGGACTACAGCATGCCACGCTTCCGTGTCCTTCACTATCTTCAAACTATGATCAAACTATGAGTTTGATCAAATTCATGTCCACTGAGTCAGTGATGCTATCCAACCATCTCATCCTCTGCCATGCCTTCACCTTTTGCCCTCAATCTTTCCCAGCATCAGAATCTTTTCCAATCAGTCAGCTCTTCATATTAGGTGGCCAAAGTACTGGAACTTCAGCTTCGGCATCAGTCCTTCCAATGAATATTCAGGGTCTGATTTCCATTAGGACTGACTGACTTGATCTCCTTGCAGTCCAAGGGACTCTCAAGAATCTTCTCCAGCACCACAATTCAAAAGCATCGATTCTTCAGTGCTCAGCCTTCTTTACGGTCCAACTTTCATCATATGTGACTACTGAAAAAACCACTTGATTGACTATCCAGACCTTTGTCAGCAAAGTGATGTCTCTGTTTTTTAATATGCTGTCTAGGTTTGTCATAGATTTCCTTCCAAGGAGCAAGTACCTTTTAATTTCATGGCAGTGATTTTGGAGCACAAGAAAATAAACTCTGCCATTGCTTCCACTTTTTCCCCTCCTGTTTGCCAGGAAGAGATGTGACAAGATGCCATGATCTTAGTTTTTTGCAAGTTGAGTTTTAAGGCAACTTTTTCACACTCCTCTTTAACCCTCATCAAGAGGCTCTTTACTTCCTCTTCACTTCCTATTAGAATGGTATCATGTGCATACCTGAAGTTGTTGATATTTCTCCCAGCAATCTTGATTCCAGCTAATGAGTCATCCAGTCCCTCATTATGCATGATGTACCCTGCATAGAAGTTAAATAAGCAGGGTGACAATATACAGCCTTGACATACTCCTTTCCCAATGTTGAACCAGTCATTTGTTCCATGTAAAGTTTTAACTGTTGCTTCTTATATGCATACAGGTTTCTCAGGAGACAGGTAAAGTGGTCTGATATTCCCATCTCGTTCAGAATTTCCACAGTTTGTTGTGATCCACACAGTCAAAGGCTTTAGCGTAGTCAGTGAAGCAGAAGTACATGTTTTTCTGGAATCCCCTTGCTTTCTCTACAATCCAGTGAATGTTGGCAATCTGATCTCTGGTTCCACTCCTTTTTCTAAACCAGCTTGTAGATCTGGAAGTTCTTGATTCACATACTGCTGAAGCTGAGCTTTAAGGACTTTGATCATAACCTAACTAGTATGTGAAATGAGCACAATTAGGCAAACCATGCAGCATCACAGTAATGCAAGTATATGCCCCAACCACTGATACCAAAGCAGCTGAAGTTGACTGGTTCTATGAAGACCTATAAGACCTTCTAGAACTAACACCAAAAAAAAAAATGTCCTTTTCATCACAGGGGATTGGAATGCAAAAATAGGAAGTCAAGAGATACTGGGAGTAACAGGCAAGTTTGGCTTTGGAGTACAAAATGAAGCAAGGCAAGGGCTACCAGAGTTTTGTCAAGAGAACATGCTAGTCATAGCAAACACCGTTTTCCAACAATCCAAGAGATGATTCTACACATGGACAACACCAGATGGTCAATATCGGAATCAGATTGATTATATTCTTTGAAGCCTAAGATGGAGAAGCTCTATACAGTGAGCAAAAACAAGATCTGGAGCTGACTGTGGCTCAGATCATGAACTCCTTATTGCAAAATTCAGGCTTATATTGAAGAAAGTAGGGAAAACTACTAGACTATTCAGGTATGACCTAAATCAAATCCCTTATGATTATACAGTGGAGGTGACACATAGATTCAAGGGATTAGATCTGGAAGACAGAGTGCCTGAAGAACTATAAACAGAGGCTCATAAGCTCGTACAGGAGGTAGTGACCAAAATCATCCAGAAGGAAAAAAAAATTAAGGTAACGATTACATGATCATCACTAATAAAAATGACTAGGATTTAGAATGCATTTTATTCATATAAAAATGCCATGTAAATGCTGAATAATTATGTCATTATTTCAAATCTTATCTGAGAGGCAAAGCATTTGTTTGGCAAGCCTTGTTCCTCTGCTCTTAAATACTGAGCAACCATGAAACTGACTATAAATGACTGATGCCTTATTTATAAAAGCTTTAATATTTTCAGGCTATAACATTTATGCTTGTATTGACAGTCCTTATTTAGTACACCTCATGGAGGAGTCACATAAGTTGAGGCATGTTCAATGAACTGCAAAAATACTTTCTAGGAACTAGACACTTGGCTTCCACCAGCAAGATAAACAGCTTGCTTTCAAAAGCTTGATCAACTGGTATATTAAACTGAGTTTACGAAGCCAATTATCTATTAATTATTTATTAGCATAGAATATATTAAACTCCATTCTCCATAAAAGCTAAGTGACTACATCTTTCCTTTATCAAGCAATCCTAGGTTCTATCAAGTATTATAGTAGCTTTCAGACTGCGTTCAAAGGGTCCTGAGGCATCCTGCTCTATGCCAGAATGCTAAATGTAATCTTTTGGGACCAACCATAGTCTTTGCCTGGCAGGCCTCCTGTTGAGAAAGCAGCCATGACCACTTTAGACTTGGTACAGAGACAGCATCCTGCAGTCTCTGGAAGGAGATGCCTTCACAGACTCCACCCATCCCACCCACCCACTACCCATGCTCATATTTACATTCCTAGCCTAGGCATCTCCATTCACAAGACTCTTTCTTTATGTTGGTAGGGAGGGGTGTCTCCATTCTCCTAGGCTCCAGGTCCATAGAATGGCAAAAATCCTTTTATGTGTGGCTCCATTAGCACTGATACCACCTTCTCATCCCTATCTGCATTGATCGGACCTTTGACCAGTGCCATGGGGAAAAATGGGACATTAGAGGAACCAGCACTCTTTTTGGGCTTCTTGCTTACACGATCACAGTAGTTAATAAAGGCTTAATTTCTACTTTCCATTTGACTTGTCCTGATGGAGCACTACAATACCTGTAAGCACATTAACAAGAGTTGTACATATAATCTCCATTTTACAGATTAAGAAACTTGAAGGGACTGAATAACACTTCCAAGGTCACATGGAAAATGAGGAACTCCAACTACACTTTAAGCAGTTTTATTACAAACCTCACGCTCCTACCAGAAATGCCCCCTCCACCAATGTTCCAACTTGCATTCAGTGAAATAGCATCTGCCCTATAACCTATCACTTGTATTTGGGTACCTTCAGTTCAGTTCAGTCGCTCAGTCATGTCCAACTCTTTGCAACCCCTAAAATCACAGCACGCCAGGCCTCCCTGTCCATCACCAGCTCCCAGAGCTCACTCAAACTCATGTCCATCAAGTCGGTGATGCCATCCAGTCATCTCATTCTCTGTCATCCCCTTCTCCTCCCACCCCCAATCCCTCCCAGCATCAGAGTCTTTCCCAGTGAGTCAACTCTTCGCATCAGGTGGCCAAAGTATTGGAGTTTCAGCTTCGGCATCAGTCCTTCCAATGAACACCCAGGACTGATCTCCTTTAGGATGGACTGGTTGGATCTCCTTGCAGTCCAAGGGACTCTCAAGAGTCTTCTCCAACACCACAGTTCAAAAGCATCAATTCTTTGGCGATCAGCTTTCTTCACAGTCCAACTCTCACATCCATACATGACTACTGGAAAAACTATAGCCTTGACTAGACAGACCTTTGTTGGCAAAGTAATGTCTCTGCTTTTTAATATGCTATCTAGGTTGGTTATAACTTTCCTTCCAAGGAGTAAGCGTCTTTTAATTTTTGGCTGCAATCAGCATCCGCAGTGATTTTGAAGCCCAAAAAGATAAAGTCTGACACTGTTTCCACTGTGTCCCCATCTATTTTCCATGACGTGATGGGACCAGATGCCATGATCTTCGTTTTCTGAATGTTGAGTTTCAAGCCAACCTTTTCACTCTCCTCTTTCACTTTCATCAAGAGGCTTTTGAGTTCCTCTTCACTTTCTGCCATAAGGGTGGTGTCATCTGCATATCTGAGGTTATTGATATTTCTCCTGGCAATCTTTTTTTTGTTCTGTTTTGGTTTTTATTTTATTTTTATTGGAGGCTAATTATTTTACAATATTATATTGGTTGGTTTTGCCATACATTGACATGAATTCGCCCCGGGTGTACATGAGTTCCCTCTCCTGAACCCTTCTCCCACCTCCCTTTTCCCCTTATCCTCCCTCTGGGTCATCCCCGCACACCAGCCCCGAGCATCCTATAATATGCATTGACCCTGAACTGGTGATTCATTTCACATATGATAATATACATGTTTCAATGCCATTCTCCCAAACCATCCCACCCTCACCCTCTCCCACAGAGTCCCAAAGACTGTTCTACACATCTGTGTCTCTTTTGTTGTCTTGTATACAGGGTTATCATTTGCATCTTTCTAAATTCCATATATATGCGTTAGTATATTGTATTGGTGTTTTTCTTTCTGCTTTACTTCACTTTGTATAATAGGCTCTAGTTTCATCCACCTCATTAGAACTGGTTCAAATCTCCTGGCAATCTTGATTCCAGCTTGTGCTTCTTCCAGCCCAGCGTTCCTCATGATGTACTCTGCATATAAGTTAAATAAAGCAGGGTGACAATATACAGCCTTGACGTACTCCTTTTCCTATTTGGAACCAGTCTGCTGTTCCATGTCCAGTTCTAACTGTTGCTTCCTGACCTGCATACAGGTTTCTGAAGAGGCAGCTCAGGTGGTCTGGTATTCCTATCTCTTTCAGAATGTTCCACAGTTTATTGTGATCCACACAGTTAAAGGCTTTGGCATAGTCAATGAAGCACAAATAGATGTTTTCCTAGAACTCTCTTGCTTTCTCCATGATCCAGCGGATGTTGACAATTTGATCTCTGGTGCCTCTGCCTTTTCTAAAACCTGCTTGAACATCTAGACGTTCACGGTTCACATATTGCTGAAGCCTGGCTTGGAGAATTTTGAGCATGACTTTACTCGCATGTGAGATGAGTGCAATTGTGCAGTAGTTTGAGTATTCTTTGGCATTGCCTTTCTTTGGGATTGGAATGAAGACTGACCTTTTCCAGTCCTGTGGCCACTGCTGAGTTTTCCAAATTTGCTGGCATATTGAGTGCAGCACTTTGACAGCATCATCTTTCAGGATTTGAAATAGCTCCACTGGAATTCCATCACCCCCACTAGTTGTTCATAGTGATGCCTTCTACGGCCCACTTGACTTCACATTCCAAGATCAGGCAAACTAATTTTTTTAGACTACCAACAAAGAAACATTCCCAGATAGTCAAAAGAGACTACTCATTTCTTGCTCAGACACATGGAGTTAAAGAAAAGTCAACAAACAAATAAAAGCAAAAATCTAAGGGCCAACCAATCATTGGCCCAATCCGTACTTTACCTCTTTTTAATCTTTTCACCTAATGGTCTTCTCTCCTAGAGTGAATGATGAGCATGAATTTCATTGGCAAACTGTCAGAGATATCTGATTTGACTTTTCTCCAAACTCCTGCAATCACTTTCAGTTGCTCCATTAATACTCTCTCTCTTGTCCTGTGATCCAAACTAGGTCTTCCAATTGTGATAATAAGACAGAAAGATGTTAAATTGGCCTGTGTGGGATGTTAATGGTTTATCTTAAGGGTTTTATTTACCTATATTTTAATTAATTCACGGTTACCATTAAAATTCCATCATCTACAACGCATGACTTCTATTCCCATCACCACCTTTGCTGCCTCCACCTCCCCCCATTCACTCTGAGCCTATTATGGAGTCTATGTTCAAAGAGGAGATGTAAATTTGAGACAACACAACCTTAAAATTAGCCCACTGCCCAGCTATTTCTCACTTGAATTAATCTGCATCCATGAACAATTAAGCCAACAGGGTGTATTTCTGTGTCTTCATGAATGTCCTGGCTTTCATTAGTCAGTATGACTTTTTTGTTAACCACTTCCCAGGAAGCAAATTTCTCAAAGTCACAATTTCTCTGTAACTTTCATGGTCTTTCAAAAGTGCCCTAACTAACAGCTAATCCATTCATTCAAAATCCAGTGAGGTGTCCCTGTAAGTGGTGTAAATGGCAAGTTTGCAATCTACTAAGACAGGTGTCATATGGTCTCCACCAACCAAAATATAGATGTTCAGTGCTGGTCAGGGCACGGCTGACTCACTTGGTGAAGAATGCAGATGACTCACTGTGAAATCCAAAGATACCACTGATGCAAATGACTCTGTCTAGTGATGTTTTTCCAATCTGCCAGCTCAGTTATAAGACTGGAAGGCTGCATTGCCCATTTCCTGTGTGATTCTTTTTGGCCTGAAAACAATAAAAATAGCCAAGCTTCTTCTCATCAGGCTGTGTCTTTCTTGAAGTTACTCCAAGACCATAAAGGGCAATGATTATAAGAAAGTGCTACTCAAACCATTACCACACTTGGAGAACGGTGACACTACGGTCATCACCTTGACCTTGCTGAGATATGATACTGACAGAAACTATCCCTCTCTCTAGGCTGTGTGCACTTGCACAGAGAGGAGCTGAGGTCAGTGAGGCAAGGAACAGGTATTGAAAAAGGAACATTTGTATTTTCAAAGGAATTGACTAAGACGACACTGATTCCAGCTCTCAAAATGTTCATATCTCTTTAAACTCTTCCACAAAGTCATAATAGCAATGATTATTATTTATGGAACCCTTAGTATGTGTTGGGCTTCCCTTGTGGCTCAGCTGGTAAAGAATCCTCCTGCAACACAGGGGACCTGGGTTCAATCCCTGGATTGGGAAGATACCCTAGAGAAGGGGAAGACTTCCCACTCCAGGATTTTGGCCTAGAGAATTCCATGGACTGTATAGTACATGGGGTCGCAAAGAGTCAGACACAACTTTCATTGCATTTCTAGTATGTGTTAGGCATTCATTATACTAAGTGCTTTAATCACATCAACACGTTTAATCCTTGCAACCCCATGAAACAGGTGAAAAGGACCCTCCATCCTTACCTGTGAGGCAGTCAAGCAAAGTAAATGAGGGAATCCAGAGCCAACTGCTTAGGTTCAAATCTGGCTGTGCCACCTATCAGCTCTATCACCTTGGTCCTACCCCATGGGGTGATTTTGATGATTCAAGGAATTGACTTATAAAAAATACTCAATGTACAGGCTAGTTATAATTACTACCATACCACCAATGGTTAACTGGGAGCCACAGAGCTGGAACACGGGAAGTGAGGTGTGATACACTGGCTCCCCGAAGACCCAGCTCAAAGCAGCACTGCTAGTCAGGATGGTTAACTCTGAGGAACAGCCCTCCTCAGCGATTTTAACAAACATCTTCATCCTTCCTTCCATCTGCTGCTTGTTTAGCCATCCACATACCAGGAAAAGGCAAGAAGATGCTATTTCTCTGTTATCACTAAAATCAGATCTCTGTTTCTAGGAAAAGAATGCATTCACAGTTCTAGTCCTTAAATACAAATTCTGACCCAGTGGTAATTGTCTATTCAGGGTGAATCTCCCAGGGAATAAAGTAAGTATAGTTTTTGTTTCAAGTTGGATTCCCTAGAAGTGCCTGAGACAAGGACTTATTGAACATGATTTATTGAGAGGGTGTTCCCAGGGGAAAATCTAAAAGGAAAAGAATCAGGAGAGGGAAAGGTAAAGAACTGAGCAAGGATGTGGTCTAAGGTAAACTGTGGCCTTAGCCTGCTCCATGAAGGACTCTGGAACACAAGTCACATCACAAAGTTATTCTCACCTTGAGGCAAAGAATGTAGTGCCTTTGGATTTTTTTCTTTGGCACCCTCCTAATAGTGAGTCATTGGTCCTGAGGTGCTTCCAGGGTGAAACAGCTGCAGTCAGCCAAGGGTAATTCCCCAGGAGAGGGAGAGGATACAGACGGTGAGCCTAGAGCAGCCAGTGCCCATGTGACCCAGGGGATTACCACCACACCTACTATAGTCAGACAGTAGGACTATAAAAACAAAGTCACTGCCCTCATACCCTTTATACAGGCACAGGACTCCATACAGAGTTTAATCCAGAAGAGTTAAATGGCCAATCTGCCTTCTTACTCTTAAAAAAATCAAAATAAAATTTCTGAATCCTAAAAATCTATTCAAGCCAGGCAGACTCTGCAAGGCTCTTTGTTTTAGGAGGGGACAAAACAGGCCGGGGCTCCAACAAGACGTTCCAGTTAACAGACCTCTTGCCCGGCCCCTGACTAAATCCATTCTTCTGATTTAGGCCGAAATGGACACAGGCAAATGGAAAATCATTCATCTCTTATCAGCAGGCTACCATATTTCCTGCCTGAGAGAAAGTCAGGGCAGGGCGGGTGAGTGGGGGACAGTGTTCCCAACCTTCCTTCTCTAAGGAAATTATGAAAGTGAGACAGCTCAGTTACAGGAGTGTAATTAATGTCATTAAATCACTGTTGGGGAATGATTATGCCTTGAATTTAGAGGTCACTTTCCTGCAGGGATTCACAAAGGAAAAATCCTCACCCTTCCATTGTCTTACTCATCCTCACAGCACCTCCTGTGAGACAGGCAGACAATCTGCTTTGCTCTACGCAGCCTCTCTGGGCAAGTGCACACATGTAATCTGGCATCCTCCGGTACTTCCCCTGGAGATCCTGTCTTCCTCAGCCCTTCCTGATGTACGCCGGTCCAGTGCCCTAGACAGCGGCACAGGGCAACATACTTAGAAATGCCCCAAGTTTGGTTTAATGCTCTGATGCCACTCTCTTGCAATTCTTAATAATTTCTGAAGAAAGGATCACATCTTTTCATTTTACAATGGGCCCCACAAATCACATAGCCATCCCTAGCTGAACCTGGGACAGGAGGGAATATTGCAGCAAGACAACTGCGCCCTGTGGCCTTCCCAGAGACTGTGTACCCCACGGGTGAGCTAGTCATTATTGCTACCAACCGAGCATTTTGGGTTCTCCTTCCAGACACAGGTAAGATTGAACCAAAACTTGTCGTTGATAAAACGTTAGCAGGAAGTGATGATGTCACATCTGGGCAAAAGGTGTAGAGGTTAGGGCTCCATGTACCACACTGTCTTGCTCCTGGCTGGGTTGTCGAGATGGAGCTTCCCTCAGCCAGTCCCCAAGAAAGACAGAGCCCCCCCAGACAATGCGCAATAAACCTGCTCTGTGAGCAAGATAAACGTTTGTGATTTTAAGCCACTGAAATTGTGGGGTTATTTTCTCCCATAACTTAGCCTACCCTGATGGATGCAGAGGGTCATAAACAGAATCTCAAAGGATCCTGTGCAATACTTGGAGACAACCAGAGAGAAGAAGCAGTGTGCATGGCAATGTGTGATAATGAGGAAGAAGCCTCCCACACAGAGACAAGATGGGTTAGAGGAAGCCCACAGAGTATTGTTTAACTGATTTAGAACAACGATTCACCAGTGAACCTCAGAAAATATAGCCTTATAGCAGGGTTCACTTGTAATAGTTTCAACAGCAAATACATTTGAATCTAAGGGGAAAAAAATCTGATTAAATCTGTCTGTCCTTCCATCCCTGCCATTTTGCTCCTCCAATACTCAGCAAGTACAAATTGCTTCTTTTTAAGGACAAGGAAAAGAGGGAAAGATAAAAGGACCCTAAAAGACCACAAAAGTTTCCTGGCGTTGACTAGTGAAGCTCAGCAAATAAGCAGTATTTTCATAAAATGTTTGATGGGCTTGAGAGATGCAGCAGCTTAAAATAAAATCACAACCTATCCGTCTCTCCCACAAGCAAGGAATCAAGATCAATGTGAATTTACAGTAGCCCCTGGAAGAGCTCTGTAAGGAAGGGTCTCATCCAGCCTGCAAGTTGGAACATCTACAGTGTTCTTTTATTCATGACCAAACGTTTCCAGAATGATTAAACTGGCATTGTAAATGTGCAGTCTATATCAACTGAGTGACAAGGATTAAGGGAGACTCAGATTAAAATGCTAAGTGAGTTTGTACCAAGATCAAGCCAAATATATAGTTAACACTAAGAAAATACATGCTGAAGAAGAAGTGTACAACCACCCACCTGGAAAAAACCTCAGAATAACAAATGGTACCAGAAAAAGTGTCTTGAATGGCGAGTCACTCACTGGGCGCCAAAATTACCTTCTTGAAAGTACAATTGCTCAGCAGTATTTAGGAAAAAAATATGCAGCCAGATAAACAACTTCACAGGTATATTCACAGTGCATTTGGTTCAAAAAGAAAGAACAATAATTAAGTCCATTCTTCTGATACAATACATGTTGATAAACAACATCTTTAGAAACCAAAAATTACTTTAAGAGAACTGCTAGATTTACTACTGCAAAAGAATAAATATGCTTTGAGTCTTGCAGAGCTTTTCTCCCCCAAAATCCACAATTGAAAGCCAAGATCAATGGAAATTTATTATTTACCAAATATTACTGTGATAGAATTAAAAAATGAAAACACCATTAGAAAAAAAATCTGTAGTCAAGCAATGTCTTACATTTTTGTTGTGTAATGAATATAGAAATAAAATCACAAACCTCTTGCCAGTGACATTTAAAGTGACCTGAGACACTGATCAATTAACACACAGTCAGCCCTTCATATGTTCAGGTGCCACATCCTTGAGTTCAAACAACTATAGATCAAATATATATTTTTTTAATTTCCAAAAAGCAAAACTGAACATTGTCATGCACCAGCAACAATCTAAATACCATTTATACTGTATTTACATCTATTTTTCAGCATGTACGTTGTATTAGCTGTTATAAGTAATCTGAAGACGATTTAAAGTACACAGCAGGATATGGGCTGATTATATGCAATTACTCATCTGTTTTACATACGGGACTCGGGCATGTGGATTTTGGTACCCACGGGGGTCCTGGAACCACTCCCCATCAGATGCCCAGGGACAACTGTATGCATGATATTTGAATTGACCGGAGAAGGGGATGACAGAGAATGAGATGGCTTGATGGCGTCACCAACTCAATGGACATGAGTTTGGGTAAACTCCGGAGTTGATGATGGACAGGGAGGCCTGGCGTGCCACGATTCATGGGATCACAAAGAGTCGGACACGACTGAGCGACTGAACTGAACTGAACTGAACCTCTCTGTCTGTGACTTTCATCTTTTTTAAATTTATTTATTTATTTTACTGTTTTTGGTTGCACTGGGTCTTCACTGCTGTCTGCCTCCTTTCTCTGGTTGCAGAGAGCTGGGGCTACACTCCAGTTGCAATGCACAGGCTTCTCAATGCAGTGTCTTTTCTTATTGTGGAACACAGGCTTTAGGCACACGGGTTTCAGTAGTTGCAGCACTTGGGCTTAGCTGTTCCATGGCATGTGGGATTTTCCCAGACCACGGATGGGACCCATGTCCCCTGCATTGGCAGGGGGATTCCAATACATTGTACCACCAGGGAAGTCCCTTTTTGTGGCTTTCTAATTTTTCTAAATCAGCTCACATAACATGGAATTTTTACCCCATGATTTGTAGACCTTTGCTACAACCTGCATTTTTGGATTTTCAAAGAGAACAAGAAGGATGGCAAGAGACTGTTTATCTGTATAAATTTATCTGTATAAATTTATCTGTATAAATTTCAGGTAGTGGCTGGAGGGGAACAAAATTTGCCACCCCAAAAATGTGTCCTTCTGGCATGTGGATTATTTTCAGCTAAAAACAATCAAGGTCCAAAAGATTCAGGAAGAAACTTTGACTTTCCCCCTAACTACCTAAAAGAATTTAGATAGAGGGCCTATTCCTGGAATAAAGCTATCACCGGAGGTATCTGCAGAGAAGATGTGTTAAGTGTGGTGGGGAAACTCAATAGAGCAGAGTCCACTCTGTGTCCCATTTATTTAGCAAAAGCATGCTTTCTATCTCCAAATGAATTGCCTCTTTCTCTCCTTCAAAGTCCCAAACCACTACCTCCAACATCCTCTTTGGTCTTTAGCAAAAGATAGTATTTAAGGCGCAGTTTTCTGCCATTTTGGCCAGTTACTGATTTTTTTTATTTTGGTGGGGCAGTCCTCTCCCATGTATGTGTGCATGTCCGCTCAGCTGTGTTCCACTCTGCGACCCTATGGACAGTGGCCAGTACCCAAGCTCCTCTGTCCAGGGGGTTCTCCAGGCAAGAATGCCAGAGTGGGTTCCCATACCCTCCTCCAGGGGATCTTCCCAATCCAGTCATTGATCCTACATCGCCTGTGTCCCTGCATCGGCAGGCAGGTTTTCTTACACTGAGTCACCTGAGAAGCCCTCTCCCATGTATACACATTAATAAAATTTTGTTTGATTTTCTCTGATCAATCTCTCTCATGTCAATGTAATTCTTAGACCAGTCAGAAGAACCTAGAGTGTAGAGGAAAATTTCTTCTTCCCCAGCTTGACCTTCTGTCTGAGATATTTCCCAAGCTGGCTTCAACGAAGCACTCCTTCTCAGACCCACCAAACACTCTGCGTCTCTATCCTCTTGCAAGTGAGGACATTCACCCCTTCGATCCTCAAGCACTGAATGGGAACTGTGGAATGGTGATTCCCTGCTCATCGTTGTTCTTGTTCAGTCCTTCAGTCATGTCTGACTCTTTGAGACCCCATGGACTGCAACTCACCAGGCTTCCCTGTCCATCACCAACTCCCAGAGCTTGCTCAAACTCACATCCATCGATTCGGTGATACCATCCAACCATCTCGTCCTCTGTCGTCTCCTCCTCCTGCCTTCTATCTTTCCCAGCATCAGGGTCTTTTCCAATGAGTCGGGTCTTTGTATCAGGTGGCCAAATTACTGGAGTTTCAGCTTCAGCATCAGTCCTTCCAATGAACATTCAGGGTTGATTTCCGTGAGGATTGACTGGTTTGATCTCCTTGCAGTCCAAGGGACTCTAAAGAGGCTTCTCCAACACCACAATTCGAAAGCATCAGTTCTTTGGTGCTCAGCCTTCTTCATGGTCCAACTCCCTGTCCATGCTGCTACTGCTGCTGCTGCTGCTGCTAAGTCACTTCAGTCGTGTGACCCCACATCCGACTATGTGTGACCCCACAGAAGGAAGCCCATCAGGCCCCCCCGTCCCTGGGATTCTCCAGACAAGAACACTGGAGTGGGTTGCCATTTCCTTCTCCAAAGGGTGAAAGTGAAAAGTGAAAGTGAAGTCGCTCAGTCGTGTCCGACCCTTAGCGACCCCATGGACTACAGCCTACCAGGCTCCTCCATCCATGGGATTTTCTAGGCAAGAGTACTGGAGTGGCTTGCCATTGCCTTCACCGTCCCTGTCCATACTTAGTACCAAATGAGTATAATGGAGGGCCCGTAATTAAAGGAAGTTAGAGGCCACAGTACAGCACCGTAGTTAAGAACAGAGCCTCTTAGTCCATCCAGCTTATGTGAAAACACATCTGTTATCACTCTAGCTTCCACATCTGTAGCATAGGGGTGGTAATAATATAAAACAGACCATAAAAAGAATACTCTTTGCACAGAACTGATGGGTTATCATGCACCCACAAGTCAGCAATATATGGTTGTCATTATGATTATAGTGAATTCTGTCTCTTCTGGGAAAAATTTAAAGACACTCAGTCTCTTGGTTCCTTCCATCCTCTTAGAAGAGTCACAGATCCCCACTTGTGTATGGGTACTGATTCTATCGAGTAGGTGAAAAAATGTTGCTGTCCCAAAATTGAACAGAAAGATAAAATACAGACGTTGAAGAAAGGTCAGGAAGAGGCAGACGCCCAGGAAGAGTGAGTTGAAAACAACATTCAAGGTCCGACTCCTGATGAGGTGTTAAATGACGGGTGGGAGCAGTCCCTGCTGTAATCCAGTTAACATTTAGCACCTAATTATCACTTCTCAGCAGAGTCCAGACTAGATAATTGTGAACTGCAACCTCCAAGCTACACAGGAAATGTTTGATGCTACCAAGCCACAGGTTCAATCGTTTACCAGACACTAGCACTCCAGAAACAAGTAGCAGGAGATGCAGAATATTACTCTGCTTAATCAGTGAAAGGTCATCGCTTTTCTGGATCTGCCTGCAGTTCAGCAGATTCTAGTCAAACAGGATGTGGGTGATTTAATCCAAGATTTCCTTCTAAAAATGCCTCTTATAACCAGCAGTCATAGATATAGCAGAAAATACTACCTGAGTTTCCAAACCTAGATTTTCTTTCCCATCGAATGCAAAGCAGTGCTACTGATTCACACCTTTGTTTTCGGGGAGGTGAGATGATAAATTTCCTAATTCTTTCATGCTTCATAAACACAATTTTCTCAGTATGTAAGTGGGATAACCTCTAGGGATAGAATGATGGCTAAAACACAGGTGCTATCTCAGAGAAACCCTGATACGAAAGTCTAACATGGAACACTGAGAGATGGGGGTAAAGGTTCATGATACAGTAATAAGTGTAACAAAATCATTTTTTTTTTAAAGGTGATGGGAACCCACAAGGCAGAGCATTAGAAAAGGCTTGGAAGGCTTTCCACAGAAGCAATGATATTCATGTTCCATCAATACAATTGTTCTCACAATTCCTTGGCCAAGAATTTGAGTATTTGTGTTCCTCTGCTGGAACTGCCAAAGGACATATAACCAACCTGCTAGATACTAAGGCTTTTCCATGACTGTCTACCAACCTGTGATCAAACATTGCATATGCACCCTCCAAGAAATGCATCAAATTTTATCCTAGAAAAAAATAAGTTAAGTATTTTTGCTATTGAATTACACTAACCCTCAGGAAAGTTGAAGGAAGACTCATAAACAATATAACACACACATACACACACAAATTTACTTTGTAGGTATTTTAGAAAAACTTCAGTGCTTTTAAAATAATTTCAACTTCAGTGTTTTTAAAATAAAGGGAAAAGAAAGTGTTATAATTAACACTACATTATAACAATTTTCAGATTCATATTAGGGTCCCTGAAGAGAAAGGAGAAATTGGGGTAATATATAAGTAGAAAGGATAAAAAAGAAGGGACTAGAGACACCCTATTTCCTCATGCCTAAAACATTCTTTCAGAGACATCTTTCAGATGCTCTGATATCAGGATGCATCATACAACTGATAAAGTTTTATGATCATGAGGTAAATATTATGCCAGACTTTTGTGAAAATCTTCTTTTGACAATTTCTGGAAAGATCAAAAAAGCGACAGAATCTGAGTACACTGCAATTGGTGAAATGTAACAAAGCATGAGGACACTTGGGGCAGTTCCAGTCCACTTTAAACAAGTACTTTGTAGAAGAAGGATCTCCCTTCTCACATTGTAGAGTTCCCTGGGGTTTGAGGGACAGGAAGCTATGCCCTGGTCATCCTGCTCAACATAGAAATTGTCTTTTGTACCCCGGAAAACACACCGTGGAGGACAGGAGGAAAAAGGGGCAACAGAGGATGAGATGGTTGGCTGGCATCACCGACTCAAAGGACATGAATTTGTGCAAGCTCCAGGAGAAGGACTGGGAAGCCTGGCATGCTGCAGTCCATGAGCTCTCAGAGTCAGACAGAACTTAGCAACTGAATACCAACAAACACATTCTATTGTCATTGCAATGTCAACCAAAAAACAATGATTGCTTTTTTCAGTAAGTACCTTTTGGAAGGAAATTTTATAGTTTTGCAAAGTATGAAGAAATGACTTAGAATGCTATTTGAAAAATGAAATATCTTTAAGTGTTAAATTCTTGATTTTACAGACTTGTAAAACTGAAGACAAAAAAAAAACAAGTGATTTGTGTAAGACTGCATTTAAAGTATACTTAGAACTCAGTATTCTAGATAACACATAATTCAATATTCTAGATAAATTTTTCTGTTACTATATGCTGCCTGTCCTTTGGAGGGACAAATGTAAATTTCCTACCTGTGCCAAAAAACTGTCATGTCGTCTTATCCTAATCTTTAGAAGTTATGGCTGCTTCACTTGGTAATAACTGAAGGTAATACTGAACCTTTCAAATCAAATCCAGACTTCTGATCTAATTGGATATTAGTTTGTACAATATATGCTATGTTTTCATTGCAAAAGTTGTGCCAATTATTAGAACATTCACCCGAGGGCACTGCATACTATGCTTGTTCAGTATATAACAAACTCAAATAAAAATGAACTAGAACTCCTTCTGATATAACTGTCCGAGAAGCAATATTCATAGATCTTCAAATACTGTTACAAAGCATTAGGACAGTCTTCTCTAATTACTGTGGCCAACAGCAATCCAGTGCTTGGCTGCACAAATACCACTCCATCTTCTACTGCAGCATCTGTCACCTAGCGGAGGTCTCTTTGCCTCTTTCAGGGTCTCCCACCTCTTTCCATCATTCCTGCCTCCGGTCTGATTTCTTGGACTTATTATATGACGCTTTCAAGAAGAATACCAAACACATGCTTCCCCAGTCCCATTTCCACTACAAGCTTTTCAATTCCCTTCACTGTAAGAGGCTCTGAGAGTTTCTCTGAAAAATACTCCCAAATCAGTCCCTGTTTTAGACTTAAGCACTGATGATCTATGTTAATGCACATGTGACATGGAAAGGGAAGTGTATGAATTATGTATTATCAAACATTGCTACTGCAGTTTTAATTTGCTTATCAGGTTGAGCTGCCAGTCACCTAGCAGGGCATCAAGGGAGGGACACAGGAGTGATAAATTTTGACAATAAAATGTCTACATCATGGCTGCTCTCAGAGAAGGCAAGTATAGACCAGCAAGTTCAGGGAGCAGTGTCAGGAAAACACCAGAGGCAAAAAGAAAATCAGTAATAACAAGGCTGCAGAAAGAAATATCCTAACTTAGTGACCCAGGTTGAGATCTAACCTCTGATATACTAAGTCTTCATCCTTGTGTATATCTGGCTGTCTGCTTGTCTCTCTCTCTCACACACACAAACACAACAAATGAACACACACCATTCCTTAGCCCCATATTCAGGGGAGAGACAATACTCCACTTAAAGATGACCATTATTGACATTGCTATGTGGTTATTGAATTAATGCATGCAAAGCATTTAGAAGTGTACCAGATATATGTATGTGGTCACTCACCTAGAGCCAGACATCCTGGAGTATGAAGTAGGTGGGCCTTAAGAAGCATTACTACCAACAAAGCTAGTGGAGGTGATGGAATTCCAGCTGAGCTTTTTAAAATTCTAAAAGATGATGCTATTAAAGTGCTGCACTCACTAGGTCAGGAAATTTGGAAAACTCAGCAGTGGCCACGGGACTGGAAAAGGTCAGTTTTCATTCCAGTCCCAAAGAAGGACAGTGAGAAAGAATGTTCAAAACCACTGCACAGTTGCATTCACTTCCCACGCTAGTAAGGTTATGCTCAAAACCCTTCAACCTAGGCTTCAGCAGTACATGTACCAAGAACTACCAGATACACAAGCTGGATCTAGAAAAGGCAGAGGAACCAGAGATCAAATTGCCAACATTTATTGGATCATAGAGAAGGCAGGGGAGTTCCAGAAAAACATCTACTTCTGCTTTATTGACTGTGCTAAAGCTTATGACTGTGTAGATCACAACAAACTGTGGAAAATTCTGAAAGAGACGAGAATATCAGACCACCTAGCTGTCTCCTGAGAAACCTGTATGCAGTCAAGAAGCAACAGTTAAAATCTTACATGGAACAACTGACTGGTTCAAAATTGGAAAAGGAGAACCACAAAGTTATAAATTGTCTTCTGTTTACTTAATTTATATGAAGAATAGATCATGCGAAATACCAGGCTGGATGAGTCACGGGGTCGAGTCAAGATTGCCAGAAGAAATATTAACAACGTCAGATGATACCACTCTAATGGCAGAAAACAAAGAGGAACTAAAGAGCTTCTTGATGAGGGTGAAAGAGGAGAGTGAAAAGGCTGGCTTGAAAGTCAATACTAAAAAAACTGAGATCACAGCATCCAGTCCCATTACTTCATGGCAAATAAAAGGGGAAAGCTAGAAGCAGTGACAGATTTTCTTTACATGGGCTCTAAAATCACTGCAGATGGTGACTGCAGCCACAAAATTAGAAAACGTTTGCTTCTGAGGAGGAAAGCTATGACAAAGCTACACGGCATATTAAAAAGTAAAGACACCACTTTGCCAACAAAGGTCCATCTAGTCAAATCTATGGTTTTTCCAGTAGTCATGTATGATGTGAGAGGTGGACCATAAACAAGGCTGAGTGCTGAAGAATTGATGCTTTTGAACTGTGGAGTTGGAGAAGACTCTTGAGAGTCCCTTGGACAGCAAGGAGATCCAACCAGTCAATCCTAAAGGAAATCAGTCCTGAATATTGAAGTTGAACCTCCAATACTTTGGCCACCTGATGTGAAGAGCCGACTCACTGGAAAAGACCCTGATGCTGGGGAAGATTGAAGGCAGGAGGAGAAGGGGACGACAGAAGTTGGGATGGTTGGATGGCATCACCAACTCAATGGACATAAGTTTGAGCAAGTCCAGGAGATAGTGAAGGACAGAGAACCTGGTGCACTGCAGCCCATGGGGTCACAGAGATTCAGTAACTTAGCAACTAAAGAACAACAACAGAGCAAATGTTAATAAGTCTTCTCCTTAGCCTGGTAGGCATGATGAGAGGTTATGTAGATGGAAGGGAAGGTATTTGCAAATCAACTGCATTTTTTATAAATTTGAAAACTTGTTACATTTTCTATGATTCTAAGACAAAGCATGATTACACCACTTGCACAAGCTCTAGTTGCCCCGGAAAAAGCCTACTAGGTGAACAAGATGTGTCCCCTTTCCTGTGGGTTCCTTTGTCAAAGCTGATAGGAAAACATCTAAATAAGTACTACTACTACTAACAATAATAATAATAGCTAACATGTAAGGACTGCCTTTTATGTGGCCAGTGTTTTATCTTTATTTCCTCTAATCCCTACACATACTCTGAGGCAGATATTATTAACTGCATTTTACAAGTGAGTTGACCAAGACTCGGAGAAGTTTAGAAACTTTCCCAACATGACATATCTAGTAAGTAGAAAACCCAGATTAATTTCAAATCCAGATTAACTCCAAGGCCCCAAGTAAAATGCCTCCTCTAAAAGGCTCATATTGCTCAGAGCAAGAGAACAGATAGCCGTCTCAGACCTGGGAACTGGTGGCTGAACAAGTTAACAATATATGAGACCTGGATTCAGATCTCGGGGGTGCCACTTGCTAACTCTATGAACCCTGAGCAAGTCACTAAACACACAGACCTTATGTACAGATGGAGATGGTTCTTGAAAGATTTATTATATCACATTTCGTGTCACAAAAGTGCCAAAACAACACAGAGAACATAACAGATTCTCATTTGAAACAAGTTGAACTGAATAACTAAGCATATTTCACCTTAGAAAAGCAAAACTAATATGCCAAAATTAGAGGTAACCAAACTCATATTTTCATTTCCAAGTAAAAGGATTCCTCTAGGACACCATTAACAGCAGGATATTCTTAATGTGCATAAAATATAATTTAGTTTATAAATATTAACTTTACACAGCTTCCCAGACACATTTACTTCAGCCAGCAAAGTACACCAGAAGTCTAGTAATTGAGACAATACACTCCTCTTGCATTTCTAGATTTTAAAAACTGATTTCAAAACAAATCATCAGAAACATAAAATTTAATCACTCTATTTATTTAATATTTAAATCAATTGTGAAGGAAACTATACTCATGTGCTAGGTTCATTATGTAAGTGTGAAGGAAACTATACTCGTGTGCTAGGTTCATTATGTAAGTTTCACCAGGCAGCTTCACTCATAACAGTCACAAACACTACACTCTTGATAATTCCAGACTCTGGGATCACGTCAGTCATCACCCAGAAAAACAGTCAATGTGAAGAGATTTCTCTCATCTGTAATTATAGTGACTTCAAATATTCTCTTATCATCAGACTATGTCTCCCAACTATGAGTTTGAAAAATGTGTGCATGGTATTTTTAAAGCCAATTTAAAGTATGGGTTTCTCAGAAACACGGAAGGAAGAAAGGAGAGATAGAAAGAAAAAGGAGGAAGGAAGGGAGAAAGAAGGAAAGTAAAAGAGCGTGAGGAAAGAGAGAGAAAGAGAAAAAGAAAGAGAAAAAGAATCTTTCCCAAAAAACTTAAAAAAAGAAAGAATGAAAAGAACCTTTCCCTTCACCCACACATGGACCACATCAGGCAAGCAGCACACTCATCTATCCAGGAGATTGATGTGATAGCCACAAGGGATTCATTTACAAGGGGAAATTACAACCCTCAAAGAGGCAAAAAGTATGAGTACACCAGGCTTAGCAGTAAAGCCTCATCCATTTGCAGGTCTATCTGTACTACCATCCCTTCCCCCAGCTCCCCACACATTTTTATGTTATTCCTGGTATTTGCAGAACTAATCAGCTGCTAGATGAGGTGTGAATTTGGGCTTCTTTGCTTGTATTTGGCAAGACTGCTTCCCCTACCCTGACAAATTAATTACCTGAGAATACCTCCTAGCAGCTCCGGACTCTCTTAGATGAAGGAACAGTGGGTACCCGTGCTCGCCAGTTCAAAATGAGAGCATAATAAATGAAGTGATCAAAACACAAGGCTCTGACCTGGAGCCAAGGACAGAGAGCCTGCTGTGGGTTCTTTTTGACATTGTTTTCCTCCGCATCAAGGACCACAGAACACCAGCCCCAGGACTGCCAGCAGAATAGATGTAATATTACCGTGTGGGAGGAAGGAAAAGATGCAGAGGCAAAGGAGCTGTTAGAGAGAGGCCCTGTGTAACTGGGAGGTTCGGCCTGGAAAGTTTTCCTGGAGAGGGAGAACTTTTTTAAAGATGCAAGAGAAAGAGAAGAAGGTGACGCGCCAGGGACCTGCTGCCATGGAGAAGCTGCCTACCCTCGCTGAGAACAGAACAAGGAGAGGCTGCAGCTGCACAGGCTGTCAGAGCTGGTCCTGCGAATGCCAGGTCCCTGTTATATTAACTTAGGGCTACAACTTTCATTATATTTGCAGGAGAGCGCTTCCAAGTTACCGTGCAATTTCCCCTTAATTGTTCCACCTAGATCTGAGCTTCCAGCTGGTTTTTAATGTCTCAAGAGCAGGCACCAAGTTGGCCATTTCAAGTATAACTTTCTACAGGACTGGGCAGCAAAAGAACATTTGTATAGGGCTTCCTAGCTTACAGATGGCTTCTTGTACCTCAATCCATTTGTTCTTGACCACAACCCTGAGAGGTGGGAACTATTACTATTCTGATTTCATGTGGTCAGAGTTCAATGCATACATGAAAGCTGCTTTGTCTGTAGAAGATTTTGTTAAAAGCTAATATGTATTTTAGATGGACAGATAGATAGATACTAGGTACCTATAACATATATAAAGAAAAGAAAATATCCACAGTTTTGTGACCGGTATACCATATACAAGTTAAAGGCTTGCTGCTGCTGCTGCTAAGTCACTTCAGTCGTGTCCGACTCTGTGTGACCCCATAGACGGAAGCCCACCAGGCTCCCCCGTCCCTGGGATTCTCCAGGCAAGAACACTGGAGTGGGTTGCCATTTCCTTCTCCAATGGGTGAAAGTGAAAAGTGAAAGTGAAGTCGCTCAGTCGTGTCCGACCCTTAGCGACCCCACGGACTGCAGCCTACCAGGCTCCTCCATCCATGGGATTTTCTAGGCAATAGTACTGGAGTGGCTTGCCATTGCCTTCTCCGTAAAGGCTTGTAGAATTTTGAATATAAGTTTTAGCTTAAAATACTTCCCAGGAGTATGAAAAGATGTGACAAAAAATGAGATTACTTAAGATTGGCCTTGGTCTTCAAGTAAATTCAGCTAAAGGCTTGCAGGATTCCCTGGAAGAGAAATTCCTTATCTGTCAGCACAAGGGGTTCTCCAACCTTGTGGACACCAAGCACCATCTATAGCTGAATAAGGATGTGTGTCTGACACATATGGGGGTTCCCTGGTGGCTCAGACAATAAAGAATATGCCTGCAATGCAGGAGACCAGAGTTTGATCCCTAAGTTAGGAAGAGTCCCTGGAGAAGGGAATGGCTACCCACTCCAGAATTCCTGCCAGGAGAATCCCATGGACAGAGAAGCCTTGTGGGCTACAGTCCATGGGGTCACAAAGAGTCAGACATGACTAAGCGACTAACACTTTTGCTTTTCTAATATATACAATCACATTTAAGAACTAGGTCACTCAGCCTTTTTTCATACATGTATTCTCAAAAAAAACAGGCCCTAGAAGAATAAGTGCTTTCCCATGACAGCCTTTATATGCAGTCCTCATATGGTAGACGGTCTCACTGCCGAAGAGCTAGGATAAGACCTTGGAATGGACCCTGGCTTCCTGAGCTCCAACTGACCCTTGGGACAAGAGTGAGCAGGTCAGATGTTATACTGGAGACTATACCATAGGCATAAGCTACTCCTGAATGATATTTGACCTCCTTAATCAAAGGGCTCTTCAGATCTCATCTGTGCTATATTCTAAAGGACTTAATTCAGGGGAAAGGGGTTATCTAAGTAGAGAAATGGGAAAGAGAAGATGGTTCATCACCATCGTGATCATCTTCACTTGTCCCAACAGGACCCTATTTGGAACTCCAAGAAATGCCCTGGCAGAAATCAGAAATCCATCCTTGTCATCTTCATCAACAGTATCATTATCTTCATCAATTCCCCTAAAATAAAGCTATATATTCAACATGATTTCAATCAAAGCCCAGTGGGTTTCTTTATGAAGCATTCAAACTGATTCTAGAATTCATTTGGAAGAGCAAATGGTCAAGAAGAGCCAACTTTATGAAAGGGCAGAACTGGAACCAGCCCCGCCAAGTGTCAAGACATTAAAAACTATAGCAATTAGATGGTATCAGTGTCTGAGTAAATGGATTGTTTGAGTAGAATCAAAAATAAAACAGACCAATAAATATGTAGGAATTTAATATTTGATAAAGATGAACTGTAAATCTATGAAGAAAAAGAATAGCCAATAAGTGATGTTGGGAATAATAAACATTTTTGAAGCAAAAGAAAATCTGTTCATACAGAGATTCATATGAATTTAAGACAATTCACATAAATTAAAGACTTAGGGACTTCTGTGGTGTTCCAGTGGCTAAGACTCTGCACTTCCAATGCACGAGGCCTGAGTTCAATCCCTGGATGGGGAACTAGATCCCACATGCCATAAGTAAAACCTGGCACAGCCAAATAAACAATAAATATATTTTTAACAAGAAAAATATACATATATCTTTAAAACCCTGAATACTCATCAGAAGGACTGGTGCTGGAGCTGAAGCTCCAAATCTTTGGCCACCTGATGCCAACAGCCAACTCATTTGAAAAGACCCTGATGCTAGGAAAGATTTAAGGAAAAAGGAGAAGGCAGCAGAGGATGAGATGGTTGGATAGCATCACCGATTCAATGGACATGAACTTGGGCAAACTCTAGGAGATGGTGAGGGACAGGGTGGCCTGGCATGCTGCAGTCCATGGGATTGCAGAGTCAAGACATGACTTATCAACTGAACAACATCTTTATAAAGTGCTAAAAAAAAAAAATAAGGAATATCTCTATGACTTTGAGGGTAGGGAAAGTTCTTCAACAAGATGAAAAATAATTTTCTTTTTAATCACAAAAAACTGATAAACACAACTATATCAAAATTTAAACTATTTATCAAAAGACATCATAAGCAAAGTTAGAACATAAGCAAAAATTGGAAGAAAATAATTGCAACACAGAGAACAAAGCACTGGTATTCCTTATTAATAGTAGAAAAATGGGCAAGATATATTACCAGGCAATTTACAGAAAAGAAAATATAAATGGCCAAGAAAGGCGTGAAAAATACTCAGCCCCACTGGTCATTAGCACGTTAAAACCACAAATGATATACCTTTTCTTTTTTCACTCTTAAGATTAGCTTTTGTTAAAAGTGTTGACAAGTTTGACAAGAGAGAATGGAAAAGAAGTACTCCCATGTGTTATGATTTGAAATATAAGCCAGTAGAGTCACTTTACTGGTCATTACGCAGAACTGGTTGAAGCTAAAAATATGTACACCTTATGATCCTACATATCTAATTCCTGGTGGCTTCCCCTAGAGAAATACTTGCACAAGAGAGCTGGAAAAGTATCTGTTCCAACATTGCTTATGTAAGTGAAACACTAGAATTCACTGAGATATCCATCAATAGGAAAATGGCTTTAAAACATATCACCCACACTTAATAAGGGAGTCTGCAGTAGTTAAAAATAATAAAGTTATTTAATGTCTATTAACTTGGTTAGATTTTGAAATCATAGCTGAATAGGAAAAAAAGATACAGAATAATACTATGTATTTTCTCTGGGGCAAAAAAGAAATTTTATATATTTCAATGCATAGTAAAGGGGCCAGGAAAAACACACCGAAAATGGCAAAAGTAATTACCTCTCAATAGAGGGGTAGAAAGCTAAGAATGAATCAGGAGGATAAGTGGCTTGAAGAACACTTGTTCTTATTGAAACATTTCAATATTTTTATGAGATGACATATTTGCATATAATTAAAATTTAATTTAAAACTAAAACTGTTACTTGCTGTTTATTGAAAATTTGTATCAGGTACTGTGCAAAGTGATTTATGGGCATTACTTCATTTGAAACTCAAAACAAGCCTCCATGTGTTACTATTCCCATTTTACAGGTGATAAAGATGAATCCAGGAGAAAGTAAGTTATGGGTCTTGTTGCTTTCTCTTAGAGTGAGTTTAAATGATGCTTGGCAATAGCATGTCTCCTGGTTCACCAAAGTCTTCCTCTAAAATAGATACTAGGAACTTGAACTTCTGGGTCATAAAGTACACACAGACGGAACTTCAACAGATTAAGTCAAATTGACTCCCCAGGGTTGTTAGAGCAATTTATATAAAACTAACACTTTCGATTGTTTGAGGAGGAGACTCTGGCCCAGGAACTGGAAGACTAGTTGGTCCCAGAGTCCCAGGTCACTGTCTTACCCCATATATTCTATCACAAAACTTCATTCTAGTCCCGGACTGATGTTTCACAAACTTTGAGCCGACGGAGTGATGGTTGACGTCCATTAAGTGAGAGTCAAAGGCCAAACAATGTTAATCTTCCACTTAAGGGCCCTGCAGCTACTGGCAGTGGGTTTTAATTGGGTTTTCTATTAAAGCAATTTTCTCAGTGATGTATCATAAAAAAGCAAAACAATTAAGTCTCATTGGAAACACTAATGAATTATTTAGCATGGGCCAAGCAAAAAGATGCTTGCTCCTTGGAAGGAAAGTTATGACCAACCTAGACAGCATATTGAAAAACAGAGACATTACTTTGCCAACAAAGGTCCATCTAGTCAAAGCTTTGGTTTTTCCAGTAGTCATGTATGGATGTGAGAGTTGGACTAGAAAGAAAGCTGAGCACTGAAGAATTGATGCTTTTGAACTGTGGTGTTGGAGAAGACTCTTGAGAGTCTCTTGGGCAACAAGGAAATCCAACAAGTCCATCCTAAAGGGGATCAGTCCTCAGTGTTCATTGGAAGAACTGATGCTAAAGCTGAAACTCCAATACTTTTGCCACCTGATGCAAAGAACTGACTCATTTGAAAAGACCCTGATGCTGGGAAATATTGAACGCAGGAGGAGAAGGGGATGACAGAGGATGAGGTGGTTGGCTGGCATCACTGACTCAATGGACATGAGTTTGAGCAAAGTCTGGGAGATAGTGAAGGACAGGGAAACCTGGCGTGCTGTAGTCCATGGGGTTGCAAAGAGTCATACATGACTGAGTGACTGAACTGAAGAACAAAGAAAACAGAACATCTGTTGGACTCATCTGGAGTAAAGGAAGACAATTTTGAAGAAACAGGTTAAGAAGAAGATAGGATGTGGGTGAGTGGAGAGTTATGTATCAAAACAGCCCACTATATAGTGTTCCTCCCTCTAGAGGGCTTCTCAGTGCAATCAAGTCACAAGATAAATCTTGGTAAAATTCCATTTTGTCTGTCATTTTGATCTATCTTGTCCCCATTTTTCTCTATCCCAGGAAATAAGGATAAAGTCCCTTCATCTGACTTTCAACTCTCATTCTGCTGGCTCCCCTCCTTCTGGTCTTTTGCCTGTATTCTTCCACAGAAACAGGATGTGGCTACATCTCTGAGATCCACAAATGTATTCTTCTTTACCTAATTAATGTAACACTGGTTGATAACAATCTTTCATGTGCACAATATTATATCCGACTTCTGTGTACACTACAGCCTGCTCACCAAGAAAAGTTCCGTTTCATCTGCTGACCGCCTTTATGCATTCCGGCTCCCCTTCACTCCCTCCCCTCTGGTAACCTCTACTGTGTTCTTTGTGGAATATAAAAAACAAAATCAAATGAACAAAAATAAGCCAAACAAACACGAGTGTCTTTGTAAGGAGCCTGTCCCCATTGGTGCTAAGCACCCCGATACCTCTGCACAGAGGAGACATGACCCTGGAAACAGACCCCGTTTGTCCTCACGCCAGCAAAGGCCCAGATCTGCCCAGATGGAAAACCCCAGCACAGTCTCTAAAGATCTCCGCTAACTTGGCAGCAGATTCAACTACAAGCCTGCTTACTTCTGCCCGTGTGATGAAGAGAAAAACATCACAATTTACAACAGGCATCTCTCCTGGCAAAAGGGACAAAAAGATGCTTCTCCAGAAAGTAAGCTTTCTGAAGACACAGCATGCTCGTCAATAGAACACGAAAACAAACCAAAGTAACAATGAATTCATAGTGATTACCAAGGTCTGTGGAGTAAACACTCCTGCTTTGGCCAACTTCAAACTATCTATGGGCCCTGAATTCCCGAACATCTAACAGTCACCTCTTTCTAGCCAGCACGGACCAACTCTAGCACATAGAAGAGTCTGACTGGATTCTTTAAATAGGGAAGGTAAGTCCCAAAGGCAGAAAAACAAATAGCAACAGAATTATCTATCTGTTCACTGAAGCTGGCAGTTGACACAAGTAACTAAAGCAGTAGATGGAGGAGTTTGGGGAGGAGAGCAAGCCAATGGGAAATGCTTGTGATGATCTCCTCTGAGGACTTTTTAATCAGGCAGGATACGTTCATTTGATTTAAGTGATTTGCAATGTTGTAAGACAAATTCCCTCTATAACTCTGAAGCTCTTGGTAAGAGCAGACTCCCTCTCAATCCGGTGGAGATGGTATTCCTGGGAGCAAAAGCACACTAGAGGGTTTCCAGCATGGAATAATATTCATTAATTCAACAGGGTGCTAAGGCTGAGACAACCCAATAAACTGGATGAATTCAGTAGAAGCAAGTAAACAGAATTAATGAAGGAAAGCATCCCATCTCATCCTATGCATTCAGAACCCCCCTCCAACCCACCCAGAGAGACCGGGAGCAGCCCACTGCCAGAAAAATAAAGGTTCAGTGAATTCCATTTGACCTTCAAAAGCCAGTGTGATCTCAGTGAACGTCTATATCAGAGTCAAAACAAATTGCTTTCTTTCATGTTTCGCCTCTATGTATATGTGTTAGACACCAAAAATAAATAAATAAATAAAATGAAATGAAAACAGGGCAGACTGGAAGAGTCAGTCCCAGAGTCAGTTGCTATGAACCTAGCAGAAAATAAAGTTGGTTATAAGCAAAGTATGTGGCCAAGAAGTCATAAGTAGAACAACAGATCTGAACCAAAGTCCAGGAAGCAAGCACAGGTGAGGGAGGAATAGGAGGGGAAGGTTTTCCAAATGGGCAAGTAAGATTCTGTGTCCAGAAAGTCAATACAGTTGAGTAGGACAAACATTTAGTGAGAGGAGGATAAATGAGCAGTGTCTCCAGGACCAGGGACTCAGCAGAAGCAGTATCCCAATAGATGGCTCAGGAGCTAAAGAGACAGCTTTCCCCTGGTGATACGACTCCCCAGGTGGTATAACGGGGAACTGGATGCACGTATGCTTAGTCGCTCAGTCATGTCTGACTCTTTGCAACCCCATGGTCTGTGGCCCGCCAGATTCCTCTGTCCCTGGGATTTTCTAGGCAAGAATATTGGAGTGGGTTGCTATTTCCTCCTCCAGGGGATCTTCTCAACCGAAGGATCAAAGCCAAGTCTCCTGTGTCTCCTGCACTGGCAGGCAGATTCTTTACCACTGAGCCACCTGGGAAATCCGAGGACTTGGATGCTGATCATCAAAACAGCAGTGGATGCTCCTGGCCCAGGCATGGGCACCCCTCTTCTCCACATGGGTGAGCAAAAGCCAGATTGTGGCAGAGGACTTGGGGAGAGGTGGGGACCACAGCCTGTGGCTTCAGCTGACAGTCTTCTCCAGTGGTTTTAATGGTCCCTTAGCTCTGTTTTCAGGGCATGTGGCAACGGTGTAGGCTATAACCTCCCTGATTAAACTACAAGTGCACAACCAGTCATCATCAATTTTTTTCCTCTCTGTGGGAAACCAGTTTTTAAAAAGTTCCCGTCAGTTGAAAAATTTAATTCATCCCATGTGATGAACCTGCTGACTCTAAATAGGTGACTATCTTTCACCTTTGGAAGCCATAAAGGAAAACACACTATAATAGCTTTGGTGAGAGGAAGGGAATATTTTAATGGAAAATTTGATGATCAGCAAAATAAAAACCAAGACTTACTGAACACCAAATACCCAAGAAACCCCACAGCAACTATAATAGGGACCAGGAGCATCATGTCTGGCCATCTGGGGTCCTTTTTGTCCCCTCTGCACAGAGAGCAATGAACTAAGGAGCAATACACTGATGAGAGGGCTGCTTATTTTGAAACACTTGTATATTTTTTTGTAGGAATAAATTCTGTTGGTCTTTAGCCCCATGCAGCTCAGAAAAGAAGAAAGTTAGCAATTAGCATGCTTCCTGCACACTCAGAAAAATCTCACACAGTCAGATACACTCTGGAATTCATCTTGGTGGTTTTATTAAGTCTCACTCAGCTCTAAATTACAGATTCTGAGCTCAGAAATGGCACCACAGGGGGCTGAAGGAGGTCATTTGGATTCCCAGCGTTTCCAGTCCTCCTGAGTCTTCTGGTCAACACACCACTGCTGAGGAAATCAGGCAAGAATCTAAGCTGTAACCATTTCTCAAAGCCTTTGATTCTCCCCAGTCCGCTGACACCCCCTAACTTTGACCCCCATCCTCTCCAGGAGTCTTCCCATATCCAGTCTCATCCCTCCCCAACTTCCACACAGCAATGTAGAGTGATCATTCTAAAGAACAAGTCTGATTATATGACTGCTTTGTTTAAATCCACAGCATCAATTCCTATTAAGATGCAGGGCCGACTCCTCAACCTGACATGATCTAGCCTCTGCTTTCATCCCTAGCTTTATCTCTCACCATTGTCCTCATCACATGTCCCCATGCTCTAGCAACACTAAATGTCAGGTCCTGGAGCACCCTCCTCTTTTCCATTTCTGGACCTTTTATATCTGCTGTGTCCTCAGGTGAAACAGTGACTCCTGCATCTTTGCCTAATTACATCTGATTCACTCCTTCCAAGTTGGATGCAGTTTACTCTGGGAAGCTTGTCTTGATCCCAAGACTTGAGTGGGGGACTCAGCAACGTTGGCCAGCATCTGCCACAGCCCTTGTCAAATACTCCTTTCTGATGTACTCTGATTGCTTGTCGGGTGTTCATGGCCACACTGTCTGAACTCTGAAAAGTCAGGTACAGGGCTGGTCTGGTTCACAGATGCATCTCCAGCATACATCATAAAGCATGAACATAGTACGTGTACTAAATATACAAAAGAAAACAAGAAGCTTTGATAAGTATAATAAAAGGAAGCATTATCCCCAGTAATTAAAGAAAGCTAGTAACACTTGAATGAACCTCAACATTTTTTTTTCTGATTTTGTGTGTGTTCGCAAATCTCTGATCCAATCACAGCTAAGATTAGGGTGTTGGCGGCCAAGTGTTCGTTTGCAACCTCAGGAGTTACCCCAGATGAAGTCTGAAACTGGCCCTCATGCACAGAGGCAAGGAGACACAGAAAGAAGAGACCAACCATCCAGATTGGTAGGTGGCAGGTCTAGTAAGAAAGGGGAGTCCACTAGCAAGGCTCATGTGAGTGGATGCACCCCTGCCCCCCATACATACTAGAATCTTAAAAGTGTATATAGAGCCCTTAATTAGGTTCAGTCACATAGTCACTCCAGATGTTGATTCACTCATCAACTGCTCTCTCACGGCTGTGTCCTTGAAATCAGCTCCTACTGTGGGAACAGTGGGCAGAGAGTATATTCCAAGGATAGGGGCTGCAGAGGCTCTGATTACCTGGCTCCTTCTCAAAGGTCAACCGGCAGGCACATCCTCTCGATGAACTCCTCCAACAGCAAGGCATGAAAGCTGGGAGAGTTGTACCTTGTCTCAAGTCCTCTGCAAGGTCTTCCTAGAGCCTGTGCTAGACAGTCCTGATTGAGATGCCCCCCCCCCCACTGCTGCACATGGGAAAATCTGACTTCTAGCAAAGAGAAGAGCCTCGCAGTATTCTTGCATGCGCACAACATTTAAAGAGCAAAAGAAGTCACCGTGCCATCTACGATTATCTTCAGAGAATTTTTAGGCTGTCAACTGTTTTCCGTTTTCTTCAAATTCTTGGAAGAAAAGAAATTCACACTGCAGACAGTTTCATCTGTCCATTTCATTTTTTAATGGGAATATATTAAGGTGAGAGGAGATAAAAATCTAAAAATCAAAGAAAGAACAATCTTCTTGACACTCTATAGCATCAAAGGGTGAATGCAGGGAGGAGGCCAGCTGAGGGAGACGGGAGCTGGCCAGTGAGAGCCCAACTCGCCTGTTTCTCTGCTCTCCTGAACTCGTTATTACTTAGCAGACCTTGTCTCAAGAAAGTGCCACCCAGCCCCAACAGCTGCTAAGAAGCCCTGACTAATTACCTAATTGTCAGAGAGAATGACAGAGGACCACAGCCAGTCTTTCCTAACTACCTCCCAGGGAACCAATGCAATTGTAAGGGTTTGAGAGCCTTTGGTGGTAGCAGCCCTTCCTCATCTGCTCTCCTTGCAAAACAGTCTGCAAACACGTCTGAGTAGCAAGACATCAACAAAACATTAAGCACCCACTACAGACCTGGCCCTGTGTTTGGTGTAGTCCAGTATTTAAGGAAAGCACAATAAGTAGAGGCTATGCCCGCAGAGAATTTCAAATCTCACTGGAGAGAAAATACACATGAAAAACAGAAAGATACACTAAGCACATATGAACAGAGAGATTTGCTGAAGACAAAGCATGATAGTCCAACTTGCCAGACCACAGCGAAATACCATTTCACAAGCACTTCAGTTCAGTTTAGTCGCTCAGTCGTGTCCAACTCTCTGCAACTCCATGAATCGCAGCACGCCAGGCCTCCCTGTCCATCACCAACTCCCAGAGTTCACTCAAACTCATGCCCATCGAGTCGGGGATGCCATCCAGCCATCTCATTCTCTGTCGTCCCCGTCTCCTCCTGCCCCCAATCCCTCCCAGCATCAGAGTCTTTTCCAGTGAGTCAACTCGTCGCATGAGGTGGCCAAAGTATTGCAGTTTCAGTTTTAGCATTAGTCCTCCCAATAACACCCAGGATCGATCTCCTCTAGAATGGACTGGTTGGATCTCCTTGCAGTATAAGGGACTCTCAAGAGTCTTCTCCAACACCACAGTTCAAAAGCGTCCATTCTTCAGCAATCAGCTTTCTTCACAGTCCAACTCTCACATCCACACATGACCACTGGAAAAACCACAGCCTTGACTAGATGGACCTTTGTTGGCAAAGTAATGTCTCTGATTTTTAATATACTATCTAGGTTGGTCATAACTTTCCTTCCAAGGAGTAAGCGTCTTTTAATTTCATGGCTGCAATCAGCATCTGCAGTGATTTTGGAGCCCCAAAAAATAAAGTCTGACACTGTTTCCACTGTTTCCTCATCTATCTCCCATGAAGTGATGGGACCGGATGCCATGATCTTAGTTTTCTGAATGTTGAGCTTTAAGCCAACTTCTGCACTCTCCTCTTTCACTTTCATCAAGAGGCTTTTTAGTTCCTCTTCATTTTCTGCCATAAAGGTCTAAAATCAAAAAAGCTCAGAACACCCAGTGGCACTCCCTTATACCACTGGTGGGATTGTAAAATGGTGCGACCACTTTGGAAATCTATTTGGCAGTTTCTGATAACCCTAAACATACACTTGACCCAAAGACCTTACTGTAGTACCCAAAAGACATGAAAATATATGTCCACCAAAAGGCTTGCATGAGAAGGCTTATAACCTTCTTACTCAAAGCTGGAAACAACCTCCAGTGTCTACTAACAGAAGAATGGATACACTGTCGTAAATCTTTACAATGGAAAAGCTACCCAGTGATCAAAAATAGTATCTACTGATATACGAACAAATCTCAGAATATTATGTTGAGTGAAAGAAACCAAACACAGATGAGTACACACTGAATGATTCCATTTATATGAAACACAAATACAGGAAAAATGAACACATTATGAGAGAAATAGAAAGCTGTGGCGAGTTCAAGTTACGAAAAAGATGCAGAGGGGGATTTCCTGATGGTCTGCTGGTTAAGACACTGCCCTTCCAATGCAGGGGGTTCAAGTTCGATTCCTGGTCCAAGAACTAAGATCCCATAGGCTGCAAGGCATGACCAAAAACACAAAAAGATGTGAAGAATTTTCTGAGGGGATGGAAATTTTACATCTTATTTTGGGTGGTAACTAGGTAAGTGTCTATATACTTTTCAAATTCATCAAATTTATCCTAAATTTGCGAGTTTTATTTTATGTTATTTCTCAATTAAAAAGAAAAAAAGCCTTATTTGCCTATATGGCAAAAGGAACTCTATTCCAAGTCACCAGATCATCCTAGTCTGTATAACTTTACCACCAAGAGGTCCTTCTTTCTTAAACCTTTTATATGCCCCAAACCTCCCAGAAGAGGAACTTCTCAACATCTCCAGGTTTTGAGGATAGATATGGTCTTTGGAGAAGGCAGATATTAACATTCCATTTTACAATAAGGAAATAGAAGCTCAGAGTGATCAAACAACTCTCCCAATGTCACCCAGCTGGTAAAAGATAGAACAAATATTCAAGTTCAGATTACCTGTCTTTAAAGTTGATGCTCTTTTCTACAACTCTATGATATCATTCTGTTCCCAAAAATTCAGTACCAAGATTCTGTACCTGGTGTTCCAAAAGAAGAAGGAAATGAATGTTATGACCTGCAGAGTTTCTCAGGGAAGGGGAGATTAATACCCATTAGCCGAAATAGGGAAAAGCACACCCTTGCAATGGATCTAACGAACAAATCTTAACCTCCAAAAGATACAAAGACTTGCTACAACTCAGTGAAGAAACACCACTGAAGATTGGCTAGAAGATCTGAAATATCAATTTATGGAAGAAACTTAAAAGGCAGAAAAAAAAACAAGGTCAGCTTGTTAACAGTTAAAGAACCACAAAGTAAATAATCAAATACTAACGCTGTCCATAAGTTTGTCAAATGTTTTCAAACACAGACAATAGCCTATTTTGGCAAGAATGTGGACTGTTCATATATGTGGTGTAAGAGAGTTAAACTGGCATAGCCTTTTGGAAGGACAAAATGGCTTCCTTGATAGCTCGGTCAATAAAGAATCTCTCTGCAATACAGGAGACCCAGGTTCGATTCCTGGGTTGGGAAGATCCCTTGGAGAAGGAAATGGCAACCCACTCCAGTATTCATGCCTAAAGAATCCCATGGACAGAGGAGCCTAGCAAGCTACAGTCCACGGGGTTGCAAGAATCAGACACGACTTAGCGACTAAACCACCACCATCTATCAAAATATTAAACATAAATTCACCCCAACTCCCAATCCCACTTTCTTTGTACAGAAATACTAACACAAATCCTCAAAGACATATATCCAAGGATTTTCATTAAAGTGTTGTTTGCAATGAGAATAATTAGAAGCAATATAAATGCCTATGAAGAAGGAACTGATTAAATAGATGACACTAAACCATATAGCAAAGTATTATGCAACTGTTAAAAAGAATAAACTGGTCTTAAAACAGCAAAGAAAGGATTATATTTGGAAAGTTGTCCATTATACATAACTCAGTGGGAAAAGTACAGTGCACAAAATAAACATAAAATGTTGCTATTTTTATTTTAGGGCAAAGTAGGCAGAAGCTAAACTATGCCCTGAGCAATGATTCCTCACTCACTAGACTTTCCAGGATTGAATAAGATTATGTATTTGAGCATAGTAGGAACTCAAATACAGTTTGAAATTTAATTTCAGGAATGCTAAGAGGACAGATGCTGGTTCTTGGCAGGAATCCTAGGAGTAGAGGCAAGGTCCCATCTTGATAATCCACTAAGATATAAATGACAGCAAAGTTTCTTGTTTCTCCAGGACAGCAGAGTTTATGGGGTACTTTCACATGTATTCTCTCATTTAATCTAATACTCTCATCAATTTCTGGAGGTTGGCATTGTCATCCTCATGCTGTGACAAGGAAACCTTCCAATAGGTGAAATGGATAACATATGTCAACTCCAGAAAGACATCAAACCTGATCAATTCTCCCACAGGACCTCAGGCTCCTATCACAGTACCTCACAAAAGGGTAAGGAGGCACTCAAAAATTCGTTTGGTGAGTGTGTGAAAGAGTGAGTGAAAGTGAGCATGTCAACCCCCAGGTCTTCCATCAGTCGACAGAACCTCTTTGTGCTCACCGACTCGGGTCCTTGGACTCTAACCAACGGAAATTTCAGTAAGAATTGATGAGAGGCCAGATGAGGAACTCAGGCAAGGCTTTATTGGGACTCCTTCCGCAGCACATGAGAGTGAAAACAAGTAACAGGGACCCTGTTGGCTCTCCAAGAGGGCAGCCTGGCTCCTTTAATGGGTGAAAGTGGGGGCGGATCAGCAGATTGGGAAGGTGGGATGGGACGACTTAGGTGGTCTGCTGACCCCTTTGGAGGTGCTGTGTGCAGGGCTCACGCACATACCTTGTGCATGAGGGTAATACCCTGCTTTGGCTCCTGGCGCCTCAGAAGTGGTTGGGCTTTGGCTTTTTTGTATCTTACTGTTCATAATTATTTGTAAATAATTATTTATCATAATGAATACAATTATTTTTAGTTCCTTATAGCCTCTTTGAATTCTGCTGCTCAAGGAGATGTTGATCTAGGTGTAAGTGCTCCAGTAAAGGGTCCCAGGTCCTAAACTATCCCATTTCCATCTGCTGCCACCCCTGCCAGGAGGCAGGCAGGCAGGAGCTGATCCCCACGAGACACGATCACAGGAACAGAAACCAGAATGTCCGGCGGCCTCAGCCCCATCCCCTACAGTAGTGACAGCCAAACTCTGTAGGGCAGAAGCAAAGGCACGTAGTTCTGAGCACCTCTGCAGCAGAGGTGCAGGCTTACGTAGGCCAGCAGATGCCAACAGGGCAGACTCTGGGGCTCAGCCATTTCTGTGAGTCCTAGCTCCTACATACTCCTTGATGCCTCTTGCATCAAAACGGGGGGAGTGCTGCAGAGACCTGACTTCACAACTCTGCTCTCTCCTCTCTACCTTCATGGACGGAGGCACATCTGAGTCTGTTTGCTCATCTGCAAAACAGAGATGCTCACAGTTGCTACCCAGCAGGTATATGAAGCATTAATGGGATCATGTAGGTAAAGGACAGTATCTGATACCTGGCAAACACTCAATAGTTTGCAATTAGTTTCTAATTATGACACAGTAGGGAAAACATCAAAAACATCACAGAAACCCTGCAGAGAACACATGAAGCAAAGATGGATGTGTACAAATGTATGTGTGCATGTGTATACATTCATGTGTGTGTGTGTGTGTTTTCAAGGAGAGCAGGGAGCTGAGGTCCTGAGCAGAGGTAGGCTAGTGTTTTTGGTAACAGAGAAAAGGCTATTTCAAAGAAGCTCTCTGAAGAGAGCGGTTCTCAAACTGTTTTACTGCCCTTTTGGAAAACCATTAAGACAGTTCTCAGTCCCAGACTAAAGGTTGGAGTCGCCCCAGGCAGCTCTCCCCTACCTGAGCAGCCTCTCTAACATCCTTTCACACACATCGGTACAATCGGGGCTCCTGTAGGAAGAAGGCATTCTAATTGGAAGCTTGCTGTTCCATCATTCAGCCCCCCAAGTAGTGATGTTTCGTTACCTGATTATTGTAAAGAATGAAAGCGATGCCACAATTTGCGGTGTTTTTGTGATTCAATCACATTTGTTAATCAAGAGTCTCTATTCCAACATGGTACCAAAGTGTTAGCACTTCAAATTGGAGATGCCTCTCTTAGCAATTTTGCTCAGTCTATAAACACTGGGGAAATGAAAAGAAATAGCTTTTCTGTTATCATTCTCATCTCCCACCTGAGATCCTTCACATTCCCGTTGTTAATAGAGCAGCACCAAGCACAGGGACTCAGTTGCAATTTTCCCACTGGCAACGTTGCCATAATACTCTGAGCAGGCGGCACCAGAGGGCAGAGACTGGACTGGGCCATCATTCTCACTACAATCCTCTAACACCAGATCTTAAAAAATGTCATGGGGTGGCACAGGCAACAAAAGGAAGGGGAGACTTTCCAGAACAATCATGGGCCTCCCCAACACCCTTGCTCATAAATTGAGTGTATCTCCAGCAAAATTTCTGCTGCTTTCCAAAAAAGAAACAAGGGCAGCTATGGTATACTCCTCACCAGCCTGCCAGAATTCTGATGAGCACACGTGTGGAAAGACTGCACTGACCAGGGAAGGCGGCCTATCCTTTATCGGGCAGTAGGGTCACGTGGTCATCTGTCTGTTTTAAGGGCATTAGAGGCCCTAGGAATCTGATACATATTAATGCAGAAAGCCATAGGGTTGAGGAGGGAGGGATAATTGGCTGAGTATTGTTAAGGTAAAAGCATACAGGGTGACCTCTTCCAATAGTGTCTACATGAGATGTCTGCTATGGTCTCCAAGTAATACTCCTGAAAAGACCAACACAGAAGTTCCAGTTTTAGGACACTAAATGCACAGATCATTGTCTTAACCCTAGTAAATAAAAATGAGCATAGCCACGCCTGGCCCTTGAGAAACTCATCTTCCAAGAAGGTCCTTGGAATTCCCTGGCAGTCAAGTGGTTAGAAGTCCCCTTCCACTGCAGGAGGTAAGGACTCAATCATTGCTGGTGGTTGGGAAACCAAGATACTGCATATCCCGGTGGAGTGAGGTCATCAAAAGAAGAAGGTCCACCTGCTTACCTGTTGTTCTCATAGTTCAGGCTGTCTGCAAGATCCAGAGATGAAGCAGGGTCTTGTCTGGACTCTCAGGGCATATGGAAGGCAGGGCGCGGGGGGACAGGGGCAGGGAGCACAAAGAAGAGCTTCCCAGGGCTGGCAGACCTAAGTTCTCTGAGGTCCTCTTCAGACCTAAGTCCTCTGAGGCTGGAATTGTAATTGGAATGGACAAGGGAACAGAGTTTACTTTGCTTACTACTTAGACAACTTTAATTCTATTTTCTGTCTCAAAGACTGTAAAACTCCTGTACAGGTGTCAGAGTCTCAGGGCCTGACTGGTTTGCAAAACGAGCTTTCACTCATGCCTATCAGCTCCCAGCCCAGTCCTCAAGCCACATCTCTAATAGGAAGTAAGATTAAAATTAATCAGCCAAAGAGAACTGTATCAAATAATGTACATGCTGGCAATATAAAAATAAAAATATGCACATTTCTCCAACTCTTCACCAAGACTGAGGACAATCATTTTAATTTTTCACTTCAGTAGATATTTTAATTAAGCTCAAGCCATACAATGGAATAGAACTCAGCCATTAAAAATCAAATTTTGAAAAAACAATGACAGAAGACAATACTGATACAGCTTGAATTGTGTTCCAAAAAAGATACGTAGAAGTCCCAAGCCCTCACTACCTGTGAATGTGACCTTGGTTGGAAATAAGATCACTGCAGATGTAATCGTGTTGAGATCAGGTCAGTTAAGGTGAGTACCAGTCATTATAAGTGTCTTTATAAAAAGAGAAAAATACCAGTGAAGACACAGACACAGGGACAGAACATTATATGATGACAGAGGCAGAGCTCAGAGTGATGGAGCTGCAAGCCAAGGATTGCCAGCCATCACCAGAAACTAGGAAGAGTCAAGGAAGGATTCTATCCAGAGTCACAGGCCTTGCTGACAACTTGATTTTGTACTTAAAAAGTCTACAAAACTGTAAGAGAATACACTTCTATTGCTTTAAGCTATCCAATTCGTGGTACTTTGTTACAGCAGCCCTAGGAAACTAATAAATTCACCACATATCATTAAATGAAAAAAAGAAATAGAAAACAAATCAACACAACTTTTATTTGCTAACTGGTGAGCCATTAGTATATTTTTCACCATATATTTACTGGATCTCTTAGTTTCTTATGTTAATTATCTGTTCACACACTTTTCAGGAAAGGTAATTCTTGAGGTTGAGAGTTAGCACTCCAGCCCAGGGCTCTGGGCACTCCAGGGGTGACCATTTGGCCAGCCCCTTGAGTCTCCTTTGTTCTACTCAGAGCAGGAACTCAATGCTCTGAGGGTTAAAAATCTCACCTCCATTGACTCTTAGTTCCCTTCCAAGAGCTGGTCTGGTCATTGACCTGGACTTCCTCTTTGGCACAGAACAGATTTAATGCAAAATTATTTAGTTTAAATTACGCCCAGTGTTTCAAACACATTTCCGGTTCCAGGAGTACAGAATCAATACAAGTACCATAGCTTGGAATTCAACATTGCATAAATTGCCTGATTGGACTCACTGCTGTCCAGCTCTTGGCTGAGCTTCCTTGGAACTTAAGATAGGTCCAGTTGGCCAAGATGCAGATACCCTTCCCTTCCTTTCCTTCTTCACACAAGCTTTCCACCTTCAAACCCCAACACTGAGGAGTGGGAACTCACAGGCATGAGAATCTTCAGCTTTGCTCAAGGCCCCTTACCATCATCAGCAAGCCCCAGACCCTCTCACTCCCCAGAGGAAGCTGGCCACAGGGCAAGGCTGTTGATAAGGGAGCAGGGCATGATCATTTTACAGGAGATACTTTATGGTATCAGTTGCTTGCTAAGTAGCTTCAAACTATACACCCTCCTATATTTAGAATATTATATTCTAAATATAATCAGCAATCATTAAAATTTTTCACAAGTAACCTATTATCTGTTTTAATCCCAAACTAATGATTCTCAAATTGGGAATACTCAAAGTAGCTATCTAGTATAAACTCTGATTCTCTTATAGCCCTTATGCATTGCTTTATGCTTATACATGGTTTTATGTAATGCATAGGTTTCCATATTAGACTATGAGCTATTACGTTCAGGGTCATGATTTACTTAATTTTGTGTCTTCCCGGCTTTATCTTGCATGGCATGTGCTCGATATACTCAATGTTCTTTTTAAAAAAAAGATTATCAAAAGCTTAATCTGAACATCTTCAGTCCAAAATTGGGACATGTGGAGAGAGGTAAAGGAATAATCAGGATACCCTTATGGTGCAGTAGTTGGAACAGTTTAGAGAAGGTCTCTCGTGTGAGCTGACCTTTTAATTGAGCCTTAAAAGATGATTACAATTTCATCAAATGGGAGGGGGAATCATACAAGAACCAGTACAAGATGGTGCACAAGCAAGTCTTTGGAAAACTGTAATTCGCTTGCTATGACTGGAGCATAAGATGGGCAGAGGACACAATGGAAAGGAACAAAAAGTTAAAGCATTTTTTCAGATTAGCCCTTCACCAATAATGAGCAGAGGGCTTCCCAGGTGGCACAGTAGTAAAGAATCCACCTGCCAGTGCGGGAGACTCAGGTTCAATCCCTGGGTCATGAAGATCCCCTGAGGTAGGAAATAGCAACCCACTCCAGTATTCTAACTAGGAAAATTCCATGGAGAGAGGAGCCCGGTGGAATACAGTCCATGGGGTCACAAAGAGTCGGACACGACCAAGTGACTGAGCACAGTGACGATGGATAATGAGCGTAGTCTTTGTACTGTGGTCTGTTCTCTACTTTGACTCCAATCATTCTTTCTTTCATTCAGCAAACACATTGAGTATGTACAGAACTGGGGGCACTTTGTTAAGATTCATGTATCTGCCTTAATTCCACCCCTACAGCAGGTCATCCATTGCTTCAGAAATGTTATATGGATGTTTAATGTAGTTTGCCTTAGTTCTGATCCCACAGGATAAGCTAGAGACTGCATCTTTCTTTCCTTAATATATTTCAAAACAATATGCATAAGTGTTTTATAGACACTGTTTAATAAATGCTTTCAAACTGAGTTAAGCTAACCTCAAGCAGAAGGATAGTAGAAGGAAGGTGGCTAATAGGTAGAAAGAATAAACATGAAAAGGAAGACCTAGAAAAGAAAATATTAGTGCAAGGAAGGAAATAATTAGAGCTAAGAATAAAGGAGATTTCATTAAAATATGCTAAAGAGCATAGAATCTGAAGTTGAGAAGGGATGAATCTTAGGTTTCAATGGATTTCTACAAGCCACCACTTAAGTGGTGAAGAAGAATAAATAGTCCTCTACCATTCCTGTGAAGAAAGCTGATCGCCAAAGAACAGATGCTATTGAACTGTGGTGCTGGAGAAGACTCTTGAGAGTCCCTTGGACTGCAAGGAGATCCAACCAGTCCATTCTAAAGGAGATCAATCCTGGGTATTCATTGGAAGGACTGATGCTAAAGCTGAAACTGCATTACTTTGGCCACCTCATGCGACAAGTTGACTCACTGGAAAAGAGTCTGATGCTGGGAAAGGTTGGGGGCGGGAGGAGAAGGGGACGACGGAGAATGAGATGGCTAGATGGCATCACCGACTCTATGGACATGAGTGTGAGTGAACTCCGGGAGTTGGTGATGGACAGGGAGGCCTGGCGTGCTGTGATTCATGGGGTCGCAAAGAGTCGGACATGACTGAGTGACTGAACTGAACTGAATCATTCTCTCTAATGCCAAGGTTCTAGGCAGTATACAGCAATACTACTTTGACCCATATTTGACTAGGCAACTGTAAGACTATGTAAATATCCCCAAAGCTGTGGTCCTTATGCCAATGTTTTGAGCCATCTGGCAAAAGGTGGAATGGTAGTTACAGAAGCTGAAATAACTCCTCATTCCTGGGAAAATTAGCCTGATAGAAACTAAAAACATTTTTTAAAAGTCACAATACTCTTTCTTCATTATTTCAAAAATACAGTATTCAAGTTCTGAGCCTGTGAAACCAGGGGACCCTGACTGGATAATATTATGCACCACATTCATTATTTCTGACAGGTCAAGTTAACAGCACTGTTTCTAACTTGTGCAAATCACACTGCTCTTCAAATTTGCTGCTTCCTGATAGAAGAGACATCCCTCCCAAGTCCCGTTTCTCCATCAAGGTCTTGGTGGGCACATGGGCCTCATCACAGTGATACATAACTCTCTTGTGCTGTTGTTATTAGAGCAGGTTCAAGCAGGCCTTGGGCAAACGATGACTAATGACACCTCCTCTTCCTTGGGTGTGGAATGAATCAGCTACCACACCAGGAAGAGGTGGAAATAGAAGTAGATTATGAATCAGGAGGCGTGGGTCTTAGTTAAAGTTCTGTCTCTAGCTAGTAAGGAACTCTTGCAAAAGTCCCTCCAGGCATCCCTGATGAGCTCCTCTTTAAAATGTGTTTCCATGAAACTTTAACATCACTGACTCTCCACTACTCCCCCCAAGTCTAACTGAATTGTTATTTATTGTGAATTTATTGTTTTATATTTTCATTGTCTGAACACTTTGGAGGACCAAGTATTCCACTCAGGTATTTGGACACCTGCTGAAAAGCATCTAGCTTATGTTTATCTGTCTCCATGACAGCAGTTTGAAACAGAGGAAGCCTTTGGCACTGATTCCTCTGGAACTTAGAGAAGCTGCTTTATACAAGGTCTGTCATTTAGTTAGATGGCATTTTTTTTAGGGCTTGTGCATGCAACCAGCAAAGTTGGAGCCAAGGTAAGCTGGGAGAATGAAGCTATCACACACACTTAGGCATTTTACATTATACAAGCATGCTTTCATTTCTCCAAGAATTCAAAGCACTAATTAGACTATCAGTTTCTATTAGAACTGAAAGAAAGAGAAGAAGGAAGGAAGGAATAGACAAAAAAAAGAAGTAAAGTTGTCTTTGTTTCAGAGTGATATGATCTTGTATAAACTTCTAAAGACTCTACCAAAAAAAAAAATAGGTTAGAAATGATCAATGAATTCAGTAAAGTTTTAGGAGACAAAAATAAATGTACAAAAGTAGTTGTGGGACTTCCCTTGTGGGACGTCCCCTCCTAAACCAGGGAGCCCAGATTCCATCCTTAGAGAACCAGATCCCACAGGTCACAACTCAGAGTCTGCATGTCACAATGACAGATCCCCCACGCGCCAGAGATCAAAGAGCCAGCATGCCACAGCTAAGACCAGAGGAAGAAAATAAATGAATAAATAAAAATTGTAAAGTAAGTTGTGTTTATATACATTTCATTGCATTTTTCTTTACTGTGCTTCACAGAATTACATTGTTTACAAACTGAAGGTTTGCGGCCACCCTTCATCAAGCAAGTGCATCAATGCCATTTTCCCACAGGCTTTGTTCATTTGGTGTCTCTGTGTCACATTTTGGCAATTCTTGCAAAATTTCAAATTTTTTCATTATTATTACATATGTTATGGTGATCTATTATCAGTGATCTTTTATGTTACTATTACAAAAAGCTTATAACTTGCTAAAGGCTCAAAAGATGGTTAGAATTTTTCAGCAATAAAGCATTTAAAATTTATTTATATTTTCAGATATAATGCTATTGCACACTTAATACATTACAGTATAATCTAAATATAACTTTTACATGCACTGGGAAACCAAAAAATTGCTAGGATTCCCTTTATTGCTATAATTGTTTTGTTGCAATAGGCTGGAAGCGGATCTGCAATATCTTCAAGGTGTGACTATATGCGAACAATGAAATTTCTGAAAGAGAAAAAAGTGCTCCATCCTACCCACCCCCACTCACTCAAGGCTAAGTACTGCTGCACCCTCTGTCCACACAAATCCGTAAAGATTTCTTACAAAGAGGGAGGCTGGGTCTCAGAACTGACCAAACAGAATTTTTCAGCCCAGGATTTCAAAAAATCTGAAATTGGATCCTGATCATTGGGAACCTGCCATCATGGTGTAGCACAAAAACGCAGACAAGACATCTGTTCTGTCCAGGAACACAGAGAGCATACTAATCACAAGCTACTGCCTGGTACAGAACACTGCGGCCTTGGCGTGGCAGGCTCACTGCCAGGCAGGCAGAGACTGACCAGACTGCAGTCAACCCAGGAGCAATTGAGGCCACCACCAAAGTGTCTAGTGGCTGAAGGCTCTGCCTTTCATCAGTGAGTAAACAAATTATATGGAGCCCCTTCTCCACCCTCCCAAGGATCCTACATCCCAGGAACAAAGATGAGAACTGAGTCTGCAAGCTGAATCTTCTGCTTTTTTATTCCCTAAGCCTGTCACAACACTCTCTTCCCTCCTCCATTTATCCAAAACATATCAACCTGTCAAGGCTCATCTCCAGATCCCACCACTCATCTACTAATTTATTCATTTACCATAAGTGAATACTCAATTTTTACAAATTGACAGTACTAGTAGTCACAGTGTAGATTATATAGTGGATGGTGGGTAAATCCTTGCTTCAGGAGTTTACAAGCATAACAAGGGAGAGTAAATAGATATATAAATAATGCCAATGCGAGGCAAAATGGTTGTCTGAGGAGGCCTTATAAATAGCTGAGAAAAGAAAAAAGCTAAAGGCAAAGGAGGAAAGGAAAGATATACCCATCTGAATGCAGAGTTCCAAAGAATAGAAAGGAGAGATAAGAAAGCCTTCCTCAGTGACCAATGCAAAGAAATAGAGGAAAACAATAGAATGGGAAAGACTAGAGATCTCTTCAAGAAAATTAGAGATACCAAGGGAACATTTCATGCAAAGATGGGCTCAATAAAGAACAGAAATGGTACGGACCTAACAGAAGCAGAAGATATCATTAACAGGTGGCAAGAATACACAGAAGAACTGTAAAAAAAAGATCTTCATGACCCAGATAATCACAATGGTGTGATCGCTCACCTAGAGTTGGATATCCTGGAATGTGAAGTCAAGCAGGGCTTAGGAAGCATCACTGTGAACAAAGCTAGTGGAGGTGATGGAATTCCAGTTGAGCTATTTCAAATCCTAAAAGACGATGCTGTTAAAGTGCCTCACTCAATATGCCAGCAAACTTGGAAAACTCAGCAGTGGCCACAGGACTGGAAAAGGTCAGTTTTCATTCCAATCCCAAAGAAGGGCAACACCAAAGAATGTTCAAACTACCACACGATTGCACTCAGCTCACATGCTAGCAAGACAATGCTCAAAATTCTACAAGTCAGGCTTCAACAGTACATGAACTGTGAACTTCCAGATGTTCAAGCTGGATTTAGAAAAGGCAGAGGAACCAGAGGTCAAAATGCCAACATCCATTGGATCATTGAAAAAGCAAGAGAGTCACAGAAAAATATCTACTTCTGCTTTATCAACTATGCCAAAGCCTTTGACTGTGTGGGTCACAACAAACTGGAAAATTCTGAAAGAGATGGGAATACCACACCACCTCACCTGCCTCCTGAGAAATCTGCATTCAGGTCAAGAAGCAACAGTTAGAACTGGACGTGGAACAACAGACTGGTTCCAAATGAGGAGTACGCCGAGGCTGTATATTGTCACCCTGTTTATTTAACTTATATGCAGAGTACATCATGAGGAACACTGAGCTAGAAGAAGCACAAGCTGGAATCAAGATTGCCAGCAGAAATATCAGTAACCTCAGATATGCAGATGACACCACCCTTATGGCAGAAAGCGAAGAACTAAAGAGCCTCTTGATGAAAGTAAAACAGGAGAGTGAAAAAGTTGGCTTAAAGTTCGACATTCAAAAAACTAAGATCATGGCATTCTGTCCCATCACTTCATGGCAAATAGATGGGGAAACAGTGGAAACAGTGTCAGACTTTATTATTTTGGGTTCCAAAATCACTGTGGATGTTGACTGCAGCCATGAAATTAAAAGATGCTTGCTCCTTGGGAAAAAAGCTATGACCAACCTAGACAGCATATTAAAAAGCAGACATTACTTTGCCAACAAATATCCATCTAGTCAAAGCTATGGGTTTTTCCAGTAGTCACGTATGGATGCGAGAGTTGAACTATAAACAAAGCTGAGCACCGAAGAATTGATGCTTTTGAACTGTGGTGTTGGAGAAGACTCTTGAGAGTCCCTTGGACTGCAGAGAGATCCAACCAGTCCATCATAAAGGAAACCAGTTCCGAATATTCACTGGTGACTGATGCTGAAGCTGAAACTCCAATACTTTGGTCACCTGATGCAAAGAACTGACTCACTGGGAAAAAAAACCCTGATGCTGGGAAAGATTGAAGGCAGGAGGAGAAGGGGACAACAGAGGATGAGATGGTTGGATGGCATCACCAACTCAATGGACATGAGTTTGAGTAAGTGCCAGGAGTTGGTGATGGACAGGGAAGCCTGGCGTGCTGTAGTCCATGGTCTCACAAAGAGTCGGAACAACTGAGCAACTGAACTGAACTGAACGCAAGGCAAAAATAAACGTAGCAGTACAAGACAGGTAAGGATAGAGATTTTCATATATGTGTGTATATACAGTCAAAATAAAGAACAATGAATTGTACTCAAGTGTATCAAAGAACGCTGTATAAAAAAGATGCCACTCATGCTAGGACCAAATGGGCAGCACTTGGAGACACAGATATGAGGGGGAAAGCACAGAAAACCACCTAAGTAAATAAAGGGAATGAAGGAGGTACAAGCTGTGCTTGAAGAACACATAATATGTTCAGTGAGATGAGAAATGAACTTGGAAGGCAAGCCATGAAATATAAGGTTACAAAGGCAGGCTAAGGCCAAATCACAGCTTCCCTCTGGAAAACAGCTCCGGAGTCTGCAACCTCGCCTGACCTCTCTTCTCTGTGACTTTCCAAAATGCTTCTGTTTGTATCTCTCCCTTTGTGCTCTAAATGGCAGACACTCAATAAATGTGTGTTGAATAATGAATTAATAAGATATTCACTGGTAAATGTTTCTATGTAATATAACTCAGAGAAATTGTGCAGTGTGTTTGAAGTGAACACTTAGCTGCTTCAAAATTATCTTCTCTGTTCCCTAATGCTTGTTAAGCTGATAAATAAAAAAACATGGTTTGTACAAGGGAAAATAATCTGATAATTCACATTTTAAGGACATCTTGGCATATGTAACTGATATCTTACTTTATCTCACTGATTCAAGTCACTTCAGATAGAAATCCAAAGGGACATAGAAAACACTGTGCAAATATTGGATGTTATTTTACGTGTAGAATGGCTGTGCAAATAGTAACTATTTTAGTGATCATTTTCATCATAGGCCACTTACCAGGGGTCTGCAGAAAGTCTCATGAAGCAGGGGTCGTTGTATTTATATGCTAACCTGCCCACACCTACACACATTTTTCTGAGGAGCTCACAGGTAATTTTCTAGGGTGCTTGCCTTCGTGTATTTGTGTGTTTTTCTTAAATACCATCATTTAATTCATTTTCTTCATCATTCTTCCATCTCGTCCACGTAAGTCCCTGGGGTCAGGGACAAGAGGAGACACTGAACGTGTCCAATCGCTGAAAGAAGTGAGAAGGTTCTTTCAGGTGGGCAGCGCTTCGCCAGCCGCGCAGTTCCTCGCCTCGTGTCTCATCAAGGACAAAAAAAATAGGCTCCGGAGAAGCCTCTACCAATGGGGGTGGTGTGAGTCTGCCTCTCCGATCATCTAAAAAAATACGCGTGTGGAGCCTGCTAGGTCCATTCATGGTACTGGGCAGGAGAAGAACACTGGACAAGGTAGAGAGGGTGCCCGGCCCCGCGCTTGCACAAGGCACAGGACGCCGCCTTCCAGAAGGCCCAGGGACCACCAGGCTGGGACGCAGGCAGGAAGCAGGGCTGGCCAGTCCAGGCCCCGCCCCCTCGCTGCACATCCGCGCCCCTTCGGCGGCGGCGGCGGCTGCGCGGGCCTCGGATGCGCGGGCACTCCGGACGCCCAGCTGTCAATCACGCGCAGGCTGAGTTCTGCGAGGCCGGAGCGGCGGCGGCGGCGGCGGCGGCGGCGGCGGCGGTGATGGGACCCCAGCGAGAGATCTGCGGCTAACTGGCTGCATTTGCTCCACGGGTCAAGGGATCGCAAGGGGGCAGGTAAAGCCTTGCGGAGCCCAGGGGTGAGGTTTTCTAGGCTCGATTTGTCTTTCTCTCTCTCCTCCCTTTTTCTTTCCTTTCTCTCTCCTCATGCACAAATATTCATATTCTCTGTCTTTCACCCACACGCACACACACACGCGCGCGCACACACACACACACACCTAATTCGTCTACGTTTATTATATGGGCACAAATCTCTATGAAATCCATGCATGTTAAAATCCACCAATACGTGCAAATTAGGAGTAACCAACTCCATTCTTTGGCGGTTTGTGGTTTATGTTATGTAAGAATTTGGGAGGTATACAGGGTGAACTCAGGAGTTTCTTTCCTGTGAGACAAGAAAAGTTGTAATATTAGATGAGCGTAAAAATATATGTATTGGGGGTTTGCAAAGCTGAATTGATTTCTTTTCCAGGCTGAATGTATCCCTTTCCTCTCCTTCGCCTTATCTGAAGATGTTTGAGTTTTTGATATGATCTCAGCACCTACTTCTTTGTGTTGTTAGAATGGGGCGTTGGGTGCGGGTCCGACCAAAGCTGATGACCTCAAAGAAAACAGCTGAACAGCTTTTATTTACTTAATTGGTTCCTGGCTCTGTAGCAGAAATATTTTCAGCACCTTGAACAGCTCCTTGGGCTCCAGGCCAGGCCAGCCTCTGGTGAAGGGCATGTGTGGAGTCAATTTTTTTCAAAGAAAGAGAGGACGGCGACAGATAAAAGGAAGGATCATTTAATGAGAGAGAGAGGCACAGACGAAAGACAGACAGACTTGTTTTCTGTCCAGACCCAGAAATACAGTAAAATTTCAGGACAAACTAATGTCTTGAAGAAGGTTGGTTTGGCCATGGTACATACAAAGTGAACCAGGAAAATATTGAAAACGGTTTTTCAGACCTCAGCCATGCTTACACACCTCAAGCCTTTGAGATTCTCCTGAAGATGGATGGGGAACTGTTCATCAGAAAGAATTCTTAACGCCTCTTGAGAAAGATGGCCCCAGTTCTTATTTTCTTTCACATGTCTAGAGTAATGTAGGAAACCAATACCTCTAGAGCTGGCAATGGCTTTTTAATTAAATCTTGCATGGGCACCTGCTTTTCTTAGGCAGATGAAAAGTAAAATGATCATGATAGGAAGAAAATGGATATAGGAGTAAAAAAATCGACCTCTTGAGTAAATCATCCAAAGAGCCTTAATAAGTCTAAAATGCATGTAAATAGATTAGAAAACACAATGGCTATAAGATTATTTTACATTATAATGGAACAGGCACCAAAGAGATCAAGTCTGGAGTCTCTATCCGGAAGCTAGTCATCTTTTTCTTTAGAATTTGTAAAACACAACTGGGTCAGTCTAGTTGGTATTATTGACTGCATGGAATATAATTATATCAAAATAAGAATATATTTGTATAATGTGTTATAGTTTACAAAGTCCTTTTCATTTACATTATCTCCTTTATAAACTCTCATGAGAGCCCATTAAAAAGTTATAAAATATGTTGTACTTTTGTAAAAAGAAAAAAACTATCTCTGCTCTTGAACAGGAAGTCCTTTGTCAATGTTTTTGTCGATGTTAAATGATTCCTTACAAGTTATAAAAATGACTTATGAAATTTAGACTTTTATCTGGATCACATTCTGCAGAGATTTTTATTCTTAACTAGGTTTGAAGAATGAGCCATTAAAAGGAAAGGTCAAAGAGTAAACAAGAAGAGGAAGAGGAGAATTTCAAAGGTAAGACTCAGACTTTGTCATATGTAAATTGGAAAGCACCTTGTGGTCTGCACATCGATAAAGAAGTTTAGCATGAATATGGATTCTTTTGCTCTGATCATTGGTTTGGGACTTTATTTTATCTAACTTAAAAATACATCTCAAAGAGGTAAAGTAATAAGATAACTGCATAGCATTATCTCCCCTCACCCTTTAAAAATTATAAGAGTGACTGCTTATCTACTAACTTAGAAGGAATAAAAATTAACACTGGAGAGCTGCAATCTCTACCACTGTCCCAGGACAATGAAGTATCTCTGAATGAACCATCATTCATTAGTAGAAATACATTTTCAAGTTTTAAGTTCATGCTTATATAATTCCAGAATGCCTGATTTAAAAGTGAAAAGGCTGTTAGCAGGCTTTCATGCCATCCTGCATCCATTCTGAGTCTAACTGATTCTTTTAAGTGAATTGACCTTTTGGTATGGTATTGGATAAATTATCTAAATCAGCTTTGTACCTATACCTTGCATCTGTGGCCCAGAAGTGGCTCTAATGAGAACTTCACTCTCATTATCTCAGAATGATTTTATGGGAGAGAAAAACAGTATGAAAAAATTGAATGATCTTTCCAAGAGAATAAAAAGAACAAGGCCTGTGCCTGGCTTCACAACTGACTCACACATAGAGCCATGGGAAAACACTTATCCTTTTTGGGCCTCAATTTTCTGCCTCTCTTCTCTCAAGGAGACCATGAAGACAAATAATATAAAATCTCTGGTATTCTTAAGGCTTCATGAGGCATAAAACCTTATTTCTGTTTTCATGACTGTGAACATTTTTCAAGGAAAATAAAAAGTAACTGCTCCTATTAGACTGAAATTCAAATTTCCAAAAACTGATATCCAGTGTAGTGGCACACATAAGGATCATGGTAATACATGCAGGGGTTTGTTAGCTGAATAGCCATTCAAGGGATTCTCAGTATTTATACTTCTTCTGCAAATACCTCGTTTCAGTGCCCATTTTGTTGCACAACTATTTCAGAAGTGTTTTTTCTTCTAGCCCAAGGATCAACTGAGAGCAAAATGTGTGCCCCACTCATCTTTGTAACCAGCATCTCACATAATCTAGCATATAACTAGTGCTTTAAAAGCACCGAAGGAAAGGAGAAATGACAAATCAAGGACCACTCAGACCATCATCCACACCAACTCATCTAGAACTCTGTGCCAAGAAATTTCAAAATGGTAAACAAGATAGAAAATGTCCCTGGCCTCAAGAAGTTTTCAGTTTATCTTGTATACAGTCTATCAGACCATCAGATAAAACACATCACAGAGGACTGGGTAGTAACAAGTGCTATGAAGAGAAACAAATCTTGACAAGGGGATAGAGAGTGATAAAGGGCTGATATTTATCGTGCTCACTGTTGAAAGCCTCTCAGAAGAGTTGGGGAGTAGGGGCAGTTAAGGAATGATTTTTCTGTCTCTATGAGTCCCTGGTATATAATAGGTAGGCTATGTTGCTAAGAATTGAATATCCATTTAATGTACAACAGTTAAGACAGATACCATATACAAGAAAAAGAAGAAGACTATGGATGTATCCTCACTTATCCACACCCAGAAAGTCCTTCTGGAAGAATGAAGGCAGTTCCCACTCCATAGATGACCAAGTAACCAGACACTAACGTTGCTTGTGCTCCATCATGAAGGCCATGCTGGCAGTGAGGATGCAGCAGGCTTATCTAGAATGTGTATGAAATGAATACTCGTAAGGACTCACTTAAATACACTATCAGAGAATATTTTCACTCACCTCCCCTATGCATACACTTCCTGGGATGTTAAAGCTTCCTCTAAAGAAAGGAGCCCCTTAAGGATCCATCACTTAACAACAGCCATAGATTTAACATGACTGTTTTTGCTGATGCTACCATACCTATCAAAACACAAACCAGAATCCTCATGAAACCTTACTCATTAAATAAATGCTAAGACAAGCTAAAGTGCCTTTGCACATACCATCACTTTCTTCTCAATCCTACTTTATCATGTAATCATCACCCAGCTTTTAGAGTGATGTTGTGAAATGACCTTGTGTATCCTCTTTATAATATTGGAGGTGTCAATCAACCAAGTATAACTGTAATATTTTCTATACTAGGACAAAAAGTTACTGACTTTCCTATGAGGAATATAACTCTCTGTTGAGATTTTGTAGGTGCAAAATTTCTACTATAACATGTTGTATTATAAAATTCATGTTCTACCAAGTGGCCCATCTCCTATAAGAGTGAATCCCAACAAATTATATGTTTGGAAAGATGTATGAAACCCAGGGACTACCTCTACTGAAACAACATTAAACAAACACACAACTGTTCAGTCTCCTGAATACCAAGTAACTAATCTAACCAGTAGCTTATACGCTCTTTTAAACTGAAGCTTCATGCATACAATAATAAACCACTCTGACAACCAATCATTCAGAACTTGGGAGGAGGAAGGAAATCCCTAAACCTAGTTGTTTATCCAACAAAAATCAACTCATTCTGTAAATTCATGGCCAAAGACTCCTGAAAAAACTACTTCGAGAATGAATTAGAGGTCATCAGGTCCAGCCATCTTATTTTAAGGATGATGAAACCATAGCCCAGAGAGGTTGCCAGGCTTGCCTAAGATGTCAATACCAGTCAGTTGCAAATCAAGAACTAGCTTTAGCGCCCTTGCTCTGCTCTGTGTGACTGTCACAGCCAAAGCCAAGTCCTTATACTTTGTATGCCCAGCGAAGAGAATAAGACTCCTTGGGATTTCTCTTCTGAAATGTATCTAACATCACTGAAAATCCATTCTGACTTAGAGTAGAGCCATCTATCACTTGGGCTCAAAAGCATTTGTTTTATGACATCTTCTCTCTCTTTTATGATGTTACCATATCGTGTTTAGCCAAGTTGGACAGCTGGGTCTCATCCTCTAAAGCAGAAACATTTAACCTAATGCTCTGGAATCAAGCTGTGCAGGGAATGACTCCAGTACATCACAAGGTCCTGCTCTGCACCAAAGCTAAACCCTGAGAAAGGGCAACTTCAGCATCAAAGGAAGATAACTCTTACTATTGTTATGAGGGACTTTTTTATACCTATCATATCTATTTTTGGCCTTTTTTAATATTAAAGTCTCTACTGCTTTATAGAAAACCTGAATATATACATTTGTATGAGCTGGTTCTGATCATGCAAATCTATTAATCAATCCATACTCCTGTTTATTGTTTTGTCATCTTTCATCTACTCCCTGACTCATATAACCTTTAGTAGATAACTTTTCTATGCCTCAATTTTCTCAGTGAAAAAGCAGACTTAGTAATACTAATCCCTTCTTCCCTTGACTGAAAGTTTATTAGAATATCTTAGAAGAAAGTGCCTTTAAAATCATTCTACTTCTATATCACTAATAGGCTCTTATTAATCATCTTCATTGTGTAAGCATGAAATAAAAGGTACTGAAGAGGTCATCCTAGTATTTAAAATATGAAAACTAGATTAACAAAAGAATTTGGTCCATTAGATGTTATTTCTCTAATCAGACAAAACACCCTCTGAAATCTTGATATTGTTACAAAATAATATCCTTCTGAAATGTTAAAAAGCAAGCACTCACACAAAAATAAGTTTCTTTCCCTGCTCTCTCCTCCTGGTTGATTTCTTTAGAAGGTAAGTGGACCTGAGACAGGAAGAAGACACTGGAAGGCAGGCATTAAACCTAACACTGACCAACACTGAAAAAGATGAGGTCATCATCAGTGACACCTGTTTGCATCATTTTTCCAAGATCAGGGCCATATTTTCCTGAATTTGACTACAATTTTTAGCCAAAACCCACTTGTGGCTGAGGGCACACAGTTGCAAGCTATTCTCAAGGGTTCACTTTGTGGCTATGGGCCAGTGAATCCCTTGGTTCAACTTTGATTTTAGCCCCATGACTATATCCAACCAAACTAAGTGGCCACACAGGAACACTTGCTAGAATTTTGGATTAAGTTTTTCTTGTATATAAACAGTACTGCTTTGGTTTCATGACAAGTAATGGAAAACACTTACTGGGTCTTTTTACTGTATTATATAACATAGGCCTGAGAGACCCTGGTCCAGCGGGAAAACACCTTTGAATGTTTTTCCTTGCTTTGTCACATTGAGACAGGGAAAACCATCTAGAATTTAACTATGTCCACACAGGGAAGACCATCTAAAGGATAATTGCAAAATCTAAAAAAGTATTTCACAATTCCAGCTACCTATTAATCTGCTTATATGGAGATCAGAAAACTGAAGAAAAAACAGAATGAGAATTCTCTTACCAAAATTTCTGTCCTTCAGTAATTCCTTGTTTGTTTGTTTGTTTTGCCATGTATTAATAACAAAATGCCTCTCTTTAAGGTCAAATTAGATCAAATTAAATTGCAATTTCCATCTGAAGAAGGCAGCATCCTAAACAACCTATCCAGAGCTTAGTTACATTAAACAGTTACCTGAATTTTTATTTATAGTAGACACTAAATGGAAATAGTAAAAAGTAGGTCTACTCTCTACATTATGCTCTAGCATCCCACCTGATCAGATGTGTCAACAAATAATGCCTGAAATATCTGGAGTTAGAGTCAGTGAGGTGTTAATTATTGACCAAGCCATTTGTGATTAATAAAGTATGAAGCATAAATTGCTCAGCAGCTTTTTAATGAAGCTTCTGTACAACTTGTCAATTGTTAGAACAAGATACATGAGATCCAAAGGCAGAATTTCATATTGATGTGTAACACCGTGTAGCTTCCACAAGGGAACATGGTTAAGCATTGCAGAGGACAATCCAAGACAAATTTTATCTGTAGCAAGTGAGAGTGCCTGCCTAATTGTTTAACATGAAAGTGTAAACACTACTGGATTCTAAGAGATTGAAGATTTCTTGTCAAGACAGCTGAAAATCTCAGCTTCCTTGCTGCAGTTCTCATGTGCTTCCTGCTTAAGTTTTTTCATCATCTAAGTGTGCTGTACTGTTAATGTCTCATTTCACTTATGGAGAACCAGTTCTGGTCATTGAGTGTTTGGGGTGATTTTGCACTCAGTAAAGAAGACCAGCTTGAGTAAGAAAGACAAGTCTTTAAAGGTATCTTTTCTGCCCAGACAAAGAGCATTGTTCAATTAGGCTGACATTATTCAGCCTGGTTCTTACCTTTAACATGCCTTTTGATCCTGAGGCCAGAGCTCATTGGGCTGATGCCTGTGGATGTTGTCATTCCAGCCAAGAAGGATGAGTTCTTGCAGCAACGTCTGTGGGTCCAGGCAGGCACAGGCTGCTACAGAGGGCGGGCACCAGCGCTACGGAGTCCGGTCCTACCTGCACCAGTTTTATGAGGACTGTACCACTTCCATCTGGGAGTATGAGGATGATTTCCAGATCCAGAGATCACCCAACAGGTGGAGCTCAGTATTCTGGAAGGTAAGTAAAGAGCATGGGTTTAACTCAGGAAATGGGGAAGTCATTTCATACGGTAAGTAATTCAGCTTGCAGAGAACTGGGAGGTCTGGGACTCTGTATGTGCATTCCTCTTGGTGACACTAAGTGCAGTTTTCTTCCTTAGGAAAGGAGACTGTAAACTTTTGGAAGAAACACTCTAAACACAGCACAGTGGTTGATTTTCAGATGAAATGTAAATAGGTATAATCGCCATCATTATTATTTTTGCTACTGTTATTAATGTGCCACATAAATTCACCAACTATGAAAGCCATTCAAAGGCAAAACATGCTTTAAGCCTCCCCTACAGGTTTGGATGGTATTATTTTAAAAGTCACAATAATTATTAAAAGAAATAGTTGGGTACTGGAGAGAGTTAATGCTGAGGCATAATACAGGGGTCAGTCTGCCTGCTCTACTTCTACTAGATATGTGGCCATAAAGTTCTATGAGCTTCAGCTTCCTTGAAAGGTAGGAACCTTGCTGGATAAGAAATTCAGTCATTCAGTATGTAATTAGTGAGCCCCTACTCCATTCAAAAAGTTGCGAAGTTCTGGAAATTAAAGCGGTAAATGGGAGAAGAAAAAGTCCCTGCCTTACAAAATTTACCATCTATCATGGAAAACAGACCATAAACAAATAAACCACACAATAATAGTAGAAAGTAGCAAGTATTATTCTTGCAAGTAGCAAGAATAATAGCAGCAAGTGCTATGAAGAGAACTAAATCAGAATAAGAGGCTAGGGAGGGATAGAGAACTGGTATTTAGTTATGCTGATCCCAGAAAGCCTTTGGAAGAAGATGACCTTTGAACAAATACCAGGATACGCTGAGGGAGGAGACCGTAAATCATTCAGCTGAAGGTCATTCTCGGCTGGGAAAATAGCAAGTCCAAAAGCTCTGAAATGGGAACAAGTTGGGTGTCTTTGAAAAATAGCAAGAGATCCAGTCTGGGTGGAGAGGAATGAGAGGGAGGAAAGAACAGGTGACAAATTCAGAAAAATGACAGGACACAGATGATGTATGTGGAGCCTCAGAGGTGATTGTGAAGCCTCTAGCTTTCTCCTTGAGAGACACAAGAAGCCACCTGAATGTTCAAGTAGATGAGCAATGCGACCTGACCGATATTTTAGCAAGATCTTTGTGGCGATAGCACAGAAAATAAATTACAGAACCACAAAGACAGAAGTAGCCAAATGATTTAAGAGTCTATTGAAGTACCCAGGGTCAAGAGAGAACAGTGGCTTAGATTAGGATGGTGTTAATGGAGATGGTAAAATGTAGTCAGATTTAACATGAAGTTTGAAGGCCAGCTGTTAAGCCACACTGGCGAATTAGACATGAGAGAAAGAAGAGTCAAGCCTGACTCCAAGACTTGCAGCCTGAGACCTTTGGTGGATGATGTTATAACTCACTGGGATGGAGAACAGCAGGAGAGCAGAGGGATGGGTGATGAATCAAGAGTTTGATTTTGGCATTGCTGCATTGGCGAGTCAGATACGACTTAGCGACTAAACACCACATTGGAGGTGCCTATTAATCATGCAAGTGGAGATCTGCAGAAGTATTTAAATATACCAGTCTTCAGCTCCTGAATTGGGAGTCACTGACCTATAGTATGTATATAAGGTACCAGACTAGAAAAGGCCATCCAAGAAGAGAGTACAGACATAAAAGAGAAGAAGGCATCGGATGTTCCAACATTTATAAATCAGGAAAAGGACAAGGATGTAGGAAGGGCTACTGAGAAGATTCAGCTTTAGATGATGCCTCAGATTCCCTCCAGTCTATAATTCTGTGTTTTAGAGATTTCCAAGCATCCCCAACTTTCTCCCAAAATATCACAGAAATTTCGACACTGATACTTACATAAACTTCCAATGTACTGGCAATAGAATTCAACAAGAGGCAATTAACAAAGCAATGATTATAAGCATGGAGTCTGTCCTCGGCTGTTGTTGTTCAGTTGCCCTGTCATGGCTGACTCTTTTCGACCCCAGGGACTGCAGCACGCCAGGCCTCCCTGTCCCTCACCATCTCCCAAAGTTTGCCCAAGTTCATGTTCATTGTATAGGTGATGCCATCCAGCCATCTCATCCTCTAACAGCTTCTCCTTCTGCCCTCAATCTTTCCCAGCATCAGGGACTTTTCAGTGAATCGGCTGTTCACATCAATGACCAAAATTCTGGAGTTTCAGCTTCAACATCAGTCCTTCCAATTATTCAGGGTTGATTTCCCTTAAGATTGACTGGTTTGAGCTTATTGCTGTGCAAGGTACTCTCGGGAGTCTTCTCCAGCACCACAGTTCAAAGGCATCAATTCCTTGGCTAACATGGGTTCAAATCTCAACTTTTTCATTTAATAGCTGTAACTATTATACCAGGTAACTCACTGGTAAAGACTCCACCTGCCAATGCAGGAGATGTGGGTTTGGTCCCTGGGTCAGGAATGTCCCCTGAAGGAGGAAATGGCAACCCACTCCAGTATTCTTGCCTGGAAAACCCTACAGATAGAGGAGCCTGGCGGGCTACAGTCCATAGGGTCACAAAGAGCTGGACATGGCTAAGCACAAACATGAGAAACTTGACCTTAATGAGCCTCTAACAGTGATACATATAATACCTACCAGATACTTGTGAGAGTTAAGTAAGAGAACATATGAAAAGAGCTTAGTACAATGTCTGGCAGGTACTCAAATAAGCATTTAATATATTAGCTCCTATTAGCAGATGTCATATGGAACACTGAGGTCTGAAATAGAAATAAAACTGGAAATTTAGTTAATAAGTAAAATATTGGGTAATATAGTTGCTACTATGGTTTAACCAAGACCTCTGTTGATTCAAAATCTTACTACTGTCAGCTTCTGTGTATTAGAATTGGTCAAGCCAGCCTTTTTATTCTGTGTAAGTATTACCTCTGAGGAATCCGTACTGGCCTGGACCAATGAAATACACAGCCAAGCTTGGCACATCTTGTATTTACCCAGATAAGTGGGTGGTTGCTTCTCTATGTGTCAAAAAAACAAATATTTGCCTGACAGGTCTGCTGTGCCAAGAGCCTAAAATGCCTCTGACATACAGAATATTGCAAATGCTGGTGGTTCCAGAGCACTAGTGGTTATACAATTTGTGAAGCTATAAATCCATCAAATAATATATGGATTTGGATTTACAATAAAGAACTCTCAGTAAATTACCAACCCCAGAATTCAGATTTCAGTATTTTCTCTCTTCTGTTTCACATAAACAAGATCCAGAAATATTTGTTCCCTGTTGTACTGGACCTAGTCCAGAGAATAAAGCTGAGCAAACATCCATGGCCTCATAGAGATTATATGCCAGCAAAATCCAAATTCTAAACTCACATCCTAGTCATAAAACACTCGGTGGGGCTTTGAGAAGCCTACAGTAGGCAACCAGAAATACCCGAGAATGGATTGTCTTAGAGACCTCATCTCTACCAAGGGAATACACCAGCCACTCCTGGGTTGCCTCCTAGGAAATATAAGGGAGATCTTGCCAGCGAATGTGTGAAGTACTTTGTATCAACACAGAGAAAGGCACTGATTATGCATGTTTCCGTTATGATTCTTTTTTCATGTTTTCTTTTCATTTCAAACTGCATCTTGTAAGTAGTTCAAAATGTGGGCTCCCCCTGACCCCTCTTCCACTATAGTGTTGCTAAGGCCCCAGGGGTCTCTCACTGGGGCCACACTCACAGAGCCTCAGCAGGACTCTGCTGCTGAGCCAGCTCCTTAGTGTGGGCAGCAATGGGAGGGGTATTGATGAGAATGGAGACTGGAATCAGTCGGGCCTGAGTTCGAAACTTTATGGGACTTCTCTGGTGTCTCAGATGGTAAAGAATCTGCCTACAAGGCAGGAAAACCCGGGTTCAGTCATCAGGAAGATCCCCTGGAGAAGGAAATGGCAACCCACTCTAGTATTCTTGCCTAGAGAATTCCATGAACAGAGGAGCCTGGAGGGCTACATTCCATACAGTCCATGGGGTCCCAAAGAGTCAGAGACGCCTGAGCGACTAACACTTAAGAAACTTTGCTCTATCCATGGATCAACATAACCTTGTTCCCACAATGCTGTTCTTTTTTTTTTTTTAAACAAATATTTATATGTCCACCACGCACAAGGCTCTGGGTTCAGTTGTGAACACGACACTTCTTTGCTTGTGAATAAGGTATAGCCTTGACCTGACAGAGTTCACAGTCAAATAAGGAAGATGGTTGTGTATGGAGATTGTTACAATCCACTGTGACAGCGTCACAGTACTTACTGGGAGCCCAGGGTTTGGGGCAGGGAGACCTGATGCAGCCTGGGGAGGAAGTGACTCCACAGGGGAGTTCACAGGGACAGGGCATCCTTCCCAAGAGAAAGAAAAGCATTGCAGAACCTGCGTCGTGAGAGAAGATGGCAGGCTTGGGAGAGGCCAACAGTTCAGTGTGGCTGGGCTAAGGGTGGAGCACGGAGGCCAAGAGATAAACCAAGAGAAGAACATGGGGATGTACACAAGAGCTGGATCCCAGAGACTTTGAAAGGCTGTGAAGTGGAAATGTCTCCAGAACCTTCCAGCTTGATTGAGTACAGTGAGGGGGTAAGGGAATAAATCAAGACTTTCTTGGGAAGGTTGTCTCACAACCAGGAACAAACAGCCTCACCCCACCACCACCACCACACCACACACAGTGTGATACACATTCTCTGCGCCTCACATTCTAGATGCCTGCTTGACTGCCTCAGGCACTGCTAACTTCCCCAGTGCCTGCAACTGCTGCTGTCTGCAAAAACCTGTGTGACACGGTCCCACCTACCCCCTGCCATCCACTGCCTCTGGCCAAGAACCTAACAGGCTGGCGTGCAATTGTTCTTTCTCATCCTTGCACTTGACCTTGACTAAGACTGCTGCCACTTCATTGTGCAGCAAACAGCCAGAGTACAGCAGGTATGAACTAATGGAAGCAGGCTTCTCACCCCAATCTTTCTTTCCTCACCGTGGGATTATCCTCCTCCTCAACCGATATTAGAACTCTCCCAAAGGATGTTCGACAGCAATGTCCAGGTACAAGGCAAGACTGTTTCCTCCCCAGACTTAGTAAAAGTGAAAACGATCCTGGTACCTCTCCCATCTCCCTAGACCCCCCTCCTTCCTTTTCCAGTCTCTCCAGTTTTCCCCCTTATTCTGAATAAGCTAAATCAGAATTTAAACCTACATCTTGGATTTCTTTTCAAAGTCTTGCTAAAAATGAGTGAGGAAACCCCTTAAGAGAAACCACGTGGAATTATTTTTTAAAAAGCATTTGCTCAGATGGCATGTGAAAAATGGATGAAGAAAGATGAGCCTAACCAGGGGGACGGTCAGAATGCTGTTGCAATGACATGGGCAAGAGTTAATAGTGCTCTGTTACCATAAGAGCAGCTGTGGTGATGGAGAGAGAAGATTCAAGAGAATCTTATGAGGTAGAATTAATAAGATTTAATTGTCCATTGACTACCAGCATGAGAAGGACTCAGTGAATGGGTGGATGGCAGGAATGCAGAGACATTAAGCAGAAAAGAAGGAAATATCATTTTGAATATTTGGGGTTTGAAGAGCCTTTGGGACATCTTTGCGTAGATCCTCCCATTGACTATTATAAACATGGGGCTACAGCCCAGGAGAGAACTCTAGACTGGAGTTGGAGATTTGGAAGTCATTGGGATATAGGTGGGAGTTGAAACCGTGACCACAAAATTAAACCCTAGAGAGAACATATTGAGTAAGCAATGTGAGTCAGGGCTGGAACCCTAGGGAACATCAATAATTTAGGAGTTTCTGGCAAAGCAGGTTAAGAGTGAGTCGTTAAAGATGTAGACACAGATGCAGGAGAGAAATGTGTCAGGGAAAACCATTGGTGAGGGTCTTAATAAAGCCTGAGTGCTGAAAATCAATGACCACAGGATATGCACATGGAGAAGAAAAATTGGATCTGACAACTGGGAGGTCATTGGTGACCTCAGAGAGAGGGGTTTCAGTGCAATGGTAGAGGACTAAGCTTTTCTGCCAAGGGAAGGAATGAGTTCAAGCAGTAGCTAGAGGGGAACGCAGGGTTCTGGAATAGCTTTTGAAGATGGAAGTGATTGAATGTGCTGACTGGTCGGATGCACAGAGCTAGAGGAACTAGCTGGGGATCCCGCTGCCCAGGAGGGCTGTGGAAACTGTACCAGGTGAGGCCTACATAGAAGGATCTGGATCCCAGCCTGGCATCGGTCATTGCTTTGTAAAGCTCAGGGTCCCTACAAGAGGGTCAGGCCAGATGAGTTAGAGTCTGCCATCAGTCTGGCAGGGGACATCACTCCGAGCTCAGGTGCTGCTAAGGAGAGGTCAGCCACAGCCCTCGGGGCAGATGAGGATGAAGGAAAACCCGTCTCCACTCTTGCTGCGCTTCTTCTGGATTTTACCTCAAATCCAGATGGCTCCTTTCACATTTAGCTTCATCCAGCAATTTCCCCCCACATGCTGCTCTTCCCTGCCACACTGGCTCTGGCTTCCAACAGTCATGACTGCCTCCTCTCTGCCAGAACAGCTGCCTGTCTCCTGCTGCCAGCTCTGCTTCTTGGAGTAAACTGCATTTTCAGATCTCATCAGCTCACAGACGGAACAATGAAGGGGACGTTTGTTAAAATAACAGCAGTTTTTGGCTCATGGCCCCCAGCAGCAGAATTTCTGATATCCAGGCTCTCTTCCCTGTCCAGTTCTCCTTTCCAGCAAGAGACTGGGTTTTCACTGCTCCTCCCCAGAGTCAACAGAGTCATCAGAAGTCACAGCACAAAAACTGCTCTTGTGTAGAGGCGCTCAGTCATGTCCGACTCTTTGTGACCTCGTAGACCGTAGCCCACCAGGCTCCTCTGTCCATGAGATTTCCCAGGCAAGAATACTGGATGGGTTGCCATTTCCTTCTCCAGGAAAAACTACCCTTGCTGCTGTCTCTACAGTGTGTCATCACCTGGAGAGGCCCTTCTCTCTCACTAGGGGTGTTGATTTAACCATCCCACAGCACCCAGCTACTCTGGGCAGTCCCTCTCCCAGCAGCCCTGCTAGACTTTTGCATGACCCCAGACAGAACTGGTTTACTCTCTTAAAACCTTTAAAAGAAAAGCCTGTGTTGCCTTTCTTAAGATTTATTTAATAGAACCCCTTTTCTCTTAGACCTAGAACTACTTCAAGTCAGAGCCGTGTCCAGAGACAAATTTTTTGATACTGTATGGCATCACTCCAGAGTTCTTATTCCATTCAGTACGCTGAGATGGCACCAGGATTACACTGATGTATCTCAGTACCCCTCCTCACCACTATGATGCTCTCAGTGAAGTATTCTCAGTGTTTTTCCTTCATGTCCACCACCCCAAGCTCTTCCTGATGTGTTTGAACAGGTTTGGAGTCACTCTCTGGGCACCTCTTTTGGAGATCCTCACTAGACTCGCATGGGTGGCACCCTCAGAATCCTGGGGATTAGGTACTATTCATTACATCATGCTCCCCTCCACAGACGGCAAGCCTCTCTCTCTTCAATCCTCTGATATAACAGGGAACAGGGGCAAGGCTCAGGGAGGCCAGCCACTTTTCAGTTCTTGAAGTGAGCAGGAGTTCTGCCATCTGCAAGGCATAGTTTGCCTTTTAGCTTCTGACTGATATTCCAAGAGTGGATTTTAATCTATAAAACACTGCTTAGTTGAGGAGCAAACTGCTCTAAGAATCAATCACCTGGCTCCAAGTTCAGCAGTCTGGTGGTTTAAGTTAGTCAGTCAGGAATATTTATTGGGCGCAAGACTAGACTGACGGTTGCCTAGAGACAGGACGGAAACAGAAGACGGAGCGCCCTGGCCTGCCTTGCTCTTAAGAACCTTAGAAACGAAGATGGATACGATTTTGCTGCCCTCAATTTTGGAGAATTAGTGCCAGTTCGTGAGGAGGGAGGTAATTTAGTGACATATGAAGCATGTCACCATGGATATTTAAGTTAATTTAGTTTGGGCATTCAGAATTTTCCAACATGAGTCATTTTTTAAACATTATAAATAACGGTTAGTCTCTGAAGGTGAATTGATTTGCCACCATTCTTGGAAAAATGTAGAAAGCCATCCAAAATGTGATATTTTACCACCCAATTTTTTCCTGCAATACTTATATCTTATGTAGAATGCTTCTTTTTTTCAGAAGACTGACTCTTGTTTTTTAGTTTCTTTACAATATTACATAATGGAAATTTGTTTATATATGGTGACTAAAACTCTATTGTAATTTTTTTAAAAATAGTAAAGGTAATGTACAAAACATCGATTGGTGAAGTCTCATGGAAGAATGAAAGTGGGAAGTGGAGCTTAGAAGTCACACAGATCTGGTAGAGTCCATTCACACCACCTGCTTAATAAGGGGACTTTGAACTATGTTTCTTCAACCCTATAAACTTCAGTTTCTTATAGGTGAAATGGGATAAAAATATCTACATCTCGTGAGACGCTGGTGAGGATTAAGTGAGAAACAGAGTGCCTGGGTCATGATCAGTGCTCACTAACATTAGCTCTCCAACCCCCTTTGTTAGAATGATGGATTTGCGAAAGTTTTCCTTCTGTTATCCCAACTTTCTACTAAAGAAGTATCTAATAAGGTGTATTTCCTTGAATTATAATAAGTAAGTTAGATAAATATACTTTAAATGTTCAAGATTAAATGGTGTTATGCATTTGGTTATTTTTCCAACCTTGTTATTCTAACTAAAAGCAATTAGGAACAGGAGGAAATGAAAAATGTGTTTAAAAAATAAACTGTATTAGCTGTTCTTTATCCCAAGTACTGACAGATTGTTGCAATGCTCTTGCCAATGTAGCATAATTTTACAAGAGGCACATTTCCAAATAATAGTAGTAATAGCCACTTATTGCAATGCATGACTTAGCCAGGCCCAGGGCTGAAAGCTTTCGTGCATGGTTTCATTTAGTTCTCACAACTTTATGAGGTAGGTACTATTATCATTTATCATTTTATAAATGGGAAAGTTAATGAGAGTGTTTAAGTAGCTTTCCTTCTACGATTCAAGGACTAGTTGGCAGTGCTGGAATCCAAGCCTGAGTCTGTTCATTCCAAACCTCTGAGCTTAAACCACCAAATGGTATATCATTCTCCATCTTCAGTAGGTTACATTTTATTGGAACTTGAGCTAATGCAGTTTCATCTCCATCTGCTGCTCTTAACGTTTCTCAACCCCTGCACAAGTAAAGTCCAAACAGCTACATATTAGAGGAGAAAGAACACTGGCCTGGGGGTCAGACCTGTGGCTTCTAGCCCATCCTGTGCTACTCACGACCTGTCCTCCCTGTCCCTCCTTGGGGCAATGACCTACCCTCCATGAGGCTACATTCCCTTGCCTTTAACTGGTAATCATGGTTCTTTCGCCACCAACTTGGAGAAAGGGTGAGTTGTTACACACTGTAAATGGCCTCCAGCCCAAATCACCAGGAACACACTTCTGTGTTGAACAAGTTGAGTGTATTGCTCATCACAGTGAGAGGGAATGACACCAAAGGGCATTTCAGTAAGAGAATGTGAGAAAGGATTATAGGGTGTGGGCTTTGGTTGGGTGATTTAAGTGGGGTGGGGTAGGCATGGGGGACTGAAGAGTCTACAGGAGCCAGAGTTTACTTTGGATTATCAGGGACAATTCTATGATTAGGTATAAGATAATAAATCTTATCTATCCCAAGGGCAGACAATTTTAGACAAAATTATGAAGTGGTTTTGGTTTATCTCACTTCTCATCATGAGTACAGAATGAGCTTGTCTGAAGTTGAGGTTCTGCGAGGTTGATTGTGCCAACAGAACAACACAGCACCCATGGGGGTCCCAGGCCACCTTCTGGTGGATAGAGTGATGCCAGCTCTTAGGTATGGGGCTGTTTTTCTCTTATTACTACTACTGCTAAGTCACTTGAGTCGTGTCTGACTCTGCACGACCCCATAGACGGCAGCCCACCAGGCTCCCCCGTCCCTGGGATTCTCCAGGCAAGAACACTGGAGTGGGTTGCCATTTCCTTCTCCAATGCATGAAAGTGAAAAGTGAAAGTGAAGTGGCTCAGTCGTGTCCGACCCTCAGAGACCCCATGGACTGCAGCCTTCCAGATTCTTCCGTCCATGGGATTTTCCAGGCAAGAGTACTGGAGTGGCGTGCCATTGCCTTTTCCAGTTTTTCTCTTGCTCAAGACCAAATGAGACAACATAAGCCAAAAGGGCTTTGTCAATTGCAAAGCATCAGACAAACAGAAAACTCGAAGGAAAAATCAAGTCAGTAATGCAGCACCTGCTTGGTATCAAAATCAGAAAAGTCCTCCTTTCAACTTCTCTTTTAAAAAGAAAATTATGTAGGCTTCCAACTGGGAAAAATCTCTCCTTTCAAACAAGACCCGCCCTGCCCTGGGGAGCTGAAGTACCACATTCACTCTGCCTTATTTGTGTCTTCTCTAGGTCGGACTCATCTCGGGCACAGTCTTCGTGATTCTCGGATTGACTGTCCTGGCAGTGGGCTTTCTTGTGCCCCCCAAAATCGAAGCCTTTGGCGAGGCCAATTTCGTGGTGGTGGACACGCACGCTGTCCAGTTTAACGGAGCCCTTGACATGTGCAAGCTGGCAGGCGCCGTGCTCTTCTGCATCGGGGGCACGTCCATGGCAGGGTGCCTGCTGATGTCAGTGTTCGCAAAAAGCTACTCCAAAGAAGAGAAATTCCTTCAGCAAAGGTTTAAAGAGCGAATCGCAGACATCAAGGCCCACACTCAGCCCATTACGAGAGCTCCGGGCCCGGGAGAAACAAAGATACCAGTCACTTTGTCCAGGGTTCACAATGTCCAGCCCTTAGCGGCAACCTGAAATCTTTTCCACCCAACCCTCCCCTCTCTAATTTACACCCAGTGTCTCAAGGGAGCAGGCCAGTTTGGGAGATGACAAGGCTTTGGCGTTGACCTGCCCCAGAGCTGTGCTGGGCAGTGGGCAGAGTGGTGGCTGAGCTCAGGCTCAGTCCATTCAGTGGCCCTGGGGACACTTGTCGCAGTGGGTCAGCGTGGGCACATGCACCCAGCTGCCTAAAGAGGCGCTGCTGGGTGCCCACCAGGGGCTCTCTGGACCTCCTCTCTCATACAGTGTGACTTTGTGATTTTCCGTGTTCTTGGAAAGCGCTCAGCAGTTCAGACCAGCCTACCAATGGCTAACGTGGTCCACTTTACTTTCTCGTGTTGTTTTTTCTAATTTTCCAACCTTTCCTGTGTGGTGCTGCCTTCTATTCCTGGTCTCACTACATGTAAGATATTGTTGTGTGTGTTCATAGAAAAATCAAATTCCCTGATTTTGACCCAAACACTGGTCTTTTAGCTCTAACGTAATATGAGTCCTTAAGATCAGAAACAAACTTTTCAGAATTCTCCTTTGTTTGTTTGGTTTTCCCCAGTTTTTTCCACTTAAAGAGCTCAAATTGCCAACTTTAGAATCTTGGGAAAGAAATTAGTATTAGGAGAATCTATTTATGCAGTGTCCAAAAGCACTGAAGTAAAAGTCAAGAAATTTGAGTTCCTATTACTAACTAGCTGCGTGATCTTGGGGAACGCACCTAACCTCTCAGGCCTCAGTTTCCCCATCTGTAGAATAGGGGTCCTGGTCTGTGATGTCTTGTTTTGCCATGTGTTGTTGTGTGTCCATGACCAAGGATGTTTACAGTGTTCCTGTGGCTCTCGCCACAGTGGGATTCTTTCAGATCTGGACTCCCAGAAACTTGCCAAGTCAGGATCCTCCATGCCACCTACTCCTAAATATCCAACCCCAGCAGTTTATACAAGGCTGTCATATTTTTATAGAGATAAAAGTAAGCCATTCTCCACTAAGAAACCCCTGAGTAGATATAAACCTTAAGAGGGTTTTCTTTCTCAAAAAAGACACTTTCTTTCACCTGTAAAGTGTTCGTCTCATCCCTTTGCACTTCTATTTAATCTGTGGATTTAAATTAGACTGAGGAAAACAGAACACTTGATCTTGATACCCTCTCAGAACCTGTGCTACCTTCAAATTCTGTCTTTTTGTTTTTTCCTTCCTTCACTGGATAAATAAAATATGTGAACGAGCAGAACCCGAATTGCCTTGTCATTCCTTCGGTGTGGCTGTTTTCTCTCCAACATGTAATTTTCCATTCTGAGGCTGAGTGAGCTCTGCAGGTCCCCTGGCGAAGTGGAAGAATAAATGAAGCAATTAGTACTCTTGTGCACATGGTTTCTTTTGCATCGTCCAGCATCAAACAAGCAGCAGATCAGCATCCTTCCCAAGGATCATTGGCCACGTTTGGGAGAAACTGTTCTAGTTTTCTCAGGTTCTTACCTTCCCTTGGCAATATCATTTTACTTGTGTTCTCAGAAGCCTCATTCAAGCTCCCAGGCACCTGTTCAAGGTAACACTGGGAGGTTTACCATGTTTACTTCTGTGATGTATAGCAAGGAATCTTCAAGGATGAGACTTGACTTTTAAGAGCCTCCAGAAAGAAAAATACATTCTTCTGGTTCCAATCAGTCTGGTCTCTAGTGCTCGTGGGCAATACACCACTAAATTCTCCCGACTGGTGGAGGTTTCAGTATCTGCAGAACAGCTCACAGGTGTTGTTATGTGTATGACACGACTTGAGCCTCTTTCACTCACTGAGGAGGAACCAGAAACCTGGCCCCAAAGCTGCAGTACTGGGTTTTTTTTGACAGTTCCTCCCTTATCTCTGACCCATCAGAAGAATGTCCTCGAGTTGATCATACCCTCTTTGAACCCTTACCATAAAAATTCTCACTACACCCCCCACGCCAAGGAGGGATACACAGTTTTGAGGGCTTTAACCTGCTGTGATCCCATTAGCCTGGCAAAGCAATAAAACTGTATCTTTTCTACTGCACCCAAAACTCTGTCTCCAAGATTTAATTTGGTGTCAGGGTAGAAAGGCCGGATTCAGCTTTACATGCCACCTATTAAACGGAATCCCTGTTGTTACTGTTGTTGTTTAATCAGAAAGTCATGACTCTTGCGACCCCATGGACTGTAAGCCCGCCCAGCTCCTCTGTCCATGGGATTTCCCAGGCGAGAATACCAGAGTGGGTTGCCATTCCCAAGTGTTCTTCAATAGGTTGCAGATTCCCTGAAGTCACTGTCGCTTACAGTACCCCAAGCCAGAAAACTGATGACGAGAGATTGTGTAAGCAGCAATTCCATGCGCTTCCGAGGCCTCCTGTCATCTGGTCCAGCTTCTTTCTAGCTTTATCCTGGCACGAGCCCTGGAGCCCTGCTGCTGCTGCTAAGTCACTTCAGTCCTGTCCGACTCTGTGTGACCCCATAGACGGAAGCCCACCAGGCTCCCCCGTCCCTGGGATTCTCCAGGCAAGAACACTGGAGTGGCTTGCCATTTCCTTCTCCAATGTGTGAAAGTGAAAAATGAAAGTGAAGTTGCTCAGTCTTGCCCGACCCTTAACGACCCCACGGACTGCAGCCCACCAGGCTCCTCCATCCATGGGATTTTCTAGGCAAGAGTACTGGAGTGGCTTGCCATTGCCTTCTCCGGCCCTGGAGCCCTACGTTCTATCAATAGCTATACGCAACCACTCTCCACTCTAAGTGTGCCCTCACTCTCCAAGCTTATTTTACCAGAAAGAACCATCTGCCCAGCCTCTGGCTGTTGAACCCTTCCTTCAAGACCACGTCAAGATACAACAGGAGCACTGGGAGGAACTAATATATACTGAGTGGGAGGCACCATTGAAGCATTTTGTATGTAGAATTCATTTTATCCTCACAAAAACCATATGAGGCTGGGGCTATTATCATATGCCCATGACACAGCGGAGAAAATAGGCAAAGAGAGGATAACTTTTCAAGGAGAACTAGTAAGTGACAGAGGCAGCCTGGCTCCAGAGGCTACAGGCTGCATTTTCATCCAATATTCTCTTCTGCCTCTACAAGTGTCACCTTCTCTATGCAGCTGTTCCTCCATCTCTCTCTCTCGGGCCCGCAGTCTCTCTGGCGCGCATGCGCTTTCTCTCTCTGTGTCGCTCTGGCTTTCATTCTCTGTCTCTTTTACTCTCCCCACGGTTCAGACTTAATGTCTCTTCCTCAAGTGCCAGCATTTTGTGCAAACACATTCTATCGCACTTATGTCTATTATAGTGATTTGTTTACATATCTGCTTCTTCCATTAGAAGCTAGACTATCAGCTCCTTGGGTCCAGGGAGTGTGTCTTAATGAGTGGTGAACCCTCAGAAGTGAATATATAAAAAGCTATGTGCTATTATATGGTCATTTAAAACAATTACTGCATTTTTACTTAGAGCCAGGCATTGTGCTGGCACTACAGAAAAAGAGATGATTAATAGGGGCACTAAAGTTTTTGCATATCTAATGTGTGTGTGTGTGTGTGTGTGAGTGAGTGTGTGTGTGTACAGAGGTGAAAATGGATTTTGGGAGAGGACTAAAACCTGATGGCATAGGCTTGGGTGCCTATGAGTAGAACTCTCCCGGATCTAACATTTGGGTTGCTGGGAGCTTGGTCTAATGATTGACTGGCCATTTGTTGTTGTTGCTTAGTTGCTCAGTCGTGTCCAACTCTTTGTGACACCATGGACTTTAGCCCATCAGGCTCTTCAGTCCATGGCATTTCCTAGGCAAGAATACTGGAGTGGGTTGTCATTTCCTTCTCCAGGGGATCTTCCCAACCCAGGGACCAAAGCTGGTTATTACTACATTCCGTTCCGTTCCGTCACTCAGTCGTGTCCGACTCTTTGCGACCCCGTGGACTGTAGCCTACCAAGCTTCTCCAAGCTTCTCCGTCCATGGGATTCTCCAGGCAAGAATACTGGAGTGGGTTACCGTTTCCTTCTCCAGGGGATCTTCCCGACCCAGGGATCGAACCCAGGTCTCCCGCATTGGAGGCAGACGCTTTAACCTCTGAGCCACCAGGGAAGCCCAATTTACTTTAGTACAAAAGCCCAATTTACTTTTGCTTATAAAATCAAAATTCTCCAGCCAACCAACCCTGCTCTTGGACACAGAGCTTCCGGTTATACTTTCCAATCCTGGGAGAGACAGATGGAAAAGATAGACCTGCCTAGGCGTGAGCAAGTTAAGTTGTCTCCTGCAGTCCTGAATAAAGGATCAGATCTTCATCCTTAAACATGCAAGTAAAATCAGAACCATCAGACCCCTGAGGAAAAACCAGCACCTGAAGAGTGTATGGTGGTGGCGGTTTAGTCGCTCAGTGGTGTCCGACTCTTGCGACGCGATGAACTATAGTCCGCCAGGCTCCTCCCTCCACGGGATTCTCCAGGCAAGAATACTGGAGTGGGTCGCCATTTGTTTCTCCAGATTAGAGATTAGAAAGCTACTAAAAATGAAACATAACACTGGTGGGTCGCCGTTTGTTTCTCCAGATTAGAGATTAGAAACCTACTAAAAATGAAACATAACACTGGAAAGAAGAGATGAAATAAAATGAGATGTAGAGAAAATAAATTAACCCCTCATCTTTCATTATAGGAAATCAATCATTAATGTATCCATTAATAAATCAGTCAGTCAGTTCAGTCGCTCAGTTGTGTCCAACTCTTTGAAACCCCATGAACTGCAGCATGCCAGGCCTCCCTGTCCATCACCAACTCTCAGAGTTCACCCAAACCCATGTCCATCATGTCAGTGATGCCATCCAACCATCTCATCCTCTGTCCTCTCCTTCTCCTGCCCTCAATCAAGATGCTATAAATAAGTACACTATTTAGGGTCATGGAAGAAGCCACTAGAATAGTTTCAAACAGGATACATTAAAAGCGGTTGCCTCCGAGAAAGATTGGGGGAGGCCAGGGGTAAGGTCAGACTCTATTGACTCACATAATGAAGACAAGGTAGCCTCTATTCCTGCCACTGTGGCCTTTGTATAGACTGTAAGCAAATCACTGTTGTGTTAGATGTTACAAAAAAGGAGTATCAGGGAATATGTATTGTTTAAGCAAAAGGATTTTTCCTAAATTAAGGTTGTGGGAATGCCTCCCTAATGTAATGATATTTAATCTGTATCCTGAAATATGAGAATTTAACTAGAGTGATCCTGGCCTAAGGAAGAATGTGTTCTTTTTGTGTTGGGGGGAGGGGGCCGTGAACTAAGGAAAGAGAAAAGAACTGTGTTCTAGATGAAACAGCCCACATGCTCTGCACAGAGCGTCTGGGGTGCCAAGGCCACCCAACTGCCTGCCCCCAACCTCTAACATGAACAACACCCCCTAGAGTTGTGCAGCAGGCTGTACTAGACGATGAGAATAAGCAGTGGTGCAGGGTAAGTTTTCCTACGGAAAACAAAGATCAGGCCAGAAGAGGCAAGAGCAGCTTGAGGATCGCGGAAGACAATTCAGAGCAGCCACTGTGGGGAAAGCAGTCGAGAGTCAATCAGAAGTGAGTAGGGACCCGACGGAGGAGATGACCAATGCCCCAGCGCTGGAGGACCCTGGCTTCCTCTCAGTCGGCTGTCTCCAGCACATCACCAACCTCAGAGTCTAGTCCAGAGGACTTGCCACCTTGTCACTTCCTCTGCCTTCTGAGAAATGAAAAATGCCAGTAAGAAACTCTGAGCTTGTCATGCCCATACCTTGCCTCTGAATAAATCTACTATCTGCTCCAGGGGAGGGGTAAAAGAAGAAAGAATCGATCATGTTTGTTTTGTTAAACAGTCTCTTCCAGAGTGAAGCTTCCTAGGTGGCTCAGTGGTAAAGAATCCGCCTGCCAATTCAGGTTTGACCCCTGTGTCAGGAAGATCCCCTGGAGAAATAAATGGCAACCCACTCCAGTATTCTTGTCTGGATAATTCCATGGACAGAGGAGCCTGGCAGGCCCCAGTCCATGGGGTCACAAAGAAATGGACATGACTTAGCAACTAAACAGCAACACTTTCAGAGTCTTGCATGATGCGTGTGACTAAGAAATGAAACAATGCCCAGAAAATAAACAAAACTTATATTAAGAGCTTTCTCTGTTGCAGAGAAACAGAAAGCAGAGCTTTCTCTGTGCAATTCTTGCACATTGCAAGAATGTTGCAATGTGACAACAGTCTTATGCATTTTTGCATTTTATTTAATCTATTATTTAAAGAATTTTAAGGCTGTCTATTACTTCCTCTATTTTACAGATAAGAAAATCTAGGCTCAGAGAGATGAAGTAATTCACCCAAGAACAGGCAAACAGAAAGTGATCAAACTAGCATTTACTCCCAGGTAGGGGCTATGGTTTTTCCCGTGGTCATGTATGGATGTGAGAGTTGGACTGTGAAGAAAGCTGATTGCCGAAGAATTGATGATTTTGAACTGTGGTGCTGGAGAAGACTCTTGAGAGTCCCTTGGACTGCAAGGAAATCCAACCAGTCCATTCTAAAGGAGGTCAATCCTGGGTGTTCATTGGAAGGACTGATGCTAAAGCTGAAACTCCAATACTTTGGCCACCTCATGCGACGAGTTGACTCATTGGAAAAGACTCTGATGCTGGGAGTGATTGGGGGCGGGAGGAGAAGGGGAGGACAGAGAATGAGATGGCTGGATGGCATCACCGACTCGATGGACATGAGTTTGGGTGAACTCCGGGAGTTGGTGATGGACAGGGAGGCCTGGCATGCTGTGATTCATGGGGTCGCAAAGAGTCGGACACGACTGAGCAACTGAACGGAATGGAACGGAGGGGCTGCAGAGTTGGACACGACTGAAGCAACTTAGTACACAAGAACGCACAGTGACTCAAAGATCTCCCTCCCTGCGTATAGATTCTTCTGAAAAGGATGGGAAAGTAGGTGCATCTCATCTCTGTTCAAAATGTCCTAGATTAAACACTGCCTCATCACAGAGCTCTACACTTCTATAGAGCATTAAAAAAATGGGCAGGAAATATTATACACATACATTACCACTACATGGAATTCACTCTAAACCTGTGCAAGGTAAGACTCCCTCTGAACTCAACCACTAAGTTTACTTAAAAAATCCATCCAGATTGCTATTTCAGTTTTCCCAGAAATTTGTTAAAGGGCAAATCTGCCAATCTGTGAGCTCCTTGAGGTCAACACTTCATCTTAACTTGTATTTCTCTCCAATATCTAGCACAGTATCTGGTTCCCTTTAGAAACTCAATTAACGTTTGCTCAAACCAGGTATTTTAGCTCCAAAAAAAATTGTTCTCTCCAATCTAACCTCCTGGTGACCTCCCCCACTCCAAATGGAACTGGTAAGAATCATGAATCCTCAGCAGCACCTGAGCACCTTGCATGCTTTGCTCTGTCCTAAAGTGCATTTGCTGGAACTCCCAAAGGTATCAGAGCCTTGAAACCCACGGGAGGCTTGTGCCTCTTTAACTATGTGAGTAAAGTCCAATGCTAACCAAGGACACATGGGAGCCTACAGGTTATGGACACAGGCTCTGAAGTCAGACCTCATTACTCTGTAGACTACAGAACTATAGCCAAATCACTGCAAATCTCCATGTCTCAGTTTCCTCCACTATCAAGAATGACAAGAGCATGAATCTCCAAAAGTTGTTGTTGAGGATTAAATGAGTTAATGCAATTGAAGTGACTCAGAACAGTGACTTACACAGAGCTGCTGCTGCTGCTAAGTTGCTTCAGTTGTGTCTGACTCTGTGCGACCCCATAGACAGCAGCCCACCAGGCTCCCCCGTCCCTGGGAGTCCCCAGGCAAGAACACTGGAGTGGGTTGCCATTTCCTTCTCCAATGCATGAAAGTGAAAAGTGAAAATGAAGTCGCTCAGTTGTGTCCGACTCATAGCAACCCCATGGACTGCAGCCTACCAGGCTCCCCTGCCCATGGGATTTTCCAGGCAAGAGTATTAGAATGGGGTACCATTGCCTTCTCCGCAGAGCTAGCACTTCATAAAAGCTATCTGTTATTCATGGGGTGTGGCTCATTTAAAATGCCCCGTTGAAGGCTCCAAGGGAAGGCAGGAGGCTCCTCTCCACACATTTGCAGACACCTCTCCAGTCACCCCTTCTGTCCAACTGAAGTGATTTGAAATGTGCCAGACAGGGCACTGACCTTTACAACATCAAGTTTAATTAAGGCTGGTGAGGAGCTAACATGAAATGTTTCATGTCTTTCCATGTAGTTCAGTGAGAAAATTTTATTAACTCATTAAAATGTCTTGTTAGTTATTTTCAGCTGCTCAGAATGACTGCTCTTTCCAGCCATCCACTTCTCCCAGCAAAGACCAAGAATAGAGTCTGACCATGTTGACTTCCTAGGCTGGCATTTGCATCTCTAGACCATGTTACTCCAACAGGAGGATGAAAAGTTTAAGCAAGTGTGGAGTTTGATTAAAATTCACCTGCCTCTAGTGACAGCAGAAGGCTGTGGATGTGTCAAGGTGAGGCCCTGTCAGGCTAGAACCTTCTCCTGCTTCTCCTTGCTATGGGGTATTGCTGGTGGTTGAGGAATCTGGTGCCAGGGAGCTTGGGTTACTGGGATGTGCTGACCTTGCTTCCTGAAGACCAACTATCTGAGCCCATCAAACTCAAGCTAATTCACCCCCCCTCTGCATTTAGCCCATCATACCGTATCCAGTTCTAATACGACCTCAGCTGCTTCCATATCTGCCTCACCCTATCTCTTCAATCAAGTTGCAGATGTCTCCTGTTTCTTTGTTTTTGAAGGCAGCAGAAATTCTCTTCAATATACAATTCCCCAAATTTCTTTCTCACCCCCATCCTCACCAGGGCTTCTCTTGTGGCTCATCTGGTAAAGAATCTGCCTGCAATGCAGGAGACCTGGGTTTGACCCCTGGGTTGGGAACATCCCCTGGAGAAGGAACAGTTACCCACTCCAGTTATTCTGGAGAATTCCACAGACTGTATAGTCCATGGGGTTGCAAAGAGTCAGATACAACTGAGCAAATTTCACTTCACTTCTTCCCTTCCCATCCTAAAAATTGTGCTTAACTCTAGTGAGCAATAATAAATCTGCATTTACATTGTTTGTCTCTCTTCTTTCTAGTGTTTTCTGGTTAGATTCAGTTCAGTTCAGTTCAGTCGCTCAAGTCATGTCTGACTTTTTGCGACCCCATGGACCGCAGCACACCAGGCTGCCCTGTCCATCACCAACTCCCAGAGTTTACTCAAACTCATGTCCATTGAGTTGGTGATGCCATCCAACCATCTCATCCTTTGTTGTCCCCTTCTCCTGCCTTCAATGTTTCCCAGAATCGGGGTCTTTTCCAATGAGTCAGTTCTGTGCATCAGGTGGCCAAAATATTGGAGTTTCAGCTTCAGCATCAGTCTTTCCAATGAATATTCAGGACTGGTTTCCTTTAGGATGGACTGGTTGCTGTCAAGAGTCTCCTCCAACACCATTCTTTGGCATTCAGCTTTCTTTATAGTCCTACTCTCACATCCATACATGACTACTGGAGAAACCATAGCTTTGACTAGACGGACCTTTGTTGGCAAAATAATGTCTCTGCTTTTTAATATGCTGTCTAGGTTGGTCATAACTCAGGAGCAAACGTTTTCTAATTTCACGGCTGCAGTCACCATCTGCAGTGATTTTAGAAGCAGTAAAACATAGTGGTTAATAAGGTGAGCCGAGAAGGGAAGAACCCAGACACTTTGTTTCACTAGTTGTGTGACTTTCAGCAAATTATTTAATTCATGTCTCTTACATTTTGACAACAGCGCAGAAGTCATAATAGTACCTTCCTCATATGGCTGTTGTATTAAATTTTTTAAAAACCAATTAAAGGTGCTTAGAAAGTATCGATAGTTAAGTATCAGATTTTAATACTATCAGGTTTGTTGTTGCAGTTTTGTTGCAGTTGTTATTGTTACAAGCTGCTGGTGGGCAGGGGTCCAATCAACCACTCATAGGACCAAGCAGAGAGAGATATTTAATATACTTCTTTGGATAATGGCTATTGATGAGGATAAGAAAGAGGGGAGAAAAATGCCCCAAAAGGTCTGGGTTTTTAATAAATGAAAGTAGGCAAAAATGATTTCCCTAGCAACCAAATTTCTGAATGCATTTCCACCATCGTCTCTAGCTTCCTATTTATTATGACAATTTCCTGCTTTCAAATATTGAACACTAAACAGGAAATTAGTTAGAGGACGATGGTCTCCAGCCAAGGAGAGGAAAGCAATTTCCGTGGCAGAAGTAACCAGACACTCTTGCTAAGACATTTTCTTCAGAAAATGGATATAATGAACATGGACCTTGAAATAATCTCAGTGGACTTAAAAGTTTCACTCCTAGAAATGAAGGGTGAAGTTCCACCTCACCTCAATAGCCCAACTCGTCATCATGATTACGTTTTAATTTCTAACTGGAGATTGCCTTTCAGAAATCCAAGGAAGGATCTGATGCTGCAGTTGGAAAGTATGTGGCCCCCTGGTGATGCCCTCATTGTGTTGGGGTCACTTATATGTACAGGAGCAGATAGGATAGGAGGGAGCCTGGAGGCACAGTACTGTAAATGCAAGTATTACCTATTTAGGGTCTTTGGACACTTTAAGCACTAGAAATTGGTAACAGGCCAGACGAATTCAGGCAAGACTTTATCTCGATTCCTGCCACAGCACAACAAAGCAAAAACAAGTAAGGAGGGAGGGCTGGTCCCTTCAGTGGAGTGAAGATAAGGGCAGATTGGAGGGTCAGGCTGGAGGAATGGTTTAGATGGTCTGCCCACCCACTTGGTGGTGCTGTGTACAAGGATCATGCACAGAACCCAAGGTTTTGGGCCTTTTTGTGCCTTCCTGTTCATAATTTGCCCCAACTGCCCATGCTTGCCATTATTTTTAGTCCCTAATAGTTTCCTTGTATTTTGTTGATCAATCAATGTTCCATTTAAAGTATTAACCCTGTGATTAATCCTTACACAATTAAAACAAAACTCCTTAAGCAACACCATAATTTACATCTATATCTGTATTTGTATATACTAAACACCTATGGCTCCGCAGGTAAAGAATCCACCTGCAATGCAGGTGACACAAGAGATGTGGGTTTGATCCCTGGATTGGGAAGATCCCCTGGAGAACCCAGGCAACCCCTGGTAAGATCCCCTGACAACCTACTCCAGTATTCTTGCTTGGAAAACCCCACAAACAGAGGAGTCTGGCGGTCTACAGTTCATAGGGTCACAAAGAGTCAGACGTGACTGAAAGACTAAGCATGGCAAGGATAAATAAACATTTCATTAATGATGAAGATCGTAAGCTTTAAAATGTCACACTAATGTGATATCCAAACTAGTATCTGGTTACTCACTAGTTTTTCATAGGAAGTCTACCATTTTGGTCATTTCACAGATAACCACATTCATGTAACAGAAAGTTTCCAATATGCATCCTGTGGTTATTTCACTTGGGTTCACGAGTTGGAATTAACAGTAACTAAGCCTCTCCTGCTGAGAAGGCAATGGCAAGCCACTCCAGTACTCTTGCCTAGAAAATCCCATGGATGGAGGAGCCTGGTAGGCTGCAGTCTGTGGGGTCGCTAAGGGTCGGGGACACGACTGAGCGACTTCACTTTCACTTTCACACATTGGAGAAGGAAATGGCAACCCACTCCAGTGTTCTTGCCTGGAGAATCCCAGGGAAGGGGGAGCCTGGTGGGCTTCCGTCTATGGGGTCACACAGAGTCGGACACGACTGAAGTGACTTAGCAGCAGCAGCAGCAGCAGCAAGGCTCTCCTGAGTGAGTGAGTGAGTGAGTGAAAGTGGCTCGGTTATATCTGACTCTTAGTGACCCCATGGACTATACAGCCCATGGAATTCTCCAGATGAATACTGGAGAGGGTAGCCTTTTCCTTCTCCAGAGGATCTTCCCAACCCAGGGATCAAACCCAGGTCTCCCACATTGCAGGCGGATTCTTTACCAGCTGAGCCACAAGGGAAGCCCCAACAAGGCTCTAAGATAAATACAAAGATGAAACCCCTGAATTTTACATATAAACAGCTTGTGTGATCACTGTTGTTGTTTAGTAACTAAGTCTTATACAACTCTTTTACAACCCCATGGACTGTAGCCCACCAAGGCTCCTCTGTCCGTGGGATTTCCCAGGCAAGACTACTAGAGTGGGTGCCATTTCCTTATCCAGGGGATCTTCCCCACCCAGGCATCGAAACTTTGTCTTCTGTATTGCAGGTGGGTTCTTTACCACCAAGCCACCAGGGAAGTGTGATCAATGTAAATCTTCCCAAAATTAATGCCAAGATGATAAAACGTCAAGCAGTTTGATCCACCCCACTCTCATTCATACAGATACACACTAGCATCACCGTCCATGCCATCTCCTCAAGATAAAACATCCTGAAAATTAATCAACAACTTCAGTAATAGTCCAAAGTTGTGAACCTAGCTGATCCAAGCTAATCATGTACTATCTATGTATAGCAAGTCTGAAAACATGAGCTTTGGAAAGTATTTTTGTCAATAATGGAAAAGTACCAATAAAGAAATCAATTCTGGCTCAAAGACAGATAGTAAAGAAGTAAGGGAAAGTTGGCAGGAGTATCAAAAGCAGCAGCCAAAATCCAAGTTAGAAAGCTGATAATCCTAATATCTAACAGCTGTGGAACGGTTACTCTCTGCTGACTACTGTACGTGCACTCTTTCTATATGGCCTCCCAGGTCAACAGGTAGCTGCTATTCTTTTCTCTTTTATGTAGATAAGCAAACAGGCTCACAGAAGTTGAAAATGTTGTCTAAGTCACATAGTAAGTGTTCAAAGACAAAATTTACACGAGGTCTGCTTGGTGCTGAAGCCTCAGTGTTTAAGCTCTAGGGACAGTTGAAATGACCCAGAAGAAGGGAGTACAGGAGGCAGCAGACAGAGGACAAGCCCTGGTCATCCAGGTCCTCTGTGGATGAGGTATTCCGGCTCAGCAGCACATCAAGAGCCAAGGCCATATGTGTCCACTCGTGGCATCTGTGTCTCATATGAAGCAAAGAATCCAAAGACGGTCCTGTACCAAGTCCTGGGGTCCTAGCTCTTCCCCACCGAGGACCTGACAATGCCACAGGGCACTTGCCTAGGCTTTGAGTTCTTTGTCTGAGGTTATGCCCGCCCTGGTGCAGAATCCGAGATGGAGAATTTTATATGATTTGTTGAGGGAAGGTTCTTAGAATAAGAGAAATATTGAAAACAGGAGAGGGCAGAGGGGAAAGGAGAGCAAAGATATAAATCAGCTAAAAAGTAGGCTGATTCCACAGGGAGTTCTGGAGCGCAGACTGCACCACAGAGTCAGTCCCACCTTGAGAGAGAGGGCGGCCATCTTTCCCACCCATGTCAGTCAGTCATTGACTATAAGTCTCCAGGGGGAGAATATAACCTCCCGGAAAATGCAGCTTGTTTGGCTGAGGGGAATTCTCTGCAAAGTCAGCACTCATAGCATTTGGTGGAGGTGGCTTGGCCAAGGAAAATGGGGTCTGGATGGGGCACCAACAGTGTCTCCTATTCATACCCAGTTACCCATGAGTCAATGAAGAAACACAGAAAATTACAAAAAACTATTTACAGCCAAATGACAAAAAACAAACAACAAAAAAGGATTCCCTATCAAAATTTATAGGTAATGTAATACATACTGGTTCATTTATAGCCTCAAAAACATACGTTAGAAATGAATAAAGCCAAAATATATTAGAAAGGCATTCAACTTGAGTTACAGAAAACACACAGAAAGTAAAAGGAAAGAAATATTAGTGATAAGAAAAGAGAGCAAAAATGAAATAGAAAAATACCTCAGAGGATCAAAAATTCTATATTTTAAAAACATGAATAAAAAGAAATAATCAGCATTATTGAACAAAAAAGAGAAAAGTACATACAAACCATATTAGAAATGAAAAAAGAGAGAATATGACTAGATTTACACAAGCAGTTTTAAAAGTTCTAAAATAACACTATAAAGAGTTTTGGCAAATAAAGTTGAAAATATGAAGGAAATGAACAACTTTCTAGATAAATATAAATTGCCAATTTGATTCAATAAACAGAAGACCTGAATAGACAAATCAGTTCAGTTCAGTTCAGTTCAGTCGCTCAGTCGTGTCCGACTCTCCGCAACCCCATGAATCACAGCACACCAGGCCTCCCTGTCCATCACCAACTCCCGGAGTACACTCAAACTCATGTCCACAGAGTCGGTGATGCCATCCAGCCATCTCATTCTCCGTCGGCCCCTTCTCCTCCCGCCCCCAACCTTTCCCAGCATCAGAGTCTTTTCCAGTGAGTCAACTCGTCGCATGAGGTGGCCAAAGTATTGGAGTTTCAGCTTTAGCATCAGTCCCTCCAATGAACATCCAGGATTGATCTCCTTTAGAATGGACTGGTTGGATCTCCTTGCAGTATAAGGGACTCTCAAGAGTCTTCTCCAACACCACAGTTCAAAAGCATCAATTCTTCGGCGATCAGCTTTCTTCACAGTCCAACTCTCACATCCATACATGACCACGGGAAAAACCATTGCCTTGACTAGACGGACCTTGGTTGGCAAAGTAATGTCTCTGCTTTTTAATATACTATCAAGGTTGGTCATAACTTTCCTTCCAAGGAGCAAGCGTCTTTTAATTTCATGGCTGCAATCAGCATCTGCAGTGATTTTGGAGCCCAAAAAAACAAAGTCTGACACTGTTTCCACTGTTTTTCCATCTATTTCCCATGAAGTGATGGGACCAGATGCCATGATCTTTGTTTTCTGAATGTTGAGCTTCAAGCCAACCTTTTCACTCTCCTCTTTCACTTTCATCAAGAGGCCTTTGACTTCCTCTTCACTTTCTGCCATAAGGGTGGTGTCATCTGCATATCTGAGGTTATTGATATTTCTCCCGGCAATCTTGATTCCAGCTTGTGCTTCTTCCAGCCCAGCATTCCTCATGACCTTAAAAGAAATTGAGTTTTTTAAAAAACTACTTCAAACATACAAACACAACCCCAGGCTGAAAGGTTTCAGTCCAGTTCAGTTCAGTTCAGTCTCTCAGTCGTGTCCGACTCTTTGCGACCCCATGAATCACAGCACGCCAGGCCTCCCTGTCCATCACCAACTCCCGGAGTTCACTCAAACTCATGTCCATTGAGTTGTTGATGCCATCCAGCCATTTCATTCTCTGTCGTCCCCGTCTCCTCCCACCCCCAATCCCTCCTAGCATCAGACTCTTCTCCAGTGAGTCAACTCGTCACATGAGGTGGCCAAAGTACAGGTAATCAAATCCTCAAGAAAGATATGACCCATACCCTCAATTGTTTCCGTGAGTAGAAATGGAGGAAAAGCTTTCTTCCTCATTTTATGAACAACTATAATAATACTAAAGGCAGGAAGAGGTCAAAAGAGAAACAATAAAAATAGATCACTTCCATTTACAAACATAGACATAAAAGCTCTAAATATTAACAAAGCAAGTTCAAGAACATGTAAAAATGAGTATCAGTTCAGTTCAGTTCGGTTCAGTCGCTCAGTCGTGTCTGACTCTTAGCAACCCCATGAACCACAGCACGCCAGGCCTCCCTGTCCATCACCAACTCCCGGAGTTCACCCAAACTCATGTCCATCGAGTCGGTGATGCCATCCAGCCATCTCATTCTCTGTCCTCCCCATCTCCTCCTACCCCCAATCGCTCCCAGCATCAGAGTCTTTTCCAGTGAGTCAACTCATCGCATGAGGTGGCCAAAGTATTGGAGTTTCAGCTTTAGCATAAGTCCTTCCAATGAACACCCAGTATTGATCTCCTTTAGAATGGACTGGTTGGATCTCCTTGCAGTCCAAGGGACTCTCAAGAGTCTTCTCCAGCACCACAGTTCAAAAGCATCAATTCTTCGGTGATCAGCTTTCTTCACAGTCCAACTCTCACATCCATACATGACCACGGGAAAAACCATAGCCTTGACTAGATGGACCTTGGTTGGCAAAGTAATGTCTGTGCTTTTTAATATGCCATCTAGGCTGGTCATAACTTTCCTTCCAAGGAGAAGGCGTCTTTTAATTTCATGGCTGCAATCAGCATCTGCAGTGATTTTGGAGCCCAAAGAAATAAAGTCTGACACTGTTTCGACTGTTTCCCCATCTATTTCCCAAGAAGTGATGGGACCAGATGCCATGATCTTTGTTTTCTGAATGTTGAGCTTCAAGCCAACCTTTTCACTCTCCTCTTTCACTTTCATCAAGAGGCCCTTGAGTTCCTCTTCACTTTCTGCCATAAGGGTGGTGTCATCTGCATATCTGAGGTTATTGATATTTCTCCCTGCAATCTTGATTCCAGCTTGTGCTTCTTCCAGCCCAGCATTCCTCATGATGTACTCTGCATATAAATTAAATAAGCAGGGTGACAATATACAACCTTGACGCACTCCTTTTCCTATTTGGAACCAGTCTGTTGTTCCATGTCCAGTTCTAACTGTTGCTTCCTGACCTGCATACAGGTTTCTCAAGAGGCAGGTCAGGTGGTCTGGGATTCCCATCTCTTTCAGAATTTTCCACAGTTTATTGTGATCCACACAGTCAAAGGCCTTGGCATAGTCAATGAAGCAGAAATAGATGTGTTTCTGGAACTCTCTTGCTTTCTCCATGATCCAGCAGATGTTGGCAATTTGATCTCTGGTGCCTCTGACTTTTCTAAAACTTGCTTGAACATCTGGAAGTTCACGACTCACATATTGCTGAAGCCTAGCTTGGAGAATTTTGAGCATGACTTTACTAGCGTGTGAGATGAGTGCAATTGTGTGGTAGTTTGAGCATTCTTTGGCATTGCCTTTCTTTGGGATTGGAATGAAGACTGACCTTTTCCAGTCCTGTGGCCACTGCTGAGTTTTCCAAATTGGCTGGCATATTGAGTGCAGCACTTTCACAGCATCATCTTTCAGGATTTGAAACAGCTCAATTGGAATTCCATCACCTCCACTAGCTTTGTTTGTAGTGATGATCTCTAAGGCCCACTTGACTTCACATTCCAAGATGTCTGGTTCCAGGTGAGTGATCACGCCATCGTGATTATCTTCATCGTTAATATCTTTTTTGTACAGTTCTTCTGTGTATTCTTGCCACCTCTTCTTAATATCTTCTGCTTCTGTTAGGTCCATACCATTTCTGTCCTTTATCGAGCCCAGTGCAGTACTTGGATGCAATCTTAAAAATGACAGAATGATTTTTGTTCGTTTCCAAGGCAAACCATTCAATATTACAGTAATCCAAGTCTATGCCCCAACCAGTAATGCTGAAGAAGCCGAAGTTGAACGGTTCTATGAAGACCTACAAGATCTTTTAGAACTAACACCCAAAAAAGATGTCCTTTTCATTATAGGGGCCTGCAATGCAAAAGTAGGAAGTCAAGAAACACCTGGAGTAACAGGCAAATTTGGCCTTGGAGCACGAAATGAAGCAGGGCAAAGGCTAATAGAGTTTTGCCAAGAGAACGCACTGGTCATAGCAAACACCCTCTTCCAACAACACAAGAGAAGACTATACACATGGACATCACCAGATGGTCAATACCAAAATCAGATTGATTATATTCTTTGCAGCCAAAGATGGAGAAGCTGTATACAGTCAGCAAAAACAAGACCAGGAGCTGACTGTGGCTCAGATCATGAACTCCTTATTGCCAAATTCAGACTGAAATTGAAGAAAGTAGGGAAAAGCACTAGACCATTCAGGTATGACCTAAATCAAATCCCTTATGATTATACAGTGGAAGTAAGAAATAGATTTAAGGGTCTAGATCTGATAGATAGAATGCCTGATGAACTCTGGATGGAGGTTCGTGACATTGTACAGGAGACAGGGACCAAGACCATCCCCATGGAAAAGAAATGCAAAAAAGCAAAATGGCTGTCTGAGGAGGCCTTACACATAACTGTGAAAAGAAGAGAAGCGAAAAGTAAAGGAGGAAAGGAAAGATATAAGTATCTGAATGCAGAGTTCCAAAGAATAGCAAGGAGAGATAAGAAAGCCTTCCTCAGCGATCAATGCAAAGAAATAGAGGAAAACAACAGAAAAGGGAAAAAAATGAGTATACCTACTACCAATTATTACTGTTTGTCCTAAGAATGTACAAATGGTTTATTAGGGGGAAATTAATGAAGTTTATAACATTTAACAAACTAAAGAAGAAAAATAATGAAAATCTTAAAGGATGCAGAGTCTTACAAAATTCACTCATAGTTCATTCTTTCAGTTTTCAAATAAAACACCTCTTAGAAAACTAGAAGTTAAAGAAAAATTTACCTTGATATAAGGTATCTATTAAAAACTTAGCAAATATTAAGCAAATACTAGAAGAATTCCCTTAACATCAGGAGAAGACAAAATTAACTACTATTGCTGTTTCCATTGAAGAAATGCTAGAGGTTCCAGCTAGTTGAATAAAGTAAGAAAAAGATGATGTTTAAGACTGTAACAGAAGAAAACAAATGTTACTATTGCAGATAGTATTGTAATCTTCATAAAAGTCCCGCAGAAACTAACAAACTACCTCTAATAAGAAAGTTCAGCATGGCGCTGAAGACAAAATCAATACACAGAAATTAGTGACATCTCTAGATACCATTAACTAAAAACTGGAAAACAATCTTTTAAGTTATTCCATTCACAATAGCCACAGAACTGTAAGATCTGTGCCTGGTGCCTCAGTGGTAAAGAATCTGCCTGCCAATGCAAGAGATGCGAGGGTCAATCTTTGGGTCAGGAAGATCCCCTGGAAAAGGAAACAGCAACCCACTCCAGTATTCTAGCCTGGGAAATTCCATGAACAGAGAAACCTGGTGGGCTACAGTCCATGGGGTCACAAAGAGTCACACATAATTTAGTGACTAAGTAAGGTCCATCTAGTCAAGGCTATGGTTTTTCCAGTGGTCATGTATGGATGTGAGAGCTGGACTGTGAAGAAAGCTGATCGCCGAAGAAGTGATGCTTTTGAACTGTGGCGCTGGAGAAGACTCTTAAGAGTCCCTTGGACTGCAAGGAGATCCAACCAGTCCATTCTAAAGGAGATCAATCCTGGGTGTTCATTGGAAGGGCTGATGCTAAAGCTGAAACTCCAGTACTTTGGCCACCTCATGTGAAGAGTTGACTCACTGGAAAAGACTCTGATGCTGGGAGGGATTGGGGGTAGGAGGAGACGGGGACGACAGAGAATGAGATGGCTGGATGGCATCACCGCCTCAATGGACATGAGTTTGAGTGAACTCCAGGAGTTGGTGATGGACAGGGAGGCCTGGCATGCTGCGATTCATGGGGTCGCAGAGTCGGACACGACTGAGCGACTGAACTGGACTGAACTGAACTGAACAACAATAAATAAGATGACTGGGGGTAAACGTTAAAAGATGTTCAAGACCTTTACAAATGTTTGGAAGGAATTTTTTAAACACTTAGGTAAATGGATGTTTAAAATTTATAGATAGGATATGTTATAAAGACCTACGCAGTTCAAATCAAAATCTCAACGGCGTTTTTCACAGAACCTGACAAATTGATTCTATAAGGACCAAGATATTTTTGAATTGAGTAGGCAGACTCAATCAGACATCACTTCTTTTTATAAAGCTACAGTCGGTAATTTAAAAAGTGAAGATTTGGCACGGGGAGCCCAATTCAAACAGAATGGAAGCAGACCATCAGAACAGAGAATCTATGAGAAAACCACCCTGTATGGTTGCCCTCATGGGCTTCCCAGGTGGCCCTAGTGGTAAAGAATCTGCCTGCCAATGTAGGAAACAAAAGAGACGCAGGTTTGATCCCTGGGTTGGGAAGATCCCCTGTAGAAGGAAATGGCAACCCACTCCAGTATTCTTGCCTGGAGAATCCCATGGACAGAGAAGACTGGTAAGTTACAGTCCATAGGGTCACAAAGAGTCAGACATGACTGAAGTGACTTAGCACCCTGTATAGGCCATTTGTCATGAACAATGTTTCCTGCATCTATGAATACAAGAACTAGATACGCTGTCACAAGGAGAGTTGGATACCTGCAGGCTTGGTCATTCCCATCCCAAGAGATCACATCTAATAGCTCTAAAAAAGGGAAGGAATAAAACATGGAGCAGCACACGCCCTTTTACATTGAATACTGTCATAAATATTTTTGGCCTGCTTGTTATTTCTAATTTTTCATTAGACAAAAACCCTGCCTTTCAATACTTTAGATAAGACATGTTTTCCAATGTATCTCACTACTGTCAGCCATCCTGAGACAAAATAAAATAATAATTACCACACTGGTGAAGAAGAAGCATTAGAATAAATCTGAGGAGCCTGATCCCACACGGCTCCCTTTGGATCCGCTTCTCCATATTCACAGCCTCTAATCTAATACCCTTCTAAGGAAGGGCACTCATTAGTGGAAAATAAAACTTCACATTATCTTGAGTATAAAATAAACAGAATTTGTCAAAAAAAAAAACCTTCTAAATTAGTATCTTCTTTTGTATATTCACTGACTCCCCACCCCACCCCCCACCAAAAAAAAAATCCTATTACGTAATTTAGGACTCAACAAAGAGAAGGGCTGTGTCTTGGCCTGCTCAGCCTCCATAACAAAATATCACAGGCTGAGTGGCTTAAATAACAATTATTTTTTATAGTTCCAGAGCTCAAATTCCACAGTCTAGGTGCTGGCAGATTTCGTTTCTAGTGAGGCCTCTCTTCTTGGCTTGTAGCTGGTGACCTTCCTGCTGTGTTCTCACAGAGCCTTTCCTCTGCATGTGTCCAGAAAGAGAGTGTGTGTGTGCGTGTGTGTGCTTAGTCACTCAGTTGTATCTGACTTCTTGCGACCCCATAGACTGTAGCCTGCCAGGCTCCATGGGGCTCTCCAGGCAAGAATACTGGAGTGGGTTGCCATTTCCTTCTCCACAGAAAGAGATTAAGCTCCTCCAGAGCCTCTTCCTCTTCTTATAAGGAAAGACTTATAAAACAGAACCCCACCCTTATGACCTCATTTAACCCCAACTGCCTCTATAAAGGCCCTCTCTCCAAATACAGTCACATCGTGGGTTGGGGGCTTCAATCTGCAAATCTGAAGGGATGTAATTTAGTCCATAACAGCACGGTCCTCCAATCTTGGGCCCAGAACTTCCCTAAAACACGTGAGAACTTGGGTTAGATCCCACTACAAATTAATGAGGGGAAAATAGCATGTTCAATCAATGGTATTAGTGCAATAGGGGCGGGGCTGGCCCACAGCCGTTAGTGACTATTAGTGCTGGACCAGATACCTCGAGAACCTGGGCGGGGACAGTTAGGGTGAGACCCAGAGTGCAGTTAGAGAGCCACTTCATCAACGGTCAGCCTGACACTGGTCCTCGTGGCAGAGAGTGCAGTGTGAGTTGGATCAAAGCCTTCTCCCCGGGTCTCCAGGCCCTCGGTCCTTGAGTGAGCTGGTGGCCTGGGGACAGGGTGGGAACTGTGTCCCGCAGATTGCTCAGAGAAACTTTGAGGAGAAGGAAGAGAAGTCAGAATATTAGCAACCAGAGTCAGGAGAAGGCCAGGACAGTCACCAAAGTTCTCTGCATCCAAAAAGAACAAATACAATGAAACCAAGAGGACTGTCTCATTGAATTTTAAACTTGAAGTCTATTTTTTTTTTTTTGCAATTCAAAATCATTTTTGTTATTACTAAACCCATAATAAATGGAAAAAGAAGTGTAGGATATATCCGAATTATTTGTCTCGTTAATGAAAGATCGAGTTTGTGAGGACATTTGAGAGACCTGGACAATGATCTAATAGATCACAGTTACATTCCGAGGGAAAAAAAAGTACTTAGAAACCTGCAGGAAAACTGTATATTTATTTTCATAAAGAAGAATTTTATAGCCAATGCATCCTAGCCATTTTACAATCCCTTGTAGAAACTACAGTCCTTATTTGTTGTGGGAAGTTTCTAGTGACAATTAGTCATATGGTCTAAAGAGATTTGACTTTGGCAATCTAGAAGCCTCCTCCATTGCTCAGGTTTGCCTTTGGAATTCAACTGCACATCGACAGTTGACAGGTACATTAATGTGCTCTCAGTTACGTAACTGAATCACACACGTTGTTATCACATATCAAGAAGGCAAAATGCGTGTGCTTAATTGCTTTTGTTTTTCAAGCACAAAAGGAAAAAAAACAATTTTAACTCAATAGAATGAAGGCAGTGAATCTCTCACAAACCAAAGCAGAATTTTAACCAATCTCTTTGTAAAACTGTGAATTTATTCCTATAGCTTTAGCTACAAAAATGTGAGTAACTTTCTCTGTTTTAAAGATATCTTTATCATAGCAAAAATTCTGAACCTGTGTTTCTCTAATATCATTTCATAAAAGAAAAAAAACAATTTTTTAAAAAATTCCTCAAATTTTTATCAGCTAAACAACATGTATATGAAGCTATAAAAAAAACTTCTTTACATAATGAGGTTTAATACCTATGCCAAATAGAAACAGAAGTATCTTTTAATATGCTGAATTTCCACATGGTTCAAATCAAAAGTTACTATTATGCTTGTGAAAAATATAATATACAAATTAATACATCAAATATTAGCAACACAACATTATAAACAAACAACTATTAAAACACATTTTAACTATATAAAACAGCAAACAGATCTATTTGCTAAAAAGAATACAGCAAACTTATATTTTAGAGTAAGAAAAAAATACAGCAAACATATTTTAGAGTGAGCACTGATACAGAAATAAAAACCTAAATGCTCATTTGATCAAAACACAAATAACTTTCCTTACAAAGAGGAGTTCTAAACATACATCATACAAAAATGATGAGCTCAACTTAATTTTTACATAAAACTTCAATAATCACCCATTATCTTTGGACATATTAAGGATTTAAGACAAAGGAAAAATATTGAAGCAAAAAAATAGGTTTTCTGCAATTTTCTTCTAAAACTGACTACTGTCATTTCTTCTTCCCATATGCCATTACATTTATGACAATAACTCAAACCTTCAATTAAAATATATGGTTTAAGCAGATCAAACTACGGAGAACTCATTTGGTCCCATTCATAGATTAAAGCTAAGTCATTGTTGGCTTAAATCAATGAAACTGCATTAGTCATCTCCTGATTTTATAAATGTTTTATTGTTATCAAGACTTTTTAAAATTCTTTCCTAATTCCCCATATCCTACAGGACATTATGCCTCTTCAAAAACAGTATTTTTCTTCCTCATCAACATGTGGAGGCACCTATTTGTTCTCCATCCAAGTCACTTAGACTTCATGGTAAGAAATATACACATTTCATGTAGTCAGAACAAAATCAGACCCATCCAGATACCAGGATATTTTCTGAAAAGCAAAAATCTTACACTATTTACAAAAATGGTATTTAATAATGAAGAACTGTACATGCTTGTCACCTCAGAAAAGCAGGCTAACCTTAAAAAAAAAAAAAAACTGTGCCATTTCAGGATGTATCACTCATACAAGGAACCTAAAAATCTTCTGCACTGAATTTGAAAATTAGATAAACTAATAGATTAATAAATCAAACTTTTATTCTATTTGTAGTGAACTTGGTTATTTGATACCAGAGTCCTCTCTAGATGTTCATGGAAATCACACACACATTAACAAGCCGTAATGACTTTTGACAGACCCTGTATTGGCAGGACATATTCTGCACCTAAACTTTTTGGTACTTAAGACTAAGACTGAAGAACTGTACTCTGTAGTTAATTTAGGAAAATAAAGTTATGTAGATAGATACATATCTCACCCTTCCCTAGAATTAATTTTCCATTAAAATGCTGGTAGATTTTTATTTTGAGAAGAATTTAAAATATCCTATAGTCTTCAGGAACCAACTTTTAAAGCACCATGATATACATCATTTCTTAGCATTTCATTTCTAACAGTTTATATCCATTGCTTCTCTCAAGAGCCTACTGCATTAATAATGCTGTGCCTGAGGAAGTCTTTTTCAACATTTTAAAGTGTGTGAGTGCATCTGTCTGAGTGTCTGTTATGTGTCTATGTGGATCTATGTGGTCTATTTCTGTTCAGATTGGCAACAGTTCAGATGTGAAGCTTTCTGCTTAGCAATTAATCTACTTTCTAAATTTTTGCCTTGGCTCCTTGTTGAGCAAAAAATGAAAGGATAGAGCTGATCCTTTAGGAGTCAGTTAACAAAACAAAGAAGACTTCCTGTTGTTCAGTGGCCACAATTTTAACTGGGTGAATTTGCTTTATCCTTTGCGTAGAAGAAGGGTATTCAGTGAAATTTTCGGGGATTATTATTGTTGGTTTATGAGCTGTAAACTAGAAGAGTTAACGTAAGTTCATATTAGTATGGCTTCACAGTTGTGGGCCTACAGAGAGATTTAACTGACTCCAAGTCATTCATATATATATATATATATATATATAAATGGGTCTACGCTTACAGACGACAACAAGAATTAACACAGAATAAAACGGAAGGCACAAGAGGGTATTAATTTCTTCCTATGAGTCTGGCTTTCTAATACTGCCCTCAAGAAATGTCTTAAATAAAAAGTCATCCTATGACTATAGAGAAATATAATGAGTAAAAAGTTATCTTATGGCCAGAGTATCTTGTTTTATATGAGAAATCCATGGATGCTCAAATGCTATTTAAATAGAAGCTAAACCAGATAAACTGTCCTTTGCATGAAAAATGACATTAGTTCAACTCGATGGACATGAGTTTGAGCACGCTCTGGGAGTTGGTGATGGACAGGGAAACCTGGCGTGCTGCAGTCCATGGGGTGGCAAAGAGTCGGACACGACAGCAACTGAATTGAACTGAAAATTCTTCCTTATTCTTACTGCATAACTCCCAGTGTTCCATTTCAACTAACAAACCCAACTAACAAACACACTTGCTGACAAGTGTGTTAAATGCAATTAAATTTAAGAAAAGCATTTCATTAAAATTAAAACTATGAAAAATAAAATAAAAAATTAAAACTACGAAAACTATCACAAGAAATCAGAGATCAAAACATTCTATGACTGGTCACCACATAGAAGCTCCATCGGTTTTTCATAAAATCCTTTATAAAGCAACACCTGAAGCCTAACCAAGATCTCTTCTGCTCACTCACATAAATGGTCTCCAAATCAGTCAGTGAGTCTTAATTTGTGGAGCTAATCTGCTACGGAGGCCACCATTCCCAAAAGAAAAATGTCATTTGGGAGGTGAATTAACTTGCATCATTTGTGTTAAAGTCATCTCCAAAATGACCGTTTATAGAAATCATCTGTTAATGATTTCTTCCTTAGCAAGACAACATTTTTTTTCTTTTTTTTTCTTAGTAACATATGCTTGCAAAGTGTTTTAAAGTCATTAGTGATTGTTCATTCAAGTTAGGTCACAATTATATCTTATAGATAGGTGGTGAAATATGAACATACAAGTATTATATTCCAATGTTAAAATTTTTTGCTACAGTTATTGTAGCTTATCACTTTCTTAAAGTATACTTAAAATACCAAACTTCGTTTCATTTAAAGTGACATTGTGCTTCACTAAGATGACTCTTAAAAAGTTCCTCAAACCTAAATGTTAAGTGTGTGTGTGTGTGTATTAGTCGCTCAGTCATGTCCTACTTTGCGACCCCATGGACTGTAGCCTGGCAGGCTCCTCTATCCATGGAATTCTCCAGGCAAGAATATTGGAGTGGGTTGCCATTGCCTTCTCCAAAATGTTGAGTATGATGAAGCAAAGAACAGGAAAAAATGAGAGACATTTTCTTTACTGAAGAAGGAAGAGATAGATAAAATCCTCATTAAAGAAAGAAGAATCACCTTGATAATTAGTTATAATTTCTTACATACAATCTTTTATTTTTATAAACTATTTGAAATCATTAACTCCAGACCCAGTAATAGTGTGGGAATTTAACATTAAAAAACCAAGTAGTCTATTGCCCTAGCAACAAAGATTATTAAGATGATTGCTTATCACCTGCAAACCTTTATACTGTCTCACTTGAAAAAATAAAGCTACCAGTAGAAAGACCAATCTAGAGTTTATATTAGAAATACAGTACTGCATTTATGATTCATCCTCCTAGATCAATATACCTATATATCCGTATCTCTTTCCAATACTGTTATAGTCACTGCATATACTTCCTATTTATGGACAATATTAAAATAGCTTTTAAGAAAAATATATCAGTTTTATATAGTATTATTGAGTGCTTTATATAACTTTAATTCCAAGTGATTGGTTATGAATCCTGGAGGCGGGGTAAATCTTTCAAAATCATCATTAATAATGAATTCTATGAAAGTACAAGAAGTTAAAATTGCAAATTTCTACATAATTAACAAAAAATATTCTTTAATATGATAAAACATATTCTTCTATATTTAAGGAATAACTACATCATCTCTTAAAAATTCAAAACTAATGTGACCTTTTTTTCCCACATATACCTGACGAGGCAATCTGATTTAATTTAATTAACCCTAGAACTGTAATCAGGAACTGGTTTTATTATGACAATTTTTAAACTTTTTTCAACAATTTCTATCCTATAGCTTCAAACTATAGAGAAAAGAATCTCCCTAAAAGTCTAAATATAACTGACTATGAAAAGAAGTATTTGCTGATACCCCGAGGGAAAAAATATGACAGGGCAGTTCTAATAAAAATAACATAAAAAGCAAGAGAAACTGAGGTGTAACAAAATCTTATAGCCTAGGTTTTTTTCTACTACATGGCCTTGCTCTTTTTGTTAAAAAACTGTTTGGACAAAATTCAATCTTTGGAATACCCAATATTGAGTTTTCTAATATAATAATATGAAGAAGAGAGGAGTATTATTGGTAATGGTAGACTGGATCAGCTAAAATCCATAGGATACCAGAATTTGTAAGCCACCCAGACAGGCTCAGTTATTAATTAGGTGTTCCTTTCTGTAATTCCTTCCTGAGTGTGTGTCATTAAAGCCAGATGATTAAAACCTGCAGTACTTAAGGGAGGGGCCTGACAATATTGTCGAGGAATACATTGAGTGAATACTTCCTCCTTCCAAAATGAATACCTTGCATTTTCCTTTTAGTTCTTTTAAGGTGGATTTTGGCTAAGGAGGAAGAAAGAAAGGAATGTCAACAAGACACAAAAACATTTCAGTCTATTGCCATCTTCAAATTATCTCTGAAACTAAGGTGCAATTAGTTTATTCAAGAGTTTATTGCTTTAAAAAAATAGTACATGCTTTCCTATTATCATTTTTTAAAATTCTATGCCCTCTTAGATAAGTGCTTTAGCACAAGCTACCATCCAATAATCTCACTTCTCAAGAACAGTTATGGTCCTGTGTCTTTTCATCTTTACAAAGACAAGTGGCAAACTGTCTTTCAGTGCAAAATCCCCTCTATTACGCTTAATTTTTCTACATGACTTTTAAAAACACAGCTCATAAAACAAACTTAATCTCCTTTAGTAGCTATTCAAAGTTATCTAGTCTTTCCCATTAGTCAGGCCTCTAATTTTAAATTTCAGTAGGTAGTATTCAACCACATTGTCACATTATGTTTAGCAATAGCTATATACTTCTTCTTCAAGTATTTAATCCTTCATTTTTCTTATACTCAATATACTCTTTTTAAAAATCATCCATGCTATGACAAATTTTCCTTGTTTTGTTCGTTGTCATCATTTTCTTGTGGACTAGTGATTTTTACTTCTGGTTTTGGTGGTCTTTGAGAGTCCAAGTCAGCCTAAGGGAAAAATAGATGAAAATAAAGATATTTAGCTCTTTAGTTACAGAGGCAATAAAATTTACAAGGAAAAAAATGACTCAATATTGTCTTTAACTCTTATAAATATTTAATCCTTATAAATAATCCTGTAGAAATACCTCTTCATGTCCACTGCCAGCTCCTTGAGACTTTATTTCCTCATCCACCGCTTCTTGAAGCTCATTATTAACCTGCTCCAGTTCCTCGCCGTTTTCTTCATCGGTCCCTCCGTTCACACGAGCAGCAGAGCCTGCCTGCTCCTCCCTATGACCTGGGATCTCCTCTGCTTGCTCTGGAGCTTCAGGCTCCTCCTGGTCTCTTTCTTCCTCTCCAACTTCACCATTCATTCCTGAGAAGTCTTCCTTCTGTTCCACCTCCTTGTTTTCTTTCTCTCTATCTTCTTCCTCGTCTACTATTTCTGCTGGCCTCTGATGGATCAAAAAAAATTAATGGATAAAGACAGGAAGCGGACCAGAGATTTTTCCATGGCACATTATAATAACATAGTAATTATAGCATGACTGTCAAGTAAAACTTCCGTACGTTTGCACATATACAATATATCCTGTGTAACCTCTACTGAATAGTGATAGATACCACTCTTAGAAATATTTTCTCGTTGAATTCTCACAATGATCCTATAAGGTTAGTAGTATTCCCATTTTACAGGTGAGAAAACTAAGGTACAGGGAGATTAAGTATCTAGGCCAAGATGCCACTGCTTATAAGTGCAAGAGCCAGAATGAGAACAAAGCATGTGACTCCAAAATTAATGTTCTTACTCCCCATGGCAAAGAGAAAATCAAACTATAAGATCCTTGGCCAATGTTTAGTGGAATGTCTGGCCCAGAGGAGGAGATTTAAAAAAAATTATTTGGGGAGAGCTTACCATCCCCACCACTAGTGTTTGGTATGTATTTAAATTTCTAAGTGTGAATGATGCCAAGGATGTGAATCCAGGTTTTCTAAAAAAAAAAATGTGGACAGCTTTCCACATAATGCCTAAGAGAGCTGACTGTATATCTGCAAATACAAAATTTGATTGTCGTGAAGATCCAAAGCCAAGAAACAATAGGTTCTTTCTATAAAAATGCTTAAGTACTTTATAAACTCCAAAGGACTTTTTACTGTTCTTTGGATACATGTCAGTCTGTTTTAAAAGAGAACAAGAGGCAAAATTCCAGAGGCAAGATTTTGGAGAGAGAAAGACCCAGGTTCAAGTCTTGGCCAGGCACTGTCTATTACCCAATTTCTTTGAATTTTAGATTCCCCACTTGTAAAACAAGAATGTAATAAAACTTCCATGGGGAGTAAATAAGTTATATGTAGTACCAAGCAAAGCACTTGGCACTGCATGATCCTAAAAAAATAATAATAATAAAACATTTTCTCATTTGTTGTTCTCATTCTTTCCTGAACCTACCATATTTCTTCATTGCCATAATAAAATAATAGTTTTTTTTTTAAGGATCAGGTAGAAAGAACATAGAATTTATGTTATGACCCCACACCTGCCTCCTTCCAGCTATCTGACATTGAACAGGCCCCTTAATCATCTGGAATCTGGAAAATGAAGGTTTGAGATGCAATAATTCTGACCTCCCTTCTAACCCTGGAAGTCCATTCTCCTCTAACTGCCCAAATTTTTCTTATGAAGTGAAGTGAAAGCCACTCAGTTGTGTCCAACTCATTGCAACCCCATGGACTGTAGCATGTCAGGCTCCTCTGTCCGTGGAATAAATTCACCAGGCCAGAATACTGGAGTGGGTAGCCGTTCCCTTCACCAGGGGATCTTCCCAACCCAGGGATGGAACCCAGGTCTCCCACATTGCAGGTGGATTCTTTACCATCTGAGTCACCAGGGAAGCCCCAAATTCTTCTTATGGGGCTATAAGTAGTCTTCTTATGAGTTACCATAATGTGCTCAGTTTTGGAAGTAAAGAAGGGAGGAAATGGAGCAGAGTAGACTAAAAATTCCGGATAAAATTCAACACATAATTTTGAACAGGGAAAGACATCAAAGAATGCAGAGCAGGGCAGTTAACACATCACGTGATCGCAGGGCAGGCAGAGAGAGCAGTAACCCAAGGTGGGGTGAGGTGGCCTAAGGCCAGAGCTCTGTGCACAGAGATTTCTACAGGATGGCATGAACAGCATTTACAGGTGGAGAACAAAAGACAAGCAGCAAACACACTAAGAGCCAAATGTCACTCTCAGTCCTCATACAGTCATCATTTCCTAAAACCCTCACGGGAACCCTATGAAATAGGCTTCTGATGCCCCTTATATGAATTAGGAAAATGAGAAGTCACTCAATGCTGCCAGCATCACAAAGCAGGTGAATACACAGGGCTAAGGTGGAACCCAAGGCAATCTTGTCCCAAAGTCCTGCATTCTTCCTCACAGTAATAACACAAGCAATTGATAATTTACCTAGTTGCTGCTGTAAGCACACCCAAGGGTACTTTCAGTGGCCAGAAAATATGACACATGCAGCTAACAATAATACTTTTACTGTTTAAAGAATTATTGACCTGAGAACAAAACATTTCTGGATTTCTATTAAAGACCAGTCAATCGAGGGAAGGAACATTATGAAGATTATTAGGCAGAATATGTGAAGCAGGACAGGACAAAATCCGGAAATATTAAAACACCAATAGCCAGTAAGAATAAAATGATTTCTTTGCAAATTATCTCTGAGAATTGAATAGTTGTCTATTAGTCTCCTGGAAAATATAATCTTTACTATGCCTAAACCTAAATTTGCTTTAGGGTTTCCCTGGTGGCTCAGATGGTAAAGAATCAGCCTGCAATGCAGGAAACCAGGGTTCGATCCCTGAGTCAGAAAGATTTTCTGGAGAAAGAAATGGCAACCCATTCCAGTATTCTTGCCTGGGAAATCCCACGGACAGAGGAGTCTGGCGGGCTACAGTCCATGGGATCATAAAGAGTCAGACACGACTTCACCACTAAACAACAACAAAACTTGCCTTATTCAAAACAACTTTGGGTTTTGATTTTAAAGAGAAGTTAACATTTTTTAATACAAAATCTTTAATAATAACAACAGAAAACTCAAATTTTAGTGTAATTATTCAGGAATCTAGATAGGTCCCTTGCTTCTGAGAATATATTACAAGAGCTTGCTAAAGTCTGCTAAGGTGACTACTGCTGTCTCAATGGGGAAAAGTCTGTTTTCCTTTACTGACATCTGGATTTATACCTGCTGCTGCTGCTGCTGCTGAGTCACTTCAGTCGTGTCCGACTCTGTGTGACCCCATAGACGGAAGCCCACCAGGTTCCCCCGTCCCTGGGATTCTCCAGGCAAGAACACTGGAGTGGGTTGCCATTTCCTTCTCCAATGTGTGAAAGTGAAAAGTGAAAGTGAAGTCGCCCAGTCGTGTCCGACCCTTAGCGACCCCGTGGACTGCAGCTTACCAGGCTCCTCCATCCATGGGATTTTCTAGGCAATAGTACTGGAGTGGCTTGCCATTGCCTTCTCCGGGATTGATACCTAAAAGTTGCCAAATGATAGAGGGTTGGTTTCTGGTTTTGAGTTTCTCATCTTACTCCTTTCTTTACTCCCAAATGTATATTCATTTTTTTCCCTTTAATGATAAGAGCTGGACTGTAACATATACTAATCTCCTTTTAAGGACAGAGATACCCAGCCCTAAATTCAGGCTCTGTTCTCTATTATTGTCACCACTACTAACAAGCAGGATTATGTTTTCATCCCATTGTTTCTATTAGACTTTCCCAGCACAGCTATTTTAGTAGTCATCAAAAGAAGCCATATCTGGTTAGCTCAACTTTCAGAAATGCAAGGTTATGGAGCTGAAATACCAATTTGATCAATTTAAATAGGACGATAACATTAGTTAAAAGGCTTATAATCTTTTAAAATATCATGAGTGTAGTACGAAATTTACTATTACTACAACACTACAATTCAGGGCAAAAAAAAAAGAGGAAAAAATGCTTCTATGACAGATCTGTAATGAATAAATGAAAAGCAATCTGCTTTTTGGTGTAATCTCCTTTGAAGCAAGCATTAAATTATTAAAGATGTTTCCAGTGTATACATCAATCAAATCATCCCCAGAAGGAACACTGAGTTTTATACCCATACACACACACACACACGGATAAAATCTATACCATAGTAAGGGCTTGCATAGAAGTAAAAAATTTAAAAATCACTGCTTCTATAAGAGAGTGGGCGTCCATTAACAGACAGCCACATTATATTTTAAGTGTGTTCCCACTCCACCTCATCAAAAAAAAAAAAAAACTTAGCAATTATTTAATTTCCTCAAAATCCCCAGGTTCTCAGCCTCTGCTTGTTTAGCTGAACCTGGCTGACTGCCCAGCTAAACAGGGACAGGCACATCCACCAGACGCCAGTGTCAGCACACTGAACGAGGGTGACCTGGACACGGAGCCCACGTTTCACGCCGCCACTCACCCAAAGAACCCTACAAGATCCAGAGGAGGTTACCAGTTTCAACAGAGGATAGTAGACACAGCAGCAAAGGGGCGGGGTTGAAGGGTTTGGGGAGAAAGAAAGGGAAAAAGGTGTGAGTAAGAAATCACAAGTTCAACTTGAGAAAGTGAAAAGGAGGAGGAAGAGAGACAGGCAGGGAAGAGCCCTTTTTCCCAGGTCCGATCACACTGTCCCTTTTACAGCAAAGGGAAGCAGAGCTCTCATACATGATGTCACCTCTCCTTCCTGCAAGAGCCAATTCTCACGTGATCCCAAGGGACTGTGTTCAGACTTGAAGATCACGAGGCAGGGGTGGGGGGCGGGGGGGCGGTGGGCAGTGGTTCCTAGACAAAATTTCTGCTTACTGATGTCTTCTACAATGGTGATGTCAGTGGTAGTATAAAATATATACTGTGCAAGATGAGACAGCTGTGGTCTGGTGGAAATAATGACCTCACAGAACTGAGTAAGGACCAAATGAGATCATGCACATGAAAGACCAGTATAAACTGGAAAAGCTACATATATATGCATATATATATATAATTACTGTTACCACTCCATTTTTCTTGCACTGAATGGAAGGAGTTGAGAGGCTGTCTGTGAAATAGTATAGTTTAGGCTTTGCACTAATGAAATTGTATTCTAGTGAGTCACTTAGAGCAGTATCCCTTCTAAATCTCATTCACAGTGAAAAGAAACAAAATACAAAAAGACACAGCAGTCATCTTGCTCTTTTTGGTTAAAACAGGTAAAATGCAGGCTGATGTTCAACTTCCAGTCCATTGAGACGGCTAGGTATGATTTTCATAAACTAATCACCCTTGCTTTTAGTTACTTACTTTTATCTCTCCTTCTGAGTTCGCTGTCAGGCACTTTTCACGACAAATTTACCATTCAGTAGCTTCCTTTGTTTCTGAACTCTATTCACTCTTCAAAGTAATACAAATGTGTCAGCAAGAGATACCAAAAAAGGATGACTTCCATAAATTAGTGTGTGCACTTAGGCAATGGACGACTTTTCAGTTATAATGACAAGTCAGCAATAGCCAGTCATTCATCCTGTTCCTTCTACCTTTGCCTGGAAGGATCTACCTTCCCTCTGATAGACCCACCTTCTCTGAAAGCCATCCTTGTCCCCTCAGGCCAGTTGTCAATCCTTACCTGCACCCTCAGAACACCATTCAAACGCTAATCTCAGTGAACTTTTATCCCCTGCTTTGTGTGATATGAAAATAGTGAACATGAATTGTTATCAACTGGATGCCTCAGACAATGCTTGGAATGACTGTGGAATAATGGGGAAATATCAACCTCAGCTTTAGGGAGGACTTCTGGAAGTTTCTAGAAGCAAGGGCTCTTTCTTATTCATCTTTGTGTCCATCACCCCGTTTCCCACAGGACTGTAATTCATTGTCTTGAACTAAACCCAAATGTGCCTCCCACAGATAAAAGCCAGCATAACGTGTGCCAGAAGGGACAAGCAATGGTGACAAGAGTCACGTTTATTGGGCACTCCACCCAGTACCTGATCTTATGTTCCATGCACTTCATATGCATGATCATATTTAAACTCGCTGATAGCGCCCACACGGGATCTCATTGTTGAGATGGCTCATTATGTTGACCTCACAAAGAAAGAATAAAATGATCATTTTAGTGATCTCAAGTGATCCTTGAGACTGACCAAACTGCCCAAACGACATTCTGTTTTCTCACTGGCACCTACCTTCTCAAAGCTACGAGACCACAAGATTCTAGACCTCTGGTTATGTGACCACAGGACTAACGACAGGCTAAAAATTAACCATCCCTTCAGAGAATTTTTCATTGGTGGGGTATAAGAAAGATCCCGTCAGAAAGGAAGGAAACTGTTTCTCCTGAAGGGCCAGTCACCCTCTGGCTTCCCTCTAATAAATTTCCCTTTTCTTGCCTGAATGCCTGGCTAGCTTTCTTTTTTTCTACACTAGCCTTACACTAACCTCACCACCACTTGAGGAAACTGCTATTCTCATCCCAACTTGCAGACAAACTGAAGCATAAAGAGTTAAACTTGTTCAAAACCCCACCAATAGAGACAGAGGGATATGAACACCTTTATGATCACGAGACTGTACTATTTCCCCAAGATAATGTACGGAGCAACCTCCCAAACTCAACACCACGTTAAACAGTTACTTCCAGTCTCATGTCTTCCAAGCCAGTGCTTCTCCATCACCCGGCATCCTGTTAAATGCAGATTCTGAGTCAGCACTTCTAAGCCTCGGCATTTCCAACAGCTCAGGTGCGCTGATGTTGCCGGTCGCTAGAAGGCACTCCAGTTCAGTTGCTTGGTCCAGTCCGACTCTTTGCGACCCCATGGACTGCAGCACGCCAGGCTTCCCTATCCATCACCAACTCCCAGAGCTTACTCAAACTCGTGTCCACTGAGTTGATGATGCCATCCAACCATCTCATCCTTTGTTGTCCCCATCTCCTCCTGCCTCCAATCTTTCCAGCATCAGGGTCTTTTGTAATGAGTCAGTTCTTCGCATCAAGTGGCCAAAGTATTGGAGTTTCAGCTTCAGCATCAGTTCTTCTAATGAATATTTGGAAATGATTTCCTTTAGGATGGACTGGTTGGATCTCCCTGCTGTCCAAGGGACTCTCAAGAATCTTCTCCAATACCACAGTTCAAAAGCATCAATTCTTCAGTGCTCAGCTTTCTTTATAGTCCAATGAGCATTGGACATCCGCACATGACTAATAGAAAAACCGTATCTTTGACTAGAGGGACCTTTGTTGGTAAAGTAATATCTTTGCTTTTTAATATGTTGTCTAGGTTGGTCATAGCTTCTCTTCCAAGGAACTAGCATCTTTTAATTTCATGGCTGCAGTCACCATCTGCAGTGATTTTGGAGCCCAAGAAAATAAAGTATCTCACCGTTTCCATTGTTTCCCCATTCTTTTGCCATGGACTGATGGGACTGGATGCCATGATCTTAGTTTTCTGAGGCTCTAATCCATGTATAACTCAGGCAAGATCATAAATATACCACCATTCCCAGAAGATATCTTTGCTTAAAATTTCTAACTGGAATAATGCCTCACTAGATGAAAACCATATTTTAAGTTAAAAATATCAATTTAATTGAAAACTGGGAGAAAATAGGATTGACTGTTGGTAGTGCTAGTGGTAAAGAATCTGTCTGCCAATGCAGAAAACTCAAGAGACGCAGGTTCGATCCCTAGGTCAGGAAGAACACCTGGAGTAGGAAAGGGCACCCCACTCCAGTATTCTCGCCTGGAGAATTCCATGAGCAGAGGAGTCTGGCGGGCTACAGTCCATGGGGCTGCAAAGAAACGGACACGACTGAGCGTCTAAGCACAGCACTGTTGACAGAATAATGTTCAGCCATAAAGACAGCTCTGCAAGATTTATTCTAATTACATCACCCTGCCACTCTTTCTTAAGAGTCACTTTATAAAAAAGAAACACATCATTGCCAAGGCAATAAACTAGGAAGATATTTTTACCTACACTTAAAGGTCTTCTCCCTTGGTGCTTATGTCGAACTTTAGCCAATTTGTGACTAAAATTTGAAGAGAACAGTTTTCAGGTAGATACTGAAAACGGCTCCATCCTGACCTTTCAAGAATAGCTCATGCCTATGACTAATTGTGTGATACTGTATTCTGCATAAAGCACAATTCTTACGTTTCACTGGAGTCAAGAAAAGGTATTCGTTATACCTCACCCTCTACACTCACTAAACTAATATACATAATGATTGCACAAATCATGCAGATAAATTTCAGTCTCACAGTCTCACTGACATCAAGAACATCCAGGGTGCAGCTAGATTAATGGACATATTATACATATATGGACAGTTACAGAAAACACATACCCTTAAACATAGAGGTTTTTGTAAGTTGAGACTTTTACCTTTTTAAAATCACGTTATTTATCATAAACAATTGCTCTTAATAGTTACTAGAAAAGTTATACTAGATTTTCCCCTTAACATGACACCAGTGTTGATATTCCAAGTGCCTTTTTGCCTGCATTTGCCTATATGCATAGCTGATTATTTATTTTGTAAGAGCCCATCCTGAGAAAATGGTTGATTTGTATGGCAAGACAGAAGAGGTCTGGTAGTTATTATTGCTGGCTGCATCCAAGCACGGATAGCTCAGGGGAAACCATAAGTATTCAGGTTTTCTAGATAATATGCGTTCAGCTACAAAGGTTAACTTAAGATTCCTGAGTGGTAAGAGGAAAGAAGATGGAATATGGAAATCATATGGAAATAAGCCACAAAATATAGGAAGCATCAATTACTTGGAAGGCATTTTCATAGACAGATGGGGCTGCTTAGCTAACTTACACTTTAAACTCACATCACACCTTTGACTTAACCATGCCATCAAAAATTAGAAATGGGAAAAGGATCTAAATAGCACCTACAGCTGATGTCCCACCCACTTTAGAAATAAATGTTGATTTTATGCAGAGTACATCATGAGGAACGCTGGGCTGGAAGAAGCACAAGTTGGAATCAAGATTGCTGGGAGAAATATCAATAACCTCAGATATGCAGATGACACTACCCTTATGGCAGAAAGTGAAGAGGAACTCAAAAGCCTCTTGATGAAAGTGAAAGAGGAGAGTGAAAAGGTTGGCTTGAAGCTCAACATTCAGAAAACAAAGATCATGGCATCTGGTCCCATCACTTCATGGGAAATAGATGGAAAAACAGTGGAAACAGTGTCAGACTTTATTTTGGGGGGCTCCAAAATCACTGCAGATGCTGATTGCAGCCAGGAAATTAAAAGACGCTTACTCCTTGGAAGGAAAGTTATGATCAACCTTGATAATATATTAAAAAGCAGAGACATTACTTTGCCAACAAAGGCCCGTCTAGTCAAGGCAATGGTTTTTCCCGTGGTCATGTATGGATGTGAGAGTTGGACTGTGAAGAAAGCTGATCGCCAAAGAATTGATGCTTTTGAACTGTGGTGTTGGAGAAGACTCTTGAGAGTCCCTTGTACCGCAAGGAGATCCAACCAGTCCATTCTAAGGGAGATCGATCCTGGGTGTTCATTGGAGGGACTGATGCTGAAGCTGAAACTCCAATACTTTGGCCACCTCATGCGACGAGTTGACTCACTGGAAAAGGCTCTGATGCTGTGAAAGGTTGGGGGCGGGAGGAGAAGGGGACGACCGAGAATGAGATGGCTGGATGGCATCACCGACTCTGTGGACATGAGTTTGAGTGAACTCCGGGAGTTGGTGATGGACAGGGAGGCCTGGTGTGCTGTGATTCATGGGGTCGCAAAGAGTCGGACACGACTGAGTGACTGAACTGAACTGAACTGATATCAGAATTCTCCAAGAAATGTATTTGAAAGTTTAAAACCCTTGCTATCTGAGGTAACAGCACAAGCTAGAAGTTTCCAGGCAAGAGAGCCTACCTAACCACCCAAACACCCTGTCCATTCTTGCCTATCATTCCTGCTCCATCCTTGAAACATCCTAGACCTAAAAACTGGAGCTCATAACACTACCCCAGTAAAAATACCACCTTAGATGTTCATTTCTCAGTGTAACATTTGCTACATTTGAAATTTGGGAGTAGGATTTGTTATAGGTGTTTCTGTGGATTTGATGGCAGAATTCAGGCAGAGATGTTGAAAGTAAAGAAGTTACTGCACTTGTTTTATTTCTATTCCCATGGAGACTAAAATCATCTCCTACCCAAGCTGAATGAGGTGTTTGGAAATAATCAGTTTCAATTTTTCATGACAGCAAAGTACTGCTTCCTGTTTTCGGCTTTCAGAGGCTTACTTTCACAAGGTGGGGGAAAATGGTTTGGATGTGGTTTGAAGTATAATGACCTACAAAAAAATAAGTGGTTCTATTCATAGACGTGACACTGTAAGGACACGGAGAGGGAATGTTTGGCCTGGCCACCTGCTGACAGCTGACTAGCCTAGGCCCATTGAACTCCACAAGGGTCCAGACACTCATAGGAGAAGATATAATACTTTGAAAATTTATGTTTAGCTATTTAGTCATCTTGGAAAAAAACCTTCCCCATTAAGTTTTCTCACTTTGCAAGTAAATGTTATCTTCTTTCACTTGCATCAGAAATTCCTGAAGGCTACATTTTAATGTTTTAACGCCATTCCTATAAATTAATCGACCAAGGGGATGTCACACAAAGCCTCGATGATTATGCACAGGAAAGTTTAGAAGCCAGAGCATCCTCATCTTAACTCTTCCTGCAGCGTGACACACTTGCAGCACCAAATAGGAATACAATTCACTAAGAGGAGGTTGACGTGAAGCTGAAAAGGCCATTTGCATACAATTCCTTTCATTTCAAGGAAGACAGCGGAGGCCGAGCAGCCCGCCACTCACATGGAACCTGTTTCCATTTGTGAGATACTTCAGTTCAGCTCAGTCGTTCAGTCATGTCCAACTTTTTGCGACCCCAAGGACTGCAGCATGCCAGTCCTCCCTCTGAGGGAGGGAGGGACCATGCCAGTCCTCCCAGGCCTCCCTGTCCAACACCAACTCCCGGAGTTTACTCAAACTCATGTCCATTGAGGCGGTGATGCCGTCCAATCATCTCATCGTCTGTCGTCCCCTTCTCCTCCTGCCTTCAATCTTTCCCAGCATCGGGTTCTTTTCAAATGAGTCAGTCCTTCGCATCAGGTGGCCAAAGTATTGGAGTTTCAGCTTCAGCATCAGTCCTTCCAATGAATATTTGGAACTGATTTCCTTTAGAATGAACTGGTTGGATCTCCTTGCTGTCCAAGGGACTCTCAAGAGCCTTCTCCAATACCACAGTTCAAAAGCATCAGTTCTTCAGCGCTCAGCTTTCTTTAGAGTCCAACTCTCACATCCATACATGACCACTGGAAAAACCATAGCCTTGATAAGATGGACCTTTGTTGGCTAAGTAATGTCTCTGTGTTTTAATATGCTGTCTAGGTTGGTCATAACTTTTCTTTCAAGGAGTAAGCATCTTTTAATTTCATGGCTGCAGTCACCAACTGCAGTGATTTTGGAGCCCACAAAAATAAAGTCTGTCACTGTTTCCACTGTTTCCCCATCTATTTGCCATGAAGTGATGGGACCAGATGCCATGATCTTAGTTTTCTGAATGTTGAGTTTTAAACCAACTTTTTCACTCTCCTCTTTCAGTTTCATCAAGAGGCTCTTTAGTTCTTCTTCACTTTCTGCCATAACTGTGGTGTCATCTGCATATCTGAGGTTATTGATATTTCTCCCAGCAATCTTGATTCCAGCTTGTGCTTTAACCAGTCCAGTGTTTCTCATGATGTACTCTGCATATAAGTTAAATAAGCAGGGTGACAATATACAGCCTTGACGTACTCCTTTCCCAATTTGGAACCAGTCTGTTGTTCCACGTCCCATTCTAACTGTTGCTCCTTGAACTGCATACAGATTTCTCAGGAGGCAGGTCAGGTGGTCTGGTATGACCATCTCTTTCAGAATTTTCCAGTTTATTGTGATCCACACAGTCAAAGGATTTGGCAAGTCAATAAAGCAGAAGTAGATGTTTTACTGGAACTCTCTTGCTTTTTGGATGATCCAATGGATGTTGGCAATTTGATCTCTGACTCCTCTGCCTTTTCTAAATCCAGCTTGAACATCTGGAAGTTCATGGTTCACAGACTGCTGAAGCCTGGCTTGGAGAATTTTGAGCATTACTTTGCTAGCATGTGAGATGAGTGCAATTGTGCAGTAGTTTGAGCATTCATTGGCATTGCCTTTCTTTGGGATTGGAATGAAATAGAAGCCCCTTATCTCCCAGCTTCTGTTCCTTGAGGTGTCCATATAGAACATCAAACCATGTAGGTAGGCCCCCCACCTATGCCCCCAGCAGATTGTGTCTGTGTGGGGAAATGGCTTTTCCTACTACAGTATGGGGCTTTGTTTCTTCCACGGCAAAGAAAGAAGTCAAGACCGGCCTCCCGTCTAGTTCTCAACATGTTATAATTCTTATTTTAATATTGTAGTTCATGTGAGCATGCTCAGTCGCTCAACCATGTCTGACTCTTTGTGACCACATGGACTATACCTGTCAGGTTCCTTTGTCCTTGGAATTCTCCAAGCAAGAATACTGGAGTGGGTTGCCAATTCTTCCTCCAGGGGATCTTCCCAACCCAGGGATTGAACCTGCCTCTCTTCCGTCTCCTGCATTGGCAGGCAGATTCCTTGCCACTGAGCCACCTGGGAAGCCCTTATTTTAATATATTAGTCCTGAATATTCATCGGAAGGACTGATGCTGAAACTGAAACTCCAATACTTTGGCCATCCCTTGCGAAGAACTGAGTCCTTGAAAAAGACCCTGATGCCAGGAAAGACTGAAGGCAGGAGGAGACGGGGACAACACAGGATGAGATGGTTGGATGGCATCACCAACTCGATGGGCATGAGCTGGAGCAAGTTCCAGGAGTTGGTGATGGACAGGGAGGCCTGGCGTGCTGCAGTCCATGGGGTCGCAAAGTCAGACGCGACTGAGCGACTGAACTGACTGACCAAAAAGTTCATTTAGGTTTTTCTATAACATCTTAAGGAATGAATAAACACATTTCACTGAAACAGATTTAGGGGTCTGGTCAAAAGCAACCGCCTTCTTCCTCTTTATGTGTGTTTTATGGCATGTGAACAGGTAGCAGAAACAAGCTCTCCACTGACCTTATCATTCATAAGAGAAGCTGTAAGTGACTGCTGATTCTCTAGAAGGGACAAATCTATGTCAATGGGCATAGTTGGACTTCAAACCTCCTATTTCTGGTGATAGCTTCTCGGCTGCAGATTCTTTAAAATGCCATTGTGTTCTGTGTGTGAGGCTCATGCATCACAAACTCAAATGCCCCCACGGGTTGGGCAAATAACATAAATGTGTAATTCAGGACAGGCGTGAGGTAATAGGGAGTGCTGAGACCTGTGGTTAACAGAAGAGTACCCAGGGCTTCCCAGGTGGCTCAGGGGTAAAGAATCTGCCTGCCAATGTAGGAGATATGGGTTCAATTCTTGGGCCGGGAAGATCTTACATGCCACAGAGTAACTAAGCCCGTTACAATGTACCACAGACATTGAGCCTGTGCTCTAGAGCCTGGGAACCACAAGACTGAGCCCACGAGTCACAACTACTGGAGCCCACATGCCCTAGAGCTCATGATCCGCAAGAGAAATCACTACGATGAGAAGCCCGCGTATCACAGCTAGAGAGTAGGCCCTGACTCGCCACAACTAGAGATAAACCCATGCAGAAACAAAGACCCAGTACAGCCAAAAATAGACAAATAAAGAATTTTTTAAAAATAGAGAGAGAGACAGAGCATACAAGGCCCACGAAGGAGATTCTATATTATAAGCCTTGTGCCAGCCAAAAAGATTCTCTCATAGGAGCTTGGTCACAGGCTGCCAGTTTGTCATCCTTGGTGCAGAGAGTATGAAGACAGTTTATTTTCACAGTGATGAATTAGTGTGAAAGTGATTTCTGGTTAAACACAGCAGATTGAACAAATGTGTGGGGTTTTTTCCTTAGCTGTCTTCTGATTCCCGTCTAAAATTTAGGTAAGGAAAATTTTTAAAGGGACGAACCTCTAGGGACACAGGAGCCTGAAAAGGAAATAACAGCCCCCAAACCTGGGAAACTGTCAAGCCAGTGGATATGGGGCCAATAACAACAGAAAGAGGAAGCTAAAACTTGAGTCTGTTGGAAGGGAAGGAGAGCCAAGAAGTAAGCTTTGCATGTTGGAAAAAACTGTAGAAGGGATTGGAGGCACCATCCATCTCTGAAAGAAGAGGCATAACGTGTAACTAGAAACAGGTGGATTGGCTTAGAGTCTTTAAAAGAAGGAGGTAGGCTTCCAAGATACCCTTTCTGCCCCTGGAGAAATAAAGGAAACTTAGTCTTTAAAGATGCTGAACCATAAAGAAGCTGGACTCAAGCATAGTGAGAACAAAGGCACCAAACTGAAACTCAGAAGAATAAATCTCTCTACTTAAACAGTCTTTTACTTAAGGTATCCATGCCTCCTTCCCACAGTCAGATCCCAAAATGCTCACAGCCAAGCTTACACCATCATGACAAGAGATTGAAAGATTCTACTTAACAGAAACAGACAACCCAAAGGAATAACACAGATACTGAAAGCTGGACGTATGCCAATGAAATATAGCAAAATCAACCATAGAATGAAACTTCATTATCTTGATGAGCTCTGCCAATGCACACAGAGTTCCCTAAATTAAACCAAACAGAGTTTAGTTGCTTCACTCTAAACTCTAACCAAACATACACCTTAATTTTTACAATGATATGTGTCAAATATATTGCAATTTTTAAACAGTCTAACCAGACAGCCAAGGAGAACCTCTAACATGGGAACAGAGATCACGAAGGTAGAAAGAAATAAGAGGGAAAAAAAAGAAATAAACATAGTTCAGGAAAAGAAAGTTTAAAATACTAGATTAATCCGCGACCCCATGAATCACAGCACGCCAGGCCTCCCTGTCCATCACCAACTCCCAGAGTTCACTCAAACTCATGTCCATTAGGATGCTATAAAAAGGAACAGTCCCAGAATATGAAAGAGTTCTTAAAAATTAAAAATACAATGGCTTGAAAAAAAATCAATAGAAGGAAAATAAATTCTGAAGCTTGTTGATTTTTTTTTAAGTTGAGAAAATAGAAAAAAAAATTCATAAAGACATAGACTGTGAAGAAGGCTGATCGCCGAAGAATTGATGCTTTTGAACTGTGGTGCTGGAGAAGACTCTTGAGAGTCCCTTGTACTGCAAGGAGATCCAACCAGTCCATTCTAGAGGAGATCAATCCTGGGTGTTCATTGGAAGGACTGATGCTAAAGCTAAAACTCCAATACTTTGGCCACCTCATGCGACGAGTTGACTCACTGGAAAAGACTCTGATGCTGGGAGGGATTGTGGGCGGGAGGAGACGGGGAGGACAGAGAATGAGATGGCTGGATGGTATCACCGACTCTATGGACATGAGTTTGGGTGAACTCCGGGAGTTGGTGATGGACAGGGAGGCCTGGCGTGCTGTGATTCATGGGGTCGCAAAGAGTCGGACACGACTGAGCGACTGAACTGAATTGACGGATACCCAAATACCTGGAGCTCCAGAAGAAAGGTAGAGAAGTGGAGAGGAGAACATTACCTGAGAAACATTTTTTTCCATAACTGAAAAATTAACATTTTCAGAATAAAACAGCTCATTAAGTACCCAGTCCAATAAATAAAAAGACCTGCACCAAAGCACGTAACTGAAAATTTTCAGAACACCAAGAACAAAGAAAAGAGTTTAAAAGCTTCCAGAGATAGAAAAAGGATTATTTATAGAAGCCCAGGAAACAGAATGCCATCAGACTTCCCAACCATTCTAGATGGGAAGGACAGTTGAGCAACACTCTCAGGATTCTGAGAGAAGCTATGTCTAACCTAGAATTTTATATCTAGTCCTGCTTGCAAGCAAGTTTGAGTAAAGAAAAAAAAAAAGACATTTTCAGACATGCAGGATCTCAAGAAATGACAGTGCCTCCCGTGAAGCTTTTCCCAGGCAGCTGCTAGAGGTGAGCACCACAAAACCAGCAAAGGTGTGGCCAAAAGGAAGATGCAGAACCTAATAGGGAATCCACACCCTGGAGAAGCAAAAGAACTTCCCAAAATAATGGGGAAGAAAAATACCCGGAGAATTCAAAAAACTAGATCCAAAAACCAGCTAACCAGCCTGATGACTGAGGCAGATGACTGAAGGGCTTGAGGAAAAGACAAACTTGAGATTTATTTATTATTGTCACTGTGTACCAGTCCTGGTAGTTTGCAGATGGCTTGGAAATAGCTACACAGATGACAAAACTAATCAAATGAAAACTTAGAAAACTAAGAAAAAAATTTTTTTAAAAACATAGGCAATTACTAAAATAAGGAGGAGAAAAAAATATTACACAAGAAAGAAAAAGTGACTCTCCTATATGGCTCAGCCAAAATAATACTTCCAGAGTAAAATTAATGTGCAGATAGAACACTGATTTGGGAAAAAAATTATTTTAAAACTAGAATGTAAAGAAAGAGCAAGAAAGGTGTGTGTGTGAATATGGCCTGATTTGATGGGGAGAGGGGGGAGGCAGCGGTGTGTGTGAATATGGCCTGATTTGATGGGGAGAGGGGGGAGGCAGGGGTTGGTAAGAGATCTAAATAATTATCTTCCATCATCATTACAGGTAAAATTAATAAATAATATCTAAATTTGAAAAGTAAAATAAGATATTTAAGATGTCACCAATTAAAAGGATCTCCATTATGTCTTAGAATTTTTAAATGCCAATTAAACTATGACATGTCATCACTTGTAAGGCTCAAAGATCTCAGAGGAATTAAAATAGAGTGAGGAGAACATGTGGTTTAGAAACATATTCCATGAGAAATAGCTAATAGCTCAAATCAGATCTGTAGAGCAGGAATCCAGGTGGGAAAGGCTGGGGCAAGTGGTTGCTATTTTTGTCATAATTTTTGTTAGATTGGTTGATTTTTTAGAAGGGTATATGTGCAACTTTGTTATTAAGGATTTATTAAGTTTTAAATCAGTCAATAAGAAAACAGTATATATCAAAACTCCAATTAAAAAAAGAAAGCTTTCACTGCTCCTGGGTTCATGATGCTGGCTTAAATGTCATTTAAAGAAACTATTTACCATAAAAAAAAAAAATCTTGCAATTCTCATTTTGTTACTGGTTTTAGTGGTTTTAGTTGCTAAGTTGTGTCTGACTCTTGCAACCCCACGGACAGTAGCCTGCCAGGCTCCTCTGTCCAAGGGATTCTCTAGGCACAAAAACTGGAGTGGGCTGCCATTTTCTTACTCAAAATCTACTACAAATGGATGGAAAATGCTATGAAACAATCCAAAGACCACTCTTAACTTACTATCTACATTTTCTGCTCTCTTTTCTCAAACGGCACAAAATCCAAAATATAATTGCTTCTCGCCCTATTTTATAGGTATTTATTTGCCTGTGTCTTTGAGATGGTGGCTTCTCCTGCCTGATCTTTACCTACTAGAGACAGTTTACTTATCTATAATGGAACAGTCTCATTTCTTGCCTCCTTAGCTTGGAAAAGCATCAGTTTATAAATGGAGCACATTGACACATATGTCATCAATGCTAAGGGACACAACCACAGGTACTGGTTAATCAGGCACTTGCTTCACTGCTTATGGGAAACCAAATTGATTTGCAATGTGCATGCAAAAAATTATTTTTTAAAAGAGTATTTTATTCTTATAGACCTAAACTCCTCCCTGAGAAAAGAAGTTGGTTTTGGCCTCCCCAAATCCATGAAAGAATGTGATATTCCTCAGTTTCTCACCAGTTTGGCAGCATTAGATCCAGGATTGTTAACTTGTCGCTAAAAAAAATTAGGCATCTAGACCTTGGGACAGAGCTCAAACATGGATTTAGCTGAAATTAGTACACAACGGCCCATTACACACACTTAAACACACAAACACAAAGCCAGATGGGATGTAGAGGCTGTAAGAGATCTAAAATTTTACCACACTTAACAAGCTGACACATTAGCCTGCCATCTTTCCATGGATGCTGGCAGAAGACAAGAGACTACTGGCTCAGAGACAAAGGACTTTACTGCTCACAGCAACAGCAGTAGCCAGAGGACTGGCATTTGTACCTACTGCCCAAGGCTCCGTTCCCACAGGGCATTGTGAAGGGGGCAATACACACGGTGGCTTGCATTACAGCAGAAGAACCCCAAGCTTAGGAATCCAAATCATTTTTTCCAAATATTTTTATTGTCATGAAACAAACATAACATAAAAGTTTACCATTGTAACTAGTTTTCAGCATACAATTCAATGGCTGCTGCTGCTGCTAAGTCACTTCAGTCATGTCTGATTCTGTGCAACCGCATAGATGGCAGCCAACCAGGTTCCTCCATCCCTGGAACTCTCCAGTCAAGAACACTGGAGTGGGTTGCCATTTCCTTCTCCAATGCATGAAAGTGAAAAGTGAAAGTGAAGTCGCTCAGTTGTGTCTGACTCATAGCGACCCCATGGACTGCAGCCTACCAGGCTCCTCCACCCATGGGATTTTCCAGGCAAGAGTACTGGAGTGGGTTGCCATTGCCTTCTCCCAATTCAATGGCGCCACATCTTTTATAATGGATAGTAAACCTGCCTGACCTTTGCACTATAGGGAGGTATTATCTTTATTAAACTGAACCACAAACAAACCTAGCCTTTGCTCCAAATCAGAATTTTTTAATCTCAGCACTGTTGACATTTTGAACCGGATACTTCTTTGTTGTGAGGACAGTCAAGTTTGAGGAATTACAAGATACTGAGCAGATTCCTTGCACACCACCCACTAGAGCTCAGTAGCACTCGATCATTTACAATGAGCAAAAATGTGCCCAGAAATCGCCAAATGTCCCCTTGGAAGCAAATCACCTTCAGTTGAGAATGACTGTTCCAGAGGAATTCACTATCTGCGTTTGGAGGCTGTTCACCAGGCAAATATCCTTGATAAAGCAGTTCCGACCAAAGGCAATCTGTGCCTCAACTCACAAAACATGCAGAAACACTCAACAGAGGCCTTAATCCTTACTTCTGAAACTAGATCTGTTTTTCAGACATGTATAAAGTACTTGGCCAATTTACACTTGATATTTACACACACACACACACACACACCCTTCTTCGTGGTCCTGTGACTAAAGTTACAACACGAACCATTGAGATGATGAGAAACAAGTCCAAAGAAATTAAGCAGGTATGGCCCAAAAGGAAATATGCTGCTGTGCGGTGCTTAGTCATGTCCAAATCTTTAAGACCTCATAGATGGTAGCCTGCCAGGCTCCTCTATCCATGGGGATTCTCCAGGGAAGAATACTGGAGTGGGTTGCCACACCCTCCTCCAAGGGAACTTCGCAACCCAGGGATCAAATCCAGGTCTCCCTCACTGCAGGGAGATTCTTTACCGTCTGAGCCACCAGGGAAACCCAAGAATACTGGAGTGGGTAGCCTATCCCTTCTCCAGGGAATCTCCCCAACCCAGGAATTGAACCAGGGTCTCCTGCATTGCAGGTGGATTCTTTACCAGTTGAGTTACCAGGGAGGCCCCAAAAGGAAACAGCTGAGCCCAGGAGTATATGATGGATATTTCCTTTCTTATGCAAGAATTTTCCCTTCCTTGAGTTAATAACTGACTTTTTGCAGGGAGGAGGGCATTTAATACTCTTCCCCCAAATCACTTCCGTGCTTTGAAGTTAGACCTGGATACAAATCCCAATTCTTCTACTTAACAGTACAACTGATGAGCAAGTAATTCTACCTGTAGGAGCTTACTTTTCATATATAAGGTGGGGGTGATAAGACCTACCTTACAGGGTTGTCATCACAATTCTATGAGCTAAAAGTGCCCAGTACAGTGCCTGGCACTCAGTAAGTACTGAATAAATTGTAGTTATTGCTTCACGAACATCACCATTAGGGCAGGTCCTCGGCATCCCTGGTGACTCAGATGGTAAAGAATCTGCCTGCAATGCAGGAGACCGGAGTTTGGGAAGATCCCTATGTAGGGAAGATTCCCTAGAGAAGAAAATAGTAACCCACCCCAGTATTCTTGCCTGAAAAATCCCATGGAGAGAGGAGCCTGGCAGGCTACAGGACATGGGGTTGCAAAGAGTCAGACACGATGGAATGACTAACACTTCCACTTTTCTCTTTTCTGTTTTTACTTATGATCAGCTTTCCACTAATGTCCCCACACTCTCACTTGGTTTTCCACAGTATTTATGACACAGCTGCTTAGAGCAAAGATTACCAGGCCACAGAGAGAATGACTCTAAGACCTGACTTCATAAGCATCTCGTGCCAGCCCCCTGAGCTAGACAATCCTAGCTCCATTACCAATAGGTTCAAAGAAATACCTAAATGGGTCAAAACCTACTCTGACCTTTTGTTCCCTGGTTTTCTTTTCTTCAAACTGACATCAATTTGTTGAAACTGCCCAGCCTTTAGCAATCTGTTTAATCAATCTCTCTTGCATACTTGTATTTTAATAGGCTAGCATTCTTGCGTCAAATAAGAAATCAAGCTCTGCGGACTTTTTCTAAGGCTGTTCAAGTATCTCCGAGATCAATTTCCCCTATATCCCCTCCTCTTTCCGGTGATCATCCAACTCACAAGCAAAGAAATACCTATCACAGATTACAAAACTTAAGTGATTAACAGAGAGATCTCCCTTCCATAATAATGCTATGACTTTCCCTTGATATTTGGCATTTTTGACTCTCGAATATAAATTAGTCTTGGTTCCCACTGCTATTAGGTGTTGTATATACGTGATGATTCCTCTTCTTTGTCTTAAAATATAATATTTAATTATACCTTCACCAAAGACTTAAAATCCCAGTTTCCCTCAGGGAAAAATACCTACAATGGGAGTTTATGAAAAATTGTTAGTTGTAGCTAATCCTGGGTAATAAATTGGATTTTGGAAATCTGTGTGATTTTTAACACACTAAGCTTTTCACCAGGAAGGCGACACTTACAGAAAAAATGCCTTTGGAATAATCAGGCAGTAACTTCACTGCTGCAATGTTAAGACAAATACAACTGAGAACATCATCTATGGAATTTGTTGGATTGTGAAATTTGCTCTTTGAAAAGGAAACATCAGCTATTAGTCAGAGAACAAGCGGCAATTTCTGGTGATTTTGTATTCCCTTGAGCCTGGGATTATGAATTCCCCCTCCTCACTTAAATTCCAATCCTCCACTTAGAATTGTAAGGAACCTGACTGAATTGTATTAAAAAGCCTAAATGACTTTTATTTCTTGTGTCATTTAGCCAGAAAGAATACTACTTAGTCTCTTCTCTAAGAACATGCGTGTAGACACACACACACACACACACACTTCTACAGCACAGTGTTCCACTGGCCGAAAAAGGAAATCAGTACACACTTAGCAAATATTTGAGCTGCATTTATGTAAGCAATTCCTTCACGAAAAACAAATTCCAACCGTAGCCATTTCAAGGACCCTGAAGGAGAAAAGACAACAGCACTTTCAAACTGCTGTTCTAAATGGAGGACTTTTTTTCTAGATAAAACCCCAAGCCAATACTCTTTGTATCAAACCTTCTCCCTGTATTTCTCATACCTGATTCCAACCCACCTCATTCTTCACTGCTGTTTATTATATACCATTTTCTGTAATAAAGACTGCCCTAATGGCTCCTCTTTGTAGGAATAATAGGAAAAACTGAAGGTGTTTTATTTTTAAGGTCATTCAGTCACATAGCTAGCACCTGAGAAGGTTTAACTTCTTGAACAGCATCCCACAAAACTTGAAAGAAAATGGTAGTCATTGGTTCACACGTCTTTTTAAAGGCATGGTGGCTACCTGGTCCACTGGAATCTCAACTTGAGTGTCTTCATCTTCTTGGACTTCAGCTGCCCCCCGCGTTTCTGATCTCTCCTCTCCGGCTTTGAAAATGCCTTCATCTATAATTTGAGACAAATACACAGTGAAAATCAAAATCCAATTGTGACATCATGTGGCTGAATGTTGAAATTACAATCAAATTACTAATGAAGATTCTTTTTTATAGGTATTCTGGTTCCCCTCGTATTGGTAAGATTTTTGTAGCCCCCAATTCTTCTAGATTTTCACTGGGGAAAGGTTCAGTGACCAAAGCAAGGCTGACCCAGAGGAGCAGGGCTGTGTCCCAGCCTCCCCTTCACCTTCTGGTACTGATTAAAACAACACAATCCTGCACAGATATTTAGAAGGGCAAGATTTCCCACCTATTTTCTCTTTTCTCTCCTTCTAGCCATGAAGCAATGATGATGCTTGGTGCTTGAAAATACCACTTTTAACAATTTGCCTTTCCCAAAAGAATGCTATACACTGAAAACAATATATTAGAACAATTCTCTCCATTCTCAGTAACATCAAAAATATTTTTACTGCAACAGAATCAGAGCTAATTCCATATCTCACACAAATCAATCTTTTATTTTGAAGGTTTCCACAGGATTTTCACAACATATGTCTTAAAATCCTTAACTGTAAAACATAACCCAAATCTTTAAGATGTTAGGCTAAGCTCCTTCGATTTGTTCTCCTATGGAAAGCAATAAGGACTGTTCTCCATATTTGAAGTCATTTCAACGTCTTCCCTCTGTCTTCTCTTCTCCAGGCCAAGTAATCAAAGAATCACAGGACCATTTGCCGTTCTGTTTGCCTCAGCACAGGTCTAATGCTTCAGTCATTCTGACAGATGTTTTCCCTGCCCAGTCATTTAAAATCTCCAGGGATGGAGATCCCACCTCCTTCTCTGATAATCTATCGTAGCATGTGATTACCCTTACAGTCTAGAAAATGTTTTCATCTTTTGTCTTAAAACCCCTTCTACTTCTCAAATGGAAACTTGTCTCTCAGAGCACAAATGTTTAACACATTCCACGTGATATTTCATACACTGTTCAAGTTGTGAAGTCACTCTTCATAAAGCATAAAGTACAACTTTACATTCACTGAAGCTCAATTATATGTGAGACACAATAGGAGCCAACGCGGCCATATAAGATATAAATGAGATTTAGATTTCTTTCAATTTGCTTACAGACTAATGAGCAGACAGAAATATATACACATCATCAGTAAAGTGCCCTGATGTAAGAGGAATAAGGTTTATAATAGAGCCCTGTGGAAGCTTAGGAGGTACAGCCAAGTGAGAAAGGAAGAAAGGAAGGGAGAGAGGAAATATAACCAAACTCAAGTCCTTTTCATTTCTGCTAGAGAAACCATTTTCCTTTTTAATTACTTCTCTACCATCCTTTTTTAAAACCAGGAACAACAGAGCTGCCCTCAAAGCTGATTGGACATGTTAGATTAATTCACATAGATTAATTCATTTTTTATTGAAGTATAGTTAATTTACAATGGTGTGTTAGTTTCAAGTATACAACAAAGTGATTCAGTTACACGCACACATGTATATATTATTTTCCATATTTTTCCATTGTAGGTTATTATATTGAATATAGTTCCCTGTGCTATACATAGGTCCCTGTTTATCTATTTTATGTATCAGTTCAGTTCAGTCACTCAGTCATGTCTGACTCTTTGCAACCCCATGGACTGCAGCACGCCAGGTTTCCCTGTCCATCACTAACTCCCAGAGCTTGCTCAAACTCATGTCCATCAAATCAGTGATGTCATCCAACCATCTCATCCTCTGTTGTCCCCTTCTCCTCCTGCCTTCAATCTTCCCCAAAATTAGGATTTTTTCTAAAGAACCAGTTTTTCTCATCAGGTGGCCAAAGTATAGGAGCTTCAGTCTCAGCATCAGTCCTTCCAATGAATATTCAGGACGATTTCCTTTAGGATTGACTTGTTTGATCTCCTTGCAGTGATCAATACTATTATTGGTAGTGTATATACGCTAATCTCAAACTCCTGATTTATCTCCCCCTACCCAGTTGCTATCCTCTTTGGTAAGCATAAGTTTGCTGTTTTTGTGTGTGTTTATCTGTGAGTCTGTTTCTTTTTTGTAAATAAATTCATTTGGATCATATTTTAGATTCCACGTATAAGTGATATCATGTGATATTTGTCTTTGTTTGACTTAATTGGTCTAGCAGTTATGTCCTGACTCGATCGAATCTTAGGACTGAAAATGTAGATCCAAAACGAAATTGCAGCTCAGCATAACAGAAGAAAGAATACAGAAAAACAAAACAGAAAATGTGGTGATATTCTCATGTACTGATGTTTAGCCTGGAGTAAATGCAGAAAGTTTTGGTCACAAGCTCAACAAAGAAATTCTTGAGCTAAGAGAAGTACAGGGAAGGACACTTCAAGAGGCAAGGAAAATAGCTTATAATTATTCTGTCCATAAAGAAGAGAAGTGAAAGGGAGTAATCCCCGTATATAAAATTGGAGTCAACAAGGAGAGGGTAAGCGGATATTTGTCTCTCCATCAAATTCTGGAACATGAAACTCAACAAAATAATAAATACTACATTGATGGTAGAAGACATTAATCAAATGAAAGACAAATAAATTCCCCTTTACTCACTTGTGGAGTTCATAATTCTGAGAATGTATAGAGGCAGAATAAACTAATTTTAAGTAGGGCTGCACATTTTATCAAACATTATCTCCAAAATGGTTTAAAAAGGAAAATTCAGTGTGTTTGACATTCCTTTCTGCCTTCTGAATCACTTAATAAGACAACAATCATAGTAACCCACACAATGTCCTTTAAAGACAGGTGCTGGTCCCGGTAGACTATGACCTTTGTCCATGACCTTTGGGGATGACACATTTGCATCTGAGTGTTGCACTTGCTTTCAAAGAGACCACAAACAGAAACCTACAGATACTACAGAAATATATTGTTGATGCTCACATTCATTGAAATGTTTAACTGTATCCGAGCAGAGTTCTGGACGGCTTGCAGATGTCTTTTACGGTAAACATTTCACAGGAAAAGAAGAATGAGATCAATAATAACAAATAACATGGAAAGGGCACTGGAATAGAAAAATGGCAACCATGAGGACAGAAACAGCAAGCAGCCAAGTCAACAAAGCTCAGCATTGTGTACAGTGACAAAAACACAGAACACAAAGGTAAAAGTGTTTGGTTGAGGTGTGGCATAGGATTTGTTCCTCACCAAAAGGAGATGTGCAAGCCACCTCCTTCAGTAGCATGGAACAAGAAAGGAAGGTTGGAAATAAATAAACAGTGATGGAAAAAAGAACAGCAAGAAAGTTACTTTACGATCAGAAAAAGGACTTGAATTTTTATTAAAAATGTTGTATGAAATTTAAAATAGAAGAATAAAAATTTCTAGTGAAATGTTTAAATAGCATTTTTTGATTATAGATTATTTAATATGCATGCATGCATTTTAGAAAACTTGGGAGATGAAGAAAATAAACATCCGATGACCCAGAGAGTCTCTCCCCTACCTCTCACAAGCTCACACACACACACACACTCATAAAACTGAGATTCTAGTGTATATATAATTTCAAAAGATTTTTTTACTTTAAAACCATGTCATGAGTATTTCTCATGTCAGTAAATGTTATTAGAACACATAATAAATTGATGGGTCCATACTGTAATTAATGGATGATGAACCTGGATTCTTGCATATTCCCATACTTAGAAAAGAAATAAAACCACTAACTAAGTAAGCTATCTGTTCCTCAAAAATAGCACTGACCTTCTACCAAGATGAGTGCTGGATTGAACACACTCCTTTGTCAAAATCACATATGTACTTGCCTCTCCCTTTACCATTTCAGAACAGTTCTCAAAGCTCTCAGAGAATACCTCCCAGGTTAAAATCCTCAGATTGGCTCAAATAAAATTCTCCATTTCTTTCTTAGATTAACTACTAATTTTTTTCATTGAAACCACTAGGTTTTTTTTTTTTACATGAACATACCTATGATAAAGTTCAATTTCTACCAATAAATTAGGCACAAGAGAATATCTTAGTTTCCAGCACTACTCTTCTTTTTTTAATATTTTATTTTTATTTATTGATTTGGCTGTCCCAGGTCTTAGCTGTGGCATGTGGGATCTGGTTCCCGGACCAGGGATTGAGCCCAGCCCCCTGCATTGGGAACACGGTTGTCTTAGCCACTGGACCACTAGGCACGTCCCCGGCGTCACTACTCTTGCACTTTGGGGCTACTATTAAGTAAGATAAGGGTTCCTTAGAACACAAGCACTGTAATACCTCTACAGTCCATCTGGTAATCAAGAGGGTTACTGAAGCGTTCAAAGAGTGGGATAAGCTGGACAAAGGGCTGATTTACCTCCTGGTCAGGAAGAGGCAGGAGAGCGTGAGATTTCATCGTGCTTCTCACACACACACACAAAAATTTATGAATGTCAATGTATGGCAAAATCAATACAATAATGTAATTAGTCTCCAATTAAAATAAATAAATTTTAAAAAGATACTTGATCAACTGAAAAAAAAATAAATAAAACTTATGAATTGTTTGTTTCTGAAGTTTTTCATTTCATATCTTCCAACCATGGTTGACTGTGGGTGACTGAAACTGCAGAAAGCAAAACCACAGATAAAAGGAAACTACTATACATCATTCAGGGCCAAACTGGATATTCAAAAATTTGACAGACATTCATGATGAGTGTTCAAAGGCATGTGAACGGTCAATGTGAAGGTTCAACAGCAGGCCTGAAAACTAGAAAATTAAAAATAACACCAAAGAATTGCCAACAAGGCCAAAATACAATGGTAAAGAATTAGAATGATACAAGATGTTCCCTTTCTGTCAGTGCCACAGTAAAAAGGAACTAAAACAGGGCAAATGGGGGGATAAGTTGGGAGATTGGGACTGACAAAGACACACTACTATAGATATACATATACATATACGTAATAGATAGTTAATAAGAACCTACTTATAGCACAGGGAACTATACTCAGTACTCTTAATGATCTATATAGAAAAAGAACCTAAAAAATATGAATATGTGTTTAACTGATTTACTTTGCTATATACCTGAGACTAACATATAACACTGTAAATCAAATATATTCCAATAAAAACTGAATTTGAAAAAAAGAAAATCACAAAAAAAGGCTACTAAACACACACCCCATGGAAGAAGGCAAACATAAAACATCAAAAACTTAAAACACCTGCTTGCAAGGATAGATAAGAGATTTAAGTTTTCACGAAAATACTAAGTGTTTCATCAAGGGAAGTATTATTCAAGCACTTCAAAACCTAACTACTTTCTCTCTATAATGACTGCTCATTTAAACGTGCACAGTAAAGTTAGATCATAATGGCAACCATTATGTGCAATGATTGTATAGGTATTGCTACCAATAGCTCAGATATCCTAACCGCAGCTCATTAAGGGTAAGTGCTACCTAGGGTCGGCTTTTTAGGTGGTTCAGTGGTAAAGAATCTGCCTGCCAATGCAGAAGACACAGGTTCTATCCCTGGGTTGAGAAGATATCCTGGTATCCTGAAGAAGGAAATGGCAAGCCACTCCAGTATTCCTGCCTGGAAAATTCCATGGACAGAGGAACCTGGCAGACTGCACTCCATGGGGTCACAGAGACATGCTTGGAGACTGAGTATACATGCTACCGAGAGCATGGGTTAGCCTCTAACAGGACACAAGCACTTTTATTGTCCCTCAAATTTATGTCTTATTCCATCCCAACATCAGCAAGTGCCCCTTTTTGCATATATCGCCTGCCTGTGAAATTCTGGTGCACCAATAATCATCCGACCCACATTCAAGATTTCTTCTAACCCTTATTACAAGCTTTAACATAATTTTCAACTGCTCATGTGCCAAAGACTCTCCAATCTATATCAGCCTCTTCATGGATCCCCAAGGTCATATATCCAATTACCTAACAGGACAACTCACCTCGGAAGTCTAATGGGCATCTCAACCTTAACATGGTCATAAGAGAACTCTGGGTCCCGAGCCTAAACTGTTCATCCTACCTACTCCTCACCCCGTAACACAGCACCACCACTCAATCCCCAACCCGGGAATTCCTCTGCTTTCCATCTTGCCTTCACTCTCTATATCCATTCCATTCTAGCCCTGTCAATTCAATCTCCTTTTAAATATACCCCAAATATGTGAATATTATTTTCAACTCCACTAGCAACTTGGTTTTATCACCACTATCGGTTGGAGGGGCTATTACAACAGCTTACAAAGTAGCGTCCCTCTGCTTCTACTCTTGCTTTCCTTTAGATTATTCTCCACACAATAGTCAAGTAATATTAACAGATGATAAAAATCACTGAGAAACTCTCTAACACTTTCCAACATACACAGAATCCAGGTTCCTTACCATGGTTTACAGAGATGTAATCTGGTCCTGAACTCCCTTTTAGATCACATTTCATACCAGTTTCTCTTTGCCCATTAAATTCCAAGTACATTTTGTTTCTCCAACAGCAAACTCATTGCTACCTATGCCTTTGTTGTTTTTACACTTTCTACCTGGAATGCTCTTTCCTCCCTTTTTCCATGATTAGCTGTTCCTTCTCATTCAGATCTCAGGAAACCTGCCTTGTTCCAATTCAAGTCATTCACCAAAATGCTCGGTTTTAACTCTCCCACTAGCATTTATTACTAGCTGGTATTTTTCTTGTTTATTTGGTGTGTTAGTGTTTCTCAGTCTCCACCAAAGTGTAGGCTCCAAGACAGCAGGTACCACACCCTACTGTTCACTGTTCTGTACCTAGCATAGAAGAGAGTTTGGCACACAGGATTCAAAAGGTGTTTGTTGAAAGAATGAAGAGCAAGCACTCAAAAATATTTGCTTCATGGAGACAGAATATAAAGACAGTACAATGTAAAAGCCACTAGCCTAGTCCATTAATTCTTTTTTTTTAATTAATTAATTTATTTTTTAGAGGAAACCAGAATTGAAAGAGACACATGTACTCCAATGTTCATTGCAGCACTGTTTATAATAGCCAAGACATGGAAGCAACCTAGATGTCCATCTGCAGACGAATGGATAAGAAAGCTTTGGTACATATACACAATGGAGTATTATTCAGCCATTAAAAGGAATACATTTGAATCAGTTCTAATGAGGTGGATGAAACTGGAGCCTATTATACAGAGTGAAGTAAGCCAGAAAGAAAAACACCAATACAGTATACTAACGCATATATATGGAATTTAGAAAGATGCAAATGATAACCCTGTATACGAGACGGCAAAAGAGACACAGATATAATTCTTTGTGTTGTTACAGGGTTTTTGCCCCAATCTGGCCACACTCGGCACTATAGCATTTTAATGAGGAGAGGGATAGAGGGAAGTAAACAGAAAGAAGACTGGCATAAAAGTACACAGGGATCAATACAAACGAGGCTATGTGTGGTAGGCAAAATAATATGCTACCCAAGATCTCTCCACTCTAATCTTCAGAAACTGAGTAAGTCAGTTCGTGTAGCAGAGGTGAATAAAGATTGCAGATAGAATAACCGTTGCTGGTTCGCTGACCTTGAGATGGGGAGATTATCCTAGATTATTCTTGTGGACCGAATGTCATCACAAAGGTCCTTTGAAATGAAGGAGAGTGGCAGGGAGATCAGTGTCAGGTGAAGGACCCCGGGGCCATTGCTGGCCTGGAAGATGGAAGGAGGCCATGAACCAGGGAATTGCAGCCAGCCCCTCAAAACTAGCAAAGGGCAAGAATAGAAAGTTTCCTCTCAGAAACTCTAGAAGGACTAAGCTCTTGCCAACGCCGTGATTACAGCCCAGTGAGGACCATTTTGGAAATTCTGAGCTCCAGAATGATAAGATGATAAGCTTGTATGTTGTTTGAAGCCACCATGTTTGTGGTAATGTGTTACAGCTGTAATGGGCAACTAGTACACCAACTGCTCAAAATTAATGATCTAGAAGGAATTAGCGGGGGCAAGAGCTTGCACAAATCAGCCTTCTGACTCCTGCAGACGCCTGCTGAGGGAGGGCAGACACCCCGTCCCTCCTGCTATGAAGGCACTGGTTAAAAAACCTCCTGCAAGTGTGCTGCCTTCTGTTTTCCATCTGTTATTACCTCCACTTCTCACTCCCTGACAATGTACCAAAAAACACCCACCCCAAGGTACCCACACATCTGCCAGAAAGGAGAAAAGGAGTCAATTTTTTTAAAGTCCTCCCCTACCCTAAAATCTTTGTTATAAAAGCCATTTGCTAACAAACTAAAGAGCGGGGATAAATTTGATACACAATACTGCTTTCATTCAATTACTTCACTGAGAATCAAATTCAATGCTTGGATGCACACTACACCAAAATTCAGCTCTAATCTTTTTCCTTTGAATCATGAATAGACATTTTAGTGTATATTGCAAAGCAATAACAAACACTCTAGTAAAAATAAAAATGCTCCTCAATTATTTTTCACTTATCCCTTATGAATTTTATTGCCTAAAAAATGAAAGCAGAGCTGCTGAGGTAGGGCAGTCATGTCATCACCATGTAGTTTTTAATAAATACAAATCTGTTTCCCCTACAAAAATGGGATACAAATGCTTATGCAGTTTTATCCTTTCCACAACTACAATGGCAGAAATGAAAGCATTTCCTTATTTCAGTGCAGCAGTATTTAGTAACATTACAGTATTTTAATACGTTAAAACTGTCAATGTTAAGTAAGAAAAGTGACCAAATAATCAATGAATGATGCATTCATGTAATTGGTGATAATCAGTATTTAAGCCCAATAATCTTGTTTAAGGCTCCTCTCGTGACTCAATGGTAAAGAATTCACCTGCAATGAGGGTTCAATCCCTGGGTTGAGAAGACCCCCTGGAGTAGGAAATGGCAACCCACTCCAGTATTATTGCCTGGGAAGTCTCACGGACAGAGGAGCCTGGCAAGCTACAGTTCATAGTGTCACAAAAGAGACACAACTTGGCAACTAAATAACAACAAAAATCTTGTTTAAAGGATACTTTCTCAGCAGATTTATTAAAAATTCTTTTAAAATCGTATTATAAACTATAATTGAATTTGTTCAGTATTTGAAACTGATTAGAACTAATCAGGACAGAAAAAAAGAAAAATAACAGAATAATGGCCAGTTTTAAATAGTTTCTGGAAATACTAGATATCTATTAGGTGGAAGCTCTATATGTAAATAAGAAAGTTTAGTGTAACCATAAACATTTTACCATGCTTTACTACTGAGACTTTCTCATAAAAATATTAAATTAACTATAAAGTATTAACTTTAAAAAGCAGCTCATTAAACCCAGTAAATTACTGAGAAAAAATGTGAGCAGCAAGGAGTTTATGGCTTTCAGTATATAAAATAATATTCTAAGAAGGGAAAAGTACACAGCTCTGTTTATAAGGCAAATCATTCTGTCTTTATCTGTGTAATAAATCACTAGAGGCAGAATTCGAAGTAAAATTGGTAAGAAGGTGACATCCAAATAATGTTCATTAGCTAATATGGTTAATGTGAACTATACTCATATATGAAATATATATAATTTCCAATAAAACCCTTCCCAGATACAGATTGTGGTCATCACAACATCTTAATGAAATTCAAAGAAAGCACTTTTGGAAAGTGGATCCCGCACGAAGTTTAGCAAGTAGTGAGTTCGAGAAGAGGGATTCCCATGTGACAACACTTCCTGATGAAGAGGGCGCCGGCCAGCCCTTCTCTGATCCTCATAACAACTTGTACAATATCTCCCTTATAGTCCTCCCCTGAATTAAAGTTTATTATCAACAGGCAGAATGAAAAATTAATCAAGTAACAGCTAATGTTCTGAGTACATCTAATTTAGTACACCTATATAACCCGAATGTTTCTTAATCACTAATCTTCCCCATATGTTTCATTATGACCCATAAACTCAAATGGAAACTCTTTACAGGAACAAGAATATCACAAGTGAGTGATATTTTTCTTTGGCAAATTAGAATATTATATGAAAATAACTTTATCCATCCACTTAAATAGGCTGAGTTTTCTTAACTGCAGCTTGAATGGTATCTGGCTTCTTTCTGTGTCCTGACTCCTACTCTAGATATTATCATCTGTTATGCAATTGATGTTTAAATTTGACTGTTAACTCTACATAGACTTAATCTCAACCATTTTGATTATTTTACCTTGACTTTAAATGGGGATAACAAAATTTTCTAAGTGTAGGCAGAAAATAAAAGTAGTATTATTAACATTGATTTCCCCAGATCAAAGGTAATTTTGTTCTTATCCCTTCATTTCTATTTTATTCTTTTTAGATGTTTTAGATTTTCATCAAAATCAGCAATATTCAAAGACCAAAGAATAAAACACACACATATATATAATAATTCATGACAAAATCAGTTTATAATCTGTATCAATTTTGATATACTTTATAAAGTTCGTAACAGATACATGGATCTGACTCACTGGAAAAGACTCTGATGCTGGGAAAGGTTGGGGGCGGGAGGAGAAGGGGATGACCGAGAATGAGATGGCTGGATGGCATCACCGACTCGATGTACATGAATTTGAGTGAACTCCGGGAGTTGGTGATGGACAGGGAGGCCTGGCGTGCTGTGATTCATGGGGTCGCGGAGAGTCGGACACGACTGAGCAACTGAACTGAACTGAACTGAACTGAACATGGATCTGAGAAAAATAAAATACTTCTGAGTTGGCTTACCTAAGCCAACAAGTATATATAGCTTTTATTTTTTCATTTCTAATTTTGTAATCATATAAAAATTACACTGCAAATTAGGTTTGGTTTATCAGAATAATTGAATTGTTCCTCATTGGGTCCCAGTGACTTGAAGTTACTTAATAAGTGACTTAAAATTCATGATTCCTGTTCTTAATTCTGGCTAATCCAACTACTTCCAAATGATCTTGTGTATTTTAGTCTGTAAAAGAGCTACCCATACTCAAGTTACTTCTCTACCATTGAAAATGTATCATGGCTGCTGTTCAGTTGCTAAGTCATGTTCAGGTCTTTGTGACCCCATGGACTGCAGCACACCAGGCTCCCCTGTCCTTCACTATCTCCTGGCATGAATTTGCTTAAATTCATGTCCATTAAGTCAGCGATGCTATCTAATCATCTCATCCTCTGTCTCCCCCTTATCCTTTTGCCTTCAGTATTTCCCAGCATCAAGGTCTTTTCCAACGAGTCAGCTCTTCGCATCAAGTGGTCAAAGTATAGGAGCTTCAGCATCCGTCCTTCCAATGGATATTCAGGACTGATTTCCTTTAGGATTGATTGGTTTGATTTCCTTGCAGTCCAAGAGACTCTCAAGAGTCTTCTATAGCACCACAGTTCAAAAGCGTCAATTCGGCACTGAGCTTTCTTTATAGTCCAACTCTCACATCCATACATGACTACTGGAAGATAGCCTTGAGTAGACGGACCTTTGTTGGCAAAGTAATGTCTCTGCTTTTTAGCAGAACATAAAAATAAGATTATATTGGGGTGCAGAATAAAAGAGTGTGCCTATCAGAGAGCAAAAGCAATATGAACCACTCTTGGAAGATGACGGGCTGTGAACTGGAGAAGAGAGACCATAGTCATAAATCCTAACTCAGAGGCCTGATGCCACAGAGGTAGTAAGGGCTGAACAGGGATAAATCCCACTTCTTCTGACTCCTGCCTTCCAAAGAATTTGTCACAGATTTCAGCACCATAAAGTTGTTGCTAAACCTATGTCCCTAACGCACAAGCAAGTCTAATGAAATCCAAGCCTTCTTGCAGGAACCCAAACAATCCCCATTCACCCATGGCCAAGTTAAACCAAAACGGATCATCTTCATGTTGATCATATAAATGCAGCTGGAATTGTATTTCATGAAAATACCATTCTTACTATACAGACATTTATTGGAGTTTGAACCTTAGCCAAAAATCATAAAAGGATTACAACACGACAGGCTGGCTGCAGGTTGTAAGTGATGTGGGGAGAGAAGCCCACAGGCATCAACCATCCCAGGAAACAAGTCACCCTCAACTGGCACGCCTGAGTGAAAGCATTCTATTTAACACTAGTGTGGTCATTCAGAATCATTTCAGACAAAGAAATTAAAACTCCTTAGCTTCAGGAGACCACTAAGAATTCATGCAAGGAATCTAAAAACCAAGAGAAACCAGAATTGTAAATTTTCAAACTCTTATCTGCAGTTGATCTACTTGAGGTGGAAGACTGAGATCCTGCTTCTAAAAATTGTTCCCAAATTACATATACACCATATACTTAATGAATTAAAACCTATCTCAGATATGCAAATAAAAATGAACTGAACTGAATTTCCTTTTGTAAAAAGTTGGTTATTAATTCCAATTTTTTCTAAAATACAGTTTTAATCATCTAAGACCCTAACATTCACTTTCCATTTACTAGCAATCAGTTCAGTTCAGTTCAGTCGCTCAGTCATGTCCGACTCTCTGCGACCCCATGAATCACAGCACGCCAGGCCTCCCTGTCCATCACCAACCCCCGGAGTACACTCAAACTCATGCCCACAGAGTCAGTGATGCCATCCAGCCATCTCATTCTCGGTCTTCCCCTTCTCCTCCCGCCCCCAACCTTTCCCAGCATCAGAGTCTTTTCCAGTGAGTCAACTCGTCGCATGAGGTGGCCAAAGTATTGCAGTTTCAGCTTTAGCATCAGTCCCTCCAATGAACATCCAGGATTGATCTCCTTTAGAATGGACTGGTTGGATCTCCTTGCAGTATAAGGGACTCTCAAGAGTCTTCTCCAACACACAATTCAAAAGCATCGATTCTTCGGCGATCAGCCTTCTTCACAGTCCAACTCTCACATCCATACATGACCACGGCAAAAACCATTGCCTTGACTAGACAATAGTATGTTTTAAAATACTATGCTTAAAAACGCCAATCCTGCTAGAAATGTAAAGTAAGTATAATATCACCACTTTCAAAGCTAACCTAATCCTGAGATGGGTGCTAGTGATGCTGTGAACTGTGATCCTCACTCAGGGTCATGACATATACTGCAAATGTGCAAATCAGTGCAAATCAATCTTCCGGAAAAAAAGAACGTGAATACTTTTTCATCAAATCTAATTGGCATAGGTAATAGATCTGCATTATTCTTTAAACCTGAGTGAAGCTGTTTTCAATTTAACCCAGCATTTTACAGGTTTGTATGCTTCCATTTGCTTTAGAGAATCAAAGTGAGATCTCTTTAAATGTTTGGCATTTCAGGTGTTTTCATCTGTTCCTCAGCAATTTTTGAAGAGGAAGATAAATTGTTATCAGAGCTGATGCTGTGCTAAAGATATAACTTAGCTTTGATTTGTAGCTAATCTTCCATCTTAACATAAAATGGGAAGTTAAAATATACCCAATTTAGCACATCTTTGAAGACACATGCAGTCTACAACTCAAGGAACTGCTGTTAATAAATGGTAGATAAAAACAAATTTTTGCATACATTTTTCTCTGCAATATCTACTGTGTCCCGAATTTTATTTAAAATAACCTGAGATAAATTCATTTAAATGAGTCTGCTGAACTCCATGTTAAGATGATTATCTAACCACAAACATGTCTATATATCATGTACAAATTTGTATCAGCCATTGATAGACCATCAGATATAAAGTGACCATATATCAACTTAGTACCAAATTTGAGAGAATCAAGTAAACATAAAATGCCCAACCATCAATGAGAAGAGAGCTAAACAGCCTCAATTAATAATGAGAAATATGTAAATTAGCTACAAAATAGTACTATTTATTATGAAACTATCAAGGAACAAAATTCAAAACAGATCAAAACGAATCAGCCAGTATTTTGCTCACTTTGATTTGATGTTGTTCTGACAACGCGTATTGACTGAATACCCACCAGATTCTGCACTCTTTTCATTTAATTTTGTGACTTAGGGATTTAGTTTGGGTCTATAACAAAAATCGATGTATGCCGTATGTTTGCAAAGATAGAAAACATTCTCCTCTAGCATTTTAACCGATGATTGAAGTTTATCATCTAAGAATTTCATTCCAAAAGGAATAATTCTGGTCCCTTAAGCTAAGGAATGGTATCTTTCAGACATCCTTGCTTATTTTTATTAAACTGGTAATTGACAAATACCTATCATCTACTTGTTTTAATCTTGTAGAGAAGAAACAGAAATAAAGTAATCTTTCATTGAGTTTTTCATTACATTTAATTTTTAAGTATTTTCATTGCATTAAGGCTGGTAAGAATTTACTTTCATTTGATTATTATAATATTTCACATATGTGCAGTCAAGATAAAACACAAAGATTGGTAAACCTAAGACAGTGTCTATTTTAGGATGAGCAGAGATGCTTACTGTTCATTAAAGAAACTTTTTCTTCTTCAGCATTTACCTAGAGCAAGATGTAAATTAATAATAATGGTAACAATATTAATGATGATGATCAGCTAATTATTGTATGTTTATTATATGACATTCATCATGCTAAGCATATTACATGTATTAACTCATTTAATACCAAAGCATCTTTATGAACTAATTACTAATATTTCCTGCATTTTATATACGAAAAACAGAGGTCCTCTAAAGGTCGTAGGCAGCAAGCAGTGAAGCAGGATTCAGACCTGGCAATCTGACACTAGAGTCTATGTTTTTAATGGTGGGTTTCCCAATCTACCGATCATAGCTCATTAGTAAATTGTGACATCAATGTAATGGGCTGCAACTATGTTTTTTTAATAAGATAGAAGAAAACAGAAAATACATTGTCAGCTTCATGGGTTTGTGATCTATACTGTCTCATAAGGCCCCATTCTATGAAAAGCCTCCAATATGGCTTAATGATCTGCTGCCAGCATCTTGAAACTCTGAATAATTTTATTTTTGAAGGGAAGTCCAACGAGACAATGCAGCACGTTCATGAGGAGAGGATGCATGCGCGATACGTGTGCCCGTGGCTCCCTGTCTTAGGTGATCCCCGGTGAGTACAGAACTCAGGTGGACCCAGGATGCCTGGGCAACTGTCAAGACCCAAAGTAAATACAGGATAAGCACATTATGTCTGTATCCAAGAAAGGCGTGGTGGGACCACACTTTCCAATAAAACCAGAACTTGCTTCCAAAGAAGAAAGAAGGCAATGGCCTTCTAAGAAATAAGAAGGACCGAGGATAATCCTATCCTTCTCCTTCTTACTCATGTTCCTTTCCTGTAATAGTCAATCGCTTCTGCTGAAAATGATGACGTAGAAGGAAAGGGAAACTTAAGGCAACCCAGAGTCCTGTTCCTTTTCAGTCCTTCCTTACTCATCAGTACCCCTAAGGCAGAGAGTGTTATAGAATGTACATATTAAAAATGAAACAAATAGTTCTGTTAGTTATAGTACTTCCACTGTTCTGATAAGAACAAAATGCACAGGCAAATATGAGCTAAGAAATACAAACTGTACAATTTTGGTGATTTCTTATATGAGCTAAGTGATCTTATACTATAACATTTTGGCATTGCAGGTTATAAAGACAAATGGTACAATTCATCTTAATAATTTAAACATCTAATTTAATTTTTCTTTACTTAGAATGACAACAAAAGCAGAATAAACAAAACATCGTGACAAACTGAGAAAGAAAGAGACCGTGGAAGAAAGGAAAAAGTATATATTTAAGTACCTTTAACAGCACCTTTTTCCTGCATTTTAAACAAAAGGTCCCACATCTCTATTCTGCATAAGACCCTGAAAATTATAGCGTCAGCCCTGTGCAGTACACATACCAGGGTAACTACTGTTTCACAAAACTTTTATTTCATGAAACAAATATATACAAGCAATATGCAGGGCTTCCCTGGTGCCTCAGTGGTAAAGAATCTGTCTGCCAATGCAGGAGATGCGGGTTTGATCCCTGGATCGGGAAGTTCCCGTGGGGTAGGAAACGGCACCCCACTCCAGTATTATTGCCTGGAAAATCTCATGAACAGAGAAGCCTGGCGGGCAACAGTCCATGGGGTCGCAAAACCATCAGATACAACTTAGTGACAAAACAATATATGCAGGTGTACTGTCTCATGATGTAAAAAAATTTTTTTCATATGACGAGTCAAAGAGAGTTTAAAAAATCACTACACTGGAGAAAATAAAAGGCATAAAAACAATCACTTCTTGCCACCCTGGAAGATAATCCTCTTAACGAGGACAATGTAGTTACCTGAATTCCTGCTCCCTGTTATGTTCTGTTTCAAATCTAAACTCCTCTGTTCAATTCCTAAAGACCCTCATACTTAGGCCTGACTTTCCATAGCTCTGCAACTTGACCCCTCAACCCCAGGGGAACATGATGGCTGTCATTTCCCCGTACTCTTCACTTCCTGGCCTCTACTCAAGCAGTCTCCTCTAAACCACAGCCCATCTTTCCTTCCAGACACAACTCAGGGGCCCCTTCCCCCAATGTCTTTGTCTTTCACGTCTTTGAAATGTTTATACTTACTCCCTGTACCATAACGGTACCACATTATCGACAATTCAGATGTTGCCCCAGAAAAGATATGAGATTATCTCACACTAATTTCTCCCACAGTCCATGACATTCAGCGTGGTTGGGCTACATGTAGCGCTCAGTATGGAGCCAGGAAAGGGAGCAACAATGCAGTTTTTTTGAACATCTACTAAACATGCTAACCATACTCCCCATGACTAGCCTGTGAAGTAGGTGTCTGCAGATGACTTTACAGATAAAGAACCTGAGGTTTAAATAACTTGCCCAACTTTCATAGAACTAGGACCAAGGCCTAAGCTTCTCCCAAGCTTCTGCCTTTTAAATAGTACCTTGGAAAAAGCATCACTAATATTAAGGTAATGAACAAAAAATCATGCTAATTAGACCCAACCTGAGCAAATACTTTATAAGTCACAGGGGAGAGCTGCTTTTGTTTGTTTGTTCTTTGAACTTTAAGGCTGCCTTCTAAGTTATGAATGAAAAAAAGGCAAATTCAAATTTGAAAATGGAAATAGGAGGTCTGGGTGAGAAGATGGAGCAGCATGTGAAGGAGGGTAAGTAGTTTTGATGAACAAGATGGAGGGAGAGAATACTCTTTTAAATAAATAAAAATTGTAGGGTAGTGTGAGAAATTAAACTCTGGAAGAATAACAGAGAACTGTCAATTTTTTAAAAATTGATCGCTCAGGCATAGAGCACAAGGCATGACCTTGAGCCTGGCATATGCCGTAGAGGGATCTGGAGAAAGAAAGAAGTTTTATCTGTTTTGTTTCATGAATGGAAAGTAGAGGACTCTCTCTGTGAGCTTTTCTTTAAAATCTTTAACCTACTATTGAATCTTCTAACCATCTCTTAGAATAATTTCTCTTCCAGATGAAGTAAAACAACATTTTTTCCTAACTGAGGGTTTAACTGTTAGACTCCTTCTATAAAAAGCATAATTGTCAAAATAACCACAAGGTTTAATACCTGATTATATCAGAAATCTCAGTGGAAATAAAAATGTTAATGTGGGATTCAAGTGTAACAGGCATTAATACACAGTACGAGAACATCCATAACGATTTTATTCTTAGCTCAAAAGTGAAAAGCAACAGATTTAATTTCAGCGTTAAAGAAATTCTGAAAAACCAACTGTTTTCCTTAGATGTTCCTGAAGCTTCTGTATATCCTTTCTCATTGAAAGGAGAGCTGAGATACCTATAAAATGACAATACATCCATAAGGCAGTGGAATCAACTAGAATACAAATAAAAATAATCAAAAAATCAAATCACTGTTTAAACAGTGAAGGCACAAAGTTTCACTATAATCCAAGTTATTTTTATTTCCAATAATATTTGCTTATTTGGATATATTTTCTTTTGGGGGAAGCAAAAGCTAAACTTTCATGAAAAAAAATGGACTGATTAAAATGTGTATTTTCATACGAGGATGTGTGCATTAAAAAAATCATGAGGTTCTTCCACAAAAAGTCCATGGCCAAATGGACAGAGCACACATTAATGAAATCCACACCTGGGTATAAATGGAATCCAGCAATCCCCTATCAGAAAACTTTTGGAAAAAGCTTTTAAGCAAAAAGAGAGCTCATGATATCATTGCGATTGTGTCGAAGTGAACTGACTTCTTTATGAATACTATTCTAAGAACATTCACAGTACAATTTGACATTTAAATGTGTTACACGTTGTTCTTAAGTATATTTTAGGTTGAACATTTTTAAATGAGATGATAAAACCATATGCAATGGTCTTAAGGGGCCACAAAGGAAGCAGAGACCAGGATGATATTTCTGTATGCATGTGAGCTGGGGAACTCCACTCCAACAAAGACAGCTATTCACTGTTCTATTAATTTAGCAACTGCAAAACTACTCTTTGTGTATTCAGCATCTCCTCTCACTTTCCCAATATTTTACAAAATTCATGTGGCTTGCAACAATTTTACCTTAATTTTAGAAAGGCCTTCAAATTGTCAGAAATGGTACACACTGGCAAATTAACGATGCCACGAGTTACTTATATTTTATATGCTGCATAAAGAGAACGTGTAAATAGGAGGGTTTACCTATATGACTACCCACATACAAACACACTTGTGTGTGCATGCATACACACACACATACACACACATGCATGTTCTGAGACTATAGCTCTTTGGTGGACCCGAAGCTCTCTTTTTATTTTTAAGGAAATTTTGAATTCTCAGGTATTTCTAGATTTTTTAAATGGATTTATTTATGGTTGTGCTGGGTCTTCACTGCTGTGCAGGCTCTCTAGTTGCAGCAAGAGGGGGCTACTCTCCAGTTGTGGGGCATGGCTTCTCATTTTTGTGGCTTCTCTTGTTGCAGAGCATGGGCTCGAGGGTGTGTGGCCTTGTAGTTATGGCATGTGGACTCAGCAGGTGCAGTTCCAGGGCTCTAGAGCACAAGCTCAGTAGTTGTGGTGCATGGGCTTAGTTGCTGTGTGGCATGTGGGATCTTCCCGGATCAGGGATCGAACCTGTCTTCTGCATTGATAGGTGGATGCTTTACCACTGAGCCACCAGGGAAGCCTCCCTTTTCCTTTTTAATTTGACTAATTTCACCTAAATATATATTCCTCCCCAAATCCTGGCAATTTCTTGCTTTAAAATCACGTGCTCCCATTCATACCAAAGCAGTAAAAATCAGTATATCACACGAAAGCATAATGAGCAAATCTCCATACACTCCCACATAATGCTGTGCAGCACTGACATCCAATATTTCTGCCACATGTCTACGTTCTACAGTTCCACTTTCTCCTGCTTAAAGTTTTAATCATAAATTAGCCAACAAGTATTTATTCTTTGTCACCTGTGTGCTTAGCATTGTATAAGGATAAAAAGACATTGAACATGTAATACTTTCCCAGTAATGGATATGTATTCTAATTGGAAGTGAACATCCACTGACTGACAAACTTCAGTTGATACCTGCCCCCCACCCACTTTGATCCCAGTATAAGGCCAGCATTCAGGACACAAATATGAACAAAGGCACGGTCCCTGCCCTAGAACAGATCATGTTCACAATAAATGACATTTTATATAACAAGTACAATAATGAAGGTCTGTGCAAAGGGCAAACGGTACCCTAAAAAAAGAGTGCTTATATCTGGGACTTCCCTGGTGGTCCAGCGATTAAGAATCTACCTTGCAATGCAGAAGACGTGGATTCAATCCCTGGTCCAGGAACTAGGATCCCACATGCCACAAGGCAACTAAGCCCTCACAACGCAGGACACAACTAAGACCTGAAACAGCCAAATAAATAAAAAATAAATAATTTTTTTAAAGGAATGTTTATTTCTGACTGAGGGCTCAATGAAGGTTTGACAGAGACACTAAAATCTAAGCAGACTCTCGCAAGGCACTCAGGATCCCAGCGGCTGGACCATCCTTATTTGAGAAAAAACCAAGAAGATGAGAGCAGACCCCACAGGACTTATAAGCTTGTGAAAGAGACAGGGTGGGCTCTGGTGAGCAAGAAGCCACCAAAGTTTCTAAGATAGAGTCCTGATCCTCTCTGCATTTCAGATGATAACTCGTGACTGTCAAGAAGAGAAGAAGGGAGAACAGATCTGGAAACTGAGAACCCCTGAGATGGGACTGCTCACATGTAGAGAGGATACGACCCAGGGCAAAGGCTGTGGAACCAAAGGCAAAACTGATTCCAGAGATGTTGGAAACAGACCCGACAGCACCTGTGGGCTGAAGCAAGGAAGGAACACAGCCAACACATGACTCTGAAGTTTCTCACTTAGGCGTGTGCGGGGAATACAGGAGGAAGACATAACTGGAGGGGAGCCACAAAGGGGCTCAATTTAGAACCTAATTTAAGCTTGAAAATTCCGGGACATCAGTGAAGGCATGCAGGAGGTAGCTGGGATGCAGGACTCGTGTTCCAGGGAGATGCGGATACAAAGAGAGAGCCTTTGACCTAACTCTGAAGGTCATTACACTTAAAGATAGACTGGCACACAAAGGGGTTGACCTTTCCTCTCGGACTGAGAAGGAACATAAGGGGAAAGGGACAGGCAACAGACAGAAATCTCACCAAAACCAATGGAAGACAGTGGAGAAGATGGCAGGGTGCCTACCACATATCAGCTTGATCTCCTGATCTAATTAAGCAAAAAATAACATGGATACCTTTTTGAGAACAAACCTCTAGCTAAGATGCCAGTTTTGTGACTCAGGAAGTAACTGTGAAAGGTTAAGGTGAGTTCAAGTGAGGATTATAAAGTCTTCCCTGGAGGAAGCTGTACCACTTCCTCTGGACGCTTGGAGCATGGAAGCCATGGAAAAGAGATATGGTGGGGCAGGACACGCCAGGCAAGAATTCAAAATAAGAACAGAGCGCTGGAGGGGCAGGGATCATCAAGGCAACTAATTAAAGAGATCACTCCTCTTGGATTAATACCAGTCATCTCCAGGGCTATCATGAAGAGCCATGAGGATCAAGCAGAGATGTTGGGACTGCCACCGTGCAAGGCCCCATGGGGCTCCTGAGCACCCCATTGCTTTGATAATAGAAAACTGCCTTCATTCAGCCTCATGACCTTCCCTGAGGTACAATGTGCAGGTTTAAGCAGTTGTTGATTATGGAAGGGAGAGGATGAAAGATTAGGGAGAAACAAACAGTCGAGAGCAGCCTTGGGGCAAGATCCTATTTTCTCCATCAAAGGATACACACAACCGTATCTTTGAACTGTTTGGCAGATACTGAAACCCTCTTCACGTGGCAGAAGTGTTAACAATGGTATGCTGCCAGCAAAAATGCAGACCCTGGGCCGGCTGGACCTGAAGGTTGATGTTGCTGACTCCTACTTACCTCACCACCAACCCATCAGAAGAAAGTCCACGAGCTGATCATGCCCTCTTTGGACAATCACCATAAAACTTCTCACTCTCTTCCCCAAGTTGGGACACATGGTTTTCAGGTTATTAGCCCACTGTGTCCCCTTTAACAGGCAAAGCAATAAAGGTACTCTTTTCTACTTCACCCAAAACTCTGTCTCTGAGATTTGATTTGGCACCTGGGTATAAAGAAGCTGAGCTTTCGGCATCAGGACCGTCCTAGGTCAAGCTGTACATCCACCCACGGTCTTGTCTACCAGTTTCTCCTGGCTCCCGCAACAGCCCCAAATGATTCTTGAAAACTCTTTCCATACTAGCTCCTGTCTTGCACACTGGCCACACAAGACAACAGAATGATAGAATCAGCCTGCTGGTTTTGCCCTCAACACAGGCTGCAAATGACCCCTTATGCCCATTTTTAGCTGACCCTGCCTAGCCAGTGTTTAAAGCTCACTGTCCCTCGATTCATCTGGTAAACAGAAGGGCACATTTCAAAGGTGTCCAGGGGCTCACCCTGTAGAAGTTCTCATTAACCTGACTATCGGGGTGGGAAAGAGAGATAAAAGATCTGCGCTTCCTCATCCCTTAAAAACTGCTTGAAGGTGGTGAATCTCACACCTGCTGATTTGATCTTAAAAGAGCCTTGCAATGGAAGCCCGGAGTCTTAGCTGGTTCACTTTGCTGTACAACAGAATCTAACATGACATTATAAAGCAACTATACTTCAATTTAAAAAAAGATCAAAATTTAAAAACAAAGAGTCTTGCAAGGTCAGAAAGACCACTGTTCACTTTTTCTCTCAGCCTCTTCTTTCTCTTCTGTGGTTCTGCAAAAACATCCTTGTTTTAATTCATAGGTGGAATGTTGGCAAGCTTCAATAATCTTTTGCAATTTCTACTAAACACACATAGCAACAGATTATATGTGAATTATCAGTATCTTAAATAACTGAACCCAATGAACAGGAAGGGGTTTCACTCTTAACTAATTAGGTGAAAATCAGTTCTGGCTTCTCTTTGGAATCTGAAAGCAGACAGGAGCAAAAGGTTACAGTAAATTTGAAGAAATGCCTGCACCCAGCTTGGAGAAATTTACACATTGGCTTTTTAAATGAAGGCACTTTTTATAGCATTAATTGGAGATTTGAAGCAGCAGGTGGTGGTATTTCATTTTATTTTGTAAGGAAAAGTCTAACAGTTGTCAAATGGCCTGGGTAGAAGTGAATTATTTTGAGTTTTTTTCCTCAAGCTCTCTGAAATGAAGCTTTCACTGCCTGCCGTGTAATGGCCTTCTTTTGCCATGTAAATGTGGGATCAATCTAGTTTTAAACAGAAAGATTTTTCTAATGCATTCTTGGTATTTTTCAAGCTGTGATACAGCTGATAGGAGTTCTTATAAAATGTGAATTAGAGGAAATTCATATTTATAAGCTTCTGCAAGTAATTTTAGAGCACTGACTTTTAAACATCTGCTAATGAAGAATTCTAAGAGCAGCACTGCACACTAACTTTTAATACTCCCGTATACATCTCTCTCCCTATTCCCGGCCATGGTGGAGGAATCCTGGCCTGAGGCCTTGCCAGCGGGAATCTGTTTTCATGAGCTCTGGTCACTGGCCTGAAGTGAGGGTCTGACTCCAGTCCCTGGAGGGGAGTCATAGTGGTCAACGCCCGGTCCAGCCATCACAGACTTCTAACGTGCTTTGTGGTTCTGTCTGTCTTTTCATCTTCCCTGGAAGAATACTGACAACCACAGCACTGGGAAGGGGGCGTGTGGCCGGAACACAAAGACAAGCTTCCCTTTACTCTCTCTGTATTGATTTCCAATAGCTGCTGTAACAGATGACCCCAGACTTGATGACTTAAAACAACATAGTTTTATTATCTTACAGTTCTGAGGTCAGAGGCTGAAATGTGTGTCATTGGGTTAAAAAGCAAGGTGTTAGCAGGGCTGTGTTCCTTTACACAGGTTTTAGGGAACAATCCATCTTTTTGCCTTTTCCAGCTTCCAAGAACCATTTGCATTCCATGCCTTGTGGTCCCCTTCGATCTTCAAAGCTAGCAGTGGCCCATCATCAAGTCTTTCTTACAATGCCATCTCTCTGGTTCTAACTCTTTTGCCTCCCTCCACATTTCAAGGGCCCTTATGAGTCCACTAGGACCCACAAAGGTAACTGAGGACCATCTCCCTGTTTTAAGGTCAGCAGATTAGCAGCCTTAACTCCCATCTTGCCCTTTAACACAACATATTCACAGATCCTGGGGATTAGGACATGGATTTGGGATGGGGGGTGCATTATTCTGCCTACCACACTCTCATTAAATTTTTCAGGAAAGGAGCATAAAAGGTTGTCAAAGTTACAGTAAATCAGCTGGTCAAATAGACAAGGTAGGTTTCATCTGCAGGAGCAGTCTCCTCAGAACAGACACTAGGAACTTCACTGGTGGTGAAGAATCCGCCTTGGAATTCAGGGGACACAGGATCCATCCCTGGTCAGGAAAACAGGACCCCACATGCCTCGGAGAAACTAAGCCCATGCACCAAAACTAGAGAGCCCACGAGCCGCAACGAAAGATCCCGTGATGCACTGAATTCAAGGTGCAGCAGCTAAGACCAAACAAGGCCAAATAAACTTTAAAACACGCACACACACTCGTAATATGATAAAAAAAAAAAATACCAAACTTATGACCATGTCTTCTTACAACTGCTGCTGCTGCTAAGTCACTTCAGTCGTGTCCGACTCTGTGTGACCCCATAGATGGAAGCCCACCAGGCTCCCCCATCCCTGGGATTCTCCAGGCAAGAACACTGGAGTGGGTTGCCATTTCCTTCTCCAATGTGTGAAAGTGAAAAGTGAAGTCGCTCAGTCGTGTCCGACCCTTAGCGACCCGAAGGACTGCAGCCTACCAGTCTCCTCCATCCATGGGATTTTCTAGGCAATAGTACTGGAGTGGCTTGCCATTGCCTTCTCCGTCTTACAACTTGCAAATGAAGGTAAATTGTAAGTGCGTCTCGGTTCCATTATTTTACACTCATGTCCTTTAGAACCAAACCACAGAGAGAAGAGCTTCCTGTGGACACTTAGACCTGACACCCTCAGGACGGTAGGAGATGTCAGAGGGTCTCCAGCCCAGCAGATGGCCAGCTCCCACTCATGCCATTTTCGCTTTGAGATGCCCAGGGTTGGGCCATTGGATTCCCTGCCCCACCCCACCCCCATCCACACAAACACACCCCACCCACCCCTGCCACGTGGATAATGTGCCCCCTCCTACCTGGGTCAGGAACAGACGAGCACTTGTTCCTAACCCCTAAGTCCCCCAAACAAACAAACAAACAGCCCTTGTGATATTTTTCCTAAGGGACTTTACTGGGTTTTTTGCTATTGTTTTGGATTTTGTTGATTTTTCTTTTTTAATCTTTTGTCTCTTTAAGGAAGAGGTGGGGCAGAGCACAGGTCTGCCTGGCCTCCTGCCTTACTGCTTTGCACTCTCACCCAGGACCAAGTCCTCAGGAAGCAGCCAGGCCTCACCACATGGCTTTGAAAGATACCAGAAAGACACGTGTGGAACCAGAGGTGGGGATTCACCAAAGAACAGCGACAAGGTGATATCTTTGGAGGTGTGCGCTGATTCCATCAGAGGCACAAAGGAAAAGAATCTCAAAGTGAAAGAACAGTTCGGACATCTACTGAAACTCTGAGAATCACTTACAAGAAAAACTTGTGATGTAGGTTCTAAGCCTTGGGGTGCTTTTCAGAGGGGGATGGACCCACCAGTGACTCACTGACCTGCACGGTCCTTCTGGGATTGTTAAGGTGACTTCCACCAGCACTGAGCCCCAATGGAGGCTGAAGTCAACATTGCAGATGCTTAAATCAACCTTTTAAAAAGTGATGATAAGTTTAAAAAAAAAAAAAAACTTTTATCCATTCAACAACATTTACTGAGCACCCACTATGCAACAGGCTTTTTTCCAAGAACTAGAATTCAGAAGTGAACATAAGCAGAAATCTAAAGGCCTCATGGAGGTTGGGAGCAGGAGAAACAGTGAACATTCAATGGACACAATAAGCATGAATATTATGTCATATAAGTGCCATGGAGTGCTCGAGAGAGGGTGCAATATTGAAGTACTAAGGGGAGGCTTCATTTTAAAAATAACATGACTTAAAAAGCATGAGGACTATTCGAGGTTTTTTGTATTTCCATACAAATTGTAAGATTATTTGTTCTAGTTCTATGAAAAATATCATTGGCAGCTTGATAGGGATTGCATTGAATGTATAAATTACTTTGGGTAGTATACTCATTTTTTACAATATTTATTCTCAATTCCAGAAAAATAAATGACCCAATCAAAAAATGGGCCAAAGAACTAAACAGACATTTCTCCAAAGAAGACACAAACATGGCTAACAAACACATGAAAAAATGCTTAACATCCCTCATAATCAGAGAGATGCAAATCAAAACCACAATGAGATACCATTTCACACCAGTCAGAATGGCTGCTATCCAAAAGTCTACATGCAATAAATGCTGGAGAGGATGTGGAGAGAAAGGAACCCTCTTACACTGTTGGTGGGAATGCAAACTAGTACAGCCACTATGGAGAACAGTGTGGAGATTCCTCAAAAAACTGGAAATAGAACTGCCATATGATCCAGCAATCGCACTCCTGGGCATACACACCGAGGAAACCAGAATTGAAAGAGACACATGTACTCCAATGTTCATTGCAGCACTGTTATAATAGCCAGGACATGGAAGCAACCTAGATGTCCATCTGCAGACGAATGGATAAGAAAGCTTTGGTACATATACACAATGGAGTATTACTCAGCCATTAAAAAGAATGCATTTGAATCAGTTCTAATGAGGTGGATGAAACTGGAGCCTATTATACAGAGTGAAGTAAGCCAGAAAGAAAAACACCAATACAGTATACTAACACATATATATGAAATTTAGAAAGATGTAAATGATAACCCTGTATACGAGACAGCAAAAGAGACACAGATGTATAGAACAGTCTTTGGGCCTCTGTGGGAGAGGGTGAGGGTGGGATGATTTGGGAGAATGGCATTGAAACACGTATGTTGTCATATGTGAAACGAATCACTAGTTCAGGGTCAATGGATGTTATAGGATGCTCGGGGCTGGCATGCGGGGATGACCCAGAGGGAGGATAAAGGGATGAGGGAGGTGGGAGGGGGGTTCAGGAGGGGGAACTTATGTAAACCCGGGGCGAATTCATGTCAATGTATGGCAAAACCAACCAATATAATATTGTAAAATAATTTGCCTCCAATAAAAAATAAATTAATTACCAAAAAAAATAAAAATAAAATCTAAAAAAAAAAAGCATGAGGAATGGATATGGGATGAGGGGGGGCAGAGAGGAGGGGAACATTTCAGGGAGAGGGAGTGGCTGGGTCAAAGGTCCTGAGGAGGGACAGAACACAGAAGAAGTTACTAAGTCTTAGGAGGGTATAGATTTTTCACAACAAAAAGGCTAAAATTCATTTCAATGCAAAAAGACTTGATCTGATTCTTTTTTAAATTCTCCCCTAAAATTGTTTTCATTTTTTTTTTTTTAATCTCAAGACTGTCTATTCTTTTAACCACCAAATATCCTGCCATTCTCCATTCCAAAATGGCAGGGCTCAACCAAGGACCTAAGAGAAACTGGAAAAAGTCATTGAGTGTGTGTTAGTCACTCAGTCGTATCTGACTCTGCAACCACGTGGACTGTATCCCACCAGGCTTCTCTGTCCATGGAATTCTGCAGCAAGAATACTGGAGTGGGTATTGCCATGCCCTTCTCCAGGAGATCTTCCCAACCCACAGATCTAACTCAGGTCTTCCACATTGCAGGCTGATTCTTTACCATTTGAGTTACCTGGGAAGAAGTCATTGCTCCAGGAGCAAAAATGATACAGAAAAGGTGGGGGAGTGGTGAAAGACACACTTGCTCTCCAAATGCAGAGATGGAGCCATGAGGAGGCGTGTGCTCAGGGCACCTCTTCCCAAGTCACCTGGATGGCGTTCCTGCTCTCTGACCTGCCTTACTTCTCCGTTTCCTGGTTCGCCATCCCTCTCCCTCATGAGAGTGTGAGAACATTCGCTCCCCAAGAGCAGAAATGGTACCTGACATCCCTAGATCACCAAGAGGACTCTGGCCTGCCCAGTCTAGTCCTTAGTCCCAGGATATACAGGCTGTCCTTTCTGAGACCAGGCCAGGAGCCCTGGATACAGAAGCAAGCTACTGTGAAAAGAAAAGATACCGCAAGCTCAACCTTTCTCTGGAATAAGTACTGCAATTTCTACACGGAAGAAAAGTTTACTCTGCAAAGAACAAGCTCCTGTTTCCTGATGCATACCTTTCCAGTCAGCTCAGCCCTGAGTCCGTGTTGAGGCAGAGAAAGCACCTTCCCCGCTACCCCACCACTACCCACAAGTGTCAGGACCTGGAGAAACCTTTATCTGAGAAGAGAGCCATCTTTCTCGCTCAGATAGATAGTGGTTGAGATAGAGGTGCAGTATCAGCAGGAGGCATTAAGAAAATCAGAACTATAATTATTTACATGATGAAAAGGTTGTGCTGTGCAGAGACACGGTGTGATGGAACTATTCCCATCGCATTAATAATAATAATAAAAAGGCCTTCACCTCCCATGACAAGAAGCTGCAAATCTAAATAATTTTATCTTCTCCTCTGATTATTTCCCAGGATACAAGAGTAGCTCTCGGGCAGAGAGAAATTATTCACTGGGAACATTAAAATACTCCCTTTCAGAAATGACTTCAAGATAATATTTGCTATGTGACTTTGGTAATTTTATGCACACACATAACTAAGTTTCTTTCACTAAAAATGCTCAATTTCGTTGATGGAGCAGTTTAAACTTTTTATAGCAATTTCATCCACCGTAACAGATACAAAAAGATAGATGTCTCGGCTGCGTCTGAAGCATCAGGAATATCCACACAGTGAAGCAGTGCATTTAAAAATTTGTTCATATAAAATGCCATAAAAATCAAAGCACCACGTCTCAATGAACCAGGCAGGGTGATATTTTAATGATTCTTGTACAGCATAATAAATATTAACTCATTAAGTTTCCAAACACCTAAGCAATGGAGGTTTATGCCTCCCCTGTGAGGAGAAGGCTGTTTTCCCATTTAAATGAGCACACTGTTGCCGCTGTATTTCAGAACTTTGTCTTCTGTGCAAGTTCCCAAAGTTAACTCAGTCAGCATGTTCGGGCACTGCACACACTCACAAATACTAAAATGGAAGCCAGAAGGCCATCAAAATTAATTAGATCATTCTAATTTAGAGCCTCAAAGGACTCTGAGAAGGCAAATGGTTCAACACTTTCATTTTCCAATTGAGAGCAGAATTGTGTGATAATTTGCCCAAGGCATGACTAGACCTATATTTCTCACTTAACACAGGCAATGCTCTTTAATTTACAGGAGGCTGTATCTGGTTCATAGACTAAATATTATTGGGGGGCAGAGGGGTGTGGAACATGGAAAATCAGTTCATGGTGTTGCTTCAGCAACCATGGAATTCTCTCTGTGGCTTAACACAGTGCCTTCTGGAGACTAAGCGCTTGGTAAATGATAGCTAAATGGATGGAGTTCTTGGAAAAAGTCTATTTGCTTCGAATTGTACTTCCTTCTGGCCATGGGGAAAACCTGGCAAACTTTCATTTTATGTGCTTGCCAAGGAGAAGCCTAGCAAACAGCTTTCCTCAGTCTGAAGACAATAGAGCATGACCCTCCTGGGTAGCATTTGATGCTTTTCCCTATGTTGAATTCATTTTTTTCCTGTTTCTCAAGTGGTTTCAAGTGGATGCAAACTCAGTTGGTAAGAGATTCTTACTTGATTACAGTAGTATCAGTCTTCAGGAGGAAGTTCTGATAAATAAAGCCCAATTCCAAATAGTATACCATTTTTCAGTTTAGGTGTACTGATGTGCTCATTTCTAGAATAACCCTGGCAGCCTCACAATTCACTCAACATAAAATCAAGAGAGGTTCTGCTTCCTGGACCTCCACCAGATTCCCTTCCTAGATAATTTATGTTTTTTGTAAATTAAGCTTCTGCCCATTCATATGTGACGTGATTGGTATTCTGTGTTCTGTTTGTCCAAATCGCCACTGCTTCATAAAAATGCCAAACACTTATCATCAGTGCCATTCTCTTTGATATTGGAACATTTCCTTAATTTACTGTTACCTACTCATGTGTATGTCTCCTTCTGCCAATGAAATTATAAATTGCTTACTGTCAAGAGGCACATTTACAATATCAGAGGGAGTAGTCAATGAATTCATATTATTTTAACTCCAGTGTTAATTGTTTGAAGCTATTGGAAAGAAAGAACTATGTAAAAAGTGCTCTCCAGTCAGGCAGTTTAATTAGAAATCTACTCCTTCCAGAATTGTTTGTGTGTGTTTAGGAAAGAAGTAATAATGGAAAGAAGTCCAAAGTAAGTTCACTTAGCATTTCATTATTGAGGGAATTTCTTTCTTTTTTAAAAGGTTGCTAGTTTGACAGATGAAGAAAGCACCAAACACAGAATATTTGCATTTCAACACAACAGTTAACAGACTCACTAATCTATATATCTTTGTGTTGTTGCTTAGTCCAAGTCATGTCTGACTTTTTGCAGCCCCATGGATTGTAGCCCACCAGGCTCCTCTGTCCTTGGGATTTCCCAGGCAAGAATAATGGAGTGGGTTGCCATTTCCTTCTCCAGTGGATCTTCCCGACCCAGGGATCGAACCCACATCTTCTGCATTGGCAGGCAGATTCTTTACCACTGAGCCACCAGGGAAGCCCATCTCTTTGTGTATATGATGATAAAATTCGGGTTGGGAAATAACAAGAGTATGTGTATTTAAGTGGGTTCACTCATCCATTATTTTATTTAACAAATATTTGCTAAGTATCCAGTATGATTAAGTGCAAATTATGGTCACCCTTCCTTTGGTATCCACAGGGGAATATTTCCAAGACCCCCGTGGGGGGTCCAAAAGTTGTGGGTACTCAAGTCCCTTATATAAAATGGCATAGTATTTGCATATAACCTACCATAGACTATTTATAATATCTAATACAATGTAAATGCTATGTAAATAGTTGCCAGTGTGCACAAATTCAAATTTTGCTTTATGGAACTTTATGGAATTTTTTTAATATATTTTTGATCCTCAGTTGGTTGAATATGCAGATGCAGAACTCATGAAGGAGCACACCTAGGCCAACTCTTTAAAATAAGTAAATTTTGAGAAAAAGAAGTTTGGGTTGTAGTATGAATAGGGAAAGGCTTCCCCCGTAGCTCAGTGGTAAAGAATCTGCCGGCAATGCAGAAGACCCAGGTTCAATCCCTGGGTTGAGAAGATCCCCTGGAGAAGAAAACAGCAACCCATTCCAGTATTCTTGCCTGGAAAATCCCATGAACAGAGGAGCGTAGAGGGCTACAGTCCATAGGCTTGCAAAAAGTTGGACATGACTGAAGTGACTGAGCATGCACACATATGAACGAGGAGAATCTCAGGCAAAGAGGCCAGTAAAAACCAAAAGGGAGTGTGGGGCAGGGAGGAAATTCCAAGCCATTTAATGTTGTGAGGGCATCAAGCCCAGGTTAGAGGGTATAGGAACACGATGATGCAAAAGGGTCATGAACTTGAAGGTCATGACCTTCAGCTTTGTCCTGTAGGTGACAGGGGGTCACCGGAGGGTCTTAAGCACGTGAACCTCACATAGTCAAATTTTGGTTCAGACAGGTGACGTTGGAAAAAAGGCTGGAACTCAGGGGGAAAGACCAGGGAAAAGGACACCTGTTAGAAGTTACTGTTACCTGTTGAGAGCAAACACACACCTGAACGAGGGCTGTGGTACAGAGATGAAAATCAGGAAACTGTCCTAATATTTAGGAAGTAAAATCAACAGGATGTGGTGAACACTTGGGAATAGGAGGCAGTGGGAAGCAAGAAGTCAAGTTCGTGCCTAATTCAGGCACAGGTAGATAAGTGATGATGTTGATCAAGACAGCAAGTCTTGGGGTGGGAGATAGCTGTTGTAGAGTTAGGAATGTTGGATACAAAGTCTTTGAACCCCCCAAAATGCTGAACCACATCCAGTTGTCATTTTGCAGAAGAGTCTCTCTCATGGACTCCTATTTGCTTCAAAAACTTATAAAAATAGTTGGGTACATAGTTGGCATCTGGTCCCATCACTTCATGGGAAATAGACGGGGAAACAGTGGAAACAGTGTCAGACTTTTTTTGGCGGGCGCTCCAAAATCACTGCAGATGCTGATTGCAGCCATGAAATTAAAAGACGCTTACTCCTTAGAAGGAAAGTTATGACCAACCTAGATAGCATATTAAAAAGCAGAGACATTACTTTGCCAACAAAGGTCTGTCTAGTCAAGGCTATGGTTTTTCCCGTGGTCATGTATGGATGTGAGAGTTGGACCGTGAAGAAAGCTGATTGCCGAAGAATTGATGCTTTTGAACTGTGGTGCTGGAGAAGACTCTTGAGAGTCCCTTGGACTGCAAGGAGATCCAACCAGTCCATTCTAAAGGAGATCAATCCTGGGTGTTCATTGGAAGGACTGATGCTGAAGCTGAAATTCCAATACTTTGGCCACCTCATGCGTCAAGTTGACTCACTGGAAAAGAGTCTGATGCTAGGAAGAATTGGGGGTGGGAGGAGACGGGGACGACAGAGTATGAGATGGCTGGATGGCACCACCGACTCGATGGACATGAGTTTGAGTGAACTCCGAGAGTTGGTGATGGACAGGGAGGCCTGGCGTGCTGTGATTCATGGGGTCGCAAAGAGTCAGACATGACTGAGCGACTGAACTGAACTGATGTAGATAACACACTGCCAAATATCCAGATGGAAAAGATAAGTTACAAAATCAGAACCTAAACGATGTGGACAGGCTGAAATATACATCAACAAAATTAAATTTAATAGGAAAACATGAAAAATCTTGCATTATAGGATGGGAATATGTAACTTGATAGCTCTCTACATGAGTATAAATGGAAATTTTAGTAGCACTTAAACTTTATATAACCTATATTGAGTCTGAAAACTTGGACTCCATTCATAGAAATATGTAATATATGTTTAATAATACATTTTTCAGATTGATGTTGGCCACAAAATCCTCAGAGTTCCATAAAAATATTTCAGCAGCATCACAGTACATGAGGAGGAAAGGCATGATTAGGTCGGCCTCCCCACCTGTTCAGAAAACTTTCAATCAGAAAAGATCTCCCTTTATGTTTTACACAAAGGGGAATTTTGGTAAAGTTTCCTCTAACGAAAGAGTTCCGCTTCCGAAGAGTCCCACTTCCAAAACCACTGACTGATCCTAGGGTGTAATCAGCCCATAGCAAATTCTGCACAAATCAAACCACACCTTGGATGTTTGTGCTCAGTTTCAGGCATCTCATATTAAGGTAGCCACTGAAACACCCAAAAGTTTGCAGGTTAGAATGTAACCAGGATAGGAAGATGCAGCCGTCTTTCTCCTCTCCCTCTTTCTCTCTAAAGAGATCATTCTAGAAAACAAAACTTAGGAAATAATACACCAACCCAAGCTGGTGTGAGGTTCACAGAAAATAGAAACAAAATAAATTATGTATTTCTATTTTTCAGCTAAGAATATTTTTGAGCACTAACAATGCAGCAGGTGATATGTAGGTGCTGGAGGCAGGGAAAACAGATATGTAAGCCAGCCAGTACCGGTATGGACATTGTAAGCGCATATAAGATTTTGGTGTAGATATCATGTAGTTAAAATGTGCATAAAGAACATACATGGCGTTATTTGTAGGTTAAAGAGTCAAAATATTTGAGAACCAATCAACAGCGGCACTGACCAGTTAGAAAACAATAAACAACTAGTTGCGGCTATTGCCCATAGTGACAAGTTCCAGGTGAAAATCAGCCCTGATTATAGTCAGAATACTTTTTAAATTTACCCTAAAAATTAATTATCCTGTTTAACTCCTCAGTGACTTTAAGGGGACACATCAGAAAGTAGGAAGAGGTGAGAGGTAATAATTGAACACTGAGTTCATGCCAGTTTTTCTGATTTCAGGCCTTGTACAATTTCTCTCCTGCTAAAGTTTTTTCCATGGGAGCTTTGGGACTAAATTTGAAATGGGTGGACTTTGACCAACTCCTTTGGTCAACAAGGTAAGAACAGGCCTATTCAGTTGCATTGCTTTTCAAGCTCTTTCTGTGAGTTAATTTACACGGTGGGCCTTGATGGTGGAAAATGTTATTATTTTGATTATAAGGCATTTTGGAATAAATGACTTACAGACTAGAGAAACAGTCCATTTCAAAATCAAAATAATCCAAAGGGGCTAATCAGTGCTCTGCCATCACATATGGGCTGGATTGATAGAATATGTTTAGTAGCATCATGCTGGGGGCAGAAATAAGACAGGGAAGTACCTGAAAAAGCTGGGAAGACAAGGAACCCATCCTTTAGGCAGCTGAGAGTAAACGATACTCATAAAGCTTCCACTGCCCAAAAGCAGCAGGGGCGACTTCATCTCCATTAAGAGAATGGGAAGGAAATTGAGTATTATAACAAGAAAATGGGCTCCTGCTTGTGCACAACGATTTGTGTAAAGTCAGAATGTCTGCTGACAAAGTACCTGATACTGGTATTGAGACAACCAGAAACAGTGTAAGTCATTCTTTTTCCCTAGTTATGGGATGCAAGTGCTTGTCCATCTCCGTAACAGAATATAGGCTGAGGACTTCCCTGGTGGTACAGTGGATAAGAATCTGCCTGCCAGTGCAGGGGACATGAGTTTGATCCCTGGTCCGGGAAGATTCCCCATGCCGCGGAGCAACTAAACCCATGTGCCTCAACTACTGAGCTCATTCATGTGCTGCAACTACTAAAGCCCGTGCACCTAGAGACTGTCCTCTGCAGCAAGAGAAGCCACCACAGTGAGAAGCCCATGCACAGCTAGAGAGCAGCCTCTGCCTGCCACAACCAGAGAAAGCCTGCGCGCAGCAATGAAGACCCAGCGCAACCAAAAATAATTTTTTAAAAAAGAATACAAGCTGAAGTTTCACCTTCAGTTTAGAAGTCTGTGAGCTTCAGACAGATGGGGTTGGAAAGGAAGCAGTTTGATGATCTATGATAGCTATGCATAAGGAATATAAACTTGTAAAGGGGAAACAAAAATGGCTTATGTTTTACTTTGTTATCAATAATTCTCCTACAGGCCTTTCCAAGGCCATGACCAAAAAAGGACAGAAAGAACTGTGAGTCTTCAGCTTGTACAATGTTAGCATTTTCTACATGGAGTTTCCAGGAGGGCAGGACATTTTACTTAAAATACACTTCATGTCACTGCTCATGAAAGCTTGACAAATCACATTTCATTTATCTGTCAAAATTAAAGGTACAAGCACACAGCTTGCTTCATATTTTGATGGGAAGACTTCGATGAAGAAGCAAAAATTAAAAGATTTGGAGAAAAAGTATGCAGGAAATCATAAAATATCATATGTCCTTTGGAATTTTAAAATAATTTCAAATATATTCCTTAGCTATAAAAACTCTAGGGCAAAAAAAAAACCCACTATTTTTCCATATTCATGAAAAGTTCACTAGGGAGAATACCTAAATAACTTTTGGCAGTGTTACAAAGCACTCAGAGAGTAATCTCAAAAGAAAGTATTTAAATAGGCTACCCTCCCCAAAGTTCTTCCAATCTGTGATTATTTACGGTATGTCTTTCTATATTTTAATGTCTTATTCATAAAAGATTGAAGAATATGAGTATGTTTCATATTTCACTGGCTTCACAACTGGAAAATACAATTTTCTCAAAAAGGAATGGCCCAATTTTGTCAACTAATATTTTGTTATTATTTCATGGCTCCAGTATCATCTGCAAAATAAAATCCCAATCCCTCAGTCGGGTCCCCAGGGCCTGTTGAGTTCGACATGTGGTCTCCTCTCCCAGCTTTGTGTCATTCCACTCTTCCCTCAGTTTCCTGCCAGTCCCCCAAGCCACTGCATTCACCCAACATGCCAGTTCTCTGCCTGGGACATTTTCCTTCTGTATCTGTCTACCTGGAGAAGGTTTATTTCCGCCTCAGTTCTAGAGTCTTCCCTGACTTCTCCCCGTTCTCACTGACCTTCTAGGCAGAGCCAAGCCTCTGTTACAACACAAACCACAGTACGGAAGCCATCGCTGATTTCCCACATGGGACCCTCAGCTCCTAGAGGACAGACACTGCCCCTAGTCCACCCAGCACAAAGCCTGATAAGGCAGTCAGTCAAGAGATGAAGGAATGAATGAATAAAATTCTATTGAGACAGGCATGGAGATTTCCAGTCAAAACAGCCTTGGAGTCTATCCTTGAGGAATCTCCTCAGTCTAACATATAGCAATGAGGCCTTGGCTGGTACTCCAGTGGTTAAGATTCCCCACTTCCATTGCACAGGGTGCAGGTTCAATCCCCAGTCACACATGGTGCATGGTGTGGTGAAAAACAAATTTTTTTTAATAAATATACACACAGAAATGAGGGAGAAAAAAATTTTAAGCCAGTCAGACTCAGAAATAAGCTAAAGCTCTCAGTAAGCAAAAATAGAACAGGCGAGTCAAAGTGGTAAGTAGGGTCAAAACCCTGGGCTTGCAAGTTCCTCTTCTAGAAAATGTAATTAGTATAAGAAACACCATACCTGTGGGGTAACCAAGTCTTATCCCATCTGTAATAGGGAGCAAAGTCAGGCCTGGTGGGAAGCTGCCTACCTCGGCAGAGTCAGACCGTCTATGTTTAATCCAGGCTCTTCCACCTGCTAGCTGTGTGATTTTGGACAAGTTATCTAACCTACCTGTGCCTCATAAGACAAAAGAGTAAAAGTCACAAGAGATCAAATTCCATCTGTCCAAATTCTAAAAGAGCAAGTTGCAAACTTTCCCATAAAATAGTTATAAATCAGGAAAGTATGTAATGTTTACTCTCAAAAGATTATTTATAATTCTACTAAAAATTTATTATTCCAAGTGACTAGATTGATTCTGAGCAGTCAAATTTTAGAGAAAATTATTTCCCTAACCCATTTAATTATGTGCCATCTGATTTGTACATGAACTTGAGCAAACTCCAGGAGATAGTGGAGGATAGGAAAGCCTGGTGTGCTGCAGTCCATGGAGTTGCAGAGTCAGACATGACTTAGCAACTGAACAACATATAGATATTTACTTGATGAACCTCAGTGTAAGATCTGTCTTAGACAATGATGAAAAGTCTCAGATTGGTAAATGGAAAGAGCCGTTTTGGGGGTTTTGGTTTGTTTGTAGGTAATGTGTATCTTTCCTATATGCATAAATATGCTTCCTATTGCTTTGCTTCACAGTGCACATTTAATGAAGAGAAACTATTGTGAAGTCCTATTTTCTCACTAATTGTCATTATAAAAAAAGTGCATATCTAAAGAAAAAGATAACCCCAAAGGAGACTAAAACATCCTGTAAAACAGCTTATTGAGGCTCAGATTGGTCTTAATATACAGAAAAGGAGTTAACTACAGTTACGTTTTGAAGAATCCCAAGAAGACCACATGAACAATCTTTTCCAAACAGTGCCCAAGATCTGGAATTCCAGTAAAATAATCTCAGCAAATGCCAATCAACAAGATATTATTATTTTGAATTTGGTGTAACTGAACTTAATGTAACCTTCTTCAACAGGTACTTTTATTGGGGAGGGGGTGGAACAAGAGATGGTTGGAGGGCTCTAGTCATCTAAAGATGAGGTATACTAAAGATGGATGCACTAAAGGATGGAGACAGATACCGAAAGAGAGAAGAATCTGCCAAACTTCCCCAAAAAAGCTCCATTCGGTCACTCACAAATATTGGGTTGGCCAATTAGATCGTTCAGGTGTTTCTGTAAGATGTTATGCAAAAACCCAAACAAACTTTTTGGCCAACCCAATACATGCTGACGGACAGGGAAGCCTGGCGTGCTGCAGTCCATGGGGTCGCAAAGTGTCGGACACGACTGAGTGACTGAACTGAACTGAATATATGCTTGGCTCTCTCGAATTCAAGTGAGAACTGGTCACGTATCATCACACACAACAAGAAAGTGGTTTAAAAGAGAGCAGTTTGGAACACAGGCAGTGCAATGGGCTCTGAAGCCAGTGACCTATTTTGAAATGCAGCTACATCCCTTAATAGCTGTGCAGTCTTCAGTATGCTCTTTAGCTTCTCTTCAACTCTTTGGTAGGTTGGAAATGAAACACTTTCATTTGTTGTGGGTATTCAATGAAAATACATCAAAAAGCGCTTAGCGGAACACCAGCGCTAAGTAGCTGCTCAAAAAATTTAGCCATCTTTGTTACTGCAAGACGCGACATGAGGGGGTTCTGGGGAGCTGGGCTTTGAATGCAGACCTGGACCCCTTCACTTACCAGATCTAGCACTTCAGACACAAGTCACACAGTTTGAACTTCCTCAAGTCTCAGGTCCCTTATCCATAAAACTGAGATAGTAACTGCCTCATGGCACTGTTATGAAAATTAAATTATACCACGTGCATAGAGGGAGAAGGAAACAGGATCCCACTCCAGTACTTTTGCCTAGAGAATTCCAGGAACAGAGGGGCCGAGCGGGCTGCAGTCCATGGGGTCACAAAGAGTTGGTCATGACTTAGTGACTAAACAACAACAACATGCATAGAGAATTCAGCATAGTGGCTGGCACACAGAAGTCCTTCACCGATAGTGGGCACAATTTGCTAAAGCCAGTTTAAGTGGCAGGGGATGTGTGATTAAACAAGGGTCACCATGGGACCTTTGGAATAGTAAGACACTGAGAGGCAAATTTTAATCGGTCATTCCCTTGCAGGCCGAAACATCTGTTTATTATATGCCTGATACTCCATGTATTGATGACTAGCCCATACAGAAAGATGTGCCGATCCATCTCCTATAAAAAACCCAACAAACAAAAATGACTATAAACACTTTCAAAATATGAACTTCTGCATACTTATTAAATTAAAATGGGAGTTCAGTAGGGAATAGCTAGAAAGATGTTTGAAAATATAAAGCATCTGTCTTCACAGAACGCCAATTAACCTAGTGCCCTCACTCCTTTAAAACTGTAACTGCCAATTACCAACGTGCCATCCCATGAAAAGCTTTAGTTTCCTTTTTTTCTGTTTAATCATTTTGGGTATTTGTTTTCAGGAATGAAATAGAAAAGTGTAAAATGAGGTGACCATAATCTTGAAGGTTCCTCTACTTTGATTTCCATTATGCTCATTCAATATATTAAAACTCAGTCCTACAAAAAAAAAAAAATCATTCTGAAGTGACTCACTTAAGAATACTGGGTGATTCCCTAAACAAAGGAATCAGTAACGTGAAAGACTGCGCTGTACGATTCCATTTAAAAGAAAGTTAATGTGAGCTGATTGCCTTCAATGCCTCCATAATTAAAAATATACTACAATCACAACTCTGTGGAGATGGGTTAGACTTGCTGAAACCTATTTAACTAGTATAAACTACTAAAATTCTACATAGGGATCATATGGTTTGAGTTCCCTGTAGGAAGACAATTTTCTATTCACTAAGTTTTTCTTTTAATTTACTCAATTGAGAGGTTCCATACAGCTTCTTTTCTAAAATTTTCACATAGTAAAGCCCCAACTTTGTTCACAGCTGTGCTGCTATGTCATACAGTAACATAGCCTTTCCTGAACGAATAATTTCAGCAGTTTCAAGATAAGGGATGGATGTGTTCGTTACAAAATACCTATATTTTAAGTATCTAGCTTCATTATACCCCTGTGCATATTTTATCCCAACCTAAATAAACCCAACCAAAATTGTTCAATTGGAAAAGAAAAATGTTAAGGGATGGAGAGCGAAGAGAGACTTCACTGAAAGGACTGACCATTTGTTACCTGGAGAACCACATTTCTCAGGAATATTGTAGACTTACTTAGCCCAGTGCTTGGAGATAGTCTTGTTGAGTGAGCGATTCTGGTCCCTCCCTGACCCCATTTCCCTTTATGCTAACTACATTTAAGCAATATTATTTGAACTGCAATTTTAAGAGTTAAAGCTCCTTTTTTCCTATTTCAATAGGAAATAAGACTGTTTTCTAATAGTGATAATAGAAAATAGCACTATTTTCAATAGGAAATAGTGATTCCAGTGGGATCACTGACCAGTCTAACAGGATGAAATACGTTATGTAGGGAGGAAAATGAACTTTTACTCCGCCCTCTGCCAACTAAAAAATTGTCCTTTGCCACCGGGTTCCCTAAGAATGAAATCACTAGCTGACCTTCAACACACCCTGAAAGGAGTCCAGCGTGGGAAGCAGGAATGAGTTCCCAGGCTGTGCTCTGGGAAAAACTGGCAGAATAGACCTTCAGATAGATAGATATTTTCAGGAGATTCCATGAGCCCGGTTTCTTGCATCTTCTCATATCGAGAAAAGCACTAAATCATCAACAGGGACTTGTTACTAGGAGCCAGCCTCTGCCCAAAATGTGTACTTGATTACACGTAACCCGCTTCATTAAAATCACTGACCTGCCCCTGACCGCTTGGGAACAGTTCTTCAGACCTACCTGACAGACCAGCATCCTCATTTTGCCCCCAATAAAACTTGACTCACAATTCTTACATTGTGCTTTTTTATTTTTTTCAGTTGACACTTCTAATGTTCTGTGACCGGGGTTTGTGAATTAAACTGACCCAAAAAAATGAACAAAGGAAAAGGTATATTCATGTGCACACAGAGGCGTCACAAAAAAGAAGTGAAAATGGAAAACAAGAGGCTAGGATGGGGGCTTGTATACCATTTTAACAAAGGGCAGTAAACTTCAGAAATGTGAGTAGACAAAGGACGAGGAGCTGGGCCTTCAGTGGGTGGTAGATTGCTAGATGGTAACTATGTGGGCGAAACTAATGGAGGATATGGGTTATTTTAGCAAGGTTTCTTTATACAGCCTCAAGTCAGTGCCCTCTCCAGTGGGAAGAGCCTTCCCCAGCGATTAAGAGTTATTCTCTTCCCAGTATGGGAGGGGGAGACAACTTTACAAATGGAAGTTTATGCACTTTGGTGCTACAAGGCAAAAGTTATTGGTGGCACAATCATAATACACACAATTTACATACACAGATATATATATAAGATATGTGAACAATTCTTTAAAAAGACTGCTTTGGAATGGAAATAATACAAATTATTTTTGCAAAATGTCATTTCCCAACTTACATTCCAGTCCTGACACCCACCCTATTAATTCAGTACTTAAAAAAAAAAAAGACCAGAAAATATAAATCATACCCCTAAAGCACTACTATGCCAGGCACCAAAATTACATAGCATGATGATGCATAATTATGGCACTTTCAAACAGCATTTGAGAATGTGTCACAAGCGATGAAAAATGTAATTTATTTCTACTGACAGATATTAATTGCTCTGTGTTAGAAAATGTTTGAACCACTCCTGATAAGCAAAAACGGTAACATAAATGCCTCAAAAACAACTGCAAGGAAAGAGGCATAGTTCTAATCATAAAAACTCCCATAGCATAAGGAAAGGCAATTTCTCAAAGAGGACATCTATTATTAAAATTTGCAAGTCGTTGCCATGACACAGTAGGAAGGGGCTCAAATGTGAAGTCGCTTCCAGCAGGTCTAAAGTGTTATTAATCTCTGATAGAGCAGTGGACTAATTGGAGTTTAGGATTCTGCCCTGTTTCCTTAGCAAACTGTCTTTGTTAAAGCAAAACTGGATAGTTGCAGAACTTTCAGAACGGACAGGCACGTATGGGTAGACCAGATTACTCCTTTAAAACTGAACCCTAAATGGTCACAAATGAATCTCACTTATGGTTGAGCAGGGCTATGCTTTTCGCTTGTTACAACCAGCTACTCTAACTCTTCATGGATTTTCATCTGTTACTTTAGAGATTAAGGAATTTGGGTTGCAATGTTAGGTTACATCAGCTTCCACAGCTGGAGTGGCAGAAGTCATCAGAAATTTCATGAAACACTGCTATTTTTAAGACAACTCTAGGCAAGCTCCACCAACTTCATCGCCTCCCAAAACCTGTGTCAACACCCACACCATTGATACATTATTAGAGCCTGTCTAATCTCATCCATAGCTGTATACAGCAGTGCTTCTAACTTTCTGGCCTTGGCACCATTCTGACACCTCGTGTCTAAATTCTGCCCCCATATCCTTATATCCCTGGAGAAGGGAAAGGCTACCCACTCCGGTGTTTTGGCCTGAAGAATTCCATGGACTGTATAGTCCACAGGAGTCACAAAGAGTTGGACATGACTGAGCAACTTTCACTAACATATATACAGAAGAGTGCTCAAATAAGTCAACAGTTTGATGAATCTTGCAAATTGAGTAGACCCGTGTAACTAGCAACCAGATCAAAAAAACAGAACATTATCAGTGCGAGGTCTTTTTATTTTGCCCTTCTGACACCAAATACATGGTCTTTTTCATACCGTTTCTCCAACTCACCATTGAGTTAATCATGAACGGCCAGCGATTTCATCAATCATACCTACAAAATGCAACCCCAAATGACCAGGTACGGAGTGCTTCTGGGAAGATGAACCCATCAGGTTGCTGGGGCGGCAGGAGGGGTGGTGCACTTGGAGAAGGCATGGAGGCTCTGTGCTCTACCTCCTCTCACGTCACATCTCTCCCACCTGACTGACCTTGAGCTGCATGCTTTAAAATAAACCAGTAATAGTAAGCAAAGCACTTTCCTGAGTTCTGGGAGAGGGTGCAGCGGTATGGTATAGAAAACCCCAACTTTATACCCAAGTCAGAATGTGAGGATAACCCAGGGCCCTGATACTTGCAGCGGTCACCTGAAATGAGAGCTGCTTTGCAGGGCTGATCCCTTAAACCTATGGAGTCTGATGCTAACTCAGGCAGGCAGTGTCAGGATCGAATTGAATTGGAGGACACCCAGTTGGTGTTGGTGAGTTGGAGAAATGGTATGGAAAAGACCATGTATTTAGTGTCAGAAGGGGAAAATAAAAAGACCTCACACTGATAATGTTCTGTTTTTTTGATCTGGCTGCTAGTTACAAGGGTCTACTCAATTTGCAAGATTCATCAAACTGATGACTTATTTGAGCACTCTTCTGTATATATGTTAGTGAAAGTTGCTCAGTCATGTCCAACTCTTTGTGACCCCCGTGGACTATATAGTCCATGGAATTCTTCAGGCCAAAACTACAGTCCATGGAATTCTTCAGGCCAAAACACCGGAGTGGGTAGCCTTTCCCTTCTCCAGGGGACCTTCCCAACCCAGGGATCAAAGCCAGTTCTACCGTATTGCAGGCAGATTCTTTACCAGCTGAGCCATCAGGGAAGCCCAAGAATACTGGAGTGGGTAGTCTATCCCTTTTCCAGGAGATCTTCCCAACCCAGGGGATCGAACCGGGGTCTCCTGCATTGCAGGTGGATTCTTTACCAACTGAGCTATCAGGGAAGCCCAAATATGTTATATGTCCCTGAAAAGTTTATTTTCTAAAAAATGTGCCCAGGGTATACCAATCTATGTGTCTATGAAGCCACTCGCTCTTCTGACAGATCCTGGGCTGCTCAAGGAAACAGAAAGATGTCCAAAACTTCAGACATTTCTTCTCCTTGGAGCTTAAGAGAATAGAGTACAAGAAAAAAATAAACAGAGAAGAGTGAGTAGCCTGGGTCTGTGTGGGAACAAGAGAATCATCAAGAGGCTGACCGAGTCTCCTGTAAAATTTCGTGGCGGTGGTGGGGGGCGCTCGATTGAAAGTTATGCTCCACCATTTAAAGTGAGAGAATAGAAATGTAAATAATCTCCAATCCAAAGTGGCTTTTAAATCCTCTATTAATGGAAAATTCGATATGCAGACAGGACTACACAAAGAATAATTTCACATTATAAATTGAGGAAAATTTATCAGTTCAGCTTAGTTTTAATAGCCTCAGTTTTTTAGTGGTATCTTCTTAAAACTGTTATCTTGACAGCACAGTACACCAATTCAGGGGCCATCGAACCAGGTGGATTTTCTAAATCAAATTATAACGAGATTAATGTTTCAGCTTTCCACCTCAGCTTTAATATTGATTTCTTAAGTAAGCAGTATTTTTTTCTAACCAATTAAATCCCCTTGAATTTAAACAAAATATCTCCACTTATGTGGATGCATATATCTTTTGCCTGGACACTCCGGCAGACAGAGACCTTGTGAATCTCTATGTTATTGGGAGAATTCTGGTTAGCCAATTTGATTTAATCAAGTTGACTCTCATCAAGAAATGTCATCATAAATGATTCAGTTCAGTTCAGTTCAGATTGCAATGCCTAAATTCAAATAAAAGCACAGCAAAAAAAAAAAAGTCATATTTTGGAAAGTATGTTTGGACAAATTCCATCGTGCTCTCATCACCCTTTATGGAGAGCTAACTATTAATATATGTTAGAAACTGAGCCAGATGCTGGACCCTGGAGAAGATGAATAACGCACTGAGAAGGAGGCGTCCTGGCTCGCGAACTGTTCACAGACCAGCGGGAAAAGGCCATGTAACATGCACTATGGCACAGTCACGTACGGCTGTTAGAGTCAGAGAGAGGAAGACTCAACGCTGAGAGTGTCGGGACCAACATGACAGAAGCCATGACGCCACAGTGACTCTTACAGATGATAAAGTTGATGGGAACTAGGAGGGTATTCTAGGCCCATACAGAGGACATGGAACAGCTCATGCCATCCGCTCTAGATGAGTTCTGTGACATGCACACCGGAGGCTGGTGGAAGATGAAGTGGGAAAGGGAGGCCATGAACGAGAGAAGCTCCTAAAGGAATTCCATTAGAAACAGGTTAGGACATGGTTGGCAGTTATGAAGGACAGACTGGGAGGGCACTCAGGAGATCTGACCTAGAAGGCTGCAGAAGTCTACAGGATAAACAGGGAGCTTAAATCAGGAGGGACCAGGGGAGCAGGACCAGAGTCAAGAGACTCAGTGCAAATTAGCCCTGACTGAGGGACATGGAGGGACAAGGGAGACTGAGGGACAAGGAAAAGTCTAGGCTGACTCTAAACGTTAACAGGATTTAAATGATGGGAGGCATGAGGGGAAGGGGATTAGAAAGGAATGGAGCGGGACTGGTCTTGTCCTGAATTTCCACTGCCAGCTGGCAGGAACTATAGATGCCTCCTCTGACCCCACCCACGAACAACCACTCCCAGGTTTCTTTCTGGCTTCACAATATGGTGAGACAAGGAATATGTGAGGAAAACGAAATATACAGAGGCAATTCAAGGCTTGGAGAATTTTTTTAGACATGTGCGTGTAGGGTGCCTGGGAGAAATCAAGGTAGACATTGCAAGTAGTCAGAAATAGAACCCTTAGTCTAAGAAAAGTGGCTGAACCTGGAGACAAATTCCCGCGTCCTATCCATAAGGATGCGTTAAGGGTGTTTCCTGGTGAGGGATACATAATAATGGAACTCCTAAGGAGAAGTCACCATTTTTGTTGTTTTTATGGGCAACGGCCTTCAACGTAAACTGTGATGTTCTCTGTCACCATTATGATTTTTTAAGAAGAGTACATGAGCACCTCTGAGTTAATCTGAGAAAGGATATAAAAATCACATTATAAGATTAAGCCATCCAGGAAAAGCCCTGAGGGGAAAAAAAAGACCAGCAAACAAACAAAAAATCACAGCAATTCTCCACTGTCCAATAAACAAATCTGTTAAATCCCTGTCCTTCCCTGCCCATGTTAAATTAAATCACTATTCTAATTTGGAGGATTAAGTAACATTTAACTACTCTGGGTTTAAAATGCATTCCAGACTTAAAAATGCTGAATGCAGTCTTCGTTTCCCTTCCTCCCACCCCCTATTCTATGCCCAGAACATCTCTCAAATATCAATCCCCAATCTCAGCAGTCACATGGAGCCTCCCTTCTTTGCTCTCAAAGCCTTTTCCATGAACCCTCTTCTGCTATCCATAATATCCGACCTTGACCTACAGAAGTTTCTGAGTCTCCAACTCAATTTTAATCTTCATGAAAAGAAAACCATGTTTTTCCCCATCTCTATGGCTCTCCTCCAAGGAGCAGACTCATCATGCTGACAGTAAAATGCAATGGAGCAAACAGAGTAAGATTAACCTAGAAATTGACTGGAGTTAAAGAAAATGAATGAGAAGGGATATTTTTGGCTTTTAAAAACGTTTTTCCGTTCCTTTCCATTCCGTTCGGTCGCTCAGTCGTGTCCGACTCTTTGCGACCCCGTGGACTGTAGCCTACCAGGCTTCTCCGTCCATGGGATTCTCCAGGCAAGAATACTGGAGTGGGTTACCGTTTCCTTCTCCAGGGGATCTTCCCGACCCAGGGATCGAACCCGGGTCTCCCGCATTGGAGGCAGACGCTTTAACCTCTGAGCCCTTTTAGAAGGAATTATTTTGTCCCCGCCCCCCCCCACCCCGCTGACCTTTTTCTTCTTCTCTTTCCTCCTACTTCTTTCTAAGCCTACCAATCTTCTTTGAGTTTTTCATCATTCTGCAGAGACTCCCTTAGCTTTCAGCTTCAGACCAGGGTGGCAAGGAGTCTTTAAAGGGAGAGGAAGGGAAGCGGTAAGAAGGCAGCTACCTGGGGCAACATGAATTAATAATGGATCCCCTCCCGAATGTAAACTGGGGTAACCACCATGGGAAACAATAGAGAAGTTCCTTAGAAAACAAAAATAGAGCTACCATGTGATCCAGCAATCCCACTCCTGGGCATATATCCAGACCAAATTATAACTCAAAAAGATACAGGCAACGCTATGTTCATAGTACCACTATGGACAAAAGCCAAGACATGGAAACAACCTACATGTCCATCGATAGATGAATGGATAAAGACGACGTGGTGTATATTTATATATATAAAGGAATACTACTCAGCCATAAAAGAGAACAGAATAATGCCATCTGCAGCAACATGGATGGACCTAGAGATTATCATACTCAGCGAAGTCAGTCAGAAAGAGAAAGACAAATGACGTATGATTATCACTTACATGCACAATCTAAAATAGGATACAAAGAAATGTATCTACAAAAGAGAAACAGACTCATAGATGACAGATCAGACTTGGGGCTGCCAAGGTGGAGGAGTGTTGAGGAGGGAAGGATTGGCAGTTGAGGATTAGCAGATGCAAATTATCATTTTAGCATGGATAAACAACAAGGTCCTACTGTACAGCACAGGGAGCTATCTTCAATATTCTGTGATAAACCAGAATGGAAAAGAATATGAAAAAGAATATATATATGCATATATATATAACTAAATCACTGTGCTGTACAACAGAAATTACCATTGCAAATCAACTATACTTCAATAAAATTTTTAAATTAAAGAATTAAAAAAACAATGAGTACCCTCCTCCCGTCCCCATCTCCAGGCTCCCTAACTCTAGATACTAAAGTTCTTCATTTCTGACGTGGAGACCATTTCAAACCAATTCATATCTCCTTACATAGATACTGCTATTAACTGCTAGCCTCTTCAGGCACTTTGTACTTTATCGAAGTGTTTTCACATTCATTTTCATTAACGTTCCATTATGATGAAAATGCTAAATAACCATAATCGTGCTTCTAAATTAGAACCTCAGGGTGAACCTGGGAATAAAGTCTAAAGAGAATTTGATGATTCTCTCAACTAATTTCTAAAAATTAAACAGCAAACCTGCCTGCCTCACGAGTGAAAAATTGCCTTATATCCATCTATCTGCTACAGAAAATTTTTATTCCTTTTGTCCCTTCCGTCTGAAGTTTGCTCAGAAAATAAAAATTCCCAAGGGGTGAACTCATCCATCTAAATGCTATCGAGTGCTGTGGTAATTAGATCTGGAACTCTCGTTTCAGTTAGCAAACCTTACCAAGCTGAAAGTGTAATAGATCCAAAACATGCGAGGATGAAAAGCACCAGAGAAAACATGGAGACCGTTTGTTAGTAACAGCGCTTATTGGTTCCTTTTAACTTTCTGTCCTAGATGGCTAACCCTCTCGTCTTTCAGAACAATGACAGCCCACACCCCTCATTCCGAAATTAGATGATGCCACTGAGAACTCTGGTGCCAGTGAGGAGCAAAAGATGGTCTTCTTTAATTAAGCAAAAGTCATGGTTCCCTTTCGCTGTTAATACAGCTTGGGCTCATCTCACATGGGAACTGTCTATTCGTTCAATTGGATATTGTTGGTAGCTTTACAGTTATGGAGGAAGAATCATTCATTTTCAGACTGCGAAATCTTCACCTCATACAAAAAAAATTTTTTTTAGAATCCTGAACTATCATTTTCTTTGAATCCCTAAGTACAGTTTAAATCCATTTTCTTGCTATTATTTGTTGGTGTTCAATGACTCTACAGAATGACTCTGTTTCTGTTTTTGATCTGAGATGTGAGTGCATTTTTATCTTTCCTGGTGCTGTGCACACAAGGTTTCTGACTCCGAACGAGGGACAATGGCTGGAGGAAGACCACTGCTCTGATGGTCTAAACTTCAGCGTTGCACCGTTACTCTGCGTTGGGAATTTGTCACCCTTAATTTCAATTGTCACCACAGGCGTAGGCATAACGGACCGACCTACACACACACACAAACACACTCACAGTCTCCACACTGAGTGCTACTCCAAGCAGAATACTCTGATGGCTGGTTATCTGTGTGTGTACATGTGCAGGTGTGTGAGCTCAGTTGTGTCCGACTCTTTGCAACCCTATGGACTGTAGCCCACCAGGTTCCCCTGTCCATGGCATTTTCCAGGCAAGACTACTGGAGAGGGTTGCCATTTCCTCCTCCAGGGCATCTTCCCCACCCAGAGCTTATCTGTGTCTCCAGTGTAAATGACGCCCTTGCAGCTGCTGATCCTCTACTATTAGAGATCCTCTACTATTAGAGCTGCTGATCCTCTACTATTAGACCAAGTCCCTCTCCTGGTTTATTTCACTGCAGGGCTGGCAACAGAAAGAGGAAGTTGGGGAGGAGGAAATGTAATAAATCCCATGACTACTTCTTCCCCCTTTATCGAGCCCATCTTTGCATGAAATGTTCCCTTGGAATCTCTAATTTTCTTGAAGAGATCTCTTGTTTTTCCTATTCTGTTGTTTTCCTCTATTTCTTTGCATTGATCACTGAGGAAGGCTTTCTTATCTCTCCTTGCTATTCTTTGGATCTCTGCATTCAGATGCTTATATCTTTCCTTTTCTCCTTTGCTTTTCGCCTCTCTTCTTTTCACAGCTATTTGTAAGGCCTCCTCAGACAGCCATTTTGCTTTTTTGCATTTCTTTTCCATGGGGATGGTCTTGGTCCCTGTCTCCTATACAATGTCACGAACCTCCTTCCAGAGTTCATCAGGCACTCTATCTATCAGATCTAGTCCCTTAAATCTATTCCTCACTTCCACTGTATAATCATAAGGGATTTGATTGAGGTCATACCTGAATGGTCTAGTGGTTTTCCCTACTTTCTTCAATTTCAGTCTGAATTTGGCAATAAGGAGTTCATGATCTGAGCCACAGTCTTGAAAACTGTCTTGTTTTTGCTAACTGTATACAGTTTCTCCATCTTTGGCTGAAGAGAATATAATCAATCTGATTTCGGTGTTGACCATCTGGTGATGTCCATGTGTAGAGTCCTCTCTTGTGTTGTTGGAAGAGGGTGTTTGTTATAACCAGTGCATTCTCTTGACAAAACTCTATTAGCCTTTGCCCTGCTTCATTCCGTGCTCCAAGGCCAAATTTGCCTGTTACTCCAGGTGTTTCTTGACTTCCTACTTTTGCATTCCAATCCCCTATAATGAAAAGGACATCTTTTTTGGGTGTTAGTTCTAAAAGGTCTTGTAGGTCTTCATAGAACCATTCAACTTCAGCTTCTTCAGCATTCCTGGTTGGGGCATAGGCCTGGATTACTGTAATATTGAATGGTTTGCCTTGGAAACGAACAGAAATCATTCTGTCGTTTTTAAGATTGCATCCAAGTACTGCCTTTCGGACTCTTTTGTTGACCATGATGGCTACTCCATTTCTTCTAAGGGATTCCTGCCCACAGTAGTAGATATAATGGTCATCTGAGTTAAATTCACCCATTCCAGTCCATTTTAGTTCACTGATTCCTAGAATGTCTATGTTCACTCTTGTCATCTCCTGTTTGACCACTTCCAATTTGCCTTGATTCATGGACCTAACATTCCAGGTTCCTATGCAATATTGCTCTTTACAGCACCGGACCTTGCTTCTACCATCGGTCACATACACAACTGGGTATTGATTTCGCTTTTGCTCCATCCCTTTATTCTTTCTAGAGTTACTTCTCCACTGATATCCAGTAGCATACTGGGCACCTACCGACCTGGGGAATTCCTCATTTAGTATCCTATCATTTTACCATCCAGGAATGGTATGGACCTAACAGAAGCAGAAGATATTAAGAAGAGGTGGCAAGAATACACAGAAGAACTGTACAAAAAAGATCTTCACAACCAAGATAGTCACAATAACGTGATCACTGACCTAGAGCCAGACATCTTGGAATGTGAAGTCAAGTGGGCCTTAGAAAGCATCACTAGGAACAAAGCTAGTGGTGGTGATGGAATTCCAGTTGAGCTATTTCAAATCTTGAAAGATGATGCTGTGAAAGTGCTGCACTCAATATGCCAGCAAATTTGGAAAACTCAGCAGTGGCCGCAGGACTGGAAAAGGTCAGTCTTCATTCCAATCCCAAAGAAAGGCAATGCCAAAGAATGCTCAAACTACCACACAATTGCACTCATCTCACACGCTAGTAAAGTCATGCTCAAAATTCTCCAAGCCAGGCTTCAGCAATATGTGAACCGTGAACTCCCAGATGTTCAAGCAGGTTTTAGAAAAGGCAGAGGCACCAATTTGTTGGCACAAATTGCCAACATCCGCTGGATCATGGAGAAAGCAAGAGAGTTCCAGAAAAACATCTATTTCTGCTTCATTGACTATGCCAAAGCCTTTGACTGTGTCTATCACAAAAAACTGTGGAACATTCTGAAAGAGATGGGAATACCAGACCACCTGACCTGCCTCTTGAGAAACCTGTATGCAGGTCAGGAAGCAACAGTAAGAACTGGACATGGAACAACAGACTGGTTCCAAATAGGAAAGGGAGTGCGTCAAGGCTGTATATTGTCACCTTGCTTATTTAACTTCTATGCAGAGTACATCATGAGGAACGCTGGGCTGGAAGAAGCACAAGCTGGAATCCAGATTGCCGGGAGAAATATCAATAACCTCAGATATGCAGATGACACTACCCTTATGGCAGAAAGTGAAGAGGAACTAAAAAGCCTCTTGATGAAAGTAAAAGAGGAGAGTGAAAAGGTTGGCTTGAAGCTCAACATTCAGAAAACAAAGATCATGGCATCTGGTCCCATCACTTCATGGGAAATAGAAAAACAGTGGAAACAATGTCAGACTTTATTTTTGGGGGGCTCCAAAATCACTGCAGATGCTGATTGCAGGCATGAAATTAAAAGACGCTTACTCCTTGGAAGGAAAGTTATGATCAACCTTGATAGCATATTAAAAAGCAGAGACATTACTTTGCCAACAAAGGTCCGTCTAGTCAAGGCAATGGTTTTTCCCGTGGTCATGTATGGATGTGAGAGTTGGACTGTGAAGAAAGCTGATCGCTGAAGAATTGATGCTTTTGAACTGTGGTGTTGGAGAAGACTCTTGAGAGTCCCTTGTACCGCAAGGAGATCCAACCAGTCCATTCTAAGGGAGATCGATCCTGGGTGTTCATTGGAAGGACTGATGCTAAAGCTGAAACTGCAATACTTTGGCCACCTCATGCGACGAGTTGACTCACTGGAAAAGACTCTGATGCTGGGAAGGGTTGGGGGCAGGAGGAGAAGGGGACGACCAAGAATGAGATGGCTGGATGGCATCACCGACTCTGTGGACATGAGTTTGAGTGAACTCCAGGAGTTGGTGATGGACAGGGAGGCCTGGCGTGCTGTGATTCATTGGGTCGCAGAGAGTCGGACATGACTGAGCGACTGAACTGAACTTCTTCCCCCTCCCTCCACCCTGTCACCTCCCACTATCAGCATCACAGACATTCCTGATATCAGAATCCGCCAGGAAGTCCCTTGCTTCCCGTCTTTATCCTGAGTCGCCTGTGATGAGGAACCATGCAAGTGCCTTAGCTGGTTCATCAGCTGAATGAAAGCAGCTCAAATTTCCATGTTCCCTGATCCGATTCTGAGGACGGACTGCTGTAACGCTTCAAGCTCAGGGCAACTCAGCAAACCCCATGCAGGTTGTAAGCATTAGAAAAATTCAAGACCCCCCAAGGGCGGCCACCCAACAAGGTCACAATATTCAGACATCCTTCCCCGGCCGTGCACCTGCCCCCCATCATTCATAAGTCTAAACATCACACGATCCTTGGAAATTCATTGAACGATGCTGGGAACAAGCCAGGAACTTGTACGTCAAGGGTACTAGCCCGCGTGTGTCTACAAGCATGCCCACATGTGGAAACAGAAAGGGAATCACATCCTTCAAAAGAAAACTAACTGTGGGGATTCCCTGACAGTCCAGCAGTTAGAACTCTGTCCTTCCACTACAGGGGGCACAGGTTCGCTCTCTGGTAGGGAAACGAAGACCCCGCCTGCTGTGCTGCATGGCAAAAGGAAAAACAGGAACAGGTCTTGGTTTTGCTCACATTCTAAGTGTTGTTACTTTAGTCATCTCCCACTCTTTTGAGACCCCACGGACGACAGACCACCAGACTCCTCTGTGCATAGGATTTCCCAGGCAAGAATACTGGAGTAGGTTGCCATTTCCTTCTCCAGGGATCTTCCCAAACCCACATGTTCTACACTGGCAGGCAGATTCTCTACCACTGAGTCACCGGGGAAGCTTACATTTTAATACTCTGCTTTAAAAAGTATATAGTTATCAATACCACATAAACCACAGCAGTATAGACTAAGCTATTTTCTCTATAGCTTTCCCAGTATTTCAAAGGAGCCTTAAACCCACTATACTTTGTGTTCCAAGAGTTCTAAAATCACTAAATTTTTTAATGTAAAAAATATTAAAAATATTAATGAATACAATCAATCCCAAAACACTTTAAAGCAATCATTATTAAAATTTTTTCTCAGAGAGGAGACCATAACTAGTTAACAGCCTCTGAAACCTATCTTCAGGCACCACTCAGGTGGAAAGTGTAAGGAAAACACACGCCGGTCAGTTAAGCCGGTATTTAAATGCAGCACTAAAAATGCATTTCACGACCAACTTCATCAATCACCAACCAATCTTACTTTGCATCTTGGCTACCAAAAGAAAATGAGATTTGTTTCCCTGAAGAAATATGTCAAAGCTCTGCTTGAATTATTAAGCTTTACTATTATAGAGAGAAACTGAGTCGGGGAAAAAATGAAGAAAATAGAAAAAGAAATAAAATTAGAGCCAGGTTGCCATCTACAGACTGTTATCAGCACTGCTCATTCCTGAAGCACTAGACATCAGAATATCAATAAATATCAGCAGTAACATAAAAGGCCAAAATGTATAACTACAATCGTAATGATGGCAAAAATCAAGATAGCCGATGAAGTCTCTCTTTTTTTCTAATTAATATGAGAACACTAAAGAACACTGATAAAAAAATCTTCACAATTTAACATATACTCTGAAGGAAGCATAGTTATGCATCTTAACTATAAAATTTTAACATTTAGAAATAAAATTGGATTGATTACATCATTCCAAATTTAAAATATTTTAAGCATCAAAAACTGTTTCATCTCTAAAATAGAATTCTTGTATTTTTTGATGTGATATTTGTATATACTGAGAATTGATCATCACAATAAGTCAAAATCTGTCCCCATTCATGGTTATAAAATTTTTATTCCTGTAACAACTTTTAAGATCTACCCTCTTAGCAACTTTCAAATATGCAATGCAGTATTAATTTCCTGCATTTTTGGCTCATTATCTTGACTCTCTATATACCTTCCCTTTCATTTTGTTTCAAGTTTTTATTGCTTTTCCCTTTCTAAAGAATAAGAGCCCTCTGGAGGCACAAATGTCCAAAATCACACACTTGGTTCTAATTACTAAAACAGATGCTATTAAAGCAAAAAGCAACTGCAATAATAAGTGAATTTGGAGACTGGAGGAGGAAAAAGAGAGAGAGAGAAATAAAGACCAATACTTTTGCTAATATAACCTAGAAAATCTCCTAAAGCCAAAGACATCTGGAGGGAGATCTGATAAGGAGAAATAGCTCAATTTTCAAAAGTAGGGATTTAAGCTAATATCCTTAAACTTATCAAGTGATGACTTAATCTCATAAATGGTACAAAAGCTTGTTTTCATTTTCCCTGGGAAAATTGTTTTGGAAGCCAAGATTCATTTTCCAGGTCATATGTTCTTTCTATCAAGATGAAAAGATACAAGATGCTTCATCTGAACTCACATATGCTTCTAAATCCATGATATAGGCCTCTTGTGAACATGTACGTGCTAAGTTGCTTCAGTCGTGTCTGACTCTGCGACCCTATGGACTGTAGCCCTCCAGGCTCCTCTGTCCATGGGATTCTCCAGGCAAGAATACTGGAGTGGATTGGCATTTCCTTCTCCAGGGGATCTCCCTGACCTAGGGATCAAACCTGCATCTCTTACATATCCTACACTGGCAGGCAGGTTCTTCACCACGAGCACTACCTGGGAAGCCCAAAAGCCTCTTACTGGGAACAAAAATTCCCCAAACCGTCATTTAAAAGACACCAGCCATTGTTCTATGTAACACTGAGATATAGCAGTGAAAACCTACTATCTGCACATTATAAAACCACATTGCAAAATGTACCCTTAACGTGGGCAATTAAAACCAGTGAAGATTCTCTAAAGACTCGGGAAGAATAGCTGAGGGCTTCTACATTTTCTTAGCACTTCAGAAATGTCACTTGTTTCTGTGTTCAACATGTTTTGGTTATTTTCACCCCCATAGATGAAACTATTGTTGAAAACTATTTGTGGGGACTTCCCTGGTGGTCCAGTGGTTAAGACTTTGCTTTCCAAAGCAGCAGGTATGGGTTTGATCCCTGGTCAGAGAGCTAAGATCCTACAAGCCTCACAGCCAAAACACTAAAAAACTCAAAACAGAAGCAATATAACAAATTCAATAAGCACTTTAAAAATGGCCCACATCAACAACAAATCTTTTAAAGAGATCCTTGAAAATACGGGGAAAAAATCTTTAAAAAAAGAGAAAACTATGAATTTCTACAAAGGCAAAAACACTGACAATTCGACTTTTTAATACTGGTTCAGTCAGTTCAGTTCAGTCGCTCAGTCGTGTCCGACTCTCCGCGACCCCATGAATCACAGCACACCAGGCCTCCCTGTCCATCACCAACTCCCGGAGTACACTCAAACTCATGTCCACAGAGTCGGTGATGCCATCCAGCCATCTCATTCTCCGTCGTCCCCTTCTCCTCCCGCCCCCAACCTTTCCCAGCATCAGAGTCTTTTCCAGTGAGTCAACTCGTCGCATGAGGTGGCCAAAGTATTGCAGTTTCAGCTTTAGCATCAGTCCCTCCAATGAACATCCAGGATTGATCTCCTTTAGAATGGACTGGTTGGATCTCCTTGCAGTATAAGGGACTCTCAAGAGTCTTCTCCAACACTTACTTTCCTGTAAAACATGGAAATGCTGATTCAGCCTCTTGTGTTTCCATGTTTCCATGAGTGAAACAACCTGAAGAGATGATGGTCCCCTTTCTCTTGAGGGAAAACTGCTAAATCTAAAGATTTTCAAAAAATAAATTGAGACAGGAGCTAGGATTTTCATAAGCTAGTAACAGCCACACAGAAAATAAGCAAGTAACATTTCATAAAAGGCTTTAATTGAAAGTGATTCATGAGAAGTTGTACATGAGTCTTATTTCTTCAGTTCAGTTCAGTCGCTCAGTCGTGTCCGACTCTTTGCGACCCCATGAATCACAGCACGCCAGGTCTCCCTGTCCATCACCAACTCCCAGAGTTCACTCAAACTCATGTCCATCAAGTCGGTGATACCATCCAGCCATCTCATTCTCTGTCATCCCCGTCTCCTCCCGCCCCCAATCCTTCCTAGCAACAGACTGTTTTCCAGAGTCTTGTTTCTTAGTGGGTTTTAAAATATTACAGAGACATCTATTTTGTAACTTCCATCATTCATTCACCAATATTTATTAGGTGTCTCATCTCTCAGACCTAGTTATTGGAGACTGAAAAAAATAAACTAGGAAGACATATCCCATGGCCTTGATGGTTTTGCAATCTAGTACATACTGATTAAAATAAACCCTCTATGATTTTTAATGTTCACATGTAAGGCATGCTTTTTCAGGCTAGCTTTTTCCTTTGGTGCCTGCCATATAACAATGGTAAACAATATGCCTTCTATGAAGGAGACCTGGGTTCAATCCCTGGGTCAGGAAGATTCCCTGGAGAAGGGAATGGCAACCCCACTCCAGTATTCTTGCCTGGAGAATTCCATGGACAGAGAAGCCTGGCAGGCTACACAGTCCATGGGGTCGCAGAGTCGGACATGACTGAGCAACTAACACTTTCACTTTTTCCATACAACAAGCATTCACTAAACATCCACTGAGTACATTTTACCCTGGCTTCCCCATTTCATGGTCACTGGAAAGGACTGAACAAATTTAAAGATAAAATCAAAACTATAAAGATAAATCTTAATATGAACCCACATGTTGCAGAAAGCTAAGGGGGCCAAAGAAAGTTAAATGACTTGCCCAAAGTCAAGAGCAGAACTGGGACAAGAATCTAGGACTTTGGGCTTCCAGCTAATTATCACTTAAATCTTTGAAACCTTAAGCCCCCTCCACTTTCTTCTCTGTGGAATTGACTCCTTCATTTCACCTGCTCTTTTAGTCTCGCACGTCTCTCTTCTGACCCTGTAACCATCTGAGCAGCATCTTCTAAGCCCTCACACAAGTTTGTGCTGTGTCCTTAGCTGTGAACCCCACATGAGCTGTGATTCTAATGTGACGCTTCATATGGACTTTGAAGTGAGCTGGAGCTCTCAGGAGGAAGACAGAGCTCTGGCCGTGAATCTGAAACTTGATCCCATTCACCCCTTTTCAGAGCAGCCCAGCAGAGGTTCTTCCTACAGCCCAGCAGAGGTTACCTTCCTGCAGAGGTGAGTGGATCCCGGGGGGAGGGAGAAGCAGTCACTCCTCCAGTCATGTCCCAACCAGTCCAGCTGCCCACAGTATCACCCACACTCATGTGTTCACCCCACTGAGACCATCCTTGGAGTGAAACCAAAAAGAGCCCGTCTTCACAAAAAACTAACGTGAAAAGCTCACAATTCTGACAGCATGCCTCCTTAGTCGACCCCATGGATTATACAGACCATGGAATACTCCAGGCCAGCATACCGGAGTGGGTAGCCGTACTCTTCTCCAGGGGATCTTCCCAACCCAGGAATCGAACCCAGGTCTCACACATTGCAACTGGATTCTTCACCAGCTGAGCCACCAGGGAAGCCCTAGTTTATCACACTTTTATCCTATAACCTTGTATTAATGCAAAATGCTTTAAATTATTTTATACCGTCTCTCACCTGGTAATGCAAGGTATGTAACTATTAATAATTTAGTACATACTGTTTATTGGTGAAGTTGTGTGGGTGTTCTCTTGGATATCAGTGTAACACCTTTTTGAAAAAGTGATGTGTGACTAAAAGCAGTTAGTAATAAATGTGAACAAGAGTTGCAGACACAGAAATAAGAGGGATCACAAGTAGGTGGCAAAAATGTGAATCAAGCACTTTTAGCTGGAACACAGGATGGTAAAATTTACCTTTCTCAATAAGAACACTCAAGAAATATTTTCTCTTGAAACGTATCCACATAGCGCAATTGGTAATTACAACTAGAAATCAAGCGTGAAAAACACCAGCATCTCTCATATACAGAAAGTCTTCTTTGAAAACTCTCATATATGACAATATTCTGTGAGTCCAGGTAAACAAACAGATCTATTTACAAATTAAAATTGTATCCCAGCCTTAAGATAATGATCATCAGTAATAACAATATAGTAATAATCATAACAAACTTACCACTGTTTGGGATTGTTTGTGGTGAACTCTTTAACTTGGCATTTTGTTTCCCTTTCGTGGGTTTTTCTGAATTCACATCTTTTTTCCCTTTCCTCTTCGGGGGCTGAGGAGATGAGTTGTCACTGGATCCAACTGTTGACTTAGACTGACGATCATTTCCCTATGTGGCAAAAGATTAACTCTTACTACTGGCTGATGAACTCCTTGAGTGATAAGTACAAGTCACTAACGTGGTAAAAGGGGTCAGGGGCCAGAGGTGGGCGTTCTGTGCTGATCCTGCTTCTTCCATTACCTACATTAAACTCTTCCGGGTGGCAGAGGAGGGGTCTACCAGGGGAAGGAGAATAAAAATAATAGCACTTGAGGGACTTCCCTGGCAGTCCAGGGGTTACAACTTCTCCTTCCAATGCAGGGTGTACAGATGTAATCCCTGATCAGGGAGCTAATCTCTCACATGCTTTGCAGTCAAAAGACAAAAACAAAACATAAAGCAGAAGCAATATTGTAACAAATGTAAAAGACTTTAAAAAATAGTCCACATCAAAAAACATTTTTGAAGAAATAATAACACTTGACAACTGCTGAGTATTGATATGTACCAGGTGTTGCTGTGAAACTGTCTTACTTAGTCCTCACAACCTGAGAAACAGGTACTGCTATTGCCCCATCGTATAGAGAAGCAAATGAGGCTTAGAGGTGAAGCCTGGCCAAGGTCAGATAGCCAGCAAGGACCAGAGCCAGTCCGCTGTCTCAACCACCCTCTTCCTCCTGCACCTTTCAGAAGAATCAGCAGATAGCTACTGGATGCGGAATAATGACAAAACCCAGTTTAATCAACTAATCAAGAAATACCTTCTTAACTAGTTGTCACAGTGAACACACAGGTATCATCATACAAGCAGACCCACACTGTGCTTAAAGAAAACCTCCGATATTGACTCATCTGTTGGTGGCTTCCACCATCTCTATGAATCGCAAATCCATAGCAACATAGACACAAGCAGCTCAAGACCACAAACCCCCCGCCACCATTCCTGCAAGACAACCCCACTGACCACACCTGTGGTGGCTGCCTCTGACTCCCATGTGCATCTCGAAATGAAGACCTTGCATCTGAAAAGGGGGCTTCCCAGTACGAAGGTGAGGTTGAGCTCAGCGGCTGCTGTGGCTGGCGTGTGTACAGTTCCTGGGGAGCCACATACGAGCCACTACAATGGTGGCCACTGTACCCAAGGAACAGCTGTGCTGATTCTCAGTGCAAGAAATTCCCTCCTAACAAGGCAGCCTTGGCCTTAGGACACTCAGGTGCTACACTTACCTGAGTGTGTGAGGTGTGAGGCTGCAGGTAGCAGAAATAAAGCAAGTTTTAGAGACCCTGACTCAGAGTCACTGCACTGCCACCAACCACCAATGGGACCTTTAGGTAACTAGTTCCTACCTTCTTGGAACCTATCTCCTTATCAATTCAGTTTAGTTCAGTTCAGTCGCTCAGTTGTGTCTGACTCTTTGCGACCCCATGGACCCCTTATCAATTGAATGGGGTTAATGTGCCTGCTGTTAGGTCTCTTACATCAAATGAAATGGTAACATTTATAAAGTAACTGGTATAGTGCCTGGCAGGCTTCCCTTGTAGCTCAGTGGTAAAGAATCTGCCTGCAATGCAGGAGATGTGAGTTCGATGCTTGGGTAGGGAAGATCCCCTGGAGAAGGAAATGGCAGCCCATTCCAGAATCCTTGTTTGGGAAATCCCAGGGTTAGAGATATTTGGCAGACTACAGTCCATGGGTTTGCAAACGAGTTGAATACGACTTACCGACTAAACAAAACAAACAGTGTCTGGCATGTAGTTTTATTCAAAGACTATCAGAGGGCTTCCTCCAAGAGCAGAGAGTTAATATCTTTTTCTTAAAAATCATATCAAATTTACACCATATTGGGTGCAATTTTATGCAACATCTGTACTATGGTAGTATCTGAAAATAAATGTAGTAATGCTAAATAAACAAATCTGCCTAGAAACCTATTATAACTGCTCATTTTAAACATTTAGATATTCAGTCATCCAGAAGTGTTTAAATAGCTTTAGCTATCACCCAATTAAGAATAGAAAATTTCACAGCCTTACAAATGAAGTTATTTATGCTATTTTGTCATAGCCTACAAGAAAATGAATTATGCATAGATTTATTAACAGTATGAAAACTTGTCCAAATCTATAACACTTTTTTGCATAATTTAATTTCCTATTCCAACTGCAATTTAAACATACAGTTTCCACTTAATTATTGCATTAACTGCAACCAGAGTTAGGGTCTTTTTTCTTTCCTTTTCTTCAGTGATTATTTCTTGCAAAGCCATAAACTGCCAGGCAGGAGAAATGGCTAATGTGATTACAGTGGAGATTCCAAAACCATCATATGGGAAGGAACCATCAGCCTGGCCTCACATTCTAGTCTATTTTCAAATTAGTCTATTCATCTCATGAGTCTAAAGCTTTAAAAACCTTGAATGAGAGGAGTAACCCTTCTAGCAAGCCTACTAGAATGTTCAGAGATATTGTTCAACTTATCAGGACGAAAATGAAACAAAGAATGCAAAACTCTGGATCTCATCATGAGAGGTTTTTTTTAACAGCTCTCTGGGAAAAGTCTTATTCACAAAAGGGGTAAAACAAGGGAGAAGCAGATGCTCCATCCTGGAGAGCCTGAATATTCACATGATTTTAAGCATCAACTCTCTTGTTGAATATACAAGAAGTTCTGATTTACTGCGTTTCTGATAGGGACACTCAAAAGACCAATTTTGGAGCATCAAGAAAGACTAGTTGATTCCAATAACTATATGACACATAGCTTTGGTAACGGACACTCATGCATTCAAATACTGATTAATGACTAATTGCCAGGTACTTGACAAGAACTAAATTAAACATAGCTTCCCTGGTAGTTCAGGTGGTAAAGAAACTGCCTGCGAGGCTAGAGGCCCAGGTTTGATCCTTGAGTGGGGAAGATCCCCTGGAGAAGGGAATGGCAACCCACTCCAGTATTCTTGTCTGGAAAATTCTATGGAAGGGGAGCCTGGAGGGTTACAGCCCATGCGGTTGCGAAGAGTCAGATACGACTGAGTGACTAACACAACACAAATTAAACTTAGAAAAAAATAATTGTTTTGTAATTAGAAAACTGGAAAGAATTTAAATGTTTTCTATTTTAAAAAGAAAACACGTTGTATAGCACAGGGAACTCTACTCAATATTCTGTCATAATCTAAGTGGAAAAGAATCTGAAAAAAATGGATATATGTATATAACTGAATCACTTTGCTATACACCTGAAACTAACACAACACTGAAATCAACTATACTCCCATATACTTTAAAAAAAGAAAACAAGATTCACCTAAAAAATAAAAACATGTATAATAAATTAATACATATATAAATATATAGTATAAATTATATACTTATCTATTTACATAGTTAATTATACAAATTATAGATAATACATAGACAAATCATAGAGAGAGAGGGAAGAGCAGAGGAATAGAAGAGGGATATTCCTGTCTTTTTTGAGACTTCTACATATGACTCATAAATTGGAGAGTCATTGCTATTTATGGGGCATAGGGAGTAAGACTGTCATCTCATACTGCTATGTTAGTTAATAAGATAACATTACCGAGTAGCTCTTGTCTGCTAAATACTCATAAACACAAATATTTACCAAATGCATAGATAGGAATTTTTTCAGATAAAGGAATTAACTTTCTCAAAGTTACCCAGTTTTGACTTTTCTACTACACTGACACTTCCTAGTTCCCAAGGGACTAGAAACAGCTATCATATGGTTTGGTTCCCTTAAAAAATCACCTGGAAGTAATAGATTACAATTTTATCCCAAAGTGGAAGAAATCAAACAGCAGCCTCATTTTACAGGGCATCCCATGCAAACACTAGACCCTATGTGATCATTCAAACACTGTCCTGTTTTTTTCCTCACACACATATCAAAATACCTGATAGAAACAGCAAACCTCTGGCTCAAACCAACAGAAAACTAAAAAGAGCCCTTCAATCACCCCCTTACTCTACTCAAATTGGGATTGTTTTAGATAATTCCCTAGGCTCTTTCCAACAAGATCCAGTCAACTCAGTTTTCTGTCATTACCATGGTAAACTCACTGTAAGCCTTCCTGAACATGTGCCAAAGACACAAAAGCCATAATGCATCACAAAATCCCTCGTAAAGTGATTTTGTGAGGGATTTGCCGCACACAGCAGCACTCACAGTGTGTGTATTTCAGCAAAGCAACCAGGAGACCTTGTGAGCAGGGGACCACACTCAGACTCAGGCTGGTGTTTCTCTGTGTATTTGCTGATGGGAAGTGTGAGAAACCTTTTTATCCAAACCGGACACAGGTTCCCAAAAGGCAAAATGGAGTTCTGGAAGCTTCAGAATCGACCTGTCACCATGACTTTGTGATACACGGATAATCATGTTTTCTCATCAAAACCTGAGCAATTGCCATATTTGAATCTGTAAATTGCTGATCACAAGATGTATTAGCCACTTGGGAATTATGGACAACCGAGGACCACGTAAGGTAGTCTTTGGCTCCAACTTTCAAGCATGTCCCTGATTTTATGTCTCTTCCACTAGAGGGTGCTTGGACTCTGTGTGCTGAAACCTCACAGCTAGAGGACAGCCTCCCACTGGTGGGTTAATTTTTCAAACTTAATAGAATTTCAGAGGATTCACTTATCTCTTCCTTTTGTTTCCCAAGCCAGAATCTCAAAGTACTTGCTTCTGTGACCCCCAGTCTGTATGAGGGGTGACTTCTGGTCTTTTCCTGCTTTGCACACTGGCTGTTTTGAAAGGGTTGCTGGACCCCCTCACCTTTACCCCAAACCCTATTACCCACACTTCCTACCACAAGGGTGGGGCCTTGCTGACCCATCACTTCTGCACAGCAGGTCCTCTATGGAGAGTGTAGCAGCTTTCTCTCTCTCTTTTTCAAGCTTTATCAGGCCCCCACCCACACTTCCCTTCATTATGCAATACAGCCATTCCTAGAAAGCTTGTGGAGAATTCTTAAAAATCCAACTCTGGGTCCCCTTTGATTTGCATCACGAGTTCACGGATGCCTCCCTTGAACTGAACAGTAAGTGGCTCCTTAAGTTGTCAGCCAGCTCACCCATCGTCCCGTTCATTCACACTCACCCCTACTCAGCGCCAAGCGGTTAAGGATCTTGAAAATACGTACATTCTCCAGGGAACCAATTAGTTAAAGGAAAGGAGCAAATTGATCCTTGTCTTAAAAACTGAGTTGGTGACTTTGGAATGCCCGATGTAGAACATTCTCTCCCTGTGGCTCACGGCCAGTCACTCACACATCCACTAGATAGGTTTCGTGGAACCTCACTGTGCCCAGGGGGTTATGCCCCTCTGTTGAATAAGATCTCCTACAAGAGGCCCACCCTGGCACTGCACCCTCTCTAACTTTCTCCTCCTATATCCTGATATATGTTTCTTCAAGTTTATCCCTGATTAATATCAACTGTGTATTAGTTTGTCTTTCTCCTCCTCCAACATTTATGGTTTTCTCTGGAATCTCTGCCTCCCCCTCCCCATAAGCACTAAAACAGTTCAGTTCAGTTCAGTCACTCAGTCATGTCCGACTCTTTGCAACCCTATGGACCACAGTACGCCAGGCCTCCCTGTCCATCACCCAACTCCCAGAGTTTAATCAAACTCATGTCCAAGGAGTCGGTGATGCCATCCAACCATCTCATCTTCTGTCGTTCCCTTCTCCTAGCACTCGGGACATAATATGGACTCGATAAATGGCTCCTGGATGAGTGCAGCCATCAGAGACAACATACAATGTCCCCTGCTGCCTCCTGTCCCAGTTGCCCACCTCACTCAGGACTCCAGCCGTCCCACTGCCTCCTGCTTCTATTCTTGCCCCACCCACTTCTCTGCAGACACCACAGCCAGAATGATCTTTTAAAAACAGAAATCAAATGTTATCACTCCCTTCCTCTACCCCTCAAATGGTAAGGAATCAAATCCAAACTCCACCCACAGCCCGCACCATTGGGCCCTGCCTGCCTCTCCAATCTCATCACAGACCACCCCAGCCTTCTTTCTGTCCTCTTTCTTTATGCCAAGCTCTTTCCCGAGGGCCTCTGTGACTGTTCCCTCTGCTATGGAGGCTCTTTCTCCCCTGCCCCCACGTTGTATGGCTGGCTGCTTTACCACGTTAAAGCCTCAGTCTCAGAGCATTTTATATCAACAAGTGCCCTGCCATATTTTATTGTCCTCATGGCACTTTATCACCACCTGAAATTATATATTTGTTTAGAGGTTGATTGTCTGTCTACCCCCATTCTTCCACCCTTCCCCCCAGCACAGGCACAGGCACTAGAATAAAAGTTCCGTGACATCTGAAAGCTTGTCACCAATCTCTGCACTCAGTAGGTGCTTGTTAAACATGTGTTGGATGGATGGCTGGATGACCGGACAAATGGACAGATGAATCTATAGAATGCTTCGTGAAAAAGCATTGTGAGAAAAGGGACAGACTCTGCTATCCCTGTGTTATTCTAAGTCAGAGCATGGCAATATAATGTTGGGTCTTTGCTTGTGTATGAGATGGAAACTCATCTCAAAACATAACTGAGTCCTTAAAGGTCACTTCCTCAAAGAGACCTTTTCCTGACACACACATCTAAATTCTCCTTTTATTTTCCTGCATATTGTTCTATCCTTTTCTCTCATTTTAATCATACTTTGCAATTATACACTGCTTTGTGGTATCGTTTGGATAACTTTGTCTCCTTGAGTAGGACAGAGCTAAGAGAGAGTGTTGTGTCTTGTTGCTCAATACTATCTCCCTGGGGCTTAGTTCTAGGCCAGACACACGGAAGACATAGCCAGTCATCATTAGATGACCCAGTATTCACAACACAGATTCCAAAGAACTTCCAAACAAGTGAGCAAGAAAAAGGTACATATATGCCTCCTGTGTATGGATTTGGAAATTGGAAACACATTTTTAATTTTAAAAAAATCAGACATTCTAAATTTCAGAAGAATAATAAGCACCTAATCCCAAAGTTCAGTCATTGTGAATGTAAAGACCTGAGTCCTGATCTTGGTTCTGACATGAACTTTCCCTGTGATAGGAGTCAGTTATTCAACTATACTTGGTTTCTGTTTAACCATCACCTTTCCAGCTATACTGTGAGGGTTAATGAGCTCCTATGTGCATGGTACATGGAAGAGATTCCACTCCAAAGTCCTGAAGAAAAGCAGAAGGGTAGTCTCCGAAATCTAAATTCCTGGACTGACGTTAGCTTTACAGGCTTCCCAGGTGGCGCTAGCGCTAAAGAACTCGCCTGTCAATGCAGAAGACTAAGAGACACGGGTTCACTCCCTGTGACAGGAAGATCTCCTGGAGGAGGGCACGGCAACCCATTCCAGTATTCTTGCCTGGAGAATCCCATGGACACAGGAGCCTGGCGGGTTAGAGTCCATAGGATCGCAGAGAGTCAGACACAATTGAAGTGATTTAGTATCCAAGCAAACATTTAGCTTTAGATGGTCACAATATATTTTTCAGTTACTAGAATACTCTTTCTCCCCCTTGCTCTCCATATTCATGAAGTTATGGGTCCTCTGTGGCTCTCACTGTGAGCTCTGCCCCCAACCCTCTCTATTCCCACTTCCCCATCCTCCCACTCAACAGTGTGATGAAGCCAGCTCCTCTCCAGGCTGTGATGGGTGTGAGGGAAGAACGTCACCATGACACACCTCTGCTCTTCAACTATGACCATCATGTGGATGAACTTGCAAATTTTCATCTGATGTCCTCAGTCTCTGCCATTTACAACTACTTGATGAACAGTCTGCAGCTAGATTCCATGATGACATTGACAACTCAATACATTAGAAATTAAGCAGGTGATTCTTTCCTCTAGCTGCCCTCTAATTAACCATAGTACCACCATTTTCTCAGGGATCCAAGCTCAGAAACTTGGCCGAGGTCAGCACTGTTTCTTCACACACAGAAATAATTTTTTCAAGAATTTCACATGATGTTACAGAAAGAGGGGAGGGGAAAGAATAGCTAAATCATCATTAGGAGACAATATCATTGTCCAACAGCCACTTATTTTACAAGACACCAATTAAGAGTTTTGCTTATTTAATTCAGAAAAGGAAAACGTCAGATCAGTTCTGACCTCTACAGGTCAGGAAATTCAACCAAAAGAGCAGAAAGAGAAGTTTCAGCTAACAAGACCTGTCAAAGCAATACTCCAGCAGGACAGGAAGCTCATCCCCATGAAGGGATACAGACAAAACATACAAACAGGTTAGGAAGTTACCTACTAGATGCTTGTCACAGTTCCCATGTAATGGGTATTCAACAGATTATGCTGAATTAACGAACGAATGAAAGGTGGATGAAAAAGCTTCTGATAAGGAGCTAAATATTTACAGTGATTCTCAATCTTTTTAAAAAATATAACTGAGGATTGCCATTCTGTTACATACACTTTCTCTTTAGTCTTTGTCAGCGCTAGAAAACAACGCTGGACAGACCAGTGGTGCAACCTAAAACAGCATTTCTTCTCATTTATGTATTATTGCCTAGATTTCAAGTTGGTATAAATTTTATCAGTCTATATATTAGGAAGAAAAATCTCTTTTGAAATCCATATTTTAAAAATATTAGCTCTCCTTTAGAAAGTTAGTTGTAACATTAATGTTCTAATGTTGTTTCACATAATTGCTTATATGCCACAAGGTGGCTAAGTTTTATTTCTTCGAATTTAACTGAAACCCAAAGGACAGTCTCTCTGTTATGGTATAGAAATACAGAACATTAATGAGTAAAGTATATGATACTTACACTGCCTTTAGACTTTCTGGATCCTACAATTGGAGGTAGTGAAGAGGTTTTCTGACTGTGAAAAACAAATTACAATTTAGAAATCTGAATATTATTCACAAATAATATACAAAGAAAGATAATTAATATCTCAGTTTGTCACCCCAACCTGGAACTCAACTATTTATAGACATTAGTATTCCACAAAAAGGGCCACTGACTTTCCCAATTTCACAAAGGCCACCAAAACATTTCCAAATTCCATTCCAAAAGATTATTTTTTAAATTGGAATATAACTGCTTTACAATGTTGTTAGTTTTCGCTGTCCAAAAGATTCTTAATGTTTTCTTGTATAGCATTTTAGTTGATGCTTACAAATAAATTTAGTACCACCTTTAACTTTTTCATACCACTTAAAATAAAATCCTAAATTTTTCATTAGCATTTCAAAAAAAAAAAAAAGGCATTTCCTAAGCGGAGTAAGGATTTTGCCAGATTGTGTTTAAAACTAAAAATGATAAAGTTTCTTTATCGTGTCTATCATATCTGGTAGAAGCACAGAATGGTAAAACACTGGCATTTATATTCAGGGAGTTTCTAAACCGGTCATTCTCACCAAAAAATTTAAAAACTGCTCTTTGGCTCTAAGTATTTCCCAGATGTCTCTCTACAGGAAAAGATCCAGCTCGAAACCCAACTGAACCTCTCTGAAAATAAGAAGCCACGGAGGTAAAGGCAAATTTCGCTGACCTGCCTGAAAAAGGCCACCGTGCTCATAAAGGCCACCATGAGCACGTTTTCTCACTGCCGTCAAGTACAAGCACAAGCTCTCACTGCAGCGTGTACTGCAACCCACGGAAGTCTCACCCAGCGTTGCTTCTCAGAGCAACATTGTGAAGGACTTGATTTCATGAATGGGTAAGGATGGTTGGCAAAAAGTCTGGTAAATAGTTCTAAAGTGCTAGAAATCAATGTGCTCGTTGCATACTTCAAACACTACCCCCGAAATTCCATTCCACCTATTCCGTATTGAGAAACCCTTGGTTAGTCTCTCCATCAAGCTACACGGGATTACAAATCAATGGAGAACACACTGGTGACCTTCTGCTTTATCTCTGTCACTTGTCACCCATCCGAGTAGGAGCAACTACACAAAGTCAGCTTTCCAGCCAAGTAGACATGGAAAAGCAGCAGCGAAAGGACCGCAGGGCACCACGAGCAAGCCCAAGGGTCCCTGCAAGTAGGGACTGAGGCTGTTCACGCAAATGCGTGCCTGGGCAGTCCACCTACTGGGCTGCAAGAGGGTATTCTTCACAAATGTCCGACATCTCATGGAGCAAAAGAGTTCTCTGTGCACTGTAAGTGTAACCTTTAAAATTTTGCCTGAAATAACTATATACCCAGCGCTCCACTTATTTGTATAAAAGAAAGATCATTTCTATATTTTACCATTATTATTTTTAAGTAGAAAATATTATTTCTTAACCACCTGCAGATATTTCTCTACACATCAACTGAAAAATTATTCAATCAAGTTAATGTTTTTAAGACTTCTAAAAGTATATGTTGTAGAGAAGCTCACTGCCCTGTACCTTTTTCACAAAAATAAATCTTTATTATAAATTCATAAGTGAATGGCTAAAAAATACTATATAGTCTATCATAAATTCCTCAATATTATATTTTTATGCAACAGTTCTCAACCTCCAATCACAGCAAAATAGCGATCAACGTGTATTAGACATCCATTCCTTTCTAACCGATAAACAAGATTCTAAAAAACAGACCAGAGGCCAGCATAAGATTCAATCTACTTCAAGTGGTAACTAAAATATGAGACGTGAGTGAGGATGCAAACGTACCCGTAAGACTTCCTCATTGTTGACTTGTCGAAAAGTAATTCACTGTAAGGCAACTTCTTAAACTTATCTCTGCCGACAGCCACATAAAACTGCCCGTTCTCCAGCTCTGCCCCACTCTCAATCCGTTTTCCTTCTAAAGTGTAAAGTCTGCCAAAATATGAATGCCAGCAATTAAAATGTTAACAAGCATTTCAAGAACCGCTAAAATCACAGTCAATTAAAAACTCTATTCCTAAATTGGCTCATTTGATACTATGCTAAACACTGAATTATAAATGTCTCAAAGTCATAAGACTCAGCTAAATACCAATGCAGATGCAATTACATCTAGCTGTACAGAAACCTGACAGTCTAAAATAAGGATCCTCTATTGCTGCCATATTTAGAGTTTAGAGGGAGAGAATTAACTTGCAGAAAATGTGTGTGTGTGTGTGTATGTGTGTGTGCTCGGTCGTGTCCGACTCTTTTGCAGCCCCATGAACTGTAGCCTGCCAGCCCCTCCATCCATGAAATTCTCTAGGCGAGGATACTGGAGTGGGTTGCCGTTTTGAGAATGTCATACTTTAAATGAAGCTTGGCTTCCACTGAAGTTTGATTCTTCTCTTTATATCCCGTGAGCACTTGGAAAATTTATTTTCTTAATGCACTGTTCAGGTTAACATCCAAGAGCAGCGCTCACACAGAATTTTACACAGAAACACACAGAACTAGGTCAAAAAGCAAGAGGCGCGAGGGCAGGAGGTAAAAGAACCCACTGCCAGTGTTAATGATGCAGAACTGCATAGCGTTCATGCTTCTCTTTTTTGCCTTCCGTCACCTTCCCAGAATCAAGGGATTTCACAAGAACCTCCCTTTACTGTAAAACTGCTGCTGCAAACTACAATGTGTTACTTATTAAGAGAACAGTGATAACCTTGCTAGACGATTTAAAGCGTTCACACAGTTTGTTTAAAGAGCAAGAAAAAAAAAAAAAAGACGGCTTAGAAAACCACGCCACAAAGAAGACAATGCATGATTTTGAAGGTGATAAACAAGAGTTAGTAACTGCAAGGATTTTAAGATGATCGTTTTAAAAGTTCTCAGACTTCTCATATCACAAAATTAAGGGTAGTGACATTTGCAAAGAAAAAAAAATCCATTGATCTGTCTGCTTATTTACTGATTATGTGAAAGGCCGTATCGTATGGAATCAAGAAGTAAAATAAAAGCAGCCACTTAACCCCCTGAAGTGTGTTAGTGCTGAGTTAGTATGAAGATGCTAAAGTAACGCACTTCTGCCCCTATAAGTCTAAATACCAAAACTTAACCCAGATAATCTGGTTTTCCTGCCTTGACCTAGACCAGGGCTTCTGGACATTATTGACATTTTGGATCTGATAATTGTAGGAGAGGTGGGAGGCTGTCCTGGGAATTGCAGGATGTCAATAGCACCCTTGGCCTCTACTCATCAGATGGGAGTTGTAGCCACCTCTATTCCCTATGACTCTGGACACTACCAGAAACCCCTAGTGGTAAATCTGCCCCTGATGGAGAACCTATTGGAAACCAACCCCTAGGTGGAGGCCTAGACCCAAACGTTCTTCTCTTGTTTACCTTCAAAATAGGAAGATCTGAATCCGTCATTAACTTTTACAGCTAGAACTTAAAAGACAGCAAAGCTGTGGATCTGGCAACAGCCAAGATTTGACTGGTTTTCTCTACAGACAGGGACACTGAATAAATTCTAGCCTGTGAACTTGGCCTTCTTTTATGCGACTCTTGCTGACGTGCTTTCTTCCTTTGCTACAAAACATGAGAATTATAAACAGGGAGTTGAATGAATTTGTGTGGGATGTTTCTGACATGTATACTGATGCACAGGAATGGCTCAACCATAAGAATTACTCATATTCTGTTTAGCTCAGTTGTAAGGAATCTGCCTGCAATACAAGAGACCCAGGTTCAATTCCCAGGACAGGAAGATCCCCTGGAGAAGGAAATGGCAACCCACTCCAGTATTCTTGCCTGGTGAATTTCATGGACAGAGGAGCCTGACGGGCTGGTCCATGGTGTTGCAAGAGTTGGACACAACTTGGCGACTAAAGCACCACCAGGTGTTTTTAAACCACCATGTTCTGTGAAGGGAGGGTGGGGGTGTCCCAAGTGGGTGGGGGTGTCCCAAGTGAGCAACATGCAAACCTCACTCATGTCTGGCATTACACTAAGAATTAAGCTTCTCCAACATGGAACTCCGGAGAAGGCGATGGCAAGCCACTCCAGTACTCTTGCCTAGAAAATCCCATGGATGGAGGAGCCTGGTAGGCTGCAGTCCGTGGGATCGCTAAGGGTCAGACACAACTGAGCGACTTTACTTTCACTTTTCACTTTCACACATTGGAGAAGGAAATGGCAACCCACTCCAGTGTTCTTGCCTGGAGAATCCCAGGGAAGGGGGAGCCTGGTGGGCTTCCGTCTGTGGGGTCACACAGAGTCGGACACGACTGAAGTGACTTAGCAGCAGCAGCAACATGGAACTCTGCTCAAGGTTATGTGGCAGCCTGGGTGGGAGGGGAGTCTGGGGAGAATGGATACACGTGTCTGTACGGCTGAGTTCCTTTGCTGTCACCTGAAACTTATCACAACATTGCTCGTTGGCTATACCCAATACAAAATTAAAAGTTTAAAAAAAAAGAATTAAGCCTCTCCAAGTATTCACATGTTCAGGGGACATATAACTATATTCTCATTTCGTGTCTGTCCTTGTCTATATTTTATTTCTATTTATGAATTTGTTCACATCAATATATGTTTGAATAGGTGTACCTGGGCATGCAGTTGTGTTTATATATCTTTGTGTGCTTCAGAGCATTTCTTGAGTGGGTTTACATCTGTTTATGTGTCAAAAGACAAAACAATATATCTCTTTTTAAAAAATCAATACATAACTATCGAGATCTGCCTTTACTCCTGATGCCAAAATAAAATCCAAAAGGATCAAAGGTTTAAAGTTGAAAGATGAAAACGTGGGATAATGTTTTATAATCTAGGAGTGAAGAGAACCTAAGTTAATCATAGAACTTAATGATCATAATGAAAGACTGAAAATTTAACTGCATCAAAATTTAACCTAACTACATGAGAAAAACAACATAAAAAGTAACAAAAATATAAACTGGAAAATAGCCCTACAAGGGATGAACAATTATATGCCCATTTTACAGATAGAAAAACTGAGGCATATAGAGACAAACTGCTGCTGCTGCTGCTAAGTCACTTCAGTCGTGTCCCCCCCCCCCCGGAAGCCCACCAGGCTTCCCCGTCCCTGGGATTCTCCAGGCAAGAACACTGGAGTGGGTTGCCATTTCCTTCTCCAATGGGTGAAAGTGAAAAGTGAAAGTGAAGTCGCTCAGTCGTGTCCGACCCTTAGAGACCCCACGGACTGCAGCCTACCAGGCTCCTCCATCCATGGGATTTTCTAGGCAAGAGTACTGGAGTGGCTTGCCATTGCCTTCTCCAAGAGACAAACTAGTGACCTGAAATTCAGATCTAGGGACCCATGTCTCCAGGGCCTCATGGGAATATCCTCAACAATTCTGAATCCCATCCACTTGCAAGATTACTCTGACATACCTGTGGACAGCCCCACTCCTCAGAGTTATCTTTTCCGTGACCATCTGCAGTACATGATCCCACTGATTCAAGGCTTTTCTAGGAATGAGGAGTCGAGAAGCTGGGTTCATGAGGTCTCCATTTGCAATCAAGCTGAAAAAAAGGCAAAGTCAGTGAGAAAAACCATTTGACACAGTTATGCCTTTAAAACTACAAAAGAAGTCCCAAACCTAAAGGAAGCCACCACACTAATTTTGACCCAAAACTTACAAGATAGTGCAGGGTTCCAGAAGTGGTTTTCTAAAGCGAGATGACACATTGATCCTGCTGTGAGTTACTGGTTTTACCTTTTAAAATAAAGACATACAAATCATTGTACTTGTGTTAGTGTTTTTTTCCTATGAGGAAAAACTAGAGGTTTCCAGGGAGCTGGCTGAGAACTGCAATGCCTTTGTTAAAACCTTGCTTTTTTCTCTCCCACTTATATAAACCCTTTGGGCTTACCCTCTATCGATGGCATATAGCTTTAACAGAGCTCTCAAGAAAAATTTCATTTAAGCCCTGGGCATACTGCTCATGATCTGGACCAAAAATTGAAACTGCTGAGCTATTGTGAGAATTCCAAGGCCATTTTTAAAACAGTTCCTTTCTGTCAAATAAAAGTACGTAAATGTATAAAATCTTGAACGAAGTGCCCTCCCCCTCCAGGCACGACAGAGTGTTTGGTCATCTCTGCCCATCCACCCACTCCCTAGAGTCCCTGGGTCCCTGCCAGGCACCTAACCTCATGCTGTTCTCCCGAGACTGACTCCATCAACTTTTCTCAGCTTCACTTCCTCCTCTGTTTACCAGCCACCCTCTAAACAGCACGTTCCCTTCCCAACCCCCTTGCATCTGGGTGGGTCTGGTCATCTTTTTGGTCCCTTTTGTTTCCAGGCTCCAAGCTGTTGTATCGAGAACCACACGGCCCCGCGGGCACCTTCGACTCAGACGAGGCTTTGGCATTGGTCAAGCCTCTCCTCCTCCCAAATCAACTATTTCTTACATTTCCCACAGTGGATTGTCCATATCCCCACCTTTCACCCTAAATCCTAAAATCTCACTCCAGGCACACTTACTCTCAGCACATCATCTCCTTCCAAACCTCAAGGGAATAAAGCTCAACAGGCATGAAGGCTCTCAGCCTCCCTTCCCTCCATGCTCACTTCATCTACATCTTCACCACTTTTCTCCTTTGCTGTCTGTTTCAGAAGGACCCTGACCCCTTTACACAGCTAAGCCTGCGTGTCTTGATTTTGTCCCCTGCTGCCCGTTCCATCTAAGGCCCTCCTCCCCCATTATCTTCAGTTTCCCCCTTGACCCTGTGGCCCTTTCTCTCTCCTTCATCATTCCTCTTCCTATTTCCTTCCACCCCATCCTCTCCTCAGTCTTCGACTATCTGGTTTCCAATGAAAGATAAATCCCAACTCTTTTTTTTTTTAATTAGTGAATGTATTTATTTTTGGCTGCGCTTGGGCTTCCTTGCTTCATGCACGTTCTAAAGTGCGTGAACTTCAGCATTTGCAGCCCACAGGCTCAGCAGTTGCAGCTCACGGGCTCAGTAGTTGTGGCACAGGACTTACTTGCTCTGTGGCATGTGGGATCTTTCTAGACCATGGACTGAACTTGTGTCTCCTGCTTGGAAGGCAGATCCTTGACCACTGGACCACCAGGGAAACCCTAAATCCCAACTCTTAAGCTTGGCCTACAAGGACCCCCATGACCAACACTGCTTACTTGCTTCCCTCATTTTCCACCAAATACTGCTTCCTCCCCAACCCCTAGCCTAGGTGTGACTCTGGGTCGAACCAGCCAACTCCTGATCCATTGCCCAAACACACTCTGAATCCTCTTCCACACCTCTGCTCATCTTGCCCCTGCCTAAAATGCCCTCCCCTTTCTTCCAGCTTCTGAAATTGCACTTGCTAGTCAATACCCTGCTTGGTTACCACAAGTCCTTCCATGTTCATCTTTCTTTACCTTCCTGTCTCAAACTGCTACAGCTACTACAGGATTGATGATCACACTTGCTTAGAGGGCTTTTTTTTTTCTTCCTGATTTGAAAGGGAACTGATAAATGAAAATAGCCAACATTTACTGCACTATATTTAATGACAAGCCCTGTACTAAGTAAATGCATTCTATATCATTAAAGCATCAAAACCATGCCCTGAACTAAGTACTTATTATTTAACCCTATTTTACAAACAAAGAAACTAGACATTAATCATTTCCTTTGCCTAAAGTCACACATACTAAGCAGCAGAGTTGTCCATACCTATGGACCTCTACTTGCTTTGCACTTTGGTAGTTATTTTAGAGACAAATAACCCTAAATAATTTATGCGCCTCTCTTCTGCCAAGTTATGCCATTTTCAGACGAACAAGGGGTAAGATCCTTGACTTGCCAGTGCCTAAAACAGTGCTTGGCAATGCCTGTTAGTTGCATAAAATGTTTGCTGAAATTTAATTAGAAAAAACTAATTTAGAGTAAAAAATTTTTAATCAATCATAATAATTTTATTTCATTTTAAACCCAGAGATTCTTGGCCCTAAGTTAACATTTACAGTGATGTTGACTTTTTAAAAAAGTTTAACGGATGATGTATGCACCTGACCAAAATTCAAGTGGTAAAATGGAGGATACAGTAAAAAGGAGGAATAGCCTCACCTCTGGTCCCCCAACCACAAAGCTGCAACTAACTTAACAATGTTCATTCAAAGACAGCCTTCATCTACATATGCATATTGTTTTACGTAGACACTTTATACATGTAATTTTTAAACACAGGGATCACTTGCTATGCCTATTCTTCTGCACCTTGCTTTTTTTCATTTAACAATTCACCAGGGAAACTGTTCCACATTGGTAAAGGTTGCTTCATTCTTTACAAAAGCTATGTATATCCATGCTGTGAATGTACCTTAATTTATTTAACCTGTCCCTCAATGACAATCCTTCCAGTTGGTTTTAAACTTTTGCTCTCGCAGGGAATTCCCTGATGGTCCAGTGGCTGAGTCTCCACGCTTCTACGGCAGGGGGCGCAGGTTGGACCCCTAGCAGTTCAGTTCAGTTCAGTTCAGTCGCTCAGTCGTGTCCGACTCTCCGCGACCCCATGAATCACAGCACGCCAGGCCTCCCTGTCCATCACCAACTCCCGGAGTTCACTCAAACTCATGTCCACAGAATCGGTGATGCCATCCAGCCATCTCATTCTCCGTCGTCCCCTTCTCCTCCCGCCCCCAACCTTTCCCAGCATCAGAGTCTTTTCCAGTGAGTCAACTCGTCTCATGAGGTGGCCAAAGTATTGGAGTTTCAGCTTTAGCATCAGTCCCTCCAATGAACATCCAGGATTGATCTCCTTTAGAATGGACTGGTTGGATCTCCTTGCAGTATAAGGGACTCTCAAGAGTCTTCTCCAACACCACAGTTCAAAAGCATCGATTCTTCGGCGATCAGCTTTCTTCACAGTCCAACTCTCACATCCATACATGACCACAGGAAAAACCATTGCCTTGACTAGACGGACCTTGGTCGGCAAAGTAATGTCTCTGCTTTTTAATATACTATCAAGGTTGGTCATAACTTTCCTTCCAAGGAGCAAGCGTCTTTTAATTTCATGGCTGCAATCAGCATCTGCAGTGATTTTGGAGCCCAAAAAAACAAAGTCTGACACTGTTTCCACTGTTTTTCCATCTATTTCCCATGAAGTGATGGGACCAGATGCCATGATCTTTGTTTTCTGAATGTTGAGCTTCAAGCCAACCTTTTCACTCTCCTCTTTCACTTTCACCAAGAGGCTTTTGAGTTCCTCTTCACTTTCTGCCATAAGGGTAGTGTCATCTGCATATCTGAGGTTATTGATATTTCTCCCAGCAATCTTGATTCCAGCTTGTGCTTCTTCCAGCCCAGCGTTCCTCATGATGTACTCTGCATATAAGTTAAATAAGCAAGGTGACAATATACAACCTTGACGTACACCTTTTCCTATTTGGAACCAGTCTGTTGTTCCATGACTGGTTCTAACTGTTGCTTCCTGACCTGCATACAGGTTTCTCAAGAGGCAGGTCAGGTGGTCTGGGATTCCCATCTCTTTCAGAATGTTCCACAGTTTATTGTGATCCACACAGTCAAAGGCTTTGGCATAGTCAATGAAGCAGAAATAGATGTTTTTCTGGAACTCTCTTGCTTTCTCCATGATCCAGCGGATGTTGGCAATTTGATCTCTGGTGCCTCTACCTTTTCTAAAACCTGCTTGAACATCTGGGAGTTCACGGTTTACATACTGCTGAAGCCTGGCTTGGAGAATTTTGAGCATGACTTTACTAGCGTGTGAGATGAGTGCAATTGTGCGGTAGTTTGAGCATTCTTTGGCATTCCCTTTCTTTGGGATTGGAATGAAGACTGACCTCTTCCAGTCCTGTGGCCACTGCTGAGTTTTCCAAATCTGCTGGCATATTGAGTGCAGCACTTTCACAGCATCATCTTTCAAGACTTGAAATAGCTCAACTGGAATTCCATCACCTCCACTAGCTTTGTTCCTAGTGATGCTTTCTAAGGCCCACTTGACTTCACATTCCAAGATGTCTGGCTCTAGGTCAGTGATCACATTATCGTGACTATCTTGGTCGTGAAGATCTTTTTTGTACAGTTCTTCTGTGTATTCCTGCCACCTCTTCTTAATATCTTCTGCTTCTGTTAGGTCCATACCATTTCTGTCCTTTATCGAGCCCATCTTTGCATGAAAAGTTCCCTTGGAATCTCTAATTTTCTTGAAGAGGTCTCTTGTTTTTCCTATTCTGTTGTTTTCCTCTATTTCTTTGCATTGATCACTGAGGAAGGCTTTCTTATCTCTCCTTGCTATTCTTTGGAACTCTGCATTCAGATGCTTATATCTTTCCTTTTCTCCTTTGCATTTCGCCTCTCTTCTTTTTACAGCTATTTGTAAGGCCTCCTCAGACAGCCATTTCGCTCTTTTGTATTTCTTTTCCATGGGGATGGTCTTGGCCCCTGTCTCCTGTACAATGTCACGAACCTCCGTCCAGAGTTCATCAGGCACTCTATCAATCAGATCTAGTCCCTTAAATCTATTTCTCACTTCCACTGCATAATCATAAGGGATTTGATTGAGGTCATATCTGAATGGTCTAGTGGTTTTCCCTACTTTCTTCAATTTAAGTCTGAACTTCGCAATAAGGAGTTCATGATCTGAGCCACAGTCAGCTCCTGGTCTTGTTTTCGCTAACTGTATACAGCTTCTCCATCTTTGGTTGCAAAGAATATAATCAATCTGATTTCGGTGTTGACCATCTGGTGATGTCCATGTGTAGAGTCTTCTCTTGTGTTGTTGGAAGAGGGTGTTTGCTATGACCAGTGCATTCTCTTGACAAAACTCTATTAGCCTTTGCCCTGCTTCATTCCGTGTTCCAAGGCCAAATTTGCCAGTGACTCCAGGTGTTTCTTGACTTCCTACTTTTGCATTCCAGTCCCCTAGAATGAAAAGGACATCTTTTTTGGGTGTTAGTTCTAAAAGGTCTTGTAGGTCTTCATAGAACCGATTAACTTCGGCTTCTTCAGCATTACTGGTTGGGGCATAGGCCTGGATTACTGTAATATTGAATGGTTTGCCTTGGAGACGCGACGCGAGAGACGCCGGCCCCGGCGGCGCAGACGCGACGCGAGAGACGCCGGCCCCGGCGCAACGAACCACGCAAAGAGGTGCGGCCGTGAGGAGCTACCCCACGCCTGAGGCCAAGGCCGGCGGCCGAGAGGAGCTACCCCACGTCCAACAGGCGGTGGCTGCGCGGGCGCAGGAGGACCGTGAGGACCTACTCCGCGTTCAAGGTCAGGAGGGGCGGCCTTGAGGAGATACCCCTCGTCCAAGGTAAGGTACAGCGGCTGCACTTTGCTGGAGCGGCTGTGAAGAGATTTTCCACGACCAAGGTAAGAGAAACCCAAATAAGACGGTAGGTATTGCTAGGGGGCACCAGAGGGCAGACAAACTGAAATCATAATCACAGGAAACTAGCTGATCTAATCACATGGACCACAGCCGAATGTGGTCCCCTGGAGAAGGGAATGGCAAACCACTTCAGTATACTTGCCTTGAGAACCCCATGAACAGTAACAAAGGGCAAAATGATAGGATACTGAATGAGGAATTCCCCAGGTCAGTAGGTGCCCAGTATGCTACTGGAGCTCAGTGGAGAAATAACTATAGAAGGAATAAAGGGATGGAGCAAAAGCAAAACCAATACCCAGTTGTGGATGTGACCAATGATAGAAACAAGGTCCGGTGCTGTAAAGAGCAGTATTGCATAGGAACCTGGAATGTTAGGTCCATGAATCAAGGCAAATTGGAAGTGGTCAAACAGGAGATGGCAAGAGTGAACGTCGACATTCTAGGAATCAGTGAATTAAAATGGACTGGAATGGGTGAATTTAACTCGGATGACCATTATATCTACTACTGTGGGCAGGAATCCCTTAGAAGAAATGGAGTAGCCATCATGGTCAACAAAAGAGTCCAAAATGCAGTACTTGGATGCAATCTTAAAAATGACAGGATGATTTCTGTTCGTTTCCAAGGACCCCTAGCAGGGATCCTGAATGCCACATGGTATGGCCAAAATAAGTAATAAACTGTTGCTGTTGCAGACAATGCCATGATAGATTTCCTCACAACATTTATTTGCATGAATATGTAAGTGTATCTGTCAGTCAGTTCAGTCACTCAGTCGTGTCTGACTCTTTGCGACCCCATGGACCGCAGCATAGCAGGCCTCCCTGTCTATCACCAACTCCTGGAGCCTGCTCAAATACATGTCCATTGAGTTAATGATGCCATCCAACCATCTCATCCTCTGTTGTCCCCTTCTCCCCCTGCCTTCAATTCTTCCCAGCATCCAGGTCTTTTCCGATGAATCAGTTCTTCGCATCAGGTGCCCAAAGTATTGGAGTTTCAGCTTCAGCATCAGACCTTCCAATGAATATTCAGGATTGATTTCCTTTAGGGTTGACAGTTTTGGAACACCACAATTCAAAAGCATCAATTTTTAGCTGTTCAGCTTTCTTTAGGTCCAACTCTCACATCCATACATGACTACTGGAAAAACCGTATCTTTGACTAGACAGACATTTGTCTGCAAAGTAACGTCTCTGCTTTTTAATATGCTGTCTAGGTTGGTCATAGCTCTTTTTCCAAGGAGCAAGCGTCTTTTAATTTCACGGCTGCAGTCACCATCCTCAGTGATTTTGGAACCCAAGAAAATAAAGTCTGTCACTGTTTCCATTGTTTCCCTATCTATTTGCCATGAATTGATGGGACCAGATACCATGATCTTTGTTTTTTGAATGTTGAGTTTTAAGCCAGCTTTTTCACTCTTCTCTTTCACTTTCATCAAGAGGCTAGTTAGTTCTTCTTTGCTTTCTGCCATAAGGGTGGTGTCATCAGTGTATCTGAGGTTATTGATATTTCTCCAAGCAATCTTGATTCCAGCTTGTGCTTCATCCAGCCCAGCATTTGACATGATGTTCTCTGCATATAAGTTAAATAATCAGGGTGACAATATACAGCCTTGATGGACTCCTTTTCCATTTGGAACCAGTCTGTTGTTCCATGCTCGGTTCTAACTGTTGCTTCATGACCTGCATACAGATTTCTCAGGAGGCAGGTAAGGTGGTCTGGTATTCCCATCTCTTGAAGAATTTTCCACAGTTTGTTGTGATCCGCACAGTCAAAGGCTTTGGCATAGTCAATGAAGCAGAAGTAGATGTTTATCTGGAATTCTTGTGCTTTTTCAATGATCCAACGGATATTGACAATTTGATCTCTGGTTCCTCTGCCTTTTCTAAATCCAGCTTGAACATCTGGAAGTTTTTGGTTCATGTACTGTTGAAGCTTGACTTGGAGAATTTTAAGCATCATTTTGCTCGTGTGTGAGATGAGTGCAACTGTGCAGACGTTTAAACATCCCTTGGCATTGCCTTTCTTTGGGATTGGAATGAAAACAGACCTTTTCCAGTCCTGTGGCCACTGCTGAGTTTTCCAAATTTGCTGACATATTGAATGCAATACTTTCACAGAATCTTCTTTTAGGATTTGAAATAGGTCAGCTGGAATTCCATCACCTCTACTAGTTTTGTTCATAGTGATGCTTCCTAAGGCCCACTTGACTTCACACTCCATGATGCCTGGCTCTAGGTCAGTGATCACACCATCGTGATTATCTTGGTCGTGAAGATGTTTTTTGTACAGTTCTTCTGTGTATTCTTCCCACCTCTTCTTGATAACTTCTGCTTCTGTTAGGTCCATACCATGTCTGTCCTTTATTGTGCCCATCTTTGCATGAAATGTTCCCTTGGTATCTCTAATTTTCTTGAAGAGAACTCTAGTCTTGCCCTTTCTGTTGTTTGCTTCTATTTCTTTGCATTGATCGCTGAGGAAGGCTTTCTTATCTCTCCTTGCTATTCTTTGGAACTCTGCACTCAGATGGACATAGCTTTCCTTTTCTCCTTTGTCTTTTGCTTCTCTTCTTTTCTCAGTTATTTGTAAGTCCTCCTCAGACAACTATTTTGCCTTTTTGCATTTCTTTTTCTTCAGGATGGTTTTGATCACTACCTCCTGTACAATGTTACAAACTTCCATCTGTAGTTCTTCAGGTATTCTATCAGATCCAATCCCTTGAATCTGTCACTTCCACTGTATAATCATAAGGAATTTTATTTAGGTCATACCTGAATGGTCTAGTGGTTTTCCTTACTTTCTTCAACTTAAGTCTGAATCTTGCAATGAGTATCTGTAGAATATACTCCTGTATCTGTAGAATACATTATTAGAACTGAGAAACTGCTGAAATAAAGAAGAGGCAATTCTTTTCAGTTTAATGGAATGTACTACAAGCTTTATTCTTGACTGATCCCAAGTCACTTGATTTATTTAGCTCATACTATAGCATAGCCTTGGAAGAAAAGCTATGACCAACCTAAACAGCATATTAAAAAGCAGAGACATTACTTTGCTGGCAAAGGCCCGTCTAGTCAAAGCTATGGTTTTTCCAGTAGTCATGTATGGATGTGCGAGTTGGACCGTAAAGAAAGATGAACGGTGAACAATTGATGCTTTTAAACTGTGGTGCTAGAGAAGACTTAAGAGTCCCTTGGACTGTAAGGAGATAAATCAGTCCATCCTAAAGGAAATCAATCCTGACATTGAAAAGACTGATGCTGAAGCTAAAACTCCAATACTTTGGCCACCTGATGCGAAGAACTGACTCACTGGAAAAGACCCTGATCCTGGGAAAGAGTGAAGGCAGGAGGGGAAGGAGACGACAGAGAATGAGATGGTTGATGGCATCATGGACTCGATGGACATGAATTGGAGAAAGCTCCAGGAGTTGGTGATGGACAGGGAAGCCTGGCAAGCTGCAGTCCATGGGGAGGCAGAGTCGAACATACTGAGCAACTTAGCTAAACTGATGCATAAGAAAATATGCTATTTTCCAGAAAATATTCCAGAATTATTTAACTACTAATGAATCTTTGCGTGTGTCAAGGACAGGCCTTTCTGATTCCACATCTGTGCAGCATCTTCCTCATGAAGCCCTCCCCATCTCTGAATATTGCCGCCCTGGCCACTGGGCTTAAAACTTCTGCCACATCCCTGGTTCTCTATTGCCCTTCCCTGCCTTTTTTGTTTTTTAAATAGTATTTACTACTGTCTAATATATCATATATTTTACTTAATCTAGTTTTCAATTCATTGTCCCTACTGTTACTTCACAGTAACTCTCAATATTAACTAGTAACGTACTAAGCACATACTTCATACCAATTGTTATTTTTTCAAATGGTTGCTTGACCTTGACTGCTTAATACCCTGTTGGATTATTGAATTAAAGATGAAGGTGAATACATTATAAAAATAAATAACTTTGAAAATGCCTGGTAAGTTGTCAGACACATGCTATTTTTCCTGACTGCATACTTGTCTATAGTTACTACACACAGAAATTCACAAATAGATGATTTTTTGAATAATTATATAACTAAATTCTAAGTGTATATATTGTTGCTTGAATTAAATCAAACCATCTGTCTTGAATAAGCTGCTTTCCTCATTCAGTATGACAAAAATATTCCCCAAATGTTCATGATTAACCAGTATGAATTGAAGATTAACCTTAAATATACATTTCTTTGAATCATTATATGTAATTAATTAATGTCTGTTTCCAGATAGGGTAATAAAAGAATTTGAAAACACAATCCAAGTAATACATTTGAATTGAAAAAAAATATGTAAGACCATTGTATAAAACAATTAGGATTTTTGAGGGGAAAAAAAGTACCATTTTTCACTAAAAATGCATTTTTCTAATTGTCATTTTAAATAATAACTTAAATCACAAAAGAAGCAAATCAACTACATATAAAAGGAAATTTCCCAGAGCTCATATCGGGAATTAAGTGTTGGTCACTTGGTGCTAATCTAGAGATACTGCAGCTTAGATATAAGAAGCCTAATAGTGAATTAGAATATATTTTTAAAATATGTACATTTTCTTATTAGCCTGTACACTTTCCCATGCCCTTTGAAAATAATGTTTGAAAGATGAAAATAATGTTAAGTATCAATACACCTGGTGACGGAGGGATGGACCCCAAAGGACAGAGTGGAGGTACTCCCACTCGGACCCCCATGGACCAGGAATGCCTCGTTGATGAGCATCCTGGCCAGTGTTAGGTGTGTGGTCTGTGACTATGGAAGCAAGTCAAATGAAACGGCATCCATGCAAAACCCAGACTTTCATTTTGGACCCAGCAGAATGCATACTCCTGGCTGGCTTTATCAGGGAGTGAGGAAATCACTACCAAGTAAATGAAGGACATGCTTATAGCACTTCTCTCATCTTGATTCTGCACAGGGTTCAACATCGTCTTAGAAAAACCCAGTTTGAGAAGGAGCTTGGCCTGGTGAATCAGAGAGAGGAGTCATTTCCTGAGTGGAAACTAGGTAGGTAGGCAGATAAAGAAATAGATAGACAGATAGACTAAATATTTGGCTAACATTTTTAAGGAAATAGTCCAAACATAAATTTGGAAATGTTTCAGAGTCCAAGGTGGCAAAGTTACTTAAGTCATCTTCACTCTGCTAGAAAGGAACAAGCCAGGTCTTTGGATATAAAGCACATGCACCTTCCAATATATCACTCTGCCTCTGGCATCTTATTTAGATTGTGTTTATATCATAAGTGGCCATACCAAAGCCAAAATAATAATAATAATAAGCAGGAGAAAAAAGTTATATGAATTTGATGTCTATCATTTAATTTAGTCAAATTCCATGTGACACTTGGACAATACTGCAGCTGGGTCAAATTCAAGTTAAAACCTGCATGACCTTAAAAATATTAATTTTTATTAAAAATAAACTCAACGAAATTAAAATTGTCGTTGTGCAAATACATACCTGGATTGATAAAATCAAGATCTACAACCTGCGGAACTAACTAAAGGTCTGAAATTCTGAACTCCAGGACCGATTGCCAATTCAATGCCTCACACCTCATTTTCTTGCTCTGTAAAAATAAGGATAATCCTGCTAAACTTGCCCAAAGGGATGCTCCATGAGCTAATTAATGAAGTGGCAATACCGCCCCCTGGGGCTGTTAGGCTGAGTGCTTCAGAGACTCCACCAGCCTCAAAACTCAGCACTCGCCACCTCTCAAAACCCCAGGCCAAGTAAACCAATGTGAGGCTCAGGACCTGAGGAAATGATGCTGTTAAAGAACACCCTCATGAAAATCTAAAGACCACTGATCTCTGGCAAAAATAAAACTCTTGATACAATTAAAAGACTCAATTTTAAACTGCTTTTTAAAAAATATATCATGTTTTTATAACCATCCATATAAAAACTGTCCTTTTATAACTAAAGCCTGAAGACTTAGGCTTTTAGGGACAAAAACATACTAAAGTTACTCACTGGCAACATATAGCTCAACCCACACAAAAAGCCTTCAACTCTATCTTCCTCCAGAGGCCACTACTGCCTTTAGACCAAGTCCATGTGTCCTGGACTTGGGTATTTGAGATCGTATTTGAGCTGGCCCCATTTCTTCATACTGTTAACCTCATTTCTTCACACTCTTCCTACTCTGGCCCCATTTATTCATAATCTAACCTCATTTCTCACTGTGCTACCACCTACCCTTCACTCATCTGGAAATAATTCTCTCCTCAGAAATTCCATATCTTCTTGTCTGAATCTCTCAGACAACATTTTCCACAGGTGTAACATTTTTCCCTTATATTATCAATATTTTCATGTACTGCATCTCTATTTATTTATTTGTTTTTAGTAAAGAACCTCAACTGTAACTCAAAGATCCACTCATGGTGCTGTGGACACAGAATTCACTCAGTAAATACTTTTTTAAATTGACATACAGTTAATTTACAGTGTTTTATTAGTTTCCAGTGTACAGCAAGGTGATTCACACACATGTATATATTCTTTTTCACATTCTTTTCCTTGATAGATTATCATAAGATGCTCAGTATAGATTCTTGTGCTATACAGTAGGTCCTTGCTATTTATCTATTTTATATATAGGAGTGCTTGTATGTTAATCTCAAACTTCTAATTTGTTTACCCTCCTTTCCTCTTTGGTAACCATAAGTTTATTTTCTATGGATGTGAGTCTACTTTTGTTTTGTGAATATGCTCATTTGTGCAATTGTTTTAGATATCACATTTAAGTGTTATCATATGATATCTGTCTTTCTCTGTCAGACTTAATGATAATCACTTATAATGATAATCTCCAGGTCCATCCATATTGTGGCAAATGGCATTATTTCATTCTTTTTTGTGGCTGAGTAATAGTCCACTGTGTATGTGTGTGTGTGTGTGTGTGTATTTGTGGGTGTGGGAGGGGGATATCTTCAGTAAAAAATTAAAATTAGGACCAATTATTTTGAGCACATACCATGCCCAGAACTGCATCAAACACTGTCCAAATTTACCTTGATTTTTCACAATATCTTTGTTAGTTATTTTCAGGTAAATTTGTAATTGTAAAATACATCAGAATTTATTAAGTGCTTTCATTTATAGTGATGTTTGTTCCTCAAAATAATATGATCAGGTTAGTATTATTCCAATTATACAGAAAGGAAAAGATGACCCTATCCACCCCTCAAGGTCACACAGAAAGCAAAGCAACAGTCTCATGGGTCCACTTCTGATTTCCAGCCTAGAGTTCATTCCTACTAATGCTGCTCATCCTAAGGAGATCCATTGTAAGGACTGATGCTAAAGCTGAAACTCCAATACTTTGGCCACCTCTTGTGACGAGTTGACTCACTGGAAAAGACTCTGATGCTGGGAAGGATTGGAGGTGGGAGGAGAAGGGGACAGAGAATGAGATGGCTGGATGGCATCACCGACTCGATGGACATGAGTTTGAGTGAACTCCGGAAGTTGGTGATGGACAGGGAGGCCTGGCATGCTGTGATTCACGGGGTCACAAAGAGTCGGACACGACTGAGAGACTGAACTGAACTGAACTGAATGTTGCTCAAGGCAGAAATAGTAGACACATATTTGCACCCACTTAAATAAGATCTTTCTTGAATTCAGTTCAGTTCAGTTCAGTCGCTCAGTCGTGTCCGACTCTCTGCAACCCCATGAATCACAGCACGCCAGGCCTCCCTGTCCATCACCAACTCATATCCATAAACATTTTCATATATTGGCATATCTAGACCACCCTTATTCAGTGGTTCCAGTATCTTCTCAAGATCACTCAAGTTTCCTTCCCCTTTGCTGCTACCTGTAAAATATTCTTTACATGATTATATCAGTATAATTTATGGGACTTCAATGGAATAAAAATTGAAATCTGTTAACCCCCCGAAATTTTAGAAATTCCAGAAAGGCAAGGCAGTGACAAAATCAGCACAGCCAATGAAATATTTTCATCATCATTGTTATATAATAATGAAGAATTCCAACCACTCTAACTTCAGCGACAATCTAGTTACAGAAGATGTCTCTGATTATAATGAACCAGCTGTTTAGAACATTCCCAGAAGGGTCCAATTAGTTTCTCTGAGCTGATGAAACCACTCATCTCTACCTCGGTCCTCTACAGGTCCCCATGTTGTTGTATCCAGTCCAGGGGCTGATTCCCAGAAGAAGCGTTAGGATCCATCTGTCGGGTGTGAATTATCATCTTATTCAGAGGGGCATTTTTCTGCCAATAACAGATATCTTAGCATCAGTATGCATATTTGCCTTTTGAACTGTTCTCTAAACGAATGTCTCTCTTCACTGAAGCAGGAAAACAACTCAAAACAAATTCACAAAGAATATGGCTATTCAAAACAGCAAGGTTAAAGATTTCTCTTTAGCATAAAAGTGACCCCAAAGTTAGATGTCATGATACATTTGTTTAAATCTAGAGAATATGTAACACAAAGAGTGAGCCCTAATGTAAACTATGAACTGTGGGTAATTATGATGTGTCAGTGTAGGTTCATCAGTGGTAACAAATTTACCACTCTCATGGATGATATTGATAAGAGGGAGGCTATGCACCTGTAGACAAAAGGTACATGGGAGATGTCTGTACTGTCCCCCCAGTTTTGCCGTGAACCTAAAATTGCCTTAAAACATAATGTCTAAAAATTTTTTAAACTTTTAAAAGTGACCCAAGAGATAATATATCCATCATTAGTAATACCTTTCTTGAAAAACTCGTGTAACCATATATTTAAATGTGTATATACCGCTAAATTTTTTGTCTGCAAAAATAAATGACAAGTAATTTTCATCAAATTTTGAACCATCAAATTAACTTCCCAGCATATCATAAATTTTTAAACAATTGGCATTCTAGTTTAATTTTTTCTCTTCTGTGCTTTGTGGAATATTTTTAAAGACCAGATAATCCTAAGCATTCTGAATATATAATTTTAAACCTCTCATTTACTAACTTTATTCTAAAATAATTATTTGCAATGGGAACTCTATCTTATAGCACAACCAAAAGGACTTGAGTCATTTTTAAGGCATTCATAAGTAAGTCAGCATGGGTTTCCCTAATGCTATGCTGAAGAGAATAATATGACCCTCATAAAGTTAAAAAATAACCAATTAACTCAAGAACACCCTTAGGAGAAATTACGGGAACCACCTTTAACAAAGCATTGAAAAAAAAATTTTTTTTTATCATCAGACTTTTCTTTAATATTTCTTCTTAACTTACTATCCCTTGCTTACTATTTCACCATTGTCATTTTTGTTTGGCTTGTTTTCCCAAATGGGATTCTGGTTACCAAACCAATCCAGGCAGTAGACTGTAAAATTTCCACTAAGAATGCAGAGCAGCTGGAAGTGTATACATAACAATGCAAGATGAAAGTTAGCAATGTGGAGCGTGCAGGAGCAGTCCAGGTGGGCAGAGTACAACCTCCACTTGCATTTAAATAAGTCATTTAGTCCCCAGGATTCCCACTGAAGAATGTGCCAACAGTACAGATCTACCTGCAGTCCTTCCTAAATACTGAGAGAGCTATTAACTTACATCTTACGATGCTAGAAAGTAATTGTGCTGTGCTGAGTCACTCAGTCATGTCCGACTCTTTGCGACCCCATGGACTGTAGACTGCCAGGCTCCTCTGTCCATGGGGATTCTCCAGGCAAGAACACTGGAGTGGTTGCCATGCCCTTTTCCAGGGCATCTTCTCAACCCGGGGATCGAACCCAGGTCTCCTGCATTACAGGCGGATTCTTTACCATCTCAGCCACCAGGGAAGCCAAGAAAGTAATGAAGTGCTCAAAAAAATGTTAATCTAGTGTTAGTTGCTCAGTCATGTCCAACTCTTTGCCACCCTGTGAACTGTAGCCCACCAGGCTCCTCTGTACATGGGATTATCTCTGTACATGGAGTGGGTAGCCATTCCCTTCTCCAAGGGACCTTCCTGATCCAGGGATGAACCCAGGTCCTCTCACTGCAGGCAGATTCTTTATTGTCTGAACCATGCCACAGAGAAGCCATCTTGAAAGAGTCCCCATGGGCAAAGCAGGAATAATTTAAGTAACAAAATGAAACATGTTGGTGCTGGATTTTATCCCAGAGAATAAACTAAATGTCCACAAGTCCATATTGGTATAAAGAAATAACCAAATGAATGAATGAACAAATAAATGTGAGAAAAAGGACAACTCTCCCATATGCTGGAATTCCAACGAATACATGTACAAGGCACAACGCAGGAAATCACCATAGGTAAATAGCACTGTAATAATTGTTGCAGGCAGGAACCATCATGGATGATAAAATTTGTCAGTAAAATCATGAATGATAACAAAAAGTATATTTGCATACTTTCAAAGTATCTCCCCTCAAAATATTTGATAATCACAAAGGAAAACAATAACTCTACAGTGGAAAAAGCTATTAAATTACACCTTAACCAAGAGATCAAAGCTGATATAATTAATAAGAAGACATATCAGCATTATGTACTCTAAGAAAAAATATAAATTAAAAAAGGATTAACTCTCCATGAGGCAATCAAGAGATTTTCCTTCCCAACTTCTTCCTAGAGCATGTACTTTAGAAAACTTGCAATTATAAGCACTTTCTCCTCTCTTTGAAAGGTATGTACAATCTTTCTAAAGATTAAGATGGGTGTTTGTCAACTTTATGACTTGCTAATATCTCTCAAAGACCTAGGATATAAACACCAAGGGAGATAACACCCTTATTTTTCACTTTCTGTTGAGGGACAGAAGCCTAATTTTGGTGGATATCTTACTCCAAGCTGAAAGCTACTTCCTTTCTTAAAGATAAGGGCTGTCCTTCACAGTTGTGAAAGGGTTAGTCATTTTCATGTCTGACTCTTTGGGACCCCGTGAACTGTAGCCCACCAGGCTCCTCTGTCCATGGGATTCTCCAGGCACAATACTGGAGTGGGTTGCCATTTCCTTTGTTGTGAAGGTCATGAAAAACTGAGGAGCAGTAACCCGTTAGTATAAACTCAGGCAACAAGATAAATTAAAAGCAGTGAGGAACCCTGGATGGGATCCTGGACCTGAAAAAAAGACTTTGGCGCAAAACACGCTTAAATTTGAATAAGATTTGTAAATTAGGTCATTGTATCAATTTTAATTTCCTGCTTTCAGTAATGATTGTATGGTTATGGAAGACGTTAAGTGAGGAAGCTGGGCAAAGAAAAGCATACAAGAAATTCTCTACTCTTTGGCAACCTTTATCTGAAGTGATTTCAAAATAAAAAGCTAAACAAGTATAATCTTAAATATCCCTTATCATAACTACCCACTCCAGTATTCTTGCCTGGGAAAACCCATGGACAGATGAGCCTGGCGGGCTACAGTCCACGGGGTTGCAAAAGAGTCGGACACGCCTCAGTGACTGAACAACTAAAGATCTGATACATAGGCGTCCTCCCTTGCCCAGTCTTCACCTCCTCCACCCTGTTTTCTCTCAATAACCGTGCACAACTCTGCCCTTAAAATGTAATATAAAAAAATACTTCCTGAGACAACCAACAACAGTTGTCACTTCTAACTAGAATAAACTTAAGCATTTGTGTCATGTGCTTACATCTGGTTTTTGGTTTAGTGTCAAAGAAACTTGACCCTCTATTACTTTGTTAAACCAAGAGACACACTTGGAAAGTAAAACAACAACAACAGCAAAAGTCATCCTAAACTTGACACTAAATTAATAATTTCTTGCACCACTAAAACAGAAAAGCAAGCACAGTTATCTCTGAGAGCAGTCTTGAGTTTTGTCCCTAGTTGGCAAAAAGTGGTGGAGGGAGGATCTTGTTTCACATACCAGGCCTACTAGCTCAGAACAATAAGAAACAATGGTTTGTTGTTAACCAGTGAACCTCACTTAATTGGGAAAATATTTGCAATCCCTTAGGGTAGAACTAGGTCAAAAGAACCTCACCTCCACATCGAAATTGCACGGTGCAGGAGGTCAAAGCACATGATGTAGATAAAGAAGAATGTTCAAGGTTCAGTGAGGTTTTATTTCTCAAAAAGCAGCAGTTCAAGACTATCGATGGTACAAAGACCCTCCCCTCTGTAAGGAACCCTCCCTTCTGTGGGCTTATCTCCAGGCCCCCCAAACCCAGACCCCTACCCCCCACCACTCCCACCCCCTGCCACCACCCCCCCTCCACATCCACAAAAAAATATCTTCATCGGAGAACCAAATACCTTCACTGGAGAACCAAGACAAATGACGGTGTGTAATTCTTTTAAGTAAAACACACAAAGAAGTAAAATCTGTATTTGGCCCAGACCTTGTATTAGACCTAAGATCTTAAAAAACAACCAAGAGTTTATGATTCCTTTTGAAAGACCCCAGCTTTTAGCTTACAACCCTAGCCACAGCTCTCTGTCATCTTAAGCAAAGTACTAGACCCTAGATAGCAACCACACCCAGCTAGCCATGCAGAAGCTCCGACAAGATATTGGCGGTTACACCCTTAGGCAGGACGGAAAGTCCCCAACGTCAGGTTGAATCATGCTTCCTGGAACCTGTCCCCGCCATATTTGGTTTTCTTTTAAACCAACCAATGAAAACCCTGTAACCAAGCTTCTCGCTTCTGTACCCGCGCTTTCTGCATCCCAACTCCATAAAAACCCCCTGCTCCGGCCGTTGGGCGCGCAAGTCCACCGAGGGACTTTGTCGCCCCAGGTACCTGTGTATCTGAATAAACCTCTTGCTATTTGCATCCGAACGTGAATGGTCTCGCTGTTCCCTGGGAAGGGTCTCCCTTGAGGAAAGATACTCCACGGAGGTCTTTCACTTTGTGTCTCACTTGTAAATCACTGTTAGTAAGAAAATCAAAGTCTACCCCCTCTTTGTCCCATCTTTTTCATACTTCATTTCCTTCTCTATCTGGACTGCTTGGATGAGGGCAACCCATTCAAGAACAATGGCATTTGGGTCATTCTGGTATCTAAACTGGGCTTCCCAGGTGGTGCTAGTGGTAAAGAACCCTCCTGCCAATGCAGAAGACATAAGAGACATGGGTTCAATCCCTGGGTAGGGAAGACTGCCTGGAGGAGGGCATGGCAACCCACTCCAGTATTCTTGCCTGGAGAATCCCATGGACAGAGGAGCCTGGCAGGCTACAGTCCATACAGTCACAAAGAGTCAGACATGAGTAAAGCAACTTAGCACACACTTAGCATGGTATCTAAACTATTTGGGCTGCAACACAAGGGACAGAAGAAAGGGCTTCATATTAAAGGCAATTAAATAAGGCCAAGTTCATTCTACTTCCAATCTGACTGCTTTAGGGAAAGCTTTGGACTCAGGAGGTCCCAGAAGTGAACTGAATTAATCCAAAACCAAAATCTTCAGAGAAGCCATGTGGTTCAAACTCAAACACTCCACCTAGTGAGGGAACAAGATGTTCACTTCCTCATATACTCTCCCTTTCCTTCTCAAGTAAAGGGACTCACTCACAGGCCACCATCTTTAATTACTCCACAAACAGTTTAGGTTTTAAAAAAAATTTTTTAATAATAATGAAAAGACATTTATTTTAAATATAGCAGTGTGTACATGTCAAGCCCAAACTCCTGATCTATCCATCCCCCGCACCCCTCCCATCCTGGTAACCATAAGTTTGTTCTCTAAATCTGTGTCTTTCTCTGTTTTGTAAATATGTTTGTTTGCACCATTTTTTAAGATTCTGCATATAAGCTATCACATGATATTTGTCTTTGTCTGACTTGATGCTTTTGAACTGTGGTGTTGGAGAAGACTCTTGAGAGTCCCTTGGACTGCAAGGAGATCCAACCAGTCCATCCTAAAGATCAGTCCTGAATATTCATTCAAAGGACTGATGCTGAAGCTGAAACTCCAATACTTTGGCCACCTGATGCAAAGAGCTGACTCATTTGAAAAGACCCTGATGCTGGGAAAGATTGAAGGCAGGAGGAGAAGGGGACGACAGAGGATGAGATGGCTGGATGGCATCATCAACTCAATGGACATGAGTTTGAGTGAACTCCAGGAGTTGGTGATGGACAGGGAGGCCTGGCATGGTCCAGTCCATGCGGTCGCAGATTCGGACATGACTGAGCGACTGAACTGAACTAACTTATTTCACCTAGTATGATAATCCCTATGTTCATCCATGATGCTGCAAATAACATTATTTCATTCTTTGTAATGGATGAGTAATAGTCTATTCTATTGTACTGGGTCAAAAAGTTTAGGTTTCTCTGTAAGATCTTGTGGAAAAATCCAAATGAGCTTTTTGGCCAACCCAGTATCTGTGTACCACATCTTCTTTATCCATTCATCTGTCAGTGGACATTGAGGTTGTTTCCATGTCTTGGCTATTGTAAACCCAGTGGTGCAACAAACATTGGGATGCATGCATCCTTTTGAACCATGTTTTTCTCCAGATATACCCCCAAGAGTAGATTGCTAGATCAAATGGTAGCTCTATTTTAGTTCCTTAAGGAACCTCCATACTTCTCTCCATAGTGGCTATCCCAATTTGCATTCCCACCAACAGAGTAGGAGGGTTCCCTTTTCTCCACCCCCTCTCCAGCACTTACAGTTTGTAGATTTTTTGATGATGGCCACTCTAACTGGTATGAGGTGATAACTCGTAGTTTTGATTTGCATTTCTCTAATAATTAGCAATATTGAGCATCTCTGCAAGTGCCTCTTGGCCATCTATATGTCTTCTTCAAAGAAATGTCTCTTGAGGTCTTCCGCCCGTTTTTTGATGGGGTCATTTGTGGTTTTATTGATATTGAGCTACATGAGCTGTTTATAAATTTTGGAGACTAATCCCTTGTCACTAACATTGCTTGCAAATATTTTCTCCTCTCCAAGAATAGTTTGTGCATTACAGTAAATAATAAATTATAAAGTCCTTCTGATTGGAAAAGCAGCAAGGAACGTAGGTCCTGATGCCCTCTGGAGAAACTCTGAAAGTCTTGAAACCTCAAACCATCCACCTTGGAAGGATAACTTAGGCTTTGACCCAGCTGAAAAGACAGAGGGGGCTTTGTCCTCTACCCTGAAAGACAAGATGTCCCTCACATCCTGAAGACATCACAGGGGAGTCCTGCTGTCCCCATCACTACAAGGCAGTTATGCAAAGAATGAGCCAAAGATTTCAGTTACATTAGCACTTCTAGTCCAAAAGTTTTAAACAAATGTGTTCCACAAAATTTTGTTACTCCAAGGTACATTTAGCAGGTGGAGAGGAGTGTTATTATCTTTTAAAATAAATTACAAGAGAAAATCCCGCACATTTTTCTCATGACGTCTCTCTTCGTTACCACATTCAGATCTCAGCTTGCAATAGGGTTTATATTAGCATTATATCAAGGCCCCGTTTATAAAAAAAAAAAATGAATACTATACATGTAAGTGGGAGATGGAAGCTTCCCTGATGGCTCAGATGGTGAAGAATCTGCCTGCAATGCAGTTCCTGGGTCAGGAAGATCCTCTGGAGAAGGGAATGGCAACCCACTCCAGTATTCTTGCCTGGAGAATCCCATGGACAGAGGAGCCTGGCAGGCTACCGTCCATGGAGGTGCAAAGAGTCAGATACGACTTAGTACTACACTTCTACCACTACTAATTAGGAGAGGAGTCACATTTATTTGACCATATCTCTGATTTATAAATAAAATTAAAAACAACCGCCCTATTTCTTTTTCTTCGTCTTTTTTTTAAAGACATTTACTGTTTTTCTTTTTCTGGCAGCGCTGGGAGGTATGCGGAATCTTAGTCCCCCAACTAGGGATTGAACCCATGCCCCCTGCATTGGAGCACAGAGTTTTAACCACTGGACCGCCAGGAAAGTTCTACCTCCCTATTCTTAATACCATAATAATTACTTGCTATTACTTCAGGTCTCCCTTTCCCACTGCCGTGGCAAAACTCAGGCCACAAACTAATATAATTTCTCTTTATTACCATCACACGTGGGACAGTGCAATTTCAATTGGTGATCAAGTTTCATGCAAAGTTCCAAAGCCTCAAAAAAAGAAAGAAGGAAAAAAGAGAAAATTTCTATTCTGGTCACCTGAAATAATGGATGAAGCATATGTACCTATGCATAATTGGCAATATTGTTAGCACATCTGTACAAAACTTCCAATTCTCCCTGTTGACGGAGAAGAAAAGAGATATGGATAATCAAAGCATTCATTAATACAAAAGTCATTTAAAATCTAAATCAGCCTTTTTTATTTTGCCAATATATTATCTCCTCTTTTGACCAAAACTAACATCTACATGAATGTTTATTTCTAGAATACATAAACCAGCAAAAAGATGTCCCCTCATCACTTCTAGGATAGTAGAAAAACCAGCGCAAATTTTAAAGTTTACTGTAGATGATCCATAAAATTGAAAATTACACAGACATTAAGAGCTGTGAAAAGGACTGACATATATCTTTACAAGGAAAGCAGATAAAGAAATCAGTTTAGCTGGAGAAAAACAAAAAACATGTTATCAAAAAATGGTATCATTCATATCAATAAAAACCAAGAATGTATGCAGAACTTCTGACATTCTGATTTAACCCTTACTTATTCTGGTTATAGGGTGTGTTGCCCGCCGTCTCCTCTGTCAGTCCAGGGACTGTGTTTTTCCACATCTCTATTTCTGCAGCACATTGCAGGCAACAACAGCAAACATCTATGGAGCCCCCCACATGATCTTGAACAAGTCAGTCAGGGATCCTAGACCATTAAAGCTTACGATTAACCGCATAGTATGTGTTTGATGAACTGAGCTGAACTAAATGAAAAGGAAACCCAGGTTAGAACAGGTGCTGCTGTCATCAACGATTCAGAGTTGAGGAAACTGAGGCCATAAAGCAACCCAGCCAGGACTTCGAACTCTAACTCCTGAGATCTTTCTACTTTACCTAATAAGCATTTTATTTTCATTTCTACTAACACTTTCTCTGTGAACCCTACACTTACTTAAAACTGATCTCTTCTAGTATCTTCAGCATCTTTAGCAACTGACAGCGTGTGATTTATGTGAATTTCACATACATCATTCATTGCAGTGGCCCATTTTTAATCAATCTCTTAACACTATAAATTTATAATGAAGATACAGGGTGTTACTAGCAAACAAAATGAATATTCTTTTAACAACAAGAAGACACAGCCTAGTGAATGTGCTAATATGTCTTCCCACTTGCATTTATTTGTCTCTGCTTAGTATATATTTAGCTTAATTTATACTTTAATGCCCCACATTTGTTATTCTCCAACAGATGGCTAAGATGGCAAGCACAAGGAAATGAGGTCCAGATGAATAGCTTTCCATTTTCTAGCAGGAAAATATAGACTATCTTCTGAGTGTAGTATAAATTCCCTGACAATGAACAAGAATAGTTTGCATGTCAGAAGATGTCTAACAAATAGTACTTGTTCAGGAAGCAACAGGAATACTTTATTCAAGAGCATACATCCCCTCCACAACTACAGAAACTTGACAAGCTTGCCTGCTCAGTCACAGAGTAATTCTAAGTCCCCTGCCTATTGGCACTGAGTTGTTGACAACTGTGGATTTTACAGTGGATTCCCCTGTGGAGATTCACCTTTATAGTTATTAGATCTCAAGGTAATAAAGAGTTTGGATTCCTGTAAAGTACACTACAAGGGACATTAAACTAGCTGTGCTTTGGATATCTGAATATGAGATGCTTATGAATTCAACTCATTGAGTCCATAACTTAAGTCTCTGAATGATCTTTGGGCAGAAGGGTAATTTGTATAGCTAGAATAACCCATGAGTTGAGGATACCCAAGAGGTCATTGCTAAAACTACTGGCCAATGCAGCTATGAAATTTTATGCATCTATGTACTTGCCCTGGTGGCTCAGATGGTAAAGCGTCTGTCTACAGTGCGAGAGACCTGGGTTCAATCCCTGGGTCAGGAAGATCCTCTGGAGAAGGAAATGGCAACCCATTCCAGTACGCTTGCCTGGAAAATTCCATGGATGAAGGAGTGTAGTAGGCTACAGTCCATGGGGTCGCAAAGAGTCGGACACGACTGAGCGACTTCACATACGTACATACACACATGTACTTGCTCATGGCCTTCATAATTCACCCTCAAGATATCTACTGAATTTATTGATTTTTCAAGATCCAGCTCCACTCTGAAGTGTCCTTTCTCTGACCCCCTTGCAACGCAATATTAATTGCATTCCTTTACGTTCCATTGTGTTCGTCCACAGTGAGCTTACACACTGTGTGCATTTATCATATTTTACTACTGTTATCTGCATTCATATCATTTCTGCAAAACAACAAGCTCTTCCCTGGAAAGTAGGGTAACATATTTCTCATTTTTCACCCCAATTGTTCAGCTTAGCATCTGACACATGGTAGATATTTACTTAATATTTCTTAATAACTACAACTTCAAGACAGAGATCATTTCTTCCTGTTATCCAATGAGGAGACAGTACATTAGGCCCAAGGTTTAGGATTGAAACTTGGGCCTATTTAGTTCCAAAGTTCATGCTCTTTCCACTAAGCCTTGCCCTCTCTCAATGAAAAAACAACACTAAACTGAAGCATGTAGATAAAAATGGATGGGCACTCATCTACTGATGGAAGCATCCAAATTGTGGACAGACAATTCAGGCTCAACAGGTTTGCTTACCCAAAATGCATGCAGATGTATAGCTGAGTAGGGCATGCATGCATGCTCAGTCGCTCAACCTTGTCCAACTCTTTGTGACCCCATGGACTGTAGCCCACCAGGCTCCTCTGTCCGTGGGATTTTTCGAGGCAAAAATGCTGGCACGGGTTGCCATTTCCTTCTCTAGGGGATCTTCCTGACCCAGGGATCAAATCTGCATCTCCTGTATTGGCAGGTAGATTTTTACCACTGAGCCAGTAAGTAGGGAGTGAGGAGGGAGACACAGTGAAATAATAAATAATACAACCAAAGAAGAATGTTTACCCTCATTCCCTTTCCATGTAAAACAGACTTCTTGAAAAGCCTTTACCAAGTGTGTTTGTTTGTCTGTTTTCCTGAGCATCAACTGTTATATTAACAAGAAAAACAAGTTCAGGGACATCTCTGATCAACTCAAGTTTGCTGAAAGATGAGCTTGAAAAAACCACCACTGCATTTTTACTTCATTTCAACTCATTTATACCCTGCAATCCCCAAACTACAAAGAAAAGGTAAAAGAGAACGGTGATAGCTTGGAACTAAAAATACAGTGGAGACAAATAAGCAACAATATTAGCCACCGAATATTCCAAAAGGAATGGAAAATTGGCTAGGGATGCCTTCTAACACCCCCAAAATTGAAACCAATCTACTTCCATGATTAATCTAGGTTTTATAAGAGGCCTCACTTACTTTGTGCCTTAATTACATCCAACACAAATAACTCAAGAAATCCAAGAGATGACACAAAATCCTTTCCACATGAAACATTGTCTTCCCTGTATTAGCTTCTATTCCACCTGTATTTGTATTTATAGTGCCAAAATAAAGATATGAATGAATAAAACGGGCAGGGGGTATTCAAGTTACCATACTATGTTCCTTTCCATTTTGCTATAGTGCTTAGAGAGTATGAAATACTGAAGAAAATAAAGTACATTTATTTAAGAAAGCAAAACTCTTGCACTTGCTTGGATATGGAGGAAAACACCCAGCTATTTTAACCTGTAAATGAAAAAGAATGACACTGCATCCAGGAAGTCTTCAGTGAACACATTACCAGGAACTGTGGAATTTTTTTTTTCAGTTCCACTAAACATGCTTCAGAATTACTGTACCCCAATTAGCAATAACCATAAGCTAGAAGTCAGTTTTGTTTGCCAGGGATGTCGAGTCCATTCCTGGCTGATCCCTCCTGGTATTACTTTCATTATGAGCACTCAGAAGAATAACTCTGTTTGGATGGCTTGTTGTTGCAATTAGGTTTCCAGGTTACCAACGACCAAACAACCCTGGACTCAATGTAACTTCTAGACATACCGTTCCAAAGATTCTAAAATCTGTCATATGAATCTAGTGATAAATCCTAATCTTCACACCCGTGGGGAGTAGAATAATAAGTCGAAGGAAAGAGTCACTCTGTATAAACAGTATTGGTTGGGCAACCTTGCAGTAAAATCATTCTGTCTAGCTTCAAAGGAGGAGAAATTTGGCCTCCCAAACTATCTGAAAAATTGACCTTTAAAAGTGGACCACCTCGAAGAACACTTAAGGGATTTGAATCTTGGAAATTTGCTTTGTGAGTGTGTAAGGCAGGCTATCTTCCTGATTCAACATTGGGCCACCTCTTTAGAGACTGATGGGGGCAGGTAGGATCCCACAACTCAAGAGGGACAGAGAGCATCTGGAGAGGAAAGAACCGCAGCCACAGAGGGGAGGGAAGTGGGATCCAACGGAATGACGCTTTAAAGGGTCACTACTCAGAGGTTAGGATGTAGGCTAGGCTTTGCAGGTGGCGCTAGAACCCACCTGCCAATGCAGGAGATGTAAGAGGATCAAACGCGTGTTTGATCCCTGGTTTGGGAAGATCCCCTGGAGGAGGGCAAGGCAACCCACTCCAGTATTCTTGCCTGGAAAATTCCATGGACAGAGGAGCCTGGCAGGCTACAGTCCATGGGGTTGCAAAGAGTCAGACACTGAAGTCACTGAAGTGACTACGCATGCACGCACAAGCTGTGGGTTAATCACATTTTTCAACTTTCCCAAGCACAGGGGGAAGACTGTTTGTGTTCCCAAAAGGCTTAAATTGCAATTTTAGAAATTGGGCATTTTCATTATTAAAATGAATTACAATGAAAAGCAGCTGGAGCATTTTCTCTACTCTAAAAACACAATATTGGGGGAAGGGAATACTAAAATAAAAACAAGGTAAAAATTGGAGGCGCTTCCCTTGTTCTTTCTGGTATAACAACAACACATACATCAGCTTGTCCTCTTGGGCTCCCAGCTCTTCCAGATGTCTCCCTTATTTTACTCAAAGAGCTACTGAAACTGCACCCATTCTCATTAGAGATGGACAGAGTTCTCCCTGGTGACTTAACTTCCTCTAGTTCTCCTTTCACTCCATAGTCCTATAACATGCCTTGAGCCATTGCTTATTCAGTTCCATTCAGTTCAGTTCAGTCGCTCAGTCCTGTCCGACTCTTTGCTTATACACAATGTTAATAAATCAATCAATGTCCTAGTTCAATGTTTCTTAAATTGTCTTATACCCTTATCAGCCCTACCTGTCTCATATTACAAGCTCCTCAATGACTGCCACCCTCTCTTCTAGATAAGCATTCTGGCAGGGCAGCATGATGACTCAGAAACATCAAAAGAAAGCAGCAAATTTTTGCGCGGGTACAGTGCAAAGAGTTGATATGAACCGCTTCATTCTGTAATTCTATGGTAGTCTTGGTTTCAATTTCTTTAAAGAAGAAATCACAAAGTTGACAAGTATTTGCTTCTGAAAAGTAAATGTATCTCAGATCAATTAAGAAAAAAAAAACCTTTATGTGGTTTAAAGAACAAATGAAACTGACACATGCTTGTCTGTAGTTGCACCATGTGAGACCCTTTAACACTGATTAACTTCTAAATCATATCCACATCTTGCAAGGAAATAGCGATTACTTTTGACAAATTACTAGTGAATTCTCTGTATGTCTTCCAGTTACATAGGAAAAGATTTTGTATCATCTTCTATAGTATAGTGTATAGTGAAATTCACTCAGTCATCTCCGACTCAGCGACCTCATGGATTAAACAGTCCACGGAGTTCTCCAGGCCAGAATACTAAAGCAGGTAGCCATTCCCTTCTCCAGGGGATCTTCCCAACCCAGGGACTGAACCCAGGTCTCCTGCATTGCAGACGGATTCTTTACAAGCTGAGCCACCAGGGAAGCCAAGAATACTGGAGTGGGTAACCTATTCCCTCTCCAGGGGATTTTCCCTACCCAGAAGTCAAACCAGGGTCTCCTGCATTGCAGGTGGATTCTTTTCCAGCTACCTGACTCCAACCGTTTTTAGCAAAATAGTCTTCAACACTGAGCAACAGAAAATTATATTTCCTCTAATGAGAATGGATGATATATATACACATATATAAAATGGTAATGTTTTAAACCCAATCATTAATTTGACAACAATCTCTAAAATTATCTAAACATGGTGCAGACTCTGACCTTTAGATGACAGTCAGTTCAGCATGGCATTACAAGGAGTTACCCAGTTACTCATTCAAAGATCCATTCATTTCTTAAGTGGCTCTTTCATTCATCAAATGTTGCTAATTGTGATTTGTTTTTATCTTACCTATAGTTTTGACTCCCTGGTATTTCAAATCCATTTCCCATTTCCTATTCTACTCATTATTCAAGTCAACCACAAATGCCACTTGCTAAAATGATCTGGAGTATTTTTCACCAAAATTAACATGTTAATAAAAATATTTTCAAGAAATAAAAGTTGATTGGAGTGTGGAGGCAGAGGTGGCCAATGACACATGCACTTGATCAAAAAAATCTGCATATTAATCCAGACATCACAGCATACATTTTTAAACTTTGAAAATAAGACATGAAACACACTGGGAAGAGATGAATTGAGAAGCTGGCAGCTGAAGTTTTGTTTTTTTTAATCATGTTTAATAAGCAAAGTAAAGGCTAGAAGTTGAACACAGGAAGAGTTTAAAGAATAGTGAATAAAGAAGATAAAGAAATGAAAAAAGAATTTAAAAATCAAGAGAAGAAGGATGGGGATATCCAAAATGCAAAGTATAAATCATTTAAAAGAAGGGAAAATAATATTTGGAAAGAATGTAAATATGACTTAATTTTTAAAAATTAAGCACAATAGTTATTAGTTAGATTTAAAATTACTTTCTCTCTACTGCTGCTGCTGCTAAGTCGCTTCAGTTGTGTCCAACTCTGTGCGACCTCATAGACGGCAGTCCACCAGGCTCCCCCGTCCCTGGGATTCTCCAGGCAAGAACACTGGAGTGGGCTGCCATTTCCTTCTCCAATGCATGAAAGTGAAAAGTGAAAGTGAAGTCACTCAGTCGTGTCCGACTCTTAGCGACCCCATGGACTGCAGCCCACCAGGCTCCTCCATCCATGGGATTTTCCAGGCAAGAGTACTGGAGTGGGGTGCCATTGCCTTCTCCTAAATACACATATTTTGACATAATAAAAATACTTAATACATTTAGAAATATCTAAATTCTTTCAACTATTTCCTCATAATTATATGAAGTCACTTTTTTAGATTATCTCCATGTGAGTGTTCAAATTTATCAGATTGATAATATTAAATAAATCTACATATTAGTAATAAGTGTTTACTCAGTTCTACTGACAAATTAAATTTCAGAAAATCAAATTAAATGGATGAATACCACAAATATCTCTGAGGAAAAATAAAACAGGTTGCTGTAGAACAAATAGAATATGATTTTATTTACATAAATTCCAAATTTAACTATATATTGTTTAGGATTGCATACATATGTAGTAAAACTATTAAGAAAAACAAAAGTCAATGGGAGGATAAATATAAAATTCAAGATAGTGTTTACATTTTGGAAAGAAGCAAGAAATGGGACTAAAGAGAGAGAGATAAGAGGAGCTTTAACTGTATTCGGTTCCATTTTTTAAGCTGAAGGTAGTACATAGATGTTCATTTTATTGTTCCACAAACTATAGCTATGATTTAATCTCTTTTGTATGTTATATGTAATTTGTAGTTTTTAAAAAAAAAAAACAGTGAAGTTATGGAAGGCATCAGCAATCCTGTATCAACAACTTTACCAACATCTCAGATCCCTCCAGAACAAATATTTGGACCACCCAACTGGTTAAGAATCCTAAGCAGAAAAAGTGTTAACTAAAGGTGAGAAGGAAGAGGGACTTCTCAGGCAGTCCAGGGATTAAGATTTCCCCTTCCAGTGCAAGGGGTGCAGGTTCAATCCCTGGTCAGGGAGCTAAGAAGGATGGTAGGAAAGGAAATCATGAATACTATCTCTAGTCTCATGATTCTCTGAAGAAATACCCTCATTTCCTTTCTTATGATATCATGTATATCTTGGATATTGTCTATAACTGCATCTTCCCCACCCCCTTTATCTCACTGACTTATATGAGGTAATAATAATTATCTTTATATCAAAATATTGAGTTGAGAAAGTAGTTCAGTTCAGTCACTCAGTCGTGTCCAACTCTTTGCAACCCCATGAATCACAGCACGCCAGGCCTCCCTGTCCATCACCAACTCCCGGAGTTCACTCAAACTCATGTCCATAGAGTCGGTGATGCCATCCAGCCATCTCATTCTGTCATCCCCTTCTCCTCCCGCCCCCAATCCCTCCCAGCATCAGACTCTTTTCCAGTGAGTCAACTCGTCGCATGAGGTGGCCAAAGTATTGGAGTTTCAGCTTTAGCATCAGTCCTTCCAATGAACACCCAGGATTGATCCCCTTTAGAACGGACTGGTTGGATCTCCTTGCAGTCCAAGGGACTCTCAAGAGTCTTCTCTAGCACCACAGTTCAAAAGCATCAATTCTTCGGCAATCAGCTTTCTTCACAGTCCAACTCTCACATCCATACATGACCACTGGAAAAACCATAGCCTTGACTAGACGGACCTTTGTTAGCAAAGTAATGTCTCTGCTTTTTAATGTGCTATCTAGGTTGGTCATAACTTTCCTTCCAAGGAGTAAGCATCTTTTAATTTCATGGCTGCAATCAGCATCTGCAGTGATTTTGGAGCCCAAAAGAATAAAGTCTGACACTTTTTCCACTGTTTCCCCATCTATTTCCCATGAAGTGATGGGACCAGATGACAATTATTTGTCAAATGTCAGCTTTCCAGCATCTGAATGCATTTTCTGTATGAATGAATACAGTTCCCACCACAGGAAGCTGGGGGAGAAGTAGACCCCACACTACCAGCCACAGAAAGTGAAAAAAGCCGAAGTTCACTTCATCAGCCCTATTGTAACTAAACCATCAGAACGCGACCTTTGCTTGGGCCTCTGCCAGCGAACATGATGAAAGTTTAAAAACTCATTCATGGTTCTTGGCTCACTATCTCTTTCTCCAATCTCTTCCACTCTGTAGTAAATTTCCATGTAAAGATATTTTTGGTTTCCTGTGGGAACCCTTTTAGAAGTAGACATGCCAAAGCCATTTCAAGTACTGTATTGGAAACATTCAACATAAATATCTGTACTATAGGGAATATTAGCAAAGGCAAAAAAAAAAAAAAAAGCCAATTAAGAATACAGCTAAAATAACTAGGCAATTTTGTGGTTAATGATAACTTGTTAAATAAGGATATTAAGGAAATTAAAAGAAAATTGTGCCTCTCTTCTGGACCTACTTCCTTCAGTCTTCTTTGTATATCTTTTTGTTGTTGTTGTTCTATCATTATTAAGTCAAAGTACAGTAAATAAACAAAACCCTTTGCCCGCCAAATGCCCTTTCAAGAGCAAAAAGACACTGTATGGTCATCATCAATTAAATTCTGTTAACTCAGTAGGAAATGCTTCCCTTTGCACTAACACAATATATTTACTCACAGTCCCTCTTGACTATCACCTCTATAAGACCATGTCTCAGTCAAAAATTTTTTCCTCCATAAAATGGGAATAATAACAATCCCAACTTCATAGGGTTGCTGTGAAGATTAGATAATTTTTATATAGTATCTAGAACTCTACCAGGGATTCCAGGTGACTCAGTAGTAAAGAATTCACCTGTCAACTCAGGAGACTTAGGTTCGGTCTCTGGGTTTGGAAGATCCCCATAGAAGGAAAAGGCAACTCACTCCAGTATCCTTGCCTGAGAAATCCCATGGACAGTGGAGCCTGGTAGGCCAAGGTCCATGGGGTCCCAAAAAAGTTAGACACGACTTTGCAACTAAACAGCAAGAGGAACACTACCAAACACACAGTAAAGAAAAATACATACACGTTCACACTCACAATGAGTTCTGATTCGGTGCATCTGCCAACATTTTTATGTTGGCTCAGTGTTCAAACAGTTAATACCTCAAATATGTCTGATTGTCAGTGTTAACAAAAAACAAACCATTCCCCCATCTCAGTGAAGGGCAATTACCATCTATGCAGTTGCCTGAGCCAGAAACCCAAGAGGCATCCAACTCATCTCTCCTCCTTACCCCACATCCAACCAATCACAGTCCTGTCTCTTGACTCTGATCCTTCTACCATCTCCAAAGCCTCGCCCATCATGAGTACCACATTTATCCCCATTAAGTAGTCTCCTGACCTCCAACCTTGCTGTGGCAGCAAAAGTGATCATATCAAGTCCCTGCTATCAACAACTTCCAATTGGTTTTAGGAGAAAGTCAAAACTCCTTTTAAAAACCTTTATGACTCGGTCTCTCTCTACTTGTTAAGTCTCTTTGGCTCATAGATCTGCTTTCCAACCCTTCCATCCCATGCTTCAGCCAAGCAGAACGTGTATAAGTTTTCCAAACGTGCCATAATCTCTCACCTGCAGACATTCACATATGCTGTTCCCACTGCCGGGAATACTCTTCCTCCTTCTGTTTGCCTAGCTGACATCTGCTCATCTCTTTTAGGTCTCAAATGTCATTTCTTCCTGGAAGTTCTGAGGATTCCCAGTGGTAGCTACCGCTCCAGCACCCTGCCCTTACACCCTCTCCCATCCAGCAGATATCATTACAAGTGCTTGCTTGCCAATCTCTCTTCTCCACTACACAAGCTTCGTGAAGCCTGTGGCTTGTCTGACTTCTTTCCTGTTGTAAGTCCAATCAGCATGATGCCTGGCACATAAATCAATGATCAGAACTTTTTTGATGAAAAAATCAGTGATATTAATTTTTTTACTATCAAAAAGTGAGAGCTGGGACTTCCTGGTGGTCCAGTGGTTAAGACTCTGTGCTTCCAATCCCAGGGGGCAGGGATTCAAGCCCTGGTCAGGAAACTGATACCCCACAGGCCATTTGGTGAGGTCAAAAATAAATAAAAGCCAATTCCAAGTTTTTTTTTTTTAAGTGAGAGCCATAACTTTGTGATTAGAGTCATCCCATTGAGCTCCAAACCCTCCCACATGCAAGGAAGACTAAAATAACAGCAGAGACACAGAGCAACTCATTGCCAGACTCCCCTTCTCCAGACTCCGCAAACAAAGCCTTCCTCTATTAACATAATCCTTTAGGATCGTTTAGATGGAGTACAAAGACTGCCATTATGATTTTATATTTCTGTCTACATACTCAGAGTAATCCCATGGGGCCTGGGACACAAGCCAAACTGACAATGGTACAGATTACAATGTAGACATATAACCAAGACTGCCTTTCGAGGGTAAATTCGTTTATAATAAGCATTGGACATATTCTCTTGACACCAAATTTGATGCACGCAACTCCACCAACTTGATAACATAAGCTAGAGCAAAAGAAATTCCTAATCAGGGAACTATAATATGCATATGGTTCTATACAAGCAAGTGAATTAGGAAAGCGGAGGAGAGGAAGAAAGTTTAGGAATAAATAAGAGTCGATAAGTAAAAATGCTGAAAAGCCCCAGTGACAAATCACATTGCCTGCACTTCATTATACACATATCTATGTATGCATGTTTAGATAATAGGCAAGAAGAGCAGACCATGTTAATATTATTGATAAAATAACTGAAATAGGATTAACACAAGGGAATAGTAACCTGATTAGAAGAAGTGCCAGCTAGAGGAAAGTTAATTCAACCCAATTTCTATATGCTATTTGACTAACTTAAATATTAGCCAATTGACAGTTCATGAGAAATCAGCTACATTTACAAAAGCCATACGAAAAAAATTTCTATGCTATGGTAAATATATATATATAATTTTTAAATTGATACTGAAAATCATTTTTTAAAAATTCATTTGTGGGAAATCCCATGCAGGCTAACACAAAACTCACAGTACTGGAAATTGAGTTATCTGTTCAGTTCTAGAAAAACAAGTTGTGACTATGGTGTTTTATCAATCAGCATGTAATTTACAAAACACAACTTGTGTAACATTCGATGACTCCTTTTATAAATATTGCTAAAAGTGGGCTGCCTAGTTACATTCAGTTCAGTTCAGTTCAGTTCAGTCGCTCAGTCATGTCCGGCTCTTAGCGACCCCATGAACCACAGCACGCCAGGCCTCCCTGTCCATCACCAACTCCCGGAGTTCACTCAAACTCATGTACACAGAGTCGGTGATGCCATCCAGCCACCTCATTCTCTGTCGTCCCCTTCTCCTCCTACCCCCAATCGCTCCCAGCATCAGAGTCTTTTCCAGTGAGTCAACTCGTCGCATGAGGTGGCCAAAGTATTGGAGCTTCAGCTTTAGCATAAGTCCTTCCAATGAACACCCAGGATTGATCTCCTCTAGAATAGACTGGTTGGATCTCCCTGCAGTCCAAGGGACTCTCAAGAGTCTTCTCCAGCACCACAGTTCAAAAGCATCAATTCTTCGGCAATCAGCCTTCCTCACAGTCCAACTCTCACATCCATACATGACCACGGGAAAAACCATAGCCTTGACTAGACAGACCTTTGTTGGCAAAGTAATGTCCCTGCTCTTTAATATGTTATCTAGGCTGGTCATAACTTTCCTTCCAAGGAGCAAGTGTCTTTTAATTTCATGGCTGCAATCAGCATCCGCAGTGATTTTGGAGCCCAAAAAAATAAAGTCTGACACGGTTTCCACTGTTTCCCCATCTATTTCCCAAGAAGTGATGGGACCAGATGCCATTACATTATATAATTTGAAATAGCAAATATAGGCATGGAGGCTCATAAATCTTTGAAACTCAAAAATACTGCCAGAAAGTGAGGGAAAAAACACAAAGCATCAAGGACTGACTGCCACTAGAAATTTCCTAGAGAGAAAGGTCCCACGTTAAACATTAGACATTGCAAATATACTGCGTTCATTTAGTTTTCACTCTCCCACAGGCTCTCACCACCTAGTTTTGCCCCCAGCTAACAGGTGGGCTGAAATCAACCTTCTTTCAACAAACCAAACATCCAAACTATGCAATCATAGGATGACATCTGAGCTGGATCTGGCTGGCTGCTTTGGAGTCTTTCACAATAATAAATGGGAATTTTCATTGTTGACCAAGCTAGATACGCCTTTATTCTTCATGTTGTAATCAACCAAATGCAAACAAATCACCCTAACTTTAAAAAAATCACCTTATATCCTCCATCCATCCATTTTGAAGTACACTGAAATATGCTTTATTTTGTACATAAAGATAAGACTCTTAGCATACTACCTGCGAGACACAGACCTTTCTAGTCGTTCTCCAATATGGTGACAGATGTAAACTGAATCTCACATACATTCCAACGCCAGACTTGAGGTGACAGCTGGATATCTGGGGGACAATCTAGGGCCGAGGACCTACTGGAATTGAGAGGGGACCATGGGGTCTGAGTCTGAGTTCCTGGCTTCATCAGAACGGTGTTCTCACCATGCTGCTCCACCAGGAACAGTCCAAGGATTTATCGCTGCTCTGTGCTACTCTGGGTCTTTGAAACAAAGTTTCCAGAAGTAAGGCATTTAAGATTAAACCCGGGACTTCCCTGGTGACACAGTGGATAAGAAAACCCACCTGTCAACGCAGGGGACACAGGCTTGACCCCTGATCCAGGAAGATTCCACAAGCCTCAGAGCAACTAAGTCCACACATCACAACTACTGAGCCTGTGATCTAGAGCCCAGAAGCTGTGACTGCCGAGCCTGCATGCTGCAACTACTGAAGTCCATGTGCCTAGAGCCTGTGCTCAGCAAAGAGAAGCCTGTGCATCGCCAAGGAGAGGATAGCCTCCACCCCCCTAAACAAGAGAAAGCTTGCCTAGCAATGAAACCTAGCATAGCCAAAATTAAATTAATTTTAAAAAAAGATTAAACACACACACACACATACAAATCTGTTCTGAATTAAAGAGAAATATAACTTAAACTGATAAGTTTCTATATCCTAATCAAAATGGAGGCATCACCACAGGTGACCTCATATGCTTAGTTTCTTATTACCGATTCCTCTGAGTTGCACTTCCTGTATTCCTTTAACACATCACTCTCTCAGGTTTTCTTTTCTGGATGTACCATGTGTGGAAGAAAACGGAAACATCTCTTTGGATGGTTGGTATATCTGTCAGAATACTCGGTTAACTCTAGTTATAAATACAAAAACCACACTCCGAAACAGGAATCTTCTGCAAACCCTCTACTCTTGTGTGGCTTCAGATTTTCTTGCTTTTTAAAAATTCTGACTGAAAGTGCCAGCAAATCACAGCACCACCTGCTTATTGACCCTGAAGAACTCTCTGACGCTTGAGAGATCATGACAGAAGGTGACAATTCAAATTGCCTCCATGAGGGAGTGTGACAAACCTGGGCTTCCCAGGAAGACTCTGACAGCCACCTGCCCCACCAAACCTTAGGGGAGAGGGCAACCTCCTCAGTTCACCTCTGTCATCTTGGTATACAGCCGAAATGTGCCAGCCAAAGGAATGAATGGGTTTATATTTTAAAAAGATGAAAAAGAGACAAGACACCTTCTTTCAATAAATCCCTCGTGATCTTTACCAATTCATTAAAATCTTTCTTTCAATCTGACTGAGATTCTTCAAACTTTGCACCACAGCTTAATTTTGTTGGTACCTTTTTTTGGTACCCAGCTGTGATGGAAAAGATCTAGTCACCACATTCTTTACAAGCATTGAAGCTAATTATTAATTAGGTCTAAATAAATAGCTGTCTTTCTTTGGATTAACAGCCACTGGTATTACTTTTCCACCCTTCTATACTTTTTCAAAACTCCTTTCAGGCTCTTCCAATGACAATTACCTTGTGGTCGTTTCTGATTGGCACATACTCAGTGTCTTAATGTGGCTAGAATCCAGTCCACTGCCTGGCATTCAGCAGGCTCTTGATAAATATTCTCAATGTGAAAGCATACTTCAGCAGCATTCAATAAATGATTGAGCACAATTTGTCTTCCTTGGCTATACTTGCTATCTGGTTACATTTTCTTATTATTCCTATCACATGGAAAAATCATACTTCCATCATGAATTGTCCCTTTGACTCATGAGAAAATGCAATAAGCTCATTGCAATTACCCTAAAATGTGACCCTAGGTATTGATTTTCTAGTAGGTGCATAGTATCCATCAATGAAAAGTTTGGTATACCTTAGCAGAACTTCAAATTATAACACATATGCCTAAAAATTCATCTTCTGTGTTTCCAAATCTCATGCATCATAAGAGCAAGATGTTCTCCTCTGTTCCACAGGGTATGCTGTTGGTGTTGCCAAAAGGACTTTATCTTGGGAGCAAATGAAATGTCTTATTGAGAGTATTTCAATACTTTGATTAAGTGATCTTTTTAAATATTCACAATTAGCTAGCAATTTAACTATTTTATTAGACACTTTTCATGTTTTTTCTTAAAAGGCTGATAATCACTTTATAAATGTTTTCTTGTTAAATGTCTGTCTTTGCTTAGAACAGCTTATTACTATAAATAAAAAACATAAACATGCTCTAATTTGTATGTCTTCCAACTTCACAGACATTCTAAATCATACCTAAATGCCAAGCAGAGAATGCAAGATATATGGAACAATCTCATGGCACATGTTTAATGGAAAAATTAAGACCCCAGCCTCTAACTTTTATTCAGAGCTGATTAGGGATACTAATGGATATTTTTCATTATATCAATATTTTCTAGGTTAACACAAATACTCATCTGTTTCTTCCTCTTATTCCCCACACACAGTTCAATACCAAGAAAAGAGATAAGACAGGAAAGTGTGAAAGAAAAATGAAATATGTCAGTTGTTCTTTAACAGAAAACTCTGTCTTCCTAGAGCCCTGGCAAGGTCATAGTCACCTTGGAATCGCCATGACCACTGATGTGAACTGGCTGTCCTTAAAAGAATCCTTCTTACTCTGCAGTTACATTAAAGAGATGGGAGAAGATGTAAAATAAAAAACTGGAAAGGGGCTTCAATTATTGTTGGAAGAACTCACAAAAGTGGGTTTCATTTTCTTTGATGTTTTGATAAATTAGTAAACTTGACTAACATAATCTGGAAATCTTTCCCCAAGCTAAAGAAAGAAACATTTAGGAGTTTAACTATTTCATAGTCCCTTCTTTGAACCCAGAATTCAAAGGCTAAAGATTAGTGAGTTAAACCACAGAGTCCCAAGCTTTCCCACAGAAAGGTTAATAATTACACCTGATTTGATGTCTAGAAACCCATTCCCAACCCAAAGCCTTTAAGTAGAAAATCTCATGGTATGTTTTATTGGAGACGATGCCTAATGATTAAACTGAAATGTGAAGTTTTAATAATGATATTCAAAATCTTAAAGACATTCACTCGAGTGACTGACCTAAAGTACAACACATGCTCCCACAAACTTTTCAGACCAGGTCAAGTTTTGAAGTTTCAAAACCTCACTTCCTTTGTCTCCTCCTCTCCAAGCTTCTGCAGCACTCCCCTCGACAAAGAAGAAACAAAGTTTATCCAAACTTTCCATTGATGAAAATCTAAAATGAGACAAGGGTATACAGCAGGATCCAGTGGGATGCTTATTCGAAGAGGAAGCTTCCACTCCTTGAGAAGACATTCATTAGTGTCTTCGGATCTTAATCTGAAGATTTCTGCTAAAGACAGCAGTTCTCCCAATGGTAGAGAGCACACTTCATCGTGGATGGGTCACGCTGAAGATGGTGAGACCTGACCAGATCTCTCTGCTTAGCTGTCACTGCACCTATGACTGGCTCTCCACTAGCAGGTGAGGCAGAGCAGTCAAATGAAGAAGAAAACCAAACAGAGCCCTGGTTTTTCTTCAAAAACTGTTTAGCCCTTAAAATGTGGGATCATGAGCTAAAGAAATCCACAAGTTCTGCAGCAAAGATCAATGCTGGTAGAGTTAAAAGTAAGGCATGACAAGTAAGGAAGGCTAAAGAGCAGTCAACTCCATGAGGACAGGGGCCGTGTTATTTGGTTCTCGGGTGACAAGCACACAGTCACCTGGCACACAGCAGGCACACAATAAATCCTTGTTAAGTGAGTAGCATTCATTCAATACAGTTTCAAAGTATACTAGAGACAATAAACGTACACCAGAGACATTAAAGGAGAAGGAATGGCAACCCACTCCAGTATTTTTGCCTGGAGAATTCCATGGGTAGAGGAGCCTGGCAGGCTACAATCACAACTGAGCATACACGCAGCAGATTCTAAGAGACAATAAATACACAAAGGTTCCGTTCCGTTCCGTTCCGTCGCTCAGTCGTGTCCGACTCTTTGCGACCCCGTGGACTGTAGCCTACCAGACTTCTCCATCCATGGAATTCTCCAGGCAAGAATACTGGAGTGGGTTACCATTTCCTTCTCCAGGTTAAATACAACTAATTTTATCCCTGAAACGCTAGATAGTGGCCATGAAGCCTTTTAAGTTATGAGACATCCCACTCATACATGAAACACAGAATCACCAGACACATGAGGAAAACAGATATCTCCTTTAAGTATGATAAGGAATGTTCAAAGCTACAGAGAACTAAAACTACTCCCAGCCTATTAGAGACGCCTGGTGGCTCAGACAGCAAAGAATCTGCCTACAATGTGGGAGACCTGAGTTTGATCCCTGTGTCAGGAAGATCTCTTGGAGAAGAAAATGGCAACCCACTCCAGTATTCTTGCCTGGAGAACCCCACGGACAGAGGAGTCTGGAGGGTTATAGTGCAGGCAGCTGACCTGCTATGTGTCTGTCCTCCGAGCCTGACTCATGGCAAGGCTGCCTTTGTTGCTTTTCTATCCAATTAATTTTCACTATTGTTATTAGAGACAGGCTTTGATCCTTATACAGATATAAATATTTAATCATCCTCCTTAATCAAGGAGGAGAAAGGGACATTCTCAAAACCTTAAGCTAAGAGAAGTGGGCCAAAAATGAAAGATATTTGAAATCGTTTCAAAACTGGCTAACCCATAAACCTATGGATTACAGATGGCACCCCACTCCAGTACTCTTGCCTAGAAAATCCCATGGATGGAGGAGCCTGGTGGGCTGCAGTCCATGGGGTCGCTTGGAGTCGGACACGACTGAGTGACTTCACTTTCACTTTCATGCATTGGAGAAGGAAATGGCAACCCACTCCAGTGTTCTTGCCTGGAGAATCCCAGGGACGGGGGAGCCTGGTGGGCTGCCCTCTATGGGGTTGCACAGAGTCGGACACGACTAAAGCGACTTAGCAGCAGCAGCAGCAAAAAACATTCTTCCAGCCCAGCATATGTGCCCTTAATAATGACAGTTGATTTCCTTCCCTGTCTCATCCTCTAGACTCCAAACTCCTAAAAGTACTCATTTTACACCTGGTGAGTCATAGCTCCTAGCACATCCTAAGTGCTCTGCTTAGGAGCTGTCTGCGCTGTCTGCTTGTCTCCTCTGTAGAGAATGTGTTTCAGGGCCTCTTACACAGTGAAACAGATTTTGGACCCTAAATAAGTATTGAAGAACATCATAATCTAAAGGATTCGCTACATGGAGGCAACATGGAGGAGCCGGCTGGCAGCATCTACAACTCCAAGTCAAAGAATGAAGCTTTCCTTTGATGAGTTCACGGATGGCTTTGTTGCCACCTGATAGTTGAAAGCATTGGAAATAAATAGCTCAACACAAACAAGGTTGGACCCCTGAATCGCTTAGTACACAGTACTGGAAATGTTCATATATTTGTCTTTTCAGCAAAACTGTACATTTCTTGGCGGTAAGAGGTTAGGCTTCAGCAATACATGAACCATAAACTTCCAGATGTTGAAGCTGGTTTTAGAAAAGGCAGAGAAACCAGAGATCAAATTGCCAACATCCGCTGGATCATGGAAAAAGCAAGAGAGTTCCAGAAAAACATCTATTTCTGCTTTATTGACTATGCCAGAGCCTTTGACTGTGTGGGTCACAACAAACTGTGGAACATTCTGAAAGAGATGGGAATACCAGACCACCTGACCTGCCTCTTGAGAAACCTGTATGCAGGTCAGGAAGCAACAGTTAGAACTGGACATGGAACAACAGACTGGTTCCAAATAGGAAAAGGAGTACGTCAAGGCTGTATATTGTCACCCTGCTTACTTAACTTATATGCAGAGTACATCATGAGAAACACTGGGCTGGAAGAAGCACAAGCTTTAATCAAGATTACCGGGAGAAATATCAATAACCTCAGAAATGCAGATGACACCATCCTTATGGCAGAAAGTGAAAAGGAACTCAAAAGCCTCTTGATGAAAGTGAAAGAGGAGAGTGAAAAAGTTGGCTTAAAAGCTCAACATTCAGAAAACTAAGATCATGGCATCTGGTCCCATCACTTCATGGCAAATAGATGGGGAAACAGTGGAAACAGTGGCTGACTATTTTTCTGGGCTCCAAAATCACTGCAGACGGTAATTGAAGCCATGAAACTAAAAGATGCTCACTCCTTGGAAGGAAAGTTATGACCAACCTAGACAGTATATTAAAAAGCAGAAACATTACTTTGCCAACAAAGGTCCGTCTAGTCAAGGCTATGGTTTTTCCAGTAGTCATGTATGGATATGAGAGTTGGACTGTGAAGAAAGCTGATCGCCAAAGAATTGATGCTTTCGAACTGTCGTGTTGGAGAAGACTCTTGAGAGTCCCTTGGACTGCAAGGAGATCCAACCAGTCCATTCTAAAAGAGATTAGTCCTGGGTGTTCACTGGAAGGACTGATGCTAAAGCTGAAGCTCATGCAAAGAGTTGACTCACTGGAAAAGATTCTGATGCTGGGAAAGGTTGAGAGCAGGAGGAGAAGGGGACCACAGAAGATGAGATGGTTGGATGGCATCACCGACTCAATGGACATGGGTTTGCGTAAACTCCAGGAGTTGGTGATGGACAGGGAGGCCTGGCGTGTTGCAGTTCACGCAGTCACAAAGAGTCGGACACGACTGAGCAACTGAACTGAACTGAACTGAAGAGGTTATGTATGTCCTGTTAATCTTGCTCCCCTGCCCTCTACCTACTGTGCTGCACAGTATGGAAGTGCAATCACGTGAAAGTTAAGTGGATAAAATAGAAAAACAGGAACCTCCTTCAGTTAAGGCAAAAGGATAAAAGGACAATGCGGGCTGGTAAGGAAGAAGAAAGGTGTCCACATGCAGATCAGAGGCTCCCAGTGCAAGAGGTCAGAGGGCTCCGCAGACTGCTTGCTTCCCTGACAGAGGCAAGGGGGAAGGTGGAACATGGAAACATAGAAGGAGATCTGAAACCAGGCAGAGAGCGGAGGTGAAAGGAAGCAAAGAGAGGACTGGGAGGACATAAATAAAGAGATGAACACCAAGGTCAGAAGATGAAAACAGTCTTCATTAAAACCACTGATACAGGGAAAGTGGGAAGAAAGATGAAAATACAGTTCAACACAATGACAGGAGAATAGAGGCAGGAGTCCAAGGAGAGCCTAGAAGATCTCTTGAGCTGGCTGTTAGTAAAAGCAAGAGCTGTGTGTAGAGAGGAAAGGAAAGGACTGCTGCTGCTGCTGCTGCTGCTAAGTCGCTTCAGTCGTGTCTGACTCTGTGCGACCCCATAGATGGCAGCCCACCAGGCTCCTCTCTCCATGGGATTCTCCAGGCAAGAACACTGGAGTGGGTTGCCATGTCCTTCTCCAATGCAGGAAAGTGAAAAGTGAAAGTGAAGCCGCTCAGTCGTGTCTGACTCTTTGCAATCCCATGGACTGCAGCCTACCAGGCTCCTCCATCCATGGGATTTTCCAGGCAAGAGTACTGGAGTGGGGTGCCATTGCCTTCTCCAACGGAAAGGACATTGACTCAGAACCCACAGTGCTGTCCAACTTTGGAGCAGGTGCAAACCACCGGCCACCTTTTTGTTTTTTCTTTTTCCCATCTCCTCTTCTTTTCCATCCATCCTCCTGCTTTCTCTCCTTTCCTCCTACTACAAAAAGTCTTGGCCAAATAAGACCACATACTTCTTTCAGGTTAGTGGAAAGGATGCATTAGAGTTCTGCCTTTTTCTGTCCCGATGACATGGGTACAGAGTAGGACTAGATGTCCTTCTAGTGTCTTTCCAACAACGAGCCTCATGGAACAGAAAAGTAATGGCAGAAACCACAACAGACCCCAGGACATCAAGGTGGCATGCCTCATTTCATGACTTGCAGTCAGCAAGTAGATACCATCGCATCTAAATTATTAACCATCTAGCGAACAACCAAATCGTATTACGACTCTGGTGTTCTGGGAGGAGGGGAGGAATGCTACTGACTCCGAGCACCCATTGGCTGGGTTTCCTTCCACATGTGAAAATCTAGCCACTGCCGCTGGGACCCAAGGCCACACATTCTACAAAACTGTGAAGGTCCTTCTACTATAACATTGTTGTTAGAGTATAACATTGTTGTTATAGTATAACATTGTTGTTGTTCTTATAGTTGTGGTTTATTCACTAAGTTGAATCTGACTCTTTTGCAACCTCACAGACTGTAGCCCACCAGGCTCCTCCATCCATGGGATTCTCCAGGCAAGAACACTGGAGTGGGTTGCCATTTCCTCCTCCAGGGGATCTTCCTGACCCAGGGATCGAACCTGCATCTCCTGTATCGGCAGGTGGATTCTTTACCACTGAACCACCTGGAAAGTCCAATTATAACATGCACTGAGAAGAATTAGAATTAATATGTTTTAAGCAGTTAGAAAAATGGAATCATCTACCTTAATGCGGTGACTTTTATTGTACAGCCTCAACACCGAAAACTTAAAACAATACGCAATACATCAGATTTGAGGGAAATGCCCCAAATTTTGATGAGCAAATAGCTTTACTCACTCTTCATATTGAAACATCTTTGAATAAACATTGTTTGTGCTGCTGCTGCACTGAAATTTCTCCCCTGAAACAACTCTAAACTGTCCAATTCCATGTGTTCACGTTCCCACTTCAAAGTTATCTCTGAGTCCCCCCCTGTGCTTGAAGATGTGTTAACTTACTCCAAAGAATGCTGGTTATCAACAGTTTTTTACCAAGTATGCTCTCCTTTCCCAGTAGACACAAATGTTGAAAGGAAATCACCACCTTAGATAGAGAAAATAGAATCTATGTTTGTGAAAGGCCAGATTCTGTCAAGTTTGTTCTCAGAATTTGAACATAGACCATCCCCTAACTCATAAACGTGCTGAACTCTGTAAGTTTGATGGTAAATCACCTGTAGAAACAAAGGGAGGCGTTTATGTATGCCCAGTAAGAATTTCACAGACAAAAGTGAGGTTCTCAGTGCAGCCCACAAAGCTTTTCTGACTTATGGTCCACCTAAAACAGCAGCAATAAGGCTATAGATCCAACAGTGAAAGTGAGATCTCTATTGGGAAATGCATTCAGCTTCCCCATTTTGCATGCCAAGAACCCAAAACCCTCCCTTTCTGACAATGAAAGCAGGGGTTCCTTTGCTCAAAGCAGGCTTTGAGTGTGGTCATGGTGTGGACATTGGGGAGGAGGGTCTCTGTGAACATCCAGACTGGAAATGCATGGCACTTCCCTGGTGATCCAGTGTTTAAGACTCCAAGCTTCCACTGCAGGGGCATGGGTTTGATCCTTTGTGGGAAACTAAGATCTGGCTTGCCAAGCAAAGCTGAGGCAAAAAAAAAAAAAAGTAGAAATGCACAGAGAGGGAAGTGAAAACACTGTTCAGACTGGGAGAAAATATTGTGCAAATTGCTCAGTCGTGTCCAACTCTTTGCGACCCCATGGAATTCTCCAGGCCAGAATGCTGGAATGGGTAGCCTTTCCCTTCTCCCGGGGATCTTCCCAACCCAGGGATCGAACCCAGGTCTCTCACATTGCAGGCGGATTCTTTACCAGCTGAGCCACAAGAGAAGCAAAGATTGGGGTGGGGTTGGGGGTGGCGGGAAGGACAAAAGAGAGAGAGGGGGAGGGGGACTTGGGTAGGTAAAGGAAAGTGTTGAAGGTCACAGGTTCTCACCTCTTCCTCCCATCTCCTTTGCATCCTCAAAATGTCTCTTTTTTGGCTTCCCTTTGTAAGACTGTGTGGGGAAGGATGGAGATGTGAAAAGCTCCAGGATATCCCACGAAGTTCGAGGAAATAAGAAGGGGTGGGTATCACCAGTAAGAAGTAAAGTGGGAGAGATGTGGGGTTCCCAAACAAGGAACATCTAGTTGGAGATGAGAGGTGGGTTTGTCACATGTAACGTGTATTCAAAAATCAAAACCTTGTCTGTGTAGCCTGGGCACTGGCCCAAAGAGAAATCAATAGTTACTGCTCCAAAGTGGAAGAACAATTAGCAAATAATTAATTAACTATAGAGTCCTTGTGAATGCTTCTTTTGTTAAGGTTAATATATTTTTTAAGTATATTCCCAAAATTTTTTGCACACCTCTTGCAATTTGCCAGGCATAATGTCTTCATCAAAGGCACTAGAATCCAGAATAAATATACACTCCCACTTTTTTTAGGAATTCACACATTTTAAATTCTGTTGCAGAAAATTGGCATTAGTCACCAACCTCAAGAAAGGTGACTTACCTCAACCAGTTGTGTGGCCTTCAAACAAAATTGTACCTGGAACTAATTTCCCAATTTTTTTTTTTACTGCTTGCTACAGATTCTAACCATCGGTCATTCTCTACCTGTAACATAAGTACCACCTGAAATTTTTCTATTTTTGTGTATTTCAAGCTATAAATCTTATCACGTTCATGTTCAACTTTTCACACATTGTGTCAGCTTCTCACACATTGGGTCAACTTATTTCACACACTGAAAATCAAAAGTACCAACAATATTAATTATTTAAACAATGTCTGGGATTACCACCTCTTTTGCAAATTAAGTAATGAATTTAACCTCACGTTATTAAAAATACTGCACAATTAAAATATTTTCCTATGTGTTTTTTTCCAGAGAGACCTATATGATCCTGTTGGGCATAAACAGAGTACAAGAGGGAATGGAGAGAGTGGAGGATATTCCCTGGGGCTCTGCACCATCAAAGAGGAAGAACTCCTTTCACCATTAGCCATTTCTTCACTGGCCAAACACCCACCAGGAGCAATCGACAGTGTGGGGGTCAAAACGGGAGAGGGGAAGTCTGGTTTGGTGACCCAGTCTGGGTTTGACTATCTTTTTTCCCTCTCACTGGGACATTTAAGGCTGTTGCCTTAACTTTGTTTTTAATCTATTTTTTCATCCATGAGCTAAGAATACGTCCCGTAGAATACCCACCAGGGATGATTCCACTAGGGGTCCCAGACGCTGCATGGAACGTGGTGTTAGGAATAGCTATTTCTCGAGGCTCACTGCCAGTCTTTTTTCTCTTTTTTTTTTTAATTGGAGGCTAATTACTTTACATTATTGTAGTGGTTTTGCCATACATTGACATGAATCTGCCCCGGTCATTGCCAGTCTTCATGCCAGGTTTTGGTGACCACCGCTCAGGTGAACTTGAATGCCAGTTAAAATAGAGGTGTTTTCCTGATATTACAGGAAGTCTTAACACGCTCCCCTGAAAGCTTCTGGGTCAGTCAGGGTGATTCTAGTCATTTCAGACACTGAGCTGTCAGGAGTCTTTTAGGACGAGGAGGGGGTGTAGTTTTGGCAAAGACTGGTATCACGGTTACTAAGAGTCTCTTCCCACTTGACAGGGAAAATTCCCACAGATTCCAACCGGAGAATACACAGCTAGGAAATGGGAGAATAGGAGCATGTTCTATCTTGTCCTATATGTCTGAGGACAACTACTCGGCCTATTTGTTTCCACTAATGATCCACAGGAAGAGTTATCTTTGCCTTAAAACATATAATGTCCTATTTATACACATTAGACAATTCATCTCTTACGATCAGAACGCCATCCAAATCTCTAAGACAACAGCGTGAGAAACACAAAGCAGTGCTGTTATTATTATTTGCATTACCTCTGTACTCACAGCTTCCATTGGTCTTTTCTTGATTTCTCCTATGTCCAAGTAACTGGGGGGAATAAAAAGAGTAAGGGTTCTTTTCATTACTTTTGAATCCGCTGTGTAAATTTCTTTTTAAAAATTATTAAAAAGTAAAGCAAGCCATAGGAAATGCTTACGCCAAAAGCAAAAAAAGTCAATAGCTACTAATTTAAAGCCATAAGAGTCACAGGAACAGCTTTCAGAGCTAACACATGTCAACTCTAAACCTGAATGAAATTGAAGCCTTAGAGATACACAGTTCTATTGTGGAACATTTTTCCCCACAATGGCTAGCTACTTACTGCATATACATTATTTCTCATTTTTATATCAATTTCTATACAAAGAGCAGTTTGTGTGTAAAGCTCCTTACTGGATCTATGAATCACAGACTTTAGGCCAAAGAGAGTTGTACAGATGCCATGCATCAAGTAACAACTGTGAAAGGCGGAGAAAGCTTTTTCCCTAGGAGAGCACTTTAATGATACAGAAATGCTCAGCCATGTGGGATGGTTTAGGCTCTGCTTCAGCTAAGAGACAGATGGGTGAACTAGTTAACCTCTGGAGACCCCTATTATTCCATTACTATTTGCTATATACATTAACTACTGATCATTCTTTAGCTACAGCATAAGCACAACCTAAAAGCTTTATACCTTTGTCAACTCCCAAGCTATATATCCACCACAATGGTCCCACTGTGCTTCATACACAGAAGGTGCTAAATCAATGTTTTAATATTAAAAATAAATATAAATCTAGCATTTAATTTACAACCATAGAAAGATACACTCTCTCCCTCAACTACCATAATTGCTGAGATGTCCCTAAAAAGCTTACATCAGAATTAATTTTGGCTACATTTTGTTGTTCTTTGGATAGAACGCTTCAGTCAATCATGCCTCTAGAAATTATCATCTATTTCCCTTACATAAACAGTTATTACTTGCATCAGTTCAGTCAGTTCAGTTCAGTCACTCAGTCGTGTCCGACTCTTTGCGACCCCATGAATCACAGCATGCCAGGCCTCCCTGTCCATCACCAACTCCCAGAGTTCACTCAAACTCATGTCCATCGAGTCGGTGATGCCATCCAGCCATCTCATTCTCTGTCGTCCCCTTCTCCTCCTGCCCCCAATCCTTCCCAGCATCAGAGTCTTTTCCAGAGAGTCAACTCGTCGCATGAGGTGGCCAAAGTATTGGAGTTTCAGCTTTAGCATCAGTCCTTCCAATGAACACCCAGGATTGATCTCCTTTAGAATGGACTGGTTGGATCTCCTTGCAGTATAAGACAGTGCAAATTATCCCTCTGTTTAGCATATAAGAGGGTCTTTTGGAAATCTTCAGGGACTGGTTTCTGACAAAATAACAACACATTCTGTCATGTGCAGGAAAGTCATCTCAGATCCACCAGATTAATGTAGTAGGATCAACTTCCCAAAATGCATAAGGAAAACTTTGGGGAAAGTAACAATCCCTACATGTCTCTTCTATAAAATAAACAGTTTGACAGCTACCTGAAGTTTAATCATGGTTTCAAAAATTTTAGAAGAAATATGAGTAAAAGATATTCAAGAAGAAAGTTGATCGTTTTCATTTGAAAAATATTTTCCACCATTGCTATCTTCCCCAGCATCATTCAGGGTCTACCTGACATGAATTACCTTCAATATGTTTGTATTTTCCTTTGTTCTGCCGGTTTCCTAATTTGTTATACAAACTGAAAACTGCTAGTTGTATATTCAGCAAATATATTCAGCATTTAAATCTTCTTGGCTTCTATCATTATAACCATAGATCTACCACTTTAACACAAATAAATAAATTATTCATCTGTCAGCATGGAAAACAAACCATGGACATTGTTATAACAAACTTGGGGTTTTTGTGTGTGAGTGAAAAGCAAAAACAGCCATGTAAATCTCTTTTATATATATGTGTGTGTGTGTGTATGTAAAGAATGATTTGAAGTGCACTTTCTATTTGGTTTGGAACTGTACCTGTTTTTATCTTTTGAGTTAGTAATGCTAAATAAACAAAAGAGAATACGAATTATTATTAAAGTGAACCTGGCATTTTGAGCTGTTAATAGATTCTGAAGCGGGTTTCCACCCCCATGAAATTGCTTTATATGAAAGTGATTTAACTTGAAAAATTAATGAAGTATATGATGAAAGGGACTGGACACAGAGATGCTTTGCATTCATAGAACACTTTGGTGCTTACAAAACACCTTCACATCCATAGCATTTACTTTCTACAATAACCCTGTGAGGTAGGAGTGGTTATGTTCCTTTACTGATAATCCACAAGGATTACCAACTGAACTGCACAACAATACAGAGTTAATAAACGGCTCAGTCTCAAGTCTCCTGAATCTCAGTTTTAAATTCTAAGTTTCTTTGAAACATAGTTTCATTTAGCGCTTTTCTAAGAAAGTTAAGACAAAGCATACTAAAGGAGGCTTCAGAGAAGGGAAATTAAAGCCAAACACATCCCTCACCCTCCCAAAAAAGAATATCTGGCATAACAAAAAGCAGAACACTTAGAACTCAACCTAAACAAACACATAAGGAAGTATATTACACAAATTTAGTGATATTTAGGGAAATAGTTCTATACAGTTAAAAGCAGAATTCACAAGCACAGATTTTATGGTAAAGATTTTTGGGCCATCCTGAGGCCCAAGGTGAATTTTAATTAAAATACATTAAAAACTATGTGGGGGGGGGGTTAACTACAGAGTTATCATCCGTTCCGTTCTGTCGCTCAGTTGTGTCCGACTCTGCGACCCCATGGACTGTAGCCTACCAGGCTTCTCCGTCCATGGGATTCTCCAGGTAAGAATACTGGAGTGGGTTACCATTTCCTTCTCCAGGGGATCTTCCCGACCCAGGGATCGAACCCAGGTCTCCCGCATTGGAGGCAGATGCTTTAACCTCTGAGCCACAGAGTTATCATACAATCCAGCAATTCCACTCCTAGGTATATACCCAAGAGAAATGAAAACTTATGCACAATTGTTCATAGCAGTGTTATTCATAATAGCCAAAAGTGAAACAACCAAAGATCCATCAACCGATTAAAGGATAACAAAATGTGCTACAGCCATATTCAGTTCAGTTCAGTTCAGTTCAGTCGCTCAGTCGTGTCCGACTCTCCGCGACCCCATGAATCACAGCACGCCAGGCCTCCCTGTCCATCACCAACTCCCGGAGTTCACTCAAACTCATGTCCACAGAGTCGGTGATGCCATCCAGCCATCTCATTCTCCGTCGTCCCCTTCTCCTCCCGCCCCCAACCTTTCCCAGCATCAGAGCCATATTACAGAATATTATTCAGTCATGAAAAGAAAGAAGTACTGATACATACTACAACATGATGGGCCTTTAAAACATGAACACACAAAATGTAAGAGTTTAAAGGGAAACAATGTTATTTTTGCTTGGAAAATTGATGATGAGTTTTTTTTTCCTTTTTATAGAGACTGAAGATTTAAAACAAGGAATAAAATGATACTTTCCCTCCTGAAAAAAAAAAAAACATGATACTAAGTGAAGGAAGAAACACACAAAGTCACATATGACTACTTTTACAGGCAGACCTTGTTTCATTGCACCTAACCGATCTTGTGTTTTCCTACAAACTGAATCAGGTTTGTGGCCACCCTGAATAGAGCAAGCAATCAGTACCATTTTTCCAACAGCATTTGCTCAGTTCAGGTCTCTGAGTCACATTTTGGTAATTTTCACAATATTACACACTTCTCATATTAGTGTATTTGTTATGGTGATCTGTGGTTAGCAATCTTTGATGTTACCACTACGACCTGCTAAAAGCTCAGATAATGGTTAGCATTTTTTTTAGCAATAAAATATTTTTTAAGTGAGGCATGTCCTTTTTTTAGACATAACACACACATAACAGACTGCAGTATAGTTTAAACACAACTTTTATATATACTGGTAAACCAAAAAACTCCTGTGACTGGCTATATTGCAATACTGACTTTACTGCAGTGGTCTGAAATAGAACATGCAATATCTCCAAGGTCTGTCTGTATATTAAATGCCCAGGATAGACAAATCCATAGAGACAGAGAAACTAACCACTACTGATCAGTGGTTACCAGAGGAAGGGGAGACAAGGAAATTGGGAAGGTACAGGATTTCTTCGGGGAGTGATGGAAATGTTCTAACATTAGTTTGTGGTGATGGTTGCAAAACTCTATGAATATACTAAAACCACTGTGGTTTATGTTGTGAAATCTACCTCAGTAAAACTGTAAAAAAAAAAACAAACACCATGGAATATTAAATTCTACCTGTCCCACAGTACCCACCCCCACGAGGAATAATTTTTCTCAACCCCCATATAACTTTACTTCTCTAACTGCACTCACGCCTTTGTACTTTAAAATTACTGGTGTGCACATAGTCTATCTCCTGTTAGATTGTGACCTCCAAAAGAACAAGCTGTGTCTTATCTATTCCCTTCACAGAGCAAAGGCACAGTTTGTCAATGCACTGAACACCCACAGTAAGTGAGCTCCCAGCCAGGAACTGGGGACAAGCATTACTAACGACCCCTGTCCTTCAAGATTTAACCATCAAGCATCTGGTGACAGGCTTGCAGACAAATACAGTAAGCCAGGAAACTTTTCCAAGCATCAAGGCAATCGCCTTAACATGCAGGTGGTGGGAGGAGGGGGTCGCACAAAGTGGGGCGTGGTCAGTTCTACTCGGAATGGAAGTCTAAAGAATTTCAACAGTGAGGAGAATATGCAGAGAGCACTTTCTCCACTGGTGACATTTCAGTATCCAGTTTTTCCGAGTCAGTTTTAAGAACATTATTTCAACTAAATTGATAGATTCCCACACTGTTAATCAACTATACTCCAATCAAAATTAAAAATAAAATGATAGGTCCCAAGAAAAAAGTGGAAAGAGAAAAAGAACATGAAATGCGAAATATCTAACATGACGTATGTGCTGCTCTTCCAAATAGCTAGTCATTGAATACTTTTAAAAGATTCTCATCCATCATCACACCTTTAAAGTCTGTTCCTGCTGCTCCCTAAGTGAGCTTTCTTCTCCAACCACGCTTTCAACCTCTAATGCAACTGGCAGCGGGAGCTTTGAGGGCCATCAACTCGCACAGCCACAGCCCCTGAGCCCACCAAGGTGGGGGTTACTCCTCTCCACCTTAGCACCCCCTGAAACGATGGGCGGCGGGGACAGATGGACTCACTTGAGTTTCTTGAAGGCTTCCTGGCCCCCGGCCACGTAGTTGCCCCCGCTCTGGATCTGGTCTAGCTTCCAGATGCGGTGCCCGGTCCGCGGGGTGTAGATGTTCCGAACCGCTCCGAAGGGCGCCTGCACGCCGCCCGTCACCTCCTTGAGGAAGACGTCGAAGCTGGACACCTTCTTCTCGTGGAAGACGACGCGGCGGCCCGTGAAGAAGGGGTCCCCGTTGCGGTACACCAGCACGCTCTTCACGACCGGCTGCGCCAGGTGCCCGGACCTGGCACTGGTGCGGCTCATCTTCCCCTAGGGACGCCCGCGCGGCTCGCTTCTCCGGGGTCCGGGGGGAGGCACCGCGGCTGCCCCAGCGGCCTCACGGCACACGCGCGGCGCGGGGTCGCGTCCTGAAACGAACGCGAAACAGACAAGCCCGCGGGTGACCGCGAAGCAACCGCGTGCGCCCGGCGTCCACCCGGCGGAGACCCTGCCGCTGCTGGACTCACCGGGCACGTTCAAGTAGTTCACCCGAGGCTGCACCGCCAATCAGCGCTCGCCGTGCGCGCACACACCTGTTTCTCTCGCTACCGGCGGAATCAAGGTGTAACCACCTCTGCACCGGAGCTGCGCCGGGGGCTGGAAACAGGCAGACTGCGTGCGCCCGGGTGGGAGAGAGGTGGGAACACAGAACACAGGCACGAACTATATAATTATAAATATGCTGAAACTTCTTTCCTGGCTCCCACTTCTCAATCTCCTGTTTGTTCCCGAAATCAAGCCGTTAGGGTTTGCGCTGAAACTGCCCAGCTTTTTCCTCGCTGGGAGATAAATGCCTAAAGTGCGCTGAGATAGAGGAGAGTCGAGCGTCCAAGACCCCTCGCCCCCGCCCCTCCCGCAGCCAAGACCTGCGCCGCCCCCAGCGAAGCTCCCGTGGGCATCCTTTGGACACAGAGAACAGGAGCGCGCGATCAAGTCCCAAGGTGTTGGGGGGGGCGGGAGTCCCCGGGAGGCGCCCGCGGCCCGGGTACTACCTACCGACACAGGCGGGCGGGGTGCGGTGGGGCGGGGGCTGCGGCTCGGCTGGCACCGCGGTGAACTCGCCGGGGGCCGCGCGTCGCTCCTGCTCTTCCTCCCGCTGCCGCTGCCTCTGCGGGCCTCCCTCATCCCGCGGGGAACCGAGTTGTTATTTCCCGCCGTTTCCATAGCAACGGCAGCCCCGCGCAGGGAGCGGAGTCGGCCAAGTAGGCCTGGCGGGTTCGCGGGTCCCTTGGGCCTTGCCCTCGGCGTCCGGCAGCGACTCGAGAAAGTGTTTTAGGGGGAAGACGGGGAAGCCCAAGTCGCAATATCAAGCAGTCACTCTATAAACGGACGCCTGCTGGGTGCCTGGCGCTGTGCTAGAAGTTGGGGGATACAGCGGTATAGGGAAAAACCTAGCATTTTTGAGTCCCTACCATGTGCGTGTGTAGTTTTATAGCAAGAAAAGGAGCCTACATTCCATGCTATTTGTGTAAGTTGGATCCGTGTATGGGTAAGAGTTGGACACGACTGAGCGACTGAACTGGTGGGTTAAGAAGTGCCTGGGATGGGGAGGCTGGGGGGTGGGGTGAGAACTTCAGTAAAGGGGTGCTTTGTCCAAGATACTCTGGGACATATATATTGTGGAACAAGAAAATGTTCTTTAAAAAGGTGAAATCTTCCAGCTCGTCTCTGCCAGTGCTCCCCTATTCCTCCTAAGACATTAGTACTATGTGCAAATATCATTACAGGCCGTACCTAATTCATCATCTGTGAATAAAAATTATGGCCATAATAACTACCATTAATTGAACACTTATCATGTGTATTGTGTGAGGCACTTTAGATAGATTATCTAATTTAATGTTCAGAGCTTTCAGAGGTAAACATTCTTCCCTCCAATGAGGAAACAGAAGTAGAGAAGCCTCAGGTCACATGGGAAAATTCAAACCCAGTTTTCTGTGATCCCAGGACCACTTTTACCACCATGACATACCATCTGAGAGATGAACGTATGGGACATTGCAATCTGGGGCAGAAACGTTACTAAGTTACTTAATAAATTAATGCCTTGAAAGTCAACAGTTTTCAGAAGACCAAAGAGAAGAGAAGAATAGAGAGGGAAAATAGAGGAAGGAAATTTTGTGAGCTGGTTGTGAAGCATACAGGTTGGACTTCCCTAGTGGTCCAGTGGTTAAGAATCCACCTGCCAATGCAGGGGGCACAGGTTCGATCCCTGTTCTGGGAAGATTCCACAGGCCAGCACCACAATTACTGAGCCCACTGAGCTCTCAAGATGGACAGCCACGACTAAAGAAAGCCCACGGGCAACAGCAAAGACCTAGTGCAGCCAAATAAATATTTTTTTTAAAAGGATTATTAAGAATACACAGGTTGAGAGGAAAATATCAGTGAAGATGTGCTGCCAAGTGGTAAACAGGACAGAAAATCAGTTTTGAGGGGAGAATGGCAGTAAATCTAGCAACCCCCAGACCACTTAAACCTCCCTGCTCCCATTCCCATACCAGCCCAGAGCAAAATAAAAACACGTGACCTCTCGTTCAAAAATTCAAAACTTCAAGATGGCAGCAGCAGAACAATAAGCTAGGCACGAGGATCTTCCAAACATGAACCTTTGTCGCCAGCCCAGGAGGCAGCCCCACGTCTGTATTCTAATGCCTCCCCCAACAGTACCTCTAGCCCAGGTTTGTCTCCTGAGCCCAGACTCATTTATCCAGTTGCCTCTTAGTGATATGGTGATAAATGTTTAACTACTGGTTTGCAGAGTAGGGAAGGCCTTGTTTCACAACATTTGCCAACTTTTATAGTTTCAGTAGCACAAACCGGGCCAATTTCCAGCTCCAATCTGACATCCCTGGAGGCATGAGTTGTGTAGTCACAGGTATGGTATTTCCTCCAAACAGATGCAATAGACATCTAAGGAAAGGAAAGGAAAGTGAAATCGCTCAGCTGTGTCCCAACTCTTTGCAACCCCATGGACTATAGCCTACCAGGCTCTTCTGTCCCTGGAATTTTCCAGGCAAGAATACTAGAGTAGGTTGCCATTTCCTTCTCCAGGGGATCTTCCCAACCCAGGGAACAGTCTCCTGCACTGCAGGCAGACACTTTACCATCTGAGCCACCTGGGAAGCCCAATAGACATCTAACCTCAGAGATAATAGTAAAATGGAGGTAGTGGTGAGTTTTGAGTCATTATTATCTTTGTTTTCTTAATTTATTTAATTGTACATTTATGCAATTTAATTTTTAATAATGACTGTGTTTAAAATTCCTGGAAATTTAACAACTGTGTCTTGCAAGTCAGTAGAAGGTGGTTCTCAGCCCGTCCTTTCTCCTGGACAACATCCTTAGACCATCAAAAAGGCAGTCTGGACTCAGAATGCTCACAGGAGCTCACATTTTCCTCAAAATCTCTTTTCCTAAGATCCTTATCTCCATGAATGGACCCCCATCTAACCCATTTGTTCAAAGCTGGAACAGTCACATTAATAAATAGGCTAATTCTTATTTAGAAGGAAGGAAGAGACGGAAGAAAGGGGGAAGGGTGGGGGAGGGAAGTAAGAGAAGGAAGAGGAACTGGGAGGGGGTGGAAGTGGAAGATTTGGAGTGTGGGGCATGCATGCTAAGTCGCTTCAGTCCTATCTGACTCTGCATCCTCATGGACTGTAGCCTGCCAGGCTCCTCTGTCCATGGGATTCTCCAGGCAAGAATACTAGAATGGGTTGGTATGCCCTCCTCTAGGGGATCTTCCTGACCGGGGGATCGAACCCGTGTCTCATGTCTCCTGCATTGGCAGATGGGCTCTTTATCACTACCGCCACCTGGGAAGGAGTGTTTGTGGGCATTCAGCAAAGAAGAAATGAATGGGAGCAATAGCCATCGGATGGGGCCTCCCAGGGGAGATGAGTCTTGAGGTGGGCCATGAAGAATTGACTGGATGTGATGTAGTAAAGAGTTGGAAAGGAAGTTAAAGGAATCTTCATGAGGAAAAGAAGATAAGCAAAGACAAGATGGAGAAATAAGCCAGGGAAGAATCCAAAGGGCAGACAGTCGTCTCTGACCCAGGCCTGGCCCGGGAGAAGGTGGGTGGGGAGGCCTATGTCTGTTGGGGGAGCCTGGGGTGAAGGAATCAGAGGCTGCCAGAGGAGGCCCAGCCTGTGGTGGCCAGTGTCCACTCTGAGGAATGTCAGAGCCTCCTGGGTTCCTTAGTCATCTCGAGGAATCCAGGTTCTATGCTTCTGCTGTGTGGAAATGGCCCACAGTGATTGGAGAAACCCCTGCTGTTCATCGTCTCGCGCTGAACTTTGTGGCATCTGGAATTCCCTAAGAATAAGGAGGATATGGACTTCCACTGCCTTCTCACCATGATCCTGCGCCTGGGCTGGGACGTCCCTGAAGCTCCCCTCCCTGTGGGATGAGGTTAGAAACCCTGAAAACCATATGCCCAGTGGCCCCATTAGTGTGTGCAGGTGAGCTGGGAGTATGGCTGCACCCCAGGAGGGACCTGCGGAGGCTCCCTCCAGCTGAGGGCCTGTGAGTCAGGGTCCCTCGTAGCGTGACAAGAAGAACCCCAGCATGCTACCCGAGTAAGGGGGACAGTGCCATCCCACTTCGTGCACCTCTAGAGACAAGAGGTGCTGTCTAAGAGGGTAACATGCAATAAATGAAGGTGTGACTGCTGCCATTTTCTCTGCACGGACTGCTTAGGAACCATGTTTTTAAGTATGGCTGTGTCTTTCTTTTTTAATAGAGGAAAGGATGTTGCTCGGTTCTTTGTTCTTTTTAATATTTTTATTTATGGCCGTGCTGGGCCTTCTCTGCTGCACAGGCTTTTCTCTAGTTTCGGTGAGCGGGGGCTGCTTTTTGCTGCAGTGTGCGGGCTTCTCATTGCGGTGGCTTCCCTGGTTGCGGAGCACAGGCTCTAAGGTACACAGTCCAGTAGTTGCCACATGTGGGCCCAGTTTCGGCTCCCAGGCTCCTAGCACAGGCTCAATAGCTGTGGCACACGGGCTTAGTTGTGCCACAGGGAGGGAGGAGAAGGGGACGACAGAGGATGAGGTGGTTGGATGGCATCACCGACTCAATAGACATGAGTTTGAGCAAGCTCCGGGAGTTGGTGATGGACAGGGAGGCCTGGCATGCTACAGTCCATGGGGTCGCAAAGAGCTGGACATGACTGAGTGACTGAACTGAACTAAAAGGGCTTAGTTGCTCCGCGGCATCTTCCCAGATCAGGGATCGAACCCGTGTCTCCTGCATTGGTAGGCGGATGCTTTACCACTGAGCCATGTTCCCCTCATTGGAAAGGCCTTCCCTGATAGCCTTATGTGAAGTATCCCTTAGTCACTGTAGGTCACAGCACACCTTCTGTTTCCCGTTTGTAGCACTTGCCACTCTGCAGAATGTTCAGGAGAGTGGACCATTGTCAGATCTCTGACTGCTCTATATGAAGGACTTAGAACAGTGCCTGGCATAGAGTTGAGCAGATGAATATTGTGTGTGTGTGTGTGTGTGTGTAAAGAGAGAAAAGGCAGTAGGAGAGAGAAAGGAAGGGAGCGAGAGCGGGGAGGAGGCGGCAGAGAAAGGAAGGTGTCCTAGCTCAGGTCTCCACTGTGTCCCCTACAGGGATTCACATACATCTGAGTGCATCTGCTTGGACCCACCAGGAATGTATCCTTAGGAAAAACTTAGGCATCACTTCCCTTGTAGCTCAATTGGTAAAGAATCTGCCTGCAGTGCAGGAGACCTGGGTTCGATCCCTGGGTTGGAAAGATTCCCCTGGAGAAGGAAATGGCAACCCACTCCAGTATCCTAGCCTGGAAAACCTCATGGACAGAGGAGCCTGGAGGGCTGCAGTCCATGGGGTCGCAAAGAGTCAGGCACGACTGAGCAACTAACACTTACTTACTTAAAGTAAAAGACTGTAAGAGAACTCAACCCAGTAACAAAGGCTAGATCGTGGGAGAGGGGTTCTCTGAAGTTTAGCGTCTCATCTGCCAGGTTCCAGTCCCCATGTACTCGTTACAGGGAATTGGACGTGGCGATTAGCAAAACTTGTCATCAGTATTTCACTGTAAATTCTATAAAGCATTGAGCACAAACAGCTCTTCTTTTATGCTGTCTGCAAAATGCAATGTGGAAGAGCAACATGCTCTTGCGGGAAGCAGAGTCACCTTGGCAGTGCCTCCCTGGACCCTGTGGGCTGTAACGTAGCATCCACGGCGCTGGGACCTGGCAAGAGACAGCATTGCCCTGTAGAGGTGATGGTACCCAGGTGGCGGTACCTGGCTTCACACGCAGTAGAGGCCTCAGTAGGAAAGAACACCAAAAGGAAGGAGCTCCAGCAGGGAACAAGGGCCATGCAGAGACTGGACAGGCTTGGAACTCACTCCCTAGGAACTCCTACGAGTAACTGGGGGAATTTTCGGGGGGACAGTTATGGGGCTGCACATGTATGTTTCTTAGGAAGCAAGAGCCTGCCAGACTGCACCTTAATTATGTTGACCAGTTTCACCCCCTGGCCTGATTCAACCTGAGCAAATATAGGGGTTTGAGACATGAAAGTAAGGAAGAGACGTACATGCAAAACAATTAATGGAACCTAGCAATGCTGACGGAGAAGGCAATGGCAGCCCGCTCCAGTGTTCTTGCCTGGAGAATCCCGGGACGGGGGAGCCTGGTGGGCTGCCATCTATGGGGTCGCACAGAGTCGGACACGACTGAAGCGGCTTAGCAGCAGCAGCAGTAATGCTGAAAAGGCAAGAGAGTAACTGTTTTAAATTTCAGTGTGGGATTTTTTTTTTAAAGATAAGTGAAAGTCGCTCAGTCATGTCCGACTCTGCAACCCCATGGACTATACATTCTGTGGAATTCTCCAAGCCAGAATACTAGACTGGGGAGCCTTTCCCTTCTCCAGGGGATCTTCCTAAGCCAAGGATCAAAGATAAACAACTCTCTATTAGAGAGTTTCATGTGGAGATTCTGAGATGCAGATCACTTCTGCTTTATGATTGCTTCAAACATGCCACTTCTGGAGATCTCATTCTAAGGGGTATGATTAATGAGATTCTTCGGCCAATAAGGCCACTTGTAAACTACAGAAATCCTCAGAGGGATTCATCAATGCCCTGTATGCCTTCTGGAGGCGTTTAACTAGCCACCTAGAGGATTCCCCTGTCTCTGGACAATTATTTCACAGCAAGAAAGAAAAAAATCGCATGAGGTTTCCAACCAGTCAAATTCACTGGAGTCAATAAACATGTCAGATTTAGGAAAGAGTTGTATCCATTTCACAGGGATGGTCTCAAGATGGATTTTAACTTGCTTCACTGAAAATGCCAATATATTTCAAAGTAGATTGGTTGTATGGTTTTATTTATCCATGATACTTAAAACCTGGTTTTGAATCTTGGCTCCATCACTTAGTAGCTGCGTCACCAGGGCTCTGTTACTTTACTTTTCTTAGTCTTAGTTTCCTCATCTATAAAATGAACAACCAAACACTACCCATATAGGCTTAAAAGAGATAATGATGAATCCACAGTGTTTACAGAAATGTCTGACACTTTGTGTCCGACTCTTTGAGACCCGACAGACTATGGCCCGCCAGGCTTCTCTGTCTGTGGGATTCTCCAGGCAAGAATACTGGAGTGGATTGCCATTCCATTCTCCAGAGGAACTTCCCAACCCAGGGATCAAACCCTGGTCTCCTGCATCACAGGCAGTTTCTTTACTGTTTGAGCTACAGGGAAGACACATAGTATGCACCAAATAAATATCTCATTTTTTTAAGGATAAATCTTTCTTCTTCTCATGTGCAAATGAGTGTGGACAATTTTAGATATTACACATACAAAGTTTGGCCAGACTCAGTAGAATGTAACAGTCAAGTTGGTGGTGCTAGTGGTAAAGAGCCCACCTGCCAATGCAGGAAATGTAAGAGATGCAGGTTCGATCCCTGGGGCAGGAAGATCCCCTGCAGTAGTATATGGCAACCCACTCCAGCGTTCTGGTCCAGACAATCTCATGGGCTGGTGGGGTGCAGTCCATGGGGTCAGAAAGAGTCAGACACAAGTAAAGCAACTTAGCACGAGTGCAGTAGAATGTAACAGACCAGAGGGAAACAGTTCTGCTTAGGGTTTAGTCTCAAGGCCACTTGCATCACTACCCCAAGATGGACAGTATCAGTGCTCAGCCCAGTTCCTCTCGGATCCCTGTGACCCCATGTGTCTTATCCCTGACTTCTACGTGCCACACCTGTGACTCCTTTGCAGGAAACCTTGGGCTCCTGGAGCAGCAGCATTTGGACTGTTGAGAGCTGGAATGCCTGAGAGTTTACCCTTCCCCACCCCCACCTCCATCTGTCACCTACCACCACCCCACACATACCCTTAACCTGTGACCAACCAGTGCAAGAGTGTGAAAGCCCACCTCCCTTGCTTTAGGTCGGGTTAATCCTAAAGCATAAAGTACACTTCACAGCTCCCCTGTGGAATCAAGTTGAAGCCACTCTCAGTGGGATATTGCCTGAAATCACACCCTTACCTGGTTCTTACCAGTTACTTTAAATGACACTGCCCATTCTGACTCTCTAATCCCCTGACCTGAACCTTAGCTGCCTATCGCATTCATTCATTCATTATCAAATACTAGCTCAGAACCTACTCTGAGCAAAGCTCTGTTTCTCATTTATGTAGTCGATATTCTGTCCTTTCTCCACCTTCGGTGAGCTGATTTCCTCTTCTTCAAAGTATTCCAAACATATTGGATTAGGACTCACCCTAATGATAATTACCTCTTTTGTTGTGTTCTTTAGTCACTAAGTCATGACCGACTCTTATTCAACCGCATGGACTGTAGCCTGCCAATCTCCAGTCCATGGGATTTCCTGAGCAAGAATATTCGAGTGGGTTGCCATTTACTTCTCCAAGGGATCTTTCCAATTCAGGGATCTTGAACCCAGGTCTCCTGCATTGGCAGACAGATACTGAGCCACCAGGGAAGCCCCAATTATCTCTTTAAAGATCTCCAAATAGAGCCACATTCTGAGGGAATGGGGCTTAGGACTTCAACATATGACTTTCTAAGGACTTTCGAGTATTCTGGCCTGGAGAACTCCATGGATCATATAGTCCATGGGGTCGCGAAGAGTCAGACACGATTGAGCACCTTTCACTTCACTTTTCACATACAATTAAGCTCATAACATATATTATTTGTAATTCGAGTAGTGCTAATTCCAGCAAATCATCACTCTATTTTACACATTGTTCTAAAGAACATCTAGTTCACATCTATTGGGCTTTCCAGGTGGCGCTAATGGTAAAGAAGCCACTTGCCATTGCTGGAGACGTAAAAGACATGGGTTCGATCCCTGGGTTGGAGAGATTCCCCTGGAGGAGGACACAGCCACCTACTCCAGTATTCTTGCCTAGAGAATCCCATGGACAGAGATGCCTGGAAGGCTACAGTCCATAGGGTCGCAGAGTCGGACATGACTGAAGTAATTTAGCACACACAGGTCTCAGTTTAAACTCAAGCTGAGTTTAAAGCTGATGATGAGTGGAAAACACTAACCATCAAATGTGTCAACAAGCCTTTAAATACTAGTTCAGCAGCATGAGGCACCAGTGAGGGATACGGCACAGTTTGAACTACAGTGATTTCCAATTCATTCAGTCAAGTCATTACCGAATCTACTCATGCTTTGATTTGTTTCAGTGTATCTGTTGGCAATATACATCATTTGTATCATCGATTTGTTTTGTTCTTATACACTAGAGTTTCTGGAAACTGAAGAACGAAGTACTACACTATTTTACACAAAACCAGAACCCCTTTGAGACTTGATCAGTTATGACAACTGAGGATGAGCGCAAAAAGCTTCGCTTTTGAAAGGATTTCTGCCTCAGTGGGAGGTGTAAGAAGCTGCTAGCCTGACTTTGCTTGCCTGCAGGACAGCTGGGAGCAGATATAATGTTGATACTTTTAAGTAATTCCACTTACAACACAATCTACTGTCTCCTACAAGGAGTCTGTTGTGATACTTTGATTCTTAGAACAGAAAAGCTGTTTAAACAAAGCACTTTCTCTTCCATGGTGATTTAACTGTCCAACTATGGAGAGAAAAATGAAGCTTTCACAAACCTAGGTAACTTAAACTCAAAATCCTTTCAACACTTCAGGCAATTCTCCATTCCCTTCAACTTAAATGATTTTTGTCACTCTCAACAGGAGCAAGACTCCCTTTGATGCCAAGTTAATAAAAATTGTTAACTCATTTTCTTCAGCTTGATGCTACAAACCAGCAAATAGTTTAAGAATGGTTTCACTATGCCAAACTAAGTTTGTTTTTCTATTTCCCAGTCCTCTATTATCTATATGCATAATCATTAAGTAACTGGGTATAACTATCTTATTTACATAAGTCAGGAGTGATATTTTTAAAATAAATATGTATGTGTGCTAAGTTGCTTCGTTGTGTCCAACTCTTTGTGACTCCATGGACTGTAGCTCATCAGGATCCTCTGTCCAGGGGATTCTCCAGGCAAGAATACTGGAGTGGGTTGTCATGCCCTCCTCCAGGGGATCTTCTCCATCTGTGTCTCTTATATTGGCAGGTGGGTTCTTTAGCACTAGCGCCACATGGGAAGCCCCAAATAAACAAATTTAAATATAAAGAAATAAATTTAAAATAAGCATATTTATATTTGAATATAAAGAAATAAATTAAAAATAAATAAAGCCAAACTTAGTAATCAGTTAATGTCTTCCCCCAGACCCCCACACCCCAAAGAATTCAAAATACTCTGGTATCTGACTAGCTTACTGCCTCGCCAAGTTATTATTCGATTTCATTAAAGTGAAAAGTAGAATAATGCTCACCTAAGGTTGATTTTTTTGTTGATCAACCATGCTAATCCTTTAGTAACTCAGATTTGGAGCAATAGAAGAACAAAGTCGGTTAGTTCTGTCTCCAATATTCCAGGGGTTTCTTTCATATTTTCACACTACTAACGGACTACATTTCTCCACAGACTGTAATTCTACACAAACTCAGAACAGTTCTCTTTTCTTTCCTTTTTTTTCATAGCCAAATGAAAATCACTATCCTTTAACACCAACAAGTGAACTTCAGTGGCAAAGTGCCTGCCTCCCTCGTCATTAAAAGGTTACTGCTGGGGAAATCTTAGATGTCTAGTTTGAACTAACAACTTTTTCAGTATTTTAAAGGATTTTCCTTAGGTTGCTGATAAGTACTGAGGTAAAACAGTACTATCTTTTAGTACCTGGGGAAGGTTTTGTTTTGTTTTAGGGTCAAATGTGGTATTTATAATAAATAGAAGATTTTGATGAAGGAAAACTACCCCCTGCTGTGAACAAGCAAGAGAGAAGTTAACCATTACAAAGGAACAATTTTGCAGGAAATTATGTCACTAATACAGAAGTTACTGGTTAACTGCAGTTCGGTTTCTGAATTAGTGAAAACAGCTGCATTAGAGAACTATGATGTTCTGATGTTATTTAAAGTTTGGGAATTCTAACTTAAAAATTTTTTATCACTCACTAAGACCATAACTAGCATAAAAGCCAGGTAGCTCAGTGGTAAAGAATCCATCTGCCAATGCAGGAGACGTGGGTCAGGAGGATCTGAAGAAGGAAATGGCAACCCACTTCTGTATTCTTGCCTGGAGAATCCCATGGACAGAGGAACCTGGCGGGCTACAGTCCATGGGGTCACAGAAGAGTCGGACACAAGGTAGCACACAGGCCATAGAAGATAGCATTATTACAACTAGATGCCCTAGTGTTTTTTATTCACATATATCGATTTCTAACTTAGTTATTAACTACGAAGTTTCAGTGATTGCACAATATAACATTTTTTCACCTCTCCATTTTATGACCTATTTGATCACTTCCCAATGACATGTTCAAATAGTAGAACAAAACTACTGAGTGCAGATTTGAAAAGCACTTAAAACATCCGTGTGGATGGAGGACAAGATTTGAATACCATTTAAATTAAAAAGCAGTAAAAACTTTTCCTAAGAAACCCCAGGGAGTTTCCTGGTGGTCCAGTGGTTGGAGCTGTGCATGCTCGGTGCCAGGGCCCAGGTTCACTCTCTGGAGAACTAGGATCTGTTGAGCCTTGCAGACAGCACAGTGTCTAAAATCAAGGATGAAAGAACCCAGCACACCCTGTGCCGTGCTTAGCCACCCAATCGTGTCCGACTCTTTGCAACCCCATGGACTGTAGCACTCCAGGCTCCTCTGTTTCCAAGTAAGAATACAAAGTGGGTTGCCATGCCCTTCTCAGCATACCCTGAACCCTGCCTAACTAAGTTTTTCCCATGATTAACTCAAATCGAGTCTGAAAGAGACAAATGACAAAACAAGTTCAGAAATTTTACTCAGGCCAGAAGGGAGAGGAAGAAAGAAACAAAAACCATCATATGATGTGTATTTAAGACGCACATTTTTACCCCCACCATCTTTGCATCTGTGAAATGAGGATGAAACAAAAATGGGGTTTAGCCAGTTCACCATCAGCTAAATCTGAAAGCCATGCCCTACACTTTCTGGTAAACTTCAATTATGCCGTTCTGTACTATAAGCTGGATCCTGGGAGACCTTTCCCTAGGCATTAGGGTTATATTAAAAATGTCTGGATGCATGTCTATCAGTTTCAGAACTTCACTTCCAGGTCTGGTAAACTGGGAAAGGTCTAGAACAGCCCAGCCTTCCTGAAAAAGTGTGCTTAAGTTTTAACATCTTCCTAGATGATTCATATCCAAACGTGGCTTCCCTTAGTAATGCAGAGGGTGTAAGAAGTGCAAGCTCGGTTCTTTAAATGAATAAAATGGTAAAGTTTAACAAATTATACACCATGTCATGCAAGGTTTTAACTCTACTTAACTCTATCTCCCCTACTTTTAAATTTCTTGAGAGTAAATTTTCACCAAATTTGCCATATCATTCTTGGCTACTTCCTGGAGCCAATTCAAGCACATGACAGTACGAAATACATTTATTTATGAAAGAATACAGAATAAGAAGGTCTATTACCTTCACAAGCCAAAACTGTAAACATTTCGACAGATGCTGAATGTTTATACAATTTTTTAAACTGTTCCTTTATATTAAATGCCTTTTCAATACACCCATACTCAGTACTGGAGAAGGCAATCGCAACCCACTCCAGTACTCTTGCCTGGAAAATCCCATGGATGGAGGAGCCTGGTAGGCTGCAGTCCATGGGGTTGCTAAGATTCGGACACGACTGAGCAGCTTCACTTTCACTTTCATGCATTGGAGAAGGAAATGGCACCCACTCCAGCGTTCTTGCCTGGAGAATCCCAGGGATGGGGGAGCCTGGTGGGCTGCCGTCTATGGGGTCGCACAGAGTCGGACATGACTGAAGTGACTTAGCAGCAGCAGCAGCATAGTTAGTATATCAAGGTGGAGACTGCACCAGTTATCAGACGTTCACCATGTGTTTTCTCCAAAGATGGTAGTTCTAGCACTTTTATTCTGAGAAATCCTTTAAAACATCCGTGTGGTGCCGCAATCTTTCATCTATAGGGGTGAATGGACAGGCCACTCAGGATGGCTGTTCTTTTGTTCTCTGGCCCCACTGGGGCCTGCTTCTGCTGCTGCTGAGTCGCTTCAGCCTGCCAGCCTCCTCTGTCCATGGGATTATCTAGGCAAGAACACTGGAGTGGGTTGCCATCCCTCCTCCAGGGGATCTTCTGGACCCAGGGATCAAAGCCGGGTCTCCTGCATTGCAGGCAGATTCTCTACTGCTGGGCCAGCAGGGAAGTCCCCCCTACACCCTATTCACATGACTGGCCTTCCTAGGAACTTAGCCCAGGCCCCAGCTATTGATAGCTTATCAAAAGGGCAGTGAGGGGCTCTGCTGATTTCCTTGGTAACTAATAAGCCCAACTGGTAATAACTAATAACCCCTATAACTGGTAATCTCCCCTTCCCCCCAAGAGTGAAGACTGCCACCAGATCCTGTCCCCCTTCCACAACACACAGTGAGGTGTTGCTTTAGGACCTAGCTTCAGTCATGTAAGCACCCCATCCTGTAAACCTCTAATATCTCTGATTGCTGACTCGGCTGTTTCCTAGGTCTTAAAGCTGGGCAAGCACAGGCATTATCGTGCTATCTTACACTACTGGTTTCAAAAAGTATAACTGAAAAAATAAATGAAATGGCAAGAGGGTCTGAGCTTAGATTTTAAAACTACAGATGTGGTTAGATTCTTGATGTGTAAACTAGTTATGGTGGTTGATTTTATTTGCCAACTTGAAACAGGCCACGCAAGTTAAACATTATTTCTGGGCATCTTCGGAGGTGCTTCCAGATGAAACTAGCATTTGAATCAATCAACTCAGTAAATTGTTCTCCCCAGTGTGGGTGGCTGTCACTCAATCCACTGAGGGCCTGATTAGAAAAAAAAGCAAAAGAATTCACCTTTTCTTTCCCCCCGTGGAAACTATTCGAGCGGAACACCTACTCTCATCTTTTCCTGCCCTTAGACGGGCATTTACAGCATCGGCTCCCCTGTTCTCAGGCCTCAGACTCAGACTGAACTCAGTTTTCCAGGGTCTCCAGCCTGTAGATGGCATTTCATGAGACTTCTCAGGCCTCATTATTGTGTGGGACAATTCCTCATAATAAATCTCCTTTTATTCTTTTGGTTCTAATTTTCTGAAAAATCCTAACTAGTATCCCAGCTGTGCTTCTGACTTCTGTATTAGGAATTCCCTGCATCGCTGAACTCTGTGAGACAAACATGTATTACAATAGTTAATAAATAAGCAAGCATAGGAATAGTGCTCCCTCTTGTGGCTGAGTTCCTTGAAACATTTCCAGCAAGGGAACACGCCCTCTTGCAGATGCCAGGGGTGTTGTGGACCTCAGAGAAGCCTTACCATTATAGGTACAGGAATGTGATTTTAAAAGCTGGGATTTGGGTTTGGGATAATGGACACAAACAAATAAACTTTAAGTCATAAAAACAAGGAACAAATGAAATGTAATCCAGTGCTGGAGTCTGATAACATTAGATTTTCACTTTTTAATGTCTACCACATGTGAAGAATATGTCTGCTGCTGCTGCTGCTGCTAAGTCACTTCAGTCGTGTCCGACTCTGTGCGACCCCATAGACGGAAGCCCACCAGGCTCCCCCGTCCCTGGGATTCTCCAGGCAAGAACACTGGAGTGGGTTGCCATTTCCTTCTCCAATGTGTGAAAGTGAAAAGGGAAAGTGAAGTCGCTCAGTCATGTCTGACTCGTAGCAACCCCATGGACTGCAGCCTACCAGGCTCCTCCGTCCATGGGATTTTCTAGGCAAGAGTACTGGAGTGGCTTGCCATTGCCTTCTCCGGAAGAATATGTCTAGAAACATCAAAAAGGCCAACCCTTCTATAGGCCAAAATGGTCTTGGGGTTTGTGGATTCTTCTCCTTATTATAAAATACAGTAAATGGTTCTCAGTGAGGAGGGATTTTTGCCCTCCAGGAGAGTGGTAATGTCTGGAAACTGGGACCTACTGGGTACAGGATAGAAAAGTGAAAAAGTGAAGTCGCTCAGTCGTGTCCGACTCTTTGCAACCCCATAGACTGTAGCCTACCAGGCTCCTCTGTCCATGGGATTTTCCAGGCAATAGTACTGGAGTGGATTGCCATTTCCTTCTCCAGGGGATCTTCCCAACCCAGGGCTCGAACCCGGGTCTCCCAAATTGTAGACAGACGCTTTACCATCTGAGCCACCAGAGAAAAGGATGCTACTAAACATCCCACAATATACAGAACAGCCCTCATCCACAAACTATCTGGTTCAATATATCAATAGAGTTGAGGTTAAAAAAAACTGATAGAAGAATATTCTTCTGAACTCAGTCTCATATCTGACTACATACTTTTGTATTCTGCATTTTGTCTTATAATCTATTTACAATGTTTTAGCCATTGTTCTTCAAAATAGAAAATATATTTGGATGTATTGGTTGCTAGCTACGGTGAGATAGAAATTTATATATTCTTTTCTCAGCAAAATGCTTGGAGAGTGAAGTTTTTAAATTAACTCCAGGTGGGCCTGAAATATTTTCATTAGAAAAACATGCCTGCTAGCAACAGGTGCCTTGAGAGCTGGAGAAAAGAGAAAGAAAAGATTGACTGTAACATAGTTAGCTACCCTCTGGCAACCAAGGAAAAACAATTCATTTAGGACCAGGAGCCCCAGTCTGGGATCCCTGAATCCTTAGGCTCTCTGAAAATAAGAAATGTCTGAAAGCTATTTTCAACATTCAAAAAATGCTCTAATAACAGCTGAACATGTATAAGAAAAAGACTAAAATGAAAACTGTATGTAGATGCTTATCATACATACAAGTTCATCTCATCTGGCATAATATTGTAGGAATTTCAATATTTTTCCTTGGGGACAAAATAAAACAAAGAGTCCTTTGTGGTTAACAGAAAGTTAGAAACTACTGCCTAAGGAAACCTAGCAGTTGAGATAAGTGTGAAGAAGTGAAATCCTAATACAATATTGCACTGATTTTTTTCCCTCTAGTTCACTACTTGGCAGTCCTTGGTTGTCATTCAGTTGCTCTATTGTGTCCGACTCTTTGCGACCCCATGGACTGTAGCCCACCAGGCTCCTCTGTCCATGGGATTCTCCAGGCAAGAATACTGGAGTGGGTTGCCATTTCCTTCTCCAGGGGATCTTCTCAACCCAGGGATCGAAACTGCATCTCTTGCATTGGCAGGTGGATTCTTTACCACTGAGCCATCAGGGAAGCCCAGTACAGTGCTTGGTGTATAGTGATAAATTCAAATATTCTGGCTTAAGCCAGGACTTTAAAAAGAAGTAGAGCCACCTCAACTTCAGAATGGTGGTGATGGCAGTAGAAAACTCCAAGGGAAACAACAGAAGGATGATGGAACTGACTCCTAAACCCATCACAGAGCACTGCTCTCACATCAACCCTGAGGATCTGCATTTGTTTTTAATCAAGGACCTATGGGTTGTTTCCTTGTGGAACTTAGTGAAATTTAGAGCGCTAGTAACTTCTAAGCCCTCACCATCACTGCTCCACCACCATAGTCAAAAACAGTGTGCTTTCAGGGAAACTCCACTGTTTTATTTCAGGTCACAAGTGTTGAGGCCAGTACATGCTAAGAACAGGCACAGAAGCCAGCCTCAGTCTCCTTTGCTGACTCCTCCTCTGTCCCCGCCGGCGTTGGCTGATGTGCCTTGGAGACTGTGATCTGGACACTCTTCTCCCCTCTTGATGATACCCACCACCCCCAGGCAATCTCCTGCCCTCCCACAGCCTCACTTACTACCTATGTGCCAAAGCCCTCTCATTTATCCATCTAGCCTAGACCTTCTTCTTAACTCCAAACCAACAATGTATTAACAACTCTTTATTCAGCTGGATATTTACTCGGCAGTCTCAACACGTCCCACGCACAATTACTGATCTTTCCTCTAAACTGTGTCTTCCTCTCGGTTGCCGTCACTCAGTACACAGCACCGTAATTCACCATTTTACTTCTCCCAGAATCATGGATGATGGTTTAATTAAACACGTAGTTTATGCTCAATTAATATCTGTGAGATAAATGACTGCATAAATAAGTAAATAAAAGAGGTACAACAGACTCAGAGGTGCTGGGGTCACAGGTGCTTCCACGGAGGTGCCAAGATTGGGTATCTCCAGCAGAGCCGGCCACCAGATGGCTCGTCAGATGCAGATTCCCCAGGGAACAGTCTGAGCTCTTCCACCTCCCATCCAGATGGAGGCTAGAGAAGGATGGAAAGACTGAAGACTTAGGCACAGGTATCATATGGAAGATTTGGAAAAAGCTGTGCTTGGGAAATCCCACCCCTACCATGACCACCAGTAGAGAGGGGAGGGGAAGGAGTTGTCCTCTCACTCCAAATCCAGCGAGAGGAATCTCTTTAGAGCACTCCAACAGCCTGAAGAGGTCCTAGACTCACACCCGGGGAAGGGAGACCAGCTCTGCAGAGAAGTAACTGCATTCCCTCTAAAGGTGTGTCGAATCCTGCATGCAGACCTGATGACAGGAAGATCAACCTGGGTTTGTTTTTAAAAGGATCCTGCCCCGCAAGAGCAGCATGGCCGGAAGAGGGGAACCTGCTGGAGGCAAGAAGGGGCAGAAACTGAAAGTGATCAGGAGGGTCACTGCCCACATCAAACGAATGCCAATCAGATGTGTCTGGGTGGTGGTGGTGGGGGTGGGGGGAGGGAGGTGGCCCTCAGGAGATCGTTTGAATATGCCCACGAGGAAATCAGCTTAAAATCTGCCCTGCCTAGAGATAGCATGGAGCCATCCTTCAATAAACGCAATCATTCTGACTTTGCTTCACTGCCCAGCAGAGTCAGAAACAACAGCCATGGAGTAAGAAAGGTAGTGGGAAAGGCATAGGGGGAGCTTCGCAGAATCTCTACCTTTACCTCAATTCCTGTTTGTCTCCAGGCCTGACAAGGAGTGCAGGATCAAGCCTTTGCTTTGAATGAAGAGTGAAGCAGCGAGGAGTATGCTGGCGCTGACACTGTAAATTACTGAAGTTTGCATACAGAGTAGATGGCTTATTTTGATTAAGATATGGTTGATTTACAATATATTAGTTTCAGGTGCGGGAGAAGGCAATGGCACCCCACTCCAGTACTCTTGCCTGGAAAATCCCATGGATGGAGGAGCCTGGTAGGCTGCAATCCATGGGGTCGTTAGGAGTCGGACATGACTGAGTGACCTTACTTTCACTTTTCACTTTCATGCATTGGAGAAGGAAATGGCAACCCGCTCCAGTGTTCTTGCCTTGAGAATCCCGGGACAGGAGAGCCTGGTGGGCTGCCGCCTATGGGGTCGCACAGAGTCGAACACGACTGAAGCGACTTAACAGCAGCAGCAGTTTCAGGTGCAGAGCATAGTGATACAAAATTTTTATAGATTACACTCCATCTGTAGATATTATAAAATATTTGTCATATTCCCAGTGCCGTTTCCTGGTAGCTCATTTACTTTACACGTAGGTTTCTGTACCTCTTAATCCCCTCCCCTTGAACTGCCCCTTCCTGCTCCCTTCTCCCCATTAGTAACAACTACTTTGTATCTCTAAGTCTGCTTCTGTCTTGTTATATTTATTTTTTTAGATTCCACATGTAAGTGGAAATACACAGTGTTTGTCTTTCTCTGTCTGACCTATTTCACTGAACACACTAGTGAGTGGATGTTTTTAATTGCTGAATTGAGATTGGAATGAACATAGGACTGAGAGACCGGAGAAGCCGTGGAACCTGCTCCAGTTTTCAAGAGGCAGGAGAAAGACTAGCCCCACTCAGCAGAGTTACAGAGACAAAAAATAAAGTGGCTTCTGTGATTACATCCCATGAGGGCAACGTGCTCCAAGTACAAGTCACAGTGGTTTCCGTGATCAGTTGATATAAACTGGGTTGGGCAGAGAAGGGAAAAGGCCAGGAAGGTTCTGCTGGGAAAATATAATCGTTGTGGGTGCAGGGTCTCCAGGAGGCTATGGCGTGCATAACTGGGATAACATTTCTGAGATGAAACAGTTCTGGGTGAGAACCCAGTGTGAGCCTGGGATTAGGTCACCGACATGCTCTGAAGTTCAAGAGGTAAGGAAAGGGGCTTCCCTGGTGGCTCAGCGGTTAAGAATTCACCTTCCGATGCAGGAGACCTGGGTTAGATCCCTGGTCTGGGAAGATTTCACATTCCAGGGAGCAACTAAGCCCGTGCATTATAACTACTGAGCCGACGTGCCCCAGTCACCGAAGTCCATACACCTGGAGCCTGTGCTCCGCAACAAGAGGAGCTACCACAATTAGAAGCCTTCACACCAAAATGAGCAGTCCCCATTCTCTGCAACTGGCAAAAGCTAGCAGCAAAAAGATGCAGCACAGCCAAGAGAAATAAATCTTAAAAAAAAAAAAAAGGTAAGTAAAGAGATTAAGGGATCTTAAAGCCAAATTGTTTTTTAGATGCAGAAATCTTCTGGGATCCTTTCATAGCTTAGGATGAAAAGAAAGATGATGATCACTTTCTTTGTGTGTGTGTTCAGTCGTAACTGTAGCCCACCAGGCTCCTCTGTCCATGGGATTTTCTAGGCAAGAATACTGGAGCAGGTTGCCATTTCCTTCTCCAGGGGATCTTCCCGACCCAGGAATCGCACCCACATCTCCTGTGTCTCCTGCATTGGCAGGCAGGTTCTTTACCACTGAGCCACCTGGGAGGCCTACCACCCTACGAAAAGTGCTCTTATCAAGATGACCAGTGAGCTCCACAGCATCATATCCTATACAGGCAATTCTCATTTCTCACCAGCAGTAGCACTTGATATAACTGAGCACTTCATTTTTGAAACACTTTCTTCACTTGACTTCATGGATCCCACCATCTCTAATTTTATTCCTCCTTCCTGGCCATGCCCTTTCATATTCTTCTGCTGGATTCATCTTCTCTTCTTAACCATTTAATGTTAGAAGACCTAGATTGAATCACAGGAACTTTTCTCTTTGAGAGAAATCTTTTCTCCTAAGATGAGACATGTGGCTTTAAATATTTCTCTATAGTCCCAAATGTGTATATCTAGCTTCAAAATCTCCCCCAAACTTCAACCGCTTACTTGCTGTCTGTGCTTAGATATGTATCTAGTAGAGCTCTCAAATTTAACATGTCCAGAAACAAATGCCAAGCCACAGTCTGCTCTACATCTAAATTTGCCCCTCACCAAAATTCCCTATCTCGGTAAATGGCATCATGATGGCCCATTTGTTTGAGCCAAAAAAACTTTGAAGTTGACTTCTGTGCCTCTTTATTGACATCCCATCTACAAATCTTGTCAACTCAGCTTTCAGTTTATTGCACCAAATCCAACCAATCTTCCCCTTCTCCATCACCCCCACCTTAACCCAAACCATCACCATCTCTCTGCTTCCACACTTACCTTTCTATAATCCCACACAGCCAAAACAATCCATTTAAAGGTAAATCAGATGTATATCTTTACTCAAAGTAACCCCCTCCCAATGTGAAGTCAAGTAGACCTTAGAAAGCAACACTATGAACAAAGCTAGTGGAGGTGATGGAATTCCAGTGGAGCTATTTCAAATCCTGAAAGATGATGCTGTGAAAGTGCTGCACTCAATATGCCAGCAAATTTGGAAAATTCAGCAGTGGCCACAGAACTGGAAAAGGTCAGTCTTCATTCCAATCCCAAAGAAAGGCAATGCCAAAGAATGCTCAAACTACTGCACAATTGCACTCATCTCACATGCTAGTAAAGTCATGCTCAAAATTCTCGAAGCCAGGCTTCAGCAATATGTAAACCGTGAACTTCCAGATGTTCAAGCAGGTTCAGGCAGAGGCACCAGAGATCAAATTGCCAACATCCGCTGGATCATGGAGAAAGCAAGAGAGTTCCAGAAAAACATCTATTTCTGCTTCATCGACTATGCCAAAGCCTTTGACTGTGCGGATCACAATAAACTGTGGAACATTCTGAAAGAGACGGGAATACCAGACCACCCGACCTGCCTCTTGAGAAACCTGTATGCAGGTCAGGAAGCAACAGTTAGAACTGGACATGGAACAACAGACTGGTTCCAAATAGGAAAAGGAGTACATCAAGGTTGTGTATTGTCACCCTGCTTATTTAACTTATATGCAGAGTACATCATGAGGAACGCTGGGCTGGAAGAAGCACAAGCTGGAATCCAGAGTGCCGGGAGAAATATCAGTAACCTCAGATATGCAGATACCACCCTATGACAGAAAGTGAAGAGGAACTAAAAAGCCTCTTGATGAAAGTGAAAGAGGAGAGGGAAAAAGTTGGCTAGAAGCTCAACATCCAGAAAACAAAGATCATGGCATCTGGTCCCATCACTTCATGGGAAATAGATGGGGAAACAGTGGAAAAAGTGTCAGACTTTATTTTTGGGGGCTCCAAAATCACTGCGGATGCTGATTGCAGCCATGAAATTAAAAGATGCTTACTCCTTGGAAGGAAAGTTATGACCAACCTAGATAGTATATTAAAAAGCAGAGACATTACTTTGCCAACCAAGGTCCGTCTAGTCAAGGCTATGGTTTTTCCCGTGGTCATGTATGGATGAGAGAGTTGGACTGTGAAGAAAGCTGATCACCAAAGAATTGATGTGTTTGAACTGTGGTGCTGGAGAAGACTCTTGAGAGCCCCTTGTACTGCAAGGAGATACAACCAGTCCATTCTAAAGGAGATCGATCCTGGTGTTCATTGGAAGGACTGATGCTAAAGCTGAAACTCCAATACTTTGGCCACCTCATGTGACGAGTTGACTCACTGGAAAAGACTCTGATGCTGGGAGGGATTGGGGGCGGGAGGAGAAGGGGACGACAGAGAATGAGATGGCTGGATGGCATCACCGACTCGATGGACATGAGTTTGAGTGAACTCCAGGAGTTGGTGATGGACAAGGAGGCCTGGCGTGCTGTGATTCATGGGGTCGCAAAGAGTCAGTCACGACTGAGTGACTGAACTGAACTGAACCCCCTCCCATAGCTCCCACACTTCTCAGATTAAATTCCAAATCCTTGACATGAATTATAAGGCCATGTGTCTGGCCACATCCCAGAGTTTTTCTAAGGCTTTGTAAAGGTCACCTTAAACAGAGCTGTCTCATCATGCTGGTGACCTAAGTTTTAAGAGTTATCACATACCGTTTCCAAGAAATGTCTCTGATGGCATGCACTGTTTTTGAAAGAAGTATTTCATCATTGTTGCCCTTCAGTTCAGTTCAGTTCAGTCACTCAGCCGTGTCCGACTCTTTGCGACCCCATGAATCACAGCACGCCAGGCCTCCCTGTCCATCACCAACTCCCGGAGTTCATTTAATCACTTTTTTCATATTTTGAGGTCACTCTTAAATGATACAATTAGAGAGCAAACTTTATCAGCGACTTTTCCTTCTTGGTGGTATATAAAATAATGGCACCTTGAAATTGATATTATCTTACATTTGATTAAATACAGAGTATAAATCCTCCGCGTTTATGATCCTCCGTCTTCACTAGGAAAAGTTTAATATATCATTCTATATGAAAGCTTACTTTTTCTACATTAAACTTAATTACAAGTTGAGTTTGCGAATGGGTAATAACTACTCACTTTCAAATTGCCGATTGCATCTGTACGAAAATGCCCCAGAAACTGTAAAACATTATATAGACGCTCCGTATTTTTTCATATTTAATGATTACTAGTTAATAGAAGTAATCAACACCGTACGCGCCGACCAGACCACTGCAAAGGCCCAAGGGTCGAACCTAGGTTAGACAGTTCAACTCACGCAGGGACGCGCGCCCCACCTACTTACACCTGTAAAGTACTCACACAGGTGCAGAAGGCAAAGCGCTGATTGGCCGAGCGACACGGGACGCGCACGGAGGCCCCTTCGGAGCATGCGCGGGAAATCAGACGCAGGCGCGGCGCGCCCGGCGCATGCTCAGTGTGCCTCGGTCGCAGCTTGGGCGCCGGCGCGGGGTCGCGAAGTGCCGGCCGCCGCGCCACTGTCCGGCATGAAGGGCTGGGGTCTCGCAGCGCCCTCCTCCTCGCTCCAGCGCCATGGAATGCCTGCGGAGCCTGGCCCAGCTCCTGCCCCGCGCGGTGGGGCTGCCCCGGCGCACCCTGTGCGCTCTGGCCTTGGGCCTGCCCCCCGGCACTCGCCCCGTCGTCGCCTACGGCCGCGCGACCGAATTGCTCGGAAGGAGGCGGGCCGCGCCGCTCTGCGGGCCCCGCCGGCTCCCCGTGCCAGGTACCGCTCTCCCCGCCTTGCAGGCCCGGGACGCCGGGCTTGCGGTGACCCCAGGGCCCGACCCGACCGCCCGAGCCCACGTGGCTGTGGCTCCCCACCCCGCGGCCTGCTCCCTCCTCGGTCTCCGGGTCGGCCCCTGGGCACCGAGGTCCTGCCCTCTTGCCCAGGTCTGCGGGCGGAGCTGTGTCCACCAGCTCCGAGCTCGACTGAGCACCGCCCCCTCGGCCCTGCTAGAGTCCCGCCAGGCCTCTGTCCTCCCCACCGGTCCGGCTGCAAACAGGGCTGAGTGCGCTCGAGAGAAGGTTTTTAAGAGTTTCGCTCCCATCCATCATGATAGTGCTGAAACCAAAATTAGGCTTATCTACCTGGAATGTTTTTTATATTTATTCTCTGTCTCTCACATTTAGACATTAGTCCAGTTGCTCAGGAAAGGGATAGTGAGGCTGAAGACTTAAGAAATTGCTTCTGAGAAAGATCTGACTTTTCTTCAAGTACTGTGTAACCAGATAGAAGAGGATGGAGGTAGAAGTCTGAGTTATTTTTTTATCCCCTAAATGATAAACCACGATGCTGCCTTGACATTTTCAGAAATGTCACAATGTGGGTGCTAATACCGCTCAAAACCTCAACGCGTGTATGGCTTCTGAAAAATGTTCTCAAACACGTTTTCTCCATTGTACTCTCAAAACGCTTCCAAAGTAGCTCACTATCTCCACCTGCTTCCTCATACTCATTAGGAGAGTCTTTCCAAATTGGATTACATTTCATATTCCCTTCCTTTCGTAACTGCCTGGGAAGCCAGGCTCAGCCGATCTAACCTTTTAGGACAAGCATTGAGGTTCAGAATCTCCCTCTGATACCTTAGGGTGAACTATGTCAGATTCATGATCTCTGAAGAAGATTTAGCTTTGGGACCAGAGACCAGATTTGACCACTCAGGGCTCTCGTGTGGCGGAGTTTTATTAAAGTGAAAAAGGGACAGAGAAAACTTCTGACATAGACATCAGAAAGGGGCGGAGAGTGCCCAACTTGCTAGTCTTAGCAAGGGAGCTGTATACTGTTTTAATTAATTATTACAGTAAATCAAAAGAATGTCTCAAGGTTGCAAAGATCTTACAGACCCACTCCCACAATTTATATTTTAACATAACAGGATTCAGTTCAGTTCAGTTACTCAGTCATGTCTGGCTCTTTGGGACCCCATGGACTGCAACACACCAGGCTTTCTTGTCTATCACCAACTCCCGGAGCTTACTCAGACTCATGTCCATTGAGTCAGTGATGCCATCCAACCATCTCATCCTCTGTCGTCCCCTTCTCCTGCCTTCAGTCTTTTCAGATGAGGGTCTTTTCAAATGAGTCAGTTCTTCACATCAAAGGTGGCCGAAGTATTGGCGTTTCAGCTTCAGTATTAGTCGTTCCAATGAATATTCAGGACTGATTTCCTTTAGGATAGAGTGGTTGGAATAACAGGATTAGAACTTAATGATAGAAAGATCTTACCAGGCCCACTTCCATAATATAGGTTTTAAGATAACAGTATTAGTCAGAAGGTTTTCAGGAAGGAGAAACTGTCCTCATGCAGGATATGTTTTTGTTATGTAATCCTTAGTACAGAATTTAAACTGAGTTGTTTTGTTTTGTAATCATCAGTTCCAGGCTTAAAGAAAAAAACATGTGACTAAGACTAAGGAATGTAGAGAAAAAAAGACCTTTGTCCTTTCCTCCTCCTTGAGAACTCCAGACCCCTAGCTCCTCTTCAGGAGCCCCAGACCCCTGTCTCCTCCTTGGGGACCCCGGACTTCTTATCAGTCTCCCTAGAAATTGACTCTCTCACCTCCAAGTAACACTTTATCTAACTTGTGACTTATTAGCAAATGCTGATTTGTAGCACTGTAACTTTTATTCAACTGACCCTCATAAGGTGGTCTGTACAGGGGAACCAACAAACCTCAGATGGTAACAAATTATGTTTTTGAATGTATAGGAAAGAATAAGATCAGAAATGAGAATATAGCTTCATATTCTATGGATAGGAATTCTGCCCGTGCTTCTTGTGTTTAGTACTGTGAACAGGGTCCTTTCTCAGGCATTAAATTTACTTGGTTATACTTGAGAGCTTTTTTTCAACTTAGTCTAATCACATTTTCAAGTAAAGATTTGCCTTTATTCCAGTTCACTGGGGTCTTTATTCCAGTGCAGTGAAATATTTCATAAGTATTCATTCTAAAGTGTATCAGTGGATGTAGAAAACGGACTGGTGAAAATACTGGGTAAGGAGAGGGTGGGATGAATGGAGAGAGCAGCATTGACATATACACACCATGTGTAAAATGGATAGTTAGTGGCAAGCTGCTGTATAACACAGGGATATGGTGGGACGGGGTCAGGGAGGCTCAGGAGGGAACGGATGTATATGTACACATAGCTGATTCACCTACAGCAGAAACCAACACAACATTGTGAAGCAGTTATACTCCCATTTTTAAAAATAATTTAAAAAGTGTATCAGTGGGAAAGAAATTAAATAGAGTTAAAATCTGTAGGCTTCATAATTTATAGGTTAATCAAATAGTCCTGATATTTGGAATGCTGAGAGGTCAGGTAGTTCTTGGAATGTATGTTTTCTAAACTATGTCTTCCAGTGTAACTTTCACTAAGAACCTTTCTACATTGTATGAAAAGGAATAGGCGTTTTACTTTAATCTCAGAACATCGTTACACATTTGATGTCCGACTACAAGATATAATAATTAGAAAGGAAAAGAGGTGGTTGGAATCCATAAATTATTCTAATGCCCCACCTAAACTATTACTTTTAAAAACCATGTTTTGCCAAACCTAACATAATCCCCTGTAAATGTTAAAAGTGTTTCTTATTTTCCCTCTGGGAAAAAAATTCAAAACATAGTGAAATAGTTTGAAGACCTCTATAAACTATGAGAGTTGTATCTTAGCTATATGTGAGAACCAATCATATGCTCACAAGGAATTCTCTAATTCATTCTTCAGGTGAAATTTACCGGAATAGAACTTCAGATGTGTCTCAAGCCACTTTAGCCAGTGTGTCCCCAGTGTTTACAGTGGTGAGTATGTGTGGTCCGTTTGATGACTTACAGAGAGTAAGTACATGCTTATTAAGTTAACCAGGCTGGACTGATCAGCCATGATACTACTTACTTAGTTTTATCATGTATAAGTCATTGTCTTTTGTTTAGCCAGTGGCTTGAGTGCCAGCTAGATTTGCTGCACAGCACTCTTGAGTCTTTGCTAATATCTGCAGAGCTTGTCTTAGTACTAGAACAGTTGGCTCAAATCACAATTGAGAGCTTCCTAGTTGAATACTCAAGATTTCTCCAGAAATCTATTCAGAAGTCCTTGAAGGCTATTAGCCACAAAATGGCTTGAACCTGTGCTATGCAACATAAGACATGCAGAAGCATTTTGAAGGCAGCACAGGGTATTACTTAAAACTGCAAGCTTTGTTGGGTCTTGATCTCTGCAACATTCTCTGAAATGGTTCAGAGAAAAAAAAGTTGAATACAACAACATAAACGGTGTGTATCACACACACATATTTAGAGAGAGAAAAATAAGGCCATTGGGGCACATATTAACAGAGGAAAACTCTAGGTCAAGGTTACATGGAAATTGGTTGTAATATTCTTGTAACATTTTTGTAGGCTTTTAATTTTTTAAATCTTAATTTTTAGAGAAAGTGCTTGCTCTGAACCAGAGTTTATAAATTCAGATCTCAATTCTGTCTCTTACTAACTGGATGGACTTGGACAAGTTACGATAATATCTTTGTGCCTTGGTTTTCTCATCTGTAAACTAGGAGTAATAGTACCTATCTTGTATAATTGTGAGATTTAAATTAGCTCAAATATGTAAAACCCTTAGAAATAATACCTCACACATGATAAGCATTCAGTGTATATATTATATATCATCATTATTATTTAGGCTTTTTAACATAGCTTTTCTTTATGAGCTATACAGAACAAGATAACTCCCAGAACAATGGAGAAGTTGTCACTATTACTCACTGTTCTGGGAGAGTTAGCCAGTTTAATTAAACAGTACAAAGTCAGATGTTAAATATTGAAAGAAGGTTCTTTGCAGGTGAAATCATTGTCTACCAAGAACATATAAGAAAATCAGTTGATGCTATTTGAAATAATGTGAGTTCCTTTACAAGGTAAACATTTTTTAAAAAATCAGTTTGTATGATCTCATTTTTTTTTATGAAAAAAATCCCATTAAAATGATACAGATAAATACGGAGATGCAGAAATTTTCACCATACATTGTTAAGTTGAAAGTAGAGGAGAGACTGCAAAGACGTGTATGTAGCATGAATGTTTTTAGTAAGAATAAGTCTGGAAGGACATTTAGTAAAATGTTAGTATGGTTTTTTCTCAAATCTGACCAAATAATTTTATTTGCAAATTTTCTGCAGCAGATGTATGTATTTGAAATAAGCTTAAGGAGGAAAGCTAGTATATATTACACAAAACAGAAGTTCCCTTTATGTAGGTTTCTCTTTAACTCTGATGTTTTATGGTGCTTATATATTCCTATTGATGTTACCTTTGCTCACAGGAAGCAAGCTGAAATATACTATGCAGTTTTATTGTGGTATTATTAACATAGCATGTGTATTTAGGACTTGTACCTCAACTATATCTTAAGAGTGTGTCTTCTGAAAATACGTATTTAAATAGTAATTAATGCAGCCCAACACATAGGGATTCATTTAACATTATTTTGACATCTTCAGACTTGACTTATGGACAAGTATTACGGGAAAACGTTCCCTCTGCTTTATAGGAAGTAAGTACAGTTTCTGCATTGTGTCCTCTCTGCACTGTCAGAAGAGGTCTTTTCTATAAATGTTTAATGATTCTGCAGCACCAACCAGACAGACCTTGTAGCATCCCACAGATATTAATACTTAGATTCCCAAGATAAGCCACATTTGCTCCCAGTCTATTCAGAAGGCAAAAGGATAGGAAATTCACAAGGGCAGTATTTGGTGTTTTCTCTTCGAAAGAAGTCCTTCCAGCCATCCAGGGACTCTTGTGGCCCCCTATGTGAAGCTCAGGTACAGGGAGAGGACATTCTCAAAGGTGGGTGCAAGATTCACCTTGACTTAGACCCTGAGGCACTCTAGCGCCAGTATCTCTTGTCACCATCCCAGAGGCATATCCCAGACTCCTTCAAGGAGCAGTCAGTTACAAGAGCCACTGTCCTTGGGAAAGGCAGAACTGTGGCTCCCCGCCAGGTGTCATAATCCATTCTCAGTCTTCCAAGTGCAGCCCGTCGTGCAGTGATTGGGCATTTTTACCATAAACTATATAGCCTACTAACACAACTGACACTCCTTTATCAGATCTTCTGAGGAACCAAGTTAGATAGTTAATCCAAGGTCAGATTTGTCCTGGCAAAGGAAAGGGACTTTGTTTTAATCCTGAACTCCTAACCGAATTTAACTTAAGAACAGCAGATATGGTTTATATCTTCATTATTTTAGAGTTCATAATACCATAATTCATAATACCATATGATATGATACCACAAATCATGTGCTGATTTGGGAGAAAATAATGCTTTTATTATCTGTCTCCAGACAAAATTTGACAAAGAAGGAAAGGTGACTTCTTTTGGTGAGTGTCTGTAATTTTCTTTTAAATCAACCCACTGGAAGTAAAGAAACTATTATATTTTGAGTAGAATATTGTTTGCATATATGGATGTGTTGAAGATGATCTTTCTTAAGCATTTGTCCGTTAGCCCTAATTACTGGCAGCATTTGACCTGTACTGTAATTTTGGGGGGTTGGGGGGGGGGTTAGAAGCCACTCACTCTAACAGAATGTTAAAGGAAGAGTGTTGGCTGCTGTGCAGCCAAGAGAGAAACACCTTTCCCTTTTGTTTCTCTTCCTTAGTCTCCCTTTCACTGCCCTCGTCCTCATGTTCATCTCCTGTGCCATGTTGAAGGCAGAATCAAGTAACACCACTGCCATTGCAGTTGCAGTGGGTGACAGCGGACAGGAGGAACAGGGCACTGGATGGTAGTCATTGAAACTCTGCCAACGATGGCTCTTGTGGAGGGTTACTTTTTAAAATGAAACTCAGCATTACTTTACTGTCTGACCTCAGGTGCAGGTTTCAGGTCTCCCTGTCCTTCCCACCCTCTAGTCCTGTTCCTGCTATTGCTGAGATCCTAGTGGGGTATATTGGGTATTTTTTGACTCAGTATCGCCTCAAAAGGTTTTTCTACTTAGAGCTCTATCACAGGTGTGAAGCTGTGAAGAATAGATGCTCCCATTATCAGCATGATTTCTTGAGTTTCTTCATCTGTTTTGATTTTTCTTGGGTGATAAATTTAGTTTTCAGGTAGGAGAACTAGTGATTTTATTTTCTCATTTTGTATTACTCTAAGAACAAAGACAATTGGACCATCTGTTCGTAGATTTAAAATGCTGAACTTAATAATATAGTAAGGAAAAAATAGAAAGTGTAGTTCTGTACAGTTCATATTTAAAAATCCATGCATCTGGAGCTCGGAATTGTTACTGTAAGTTCTAATGATGTAGAACTATGGTTTTTATACTGGTCCCAAGGGGTTTCTCTCAGTGCAGAGAAATTTTATGAACTATGGTTAGAGAAGAAAAGAAAAATTAGTTTGACCAGATTTAGCCTGAATATGTTTTTGAGGTATAAATGGGTTTTTTATTACTTAGCCATTAAAAAGAATGAAATAATGGCATTTGCAGCAACATGGATGGATATAGAGATTGTCATACTAGTGAAGTAAGTCAGGCAGAAAAGGAGAATTATCGTGTGATATCCTTTATATGTAAACTCTAAAAAGAAATGATACAAATGAACTTACAAAATAGAGACTCACAGACTTAAAGAACAAACTTATGGTTGTAGGGAGTGGGGAGAGTCAGGGGGAAGGGATAATTAGGGAGTTTGGGATGGACATGTACACACTGCTATATTTAAAATGGATAACCAACAAGGACCCACCATATAGCATATGGAACTCTGTTCAATGTTATGTGGCAGCCTGGATGAGAGGGGAGTTTGGGGAAGAATGGATACATGTGTATCTATATGGCTGAGTTCCTTAGCTCTTCACCTGAAATTGTCACAACATTGTTAATCGGCTATACCCCAATATAAAATTAAAAGTTAAAGTGCAGTGGCATAAATTGCAAAAAAAGCAAAAAGACCCATTTTAGCTCTTGTTTCTGGTAGTAATAGAAGATTATCTCAATAGTGTTGGGAGGGGTACTCTGATATAAAAATCTAAACTTTTTGGTTTATAAGTTTACTCACTCTTTTTATTGAACACATTTCTTTTTTAGAAAGGAAGAAAACTGACTTATATCAAGAATTAGGTCTTCAAGCCAGAGATTTGAGGTTTCAGCATTTAATGAGCATCACAACCAGAAACAATAGGATTATCATGCGGATGGAGGTAAAGGATTTTATTTCATTTACATTTCTCCCCTGCAATCTTAAAGTTCCTTCCTTACTATCTTGATCAGTAGTTTAAAAGTAATTTTGTAATAAAAAAATAGATGTGTGAAACTATTTTATAATATAACATGTTGTTAGGAGTAGAACTCATTTTATGTGAATTGTATACCTATGCTCAGCAGGTGTAGCACTGCTGTGTTAATAATGGAAAAGGTCTGACTGCGGTCTCCTTTCTCACTGTTTGAATTTAGTCTCTAGTTTCTGAAATAAGAGAAAGATTCTTCATTTATAATAGACTTTTTCACTCATATACAGGATATATGTAATTGCATTGTAACTTCAGCTACTAAGAATATATTCTGGTTTTTGAAATAGCCTAGAAGTAGCCTTTATATTTTATCATCTTTTGTTTTTTAAATATTTATTTATTTGACTGTGCTGGATGTTAGTTGCTGCATGTGGGATCTAGTTCCCTGACCCAGGATTGAACTGGGGACCCCTGCATTGGGAGCACAGAATCTTAGCCACTGGACCACCAGGAAAGTCCCTAAAGTTTATAACTAGCATCTTTCAAAGCTTTTTAAAAAGTACCTCTTTAATAGAGAAGTATGTGATAAACTATTTTATAATACCACGTTAGGAGTAGAACTCATTTTACATGGATTATAGATCGTTAATTATCGCATCTAATTGGTATGTGTATAGATAGTCACTGTATAATTTTTAAACTTTTCTGAATAAAAATGTTCATATTATAGTTGACCTTTGAGCCTCATGGGGGTGGGGGCACCGAACCTCCAAGCAGTAAAAATACATGTATATGTTAGAGTTCCTCCATACCTGCTGTCCTCAGATTTAGCCACCACAGATCGTGTATTTGTATGGTGTTTACTACCGAAAAACATCTGCATGTAAAGTGACCCAAACACAGAATATGTTAGCCTTTCTCTTCAGAATAAATTTTTAACTTCATATTGTTCTAAATTAGAGCACTAAGGCTACATTTTATCTTTATGATTTCAAATTAGCTTAGTATGTTTTGGTGATGTTTTAAAAAGGAAACTTTCCCACTTTAGCCAAACCAATCATGATTAAATCTTTTCTAAAAGTCTGACGAATGCTTTGACTTTTAAAAAGACCTTCTCATGTTTCCTTTGTTCTCTATATTTCTCTTGATTACCCTGGAAATCCTAGTAAATACATAATTTGTTTAATTCTAGTTCTGTTGAGAGTTAGAGGTATTAAGACTTGCATTTATTTTAGGCTTCCTTTCTTTTAAAAAAAGCCTTGGTTTTTTGTTTTTGTTGATTTGTTTTTGAAAAACCAAATGAACAGTGATTTGGTTTAGGCTTAGTCCAATGCTAAGTACTGGGACTTCCCTGGTGATCCAGTTGCTAAGATTCCTTGCTCCCAGTGCAGGGACCCTGGGTTCGATCCCTGGTCAGGGAACTAGATCCCATGTGCTGCAGCTCAGACTCGGTGCAGCCAAATAAATAAATAGTTTTTAAAAATTAAGAGTATTAAATCCTAAATATTTTATGAATGTTACTTTCTCCCTACAACTCTACAACTTACATCTATGCCTGTGTACAGGCAGATATGTGTGCATGTGTGTGTGTATATATATATATATATTTTTTTTTTTTAACAGTATTTGAAAGCTGTGATAACTCCGGAGTGTCTTCTGATACTAGATTACCGTAATTTAAATTTGGAGCAGTGGCTTTTCCGGGAACTCCCTTCACAGTTGGCTGGAGAGGGTCAACTTGTCACATACCCTTTACCTTTTGAGTTTAGAGCTATAGAAGCACTCTTGCAATATCGGGTAAGCCTGTGTTTGTCTAGCTTCTTGAATGTTTTCTGATTTTACAGTGCTATTGAGGAGGAAGACACTTTGGTTTTTTCTTTTTTTGGCTGTTCTGGGTCTTCGTTGCTCTGTGGGCTTTTCTCCAGTTGTAGCAAGTGGGGCCTTCTCTCTAGCTGTTACACAGGCTTCTAATTGCCGTGGCTTCTCTTGTTGCTCAGGGTTTCCCACGTGGCTCAGATGGTGAGGAATCTGCCTGCAATGCAGGAGACTGGGATTCGATCCCTGGGTCGGGAAGATCCCCTGGAGAAGGAAATGGCTATCCACTCCAGTATTCTTGCCTAGGAAATCCTATGGACAGAGGAGTCTGGTGGGCTACAGTCTGTGGGATCACAGAGTCGGACATGACTTAGCCACTAAACAACAACTCTTGTTTCTAGCACAGGCTCCAGGGTGCTAGGGCTTCAGTATCAGTAACTGTGACTCCTGGGCTCAGCAGTTGTGACTCCTGGGCTCAGTAACTGTGACTCCTGGGCTCAGTAGTTGTGACTCTTGGGCTCTAGAGAACGGGCTCAGCAGTTGTGACTCCTGGGCTCAGTAACTGTGACTCCTGGGCTCTAGAGAACGGGCTCAGTAGTTGTGGTGCATAGGCTGAGTTGCCCCACGGCTTGTAGGATCTTCCCAGATCTGAGGTCGAACCCGTGTCTGCTGCATTGGCAGGTGGATTCTTTACGATTGAGCTGCCAGGGAAACACTGGTATTGTTTTAATGGCACTTGCCGTAACCACACCCTCCACCCAAATAGAAACATCTCAGGGTCTTATATGCAGAAAGTACTTCTTAAACTTTGTGACTGAAATAGATCTAAAGTCTCTAGGTACAGTACACAGAGTCTCTTTAACAGTCATGTTATGACTTATGACATTCAGTGAAACACATCTCAGGTTGTCTATCCTGATGTCCTATTCAGGGATGCTAATTCTAAATACTTATCTTAAATATATAAATGAACATACCGAAAGGTTTTAGTTGTATGCCATTTTATTCTCTAACTAAATTGCATGTTGGGTAACTGCTTACACGTGATACAAGTGAAGTGAAGTCACTCAGGCGTGTCCGACTCTTTGTGACACCTTGGACTGTAGCCCACAAGGCTCCATCCATGGAATTTTCTAGGCAAGAATACTGGACTGGGTTGCCATTTCCTTCTCCAGGGGATCTTCCCGACCTAGGGATCGAACCCGGGTCTCCCACATTGCGGGCAGATGCTTTACTATCTGAGCCACCAGGGAAGCCCTACACATGATAAGTATCATACAAATATTTCATCAGATCATTCTGATACTTACCAACCATTCTTTGATTTGTTTGTACAATCTTTTGTCTGAGGTAGCTAAATGATGCCTCTGTTAGAGACCTAGTTTGACATAGGAGTCATGTACACTTCTCACAGCTTGTGTTAAATTGATAATCACTGAGGGTCTGGGGATCCTGTCAAGCTCTGAACAAGGATGGTCACTGCTTTCTTGGCCGTGACAAATCTCTCATCATCTATTCCCCCATCAATCAGGATAGTACTGTTCAGGACCTGGCTACAAGCAAGAGCCAGTGCCATGAGCATCCTAACTGGAGTAGGAGAAGAAGAGGGGAGAGTACAGGGGGCATGAGGTGGGTGGGGCTGGCACCCTTCTCTGTCTGCCTTGCTCTATTGAGGTAGTAGGAGATGGCTCCATTCCTTACAGGGGTCAGTAAGGCAATAGCACCAGCTAGTACCAGCCAATGAGATGGTGGCTAGGTGAAGCCCACTCACTAAGCCGGGAAATAATAGAAGGAAAGAAATGAAGAAACATGAACAGTGGTCAGTGGTGAAGCTACACAGACTGAATCAGCTCTCAGGAGCTCATGCTGGGGTACAGAGTGTGTTGGAATTTACACTATTAATTTCACTACTTAATTCAGCTCCTGTTATGCTGTGTACTCACAGTTATTGGAAGGATTTTAATATTTTAGCAGCTAGTATAGCTATATCATGGAGAAGGGCAACCCACTCCACTATTCTTGCCTGGAAGATCCCATAGACAGAGGGCTATGGTCCATAGGGTTGCCAAGAGTCTAACACAGCTGAAGCGACTTAGCATGCATGTAAACATATCTGTATCAATGCATACCTGCTGATTAATCCTGCCGTGCTTATATTAACATGAATAATATATGTACATTTGACTTTTCAACTTTATTTTTCAAAGTTTAAGATATGTTTTGTTTTTTAAAAGAGCTTTTTTATTTTTTCCAAAAGAACTTTGTTCATAGGAATTTTGAACTATATCCTATTCGATTACAAAGAACATCGGTATTGTTTACCAGATGCGAAGTTTGTTTTAACCACGGAATGACAGCTTTTCTTTTCATCAGTCTTCCATTCCCTTCATACTTAGTGTCTCTAGGGGGAGGACTCTTAATTAATTAATTAATTTCCTGTCAACCAAATGGAAGCCTGACAACAACATTATGCATGATTATCTTTTAACCTAGGAGATCTAGTTTTTTAATCATCTGGGATAGGCATTCCAACAGTAACCATGTTCTGAAATGTTACCAACCTTCCTAGCTATTTTCTATTTCTGTATTTAATCAGAGGATTCACTGACCCTGAGTATTCTAAAAAGATTGTTTTAATTCTTATGAAAGGTCATGTTGTTATCTAGATCAACACCCTTCAGGGGAAACTTAGCATCTTACAACCACTGATCCTTGAGACATTGGACGCGTTAGTGGATCCCAAACATTCTTCCGTAGACAGAAGCAAACTGCACATCTTGCTACAAAATGGCAAAAGGTAAATATGGGTGATTTACCAAGTTTGGAATTAGACACAAATGTCTTAAACTTTTCTTTCAGTAGTCTTAAGAGTGAAATGATTAATGTAATTCAAGTCCAAAATTAGTGTAATTATTAACTATCTTAAAAATACCAGCTAGTCTTGCAAATGGTAATGGTTTTATTTACTTTGAAACTTACTCTCAATGCCTTCATTGCCATATCTTGTTTTCCTTATTCTTAAAAATCTGTCTTTCATAACTTTTAAGTAGGAACGTAGCCTAGGTGGGAAGTTGAGCTAAAGGGGGCACACAGACTAATGTTTATTGAAAAGCTGTTTTCAATAAAATGCTGTATCAGTCTCATAATTTTATATGTGTGATCTCGTCTCAGCCTGTCATCAGTCCTGTTGACATGGTCCTCATTTTGAAGATAAGAAAATCGAGGTCTAAGTAACTTGTCTAAACTTTAACAGCTACTAAATGACAGATCTATATTCAAATCATACTTTTTTCCCCTCGAAAGTTCATGAGGTTTTTGTTTGCTTGTTGATCATAATGCATTCCAGAATTTAATGTATTAATTTGTATTACAGATTGAATGATCAGTCCCTCAGGATTTGTATCCCCTAAAATACCTTCGAGTTAACAGTTAAAATTCCTGAGTCAGTTTTTTGTCCAAAAATGTTAGGATGTTCTTATCAAATAAAAGTAAATGGTCTCTTCTTGTATTATCACTGCCATAATTAAGAATAAAAGTAAATTTCTTGGCCCAAAAGTTTACATCATAGTGATTGTATGTTTCTGAGATAAATAACATATGCTGAAAATTATATCGTTTAATTTTATCACCTAATATTGGGAATTGATTCTCAAACTGCATAGAAAATACCAAAAAAAATTTATAAGTCAGTGTTTATCATGAATGGATAAGGGAGTCTGCTTGATAAGACATTAGAAAGGCACTACTCCTGTAGGGAAATTTTTTACCGGTTTATGTTATTGATCATTTCTATACAATTATTCTTACAGCCTGTCAGAGTTAGAAACAGATATTAAAATCTTCAAAGAGTCCATTTTAGAGATCTTGGATGAAGAAGAGCTGCTGGAAGAGCTCTGTCTGACAAAGTGGAGTGACCCACAAGTCTTGTAAGTGAACAGTGATGCTTTGTTACTTTTTCCCTTAGAATCAGTTGTCTTCTTCAGATAGAAGAACGCTTTTCTGGAATAGAGGGTGCACTCTTCATCCCCATTTTCATTATTTCCTTTTCCGTATTACATCTAACTGAATCTAATGAGGACTCATTAAGTGCTTGCTCTGTATACAACAGCTGTAAAGATAAACACACCATTACCTTTATCTTCAAATGCCTGACCAACAGAGGGACACACAGCTAACTTTGCGGGAGAGGTCAGCGGGAGAGATGGGGAAAAGGGTGGGTGGAGCGCAGGGAGTGAGTGAGACGCTGGCACAGACCCTGGAAGTCTGGTTAATGTAAAAACAGTCACCTTATAGACCTGTCATCTCTTAGGAACCTGAAAATCACGTGTGCTTCTTGTGTATGCTCAAGTTTAAATGCTGCCTTTTCAAATGTTTTTGTTCTTTGTAACTATCAGTAACAGATAGATATAGTAGCAGAAATGCAAACACTTGAACTCTTGTTTACTTTCCTTCTTAAGCCAGTCTTGTCTCTAATATGCTTAATAAGTGTTTTTTACAGAGTGCTCCATTCCTGTTTATCCTCTTCGGTAGGATTGGGGATACAACTAAAGAGGGGGAAAAAACTAGTAACTTTTTTTTTTTACTGAAGTATAATTGATTTACAATTTTGTGCTAATTTTTGTTATACAGCAGAGTGACTCAGTTACACACCTATGTATGTTCCTTTTTTAGATTCTTTTCTGCTGTAGTTTATCCCAGGAGATTGGATATAGTTCCCTGTTCTGCACAGTAGCACCTGGTTGTTAGCCATTCCATATGTAATAGTTTGCATCTACTACAGACTCTCAGTCCATCCCTCTCTGTCGCCTCCTCCCCCTTGGTAATCACAAGTCTGTTCTCTATGTCTGTTTTGTAGATAGGTTCATTTATGTCACATTTTATATTCCACATATAAATGATATCGTATTTGTTTTTCTGACTTAGTATGATAATCTCTCGTATCCATGTTGCTGCAAAAATGGCATTAGTTCATTCTTTTTTTGGCTGAGTAGTTTTCCGTTATATGCATGTTCAGTTCAGTTCAGTCGCTCAGTCGTGTCCAACTCTCCGCGACCCCATGAATCACAGCACGCCAGGCCTCCCTGTCCATCACCAACTCCCGGAGTTCACTCAAACTCATGTCCACAGAGTCGGTGATGCCATCCAGCCATCTCATTCTCTGTCGTCCCCTTCTCCTCCCGCCCCCAACCTTTCCCAGCATCAGAGTCTTTTCCAGTGAGTCAACTCGTCACATGAGGTGGCCAGAGTATCGCAGTTTCAGCTTTAGCGTCAGTCCTTCCAATGAACACCCAGGATTGATCTCCTTTAGAATGTACTGGTTGAATCTCCTTGCAGTACAAGGGATTCTCAAGAGTCTTCTCCAGCACCACAGTTCATCTGTGCATGGTCATTTAGGTTGTTGCGATGTCTCGGCTGTTGTAAATAGTGCTGCTACACTGTGAGTATGCTATGTTGGAGTCCATATATCTTTTTGAATTATAGCTTTGTCCAGGTATCTGTTGGAGAAGGCAATGGCAAGCCACTCCAGTACTCTTGCCTGGAAAATCCCATGGATGGAGGAGCCTGGTAGGCTGCAGTCTGTGGGGTCGCTAAGGGTCGGACACGGCTGAGCGACTTCACTTTCACACATTGGAGAAAGAAATGGCAACCTACTCCAGTGTTCTTGCCTGGAGAATCCCGGGGATGGGGGAGCCTGGTGGGCTTCCGTCTATGGGGTCACACAGAGTCGGACACGACTGAAGTGACTTAGCAGCAGCAGCAGCAGCAGCCAGGTATCTGTGCCCTGGACTGGGATTGCTGGATTATACAATAATTTTATTTTTAGTTTTCTAAGGAATCTCCATACTGTTTTCCGTAGTGGCCACACCAATTTACATTCCCACTAACAGAATAGGAGGGTTCTCTTTTCTCCACACCCTCTCCAGCTTTTGTTATTTGTAGGGTTTTGGATGATGGCTGTTCTGACTGGTGTGAGGTGGTATCTCATTGTAGTTTTGATTTGTATTTCTCTAATTAGTAATGTTGAGCATCTTTTCATGTGCCTACTGGCCATTATTTCATGTCTTTGGAGAAATACCTATTAAGGTCTCCTGCCCATTTTTCAATTGGGTTATGTGGTTTTGGGTTTTTGTTGTTGTTGAGTTGTATGAGCTGTTTGTATATTTTGGAAATTAAGCCCTTGTCAGTTGCATCATTTGCAAATATTTTTTTCCAGTCTGTAGGTTGTCTTTTCGGGTTTTGTTTTTTTTTTTTTTTTTAATTGTTCCTTTGCTGTGCAAAGCTTCTGAGTTTGATCAGGTACCACTTGTTCTTTTTTATCAATATTTCTGTTGCCTTGGGAGACTGACCTAAGAAAATATTGGTACGATTTACATCAGGTTGTGGTTTGCCTTTGCTCTCTTATAGTTTAATGGTGTCATGTCTTATGTTTGAAGTCTTTAAGCCATTTTGAGTTTATTTTTGTGTCGGGTGTGAGGGTGTATTCTAACTTCATTGACTTACATGCAGCTGTCCAAATTTCCCAGCACTGCTTCCTGAAGAAACTGTCTTGCCTCCTTTGTCAAAGATTAATTGACTCTAGGTGTGTGGGTTTGTTTCTGGGTTCTCTATTCTGTTCCATTGATCCCTAGTCTTGTTTTTGTACCAGTTACCATATTGTTTTGATTACTGTAACTTCCTAGTATTGTCTGAAGTCTGAGAGAGTTATGCCTTCTGTTTTGTTTCTGTTCCTCAGGATTACTTTGGCAGTTCTGGGCTTTTTATGGTTCCATATAAATTTTTGGATTATTTATTCTAATTCTGTGAAAATGTCATGGGTAATTAGATGGGGATCTCATTAAATTTGTAGATTACTTTGGGTAGTATTGCCATTTAAACAATCTTCTTTCAATCCAAGAGCATGGGATATCTTTCCATTTCTTTGAGTCCTCTTTAATTTTAACATTCCCTTTTCTGTATTTCATTGTTAGTGTAAAACTGATTTCCAAATGTTAATCTTATATTCTGCTGCTTTGCTGATTTCACTTATAGATCTAGTAGTTTTTTTTCCTGCAGTCCTTAAGGTTTTATATGCATTTTCATGTCTTCTGCATATGATGACAATTTTATCTCTTCCTTTCCAATTTGAATACCTTTTATTTCTTGTCTGTTTGCCATGGCTAGGACTTCCGTTACTACATTGAATAGAAGTAGTAAGGGTGGGCCTCCTTGTTTTCTTATTCCAGATTTAGTGGGAATACTTTCAGCTTTTCACTGTTGAATATTATCTTGGCTTTGGGTTTGTCATAAGTGGCTTTTACTGTGTTTTTACTATGAATGGATTGAATTTTGTCAGATGCTTTTTCTGTATCTGTTAAGATGATCATATGGTTTTTGACTTTTATTTGCGTGGTGTATTACATTGGGGATTCCCAGGTGGCACTAGTGGTAAAGAACCCACCTGCCAATGCAGAAGATGTAAGAGACTCAAGTTCGATTCCTGGGTTGAGAAAATCCCTTGGAGAAGGGTATGACAGCCCACTCCAGTATTCTTACCTCGTGAATTCCCGTGGACAGAGGAGCCTAGCAAGCTGCAGTCCATGGGGTTGCAAAGAGTTGGACATGACTGAGCTCTGAAATTTGCATGTGTTGAAGCATCCTTGTGAATTTCTGATAAATCCCTCTTGGTTTTGGTACATGATCTTTTTATATGTTGTTGGGATTCAGTTTGCTAATATTTTGTTGAGAATTTTTGTATCTATATTCATTGAAGGTATTTGCCTGTGATTTTCTGTTTTGGTGGTATTTTAGTTTTGTTATCAGGTGATTGATGGTGACTTCATGGCAATCCGCTCCAGTATTCTTGCCTGGAGAACTCCGTGGACAGACCATGGTGTCACAGAGTTGGACACAACTGAGTGACTAAACACTGATATTACAGAATGTCTTTGGGAGTGTTCCCCCCTCTCCAGTCTCAGAATAGTTTACGAAGGATGAGCTTAAGAAGTTCTTTGTATGTTTGGAAGAATTTGCCTGTAAAGTCACCTGGTCCTGTACTTTTCTTTGTAGGGAGTTTTTGTTTGTACTTTTTCATTACAGATTCTATTTTGCTTCTAGTGATCAATCTATTCAGATTATCTTCTCCTTGATTTAGTTTTGGTGGGCTATATCTTTCTAGAAAGTTGTCCATTTCTTCTAAGTTGTCAAATTTGTTGGCATATAATTGTTAGTTGTATTCTCTGAAGGTTTTTTGTATTTCTGCAGTATCAGTTGAAATTTCTCCTTTTTCATTTCCTAATTTATTTGGATTCTGTCTTTTTTCTTCTTGGTGAGACTGGCCAGAGGTTTGTCGATTTTGTTTATCCTTTCAAAGACCCAGTTCTGGATTTTACTGACTTTTTTAAATTTTATTTATTTTTGTCTGTGCTGGGTCTTCATTGTTGCGTGGACTTTCTCTGGTTCTGGCAAGTGGGATTGCTCTAGTAGCAGTGCACAGGCTTCTCATTGGAGTGGCTTCTCTTGTTTCAGAGCATGGGCTCTCAGGACTTCAGCAGTTGCAGCTTCTGGGCTCTAGAGCACAGTTGTGGCATGTGGATTTAGTTGCTCTGCAGCATGTAGGATCTTCCCAAACCAAGGATCAAACCCATACTCTCCTGCAATAGGAGTTGGATTTTTTTACCACTGAGCCATGAGGAAAGTCTGGTGTTGGGCTTTTTTTCTTTTTTTTAATCTCAATTTATTTCCTTCTGAATCTTTATTATTTTCCTCCTACTGACTTGACGTTTTTTGTTTTTTCTGATTCTTTGTATGTTATGTTGTTAATTTGAGATTTTCTTATTTTTTGAGGGAGGTGTGTAATATCCTTTTCTTTTTCCTCATTGACCTCTAGGGTTTGTTCTTTTTGTTTTTTGTTTTTTTTAGTAACATATGGATTTCTTTTCCTTTGGTTGATTTCTAGCATCATGCTGTTGTCAGGAAAAATGCTTGAAATAATTTCTTTACTCTTACGGTTGTTGAGGTTAGTTTTGTGTCCTAGTATGTGGTCAGTCCTAGAGAATGCTCCATGTGCACTTGCAAAGAATGTGTATTCTGGGTTCTTTGGAAATAATGTCCTGAAAATACCATATGTCATTTAGGATCTCTGTTGCCTTAGTGCTTTTTCTGTCTAGAAGATCTGCCCATTGATGTGAATGGGGTGATAAAGTCTCCTATTCTCATCAGTTTCTCCTTTTTTATCTGTTAGTATTTTATGTGTTTGGGGCAATATATGTTGACAAGTGTAAAATCCTCTTGTATTGAACCTTTTACCATTATATATTTCCATTTGCATGAAATATGTTTTTCCTTCCCCTCACTTTCAGTCTGTATGTGTCCTTTGCCCTAAGGTGGCTGTCTTGTAAACAGCATATCGAAGGCTCTTATTTGTTTATACAGTTTGCCATTCTGTTTTGAATTGAGTATTCAGTCCATTGATATTCAAGGTAGTTATTGATACTTGCATATTTACTGCCTGTTTAAGCCTTGTTTCCTAGTCTGTTCTGTTTCCTTTTTATTCCTTTGTCTTTTTCTGTTTCTTTTTGTGGTTTGATGATTTCCTTTTCTCTTACCTTTGTATTCTCTTTGTTTTTTTTTTTTTTAACTATTGTATGTTTTTGATTTGTGGTTGCCCCGTTTTTCAGGTATGTTAAGCCTTTTCTATATCTGCTTGCTTTAGGCTGATCGTCATATAGGCTCAAATACATTCTAAAAAATAAGAATCAACATTTTTGTACTCCTTCCCACATTTTATGATTTTGATGTCCTTTTTTACTTCACATCTTGTTTATCCTTTTACTGTCCCTTGTGTTTATCTTCCTTTCGTAAATAGGTTTTTTTCCTGTTTGATCTCTGTACTGGCCAACTTAAGTGATTTACTTTCCAACTGTGAGTTTCTCTTTACTGTATCTTTCTTTTCTATTTAGAGAAAACCTTTCAGTATTTCTTTCAGTATAGGTTTCGTATTGCTGGATTCTTTATTTTTTGCTTATCTGAGAAATTCTTTATTTCCCCATCCTTAATGATATTCTTGCTGGGTAGAGGACTTCGTGTTGCCAGTTTTTCCCTTTTTAAACTTTGAGAATAGTTTGCCACTCCCCTCTGGCTTACAGCAATTCTGTAGAGCAATCAACTGATAGCCTTTATGGCAGTTTCCTTGTAATTAACTGTTTTTCTCTTGCTACCTTAGAATCCTCTCTAACTTCTGCTGTTTCTGTAATATGTCTTGGTGTGGATTTGTTTGGGTTCATCTTGTTTGGGACCCTTTGCTTTCTGTATCTGGATATCTGATTCCTTCTTTAAGTTTGGATAGTTTTCAGCTATAATTTCATCAAATTTTTTCAGCTACAATTTTATCAAATACATATTTAATCCCCTTTTCTTCTGGAATCACTTTTATGTGTAGATTGGCACACTTTATTGTATTATCCCATTGGTCTCTTATATTGCTTTTTTTTTCCCATTTGGCTGTCTACTGCTTTGATTGGGTAATTTTCACGGTGAAACCTGAGCCTCAGCACCCAGCCTCCACCTGCCCCCTCAAAGGAACATCTGAGGCTGGGGAGTGCCAGGCACCCGTACCAACTGACTGTGCAGGTCTTTCCACTTTGCCCTCCACAAACCGGTTGCTGTGCTCTCTTCCAAGGCTCCCCACCTGCCTCTCCCCCATCCCAGCTGATCTCTCCACCAGTGAGGTGACTTCCCCAGGGATGAAAACCTTTTCTTTTTCACCATTCCCTCCCAGGAGCAGCCCCATCCCAGTTCCCTTCTCTTTATCTTTTCCCCGTTTTATTTTGTCCTACCCAGTTATGTGAAGGTTTTCTTACCGTTTTGGAAGTCTGAGATCTTCTGCAGTGTTCAGTAGATGTTCCGTGAGAATTGTCCCAAGTGGATGTATTTTGATGTAGTTGTGGGAGAATGTGAGAGCCACATACTGCTCCTCTGCTGTCTTGAGCCGTTTTGACTGTATTTACATTGTTTAGAACCAGTTTTCTTCCTATGTGGAAGTGATACTATACATTTACCTTGGAGAGGAAATGCTCATTATGTTCATTTTTACTTTTTGGTTGTGTTCTACCTGATAGTGATTTGGACTTTGCACTCATTTGTCAGCATTCACATGTCTGGGTTTTCCTGTAAATGGCAGTGTGTGTATTTGCATGAGTGTCACTGGGTTCAGGTGTGTGGAGTACAGTAAAGCCTGTGTAGGGATAAACCCGTGTCCTTAACTTATCTGTGTCATGTTCAGCATCAGTTAGCAAAGCCACTCCGACTAGCCTCAATCACAATAATAGAAAAGGCAGAGGCTAATTTTATTTGCGATACCTGAATTACCGTTGTTGTTCACTCATCAGCTTGTGTCTGACTCTCTTGTGACCCCGTGAACTGCAGCATGCCAGGCTTCCCTGTCCTTCACTATCTCCCTGAGTTTGCTCAAACCTGTGTCCATCGAGTTGGTGATGCCATCCAACCATCCCATCGTCTGTCGCCCCTTCTCCTCTTGCCCTCAATCTTTCCCAGCATCAGGGTCTTTTCCAGTGAATCAGGTCTTCGCATCAGGTGACCAGAGGATTGGACCTTCAGCTTCCAGCATCAGTCCTTCCAATGAATATTCAGGGTTGATTTCCTTTGCAATTGGTTTGATCTCCTTGTAGTCCAAGGGACTCTCAAGAGTCTTCTCCAACACCACATTTCAAAAGTGTCAATTCTTCAGCGCTCCACCTTCTTTATGGTCCAACTGTCACATCCACACATGACTACTGGAGAAACTATAGCTTTGACTATTCAGAGTTTTGTCAGTAAAGTGATGTTTCTACTTTTTAATACACTGTCTAGGTTTGTCATAGCTTTTCCTCCAAGGAGCAAGCGTCTTTTAATTTCAGACTGCAGTCACCATCTGCAGTGATTGTGGAGCCCAAGAAAAGAAAATCTGTCACTGTTTCCGTTTTCTCCCCATCTGTTTGCTATGAAGTGATGGGACTGGATGCCATGATCTTTGTTTTTTGAACGTTGAGTTATTAGCCAACTTTTTCACTCTCTTGTTTCACTTTCATCGAGAGACTCTTTAGTTCCTCTTCACTTTCTGCCTTTAAAGTGGTATCATCTACATATCTGTGGTTGTTGGTATTTCTCCCAGCAGTCTTGATTCCTGCTTGTGATTCATCCAGCCCTGCATTTCACATGATGTACTCTGCCTAAAAGTTAAATAAGCAGATGACAGTATACAGCCTGGATGTACTTTCGCAATTTGGAACCAGTCCGTTGCTCCATTTCCATTTCTGTTGCTTCTTGACCTGCATACAGATTTCTCAGGAGGCAGGTTAGGTGGTCTGATATTCCCATCTCTTTTAAGAATTTTCCACAGTTTGTTGTGATTCACACAGTCAAAGGCTTTAGCATAGTCGATGAAGCAGAAGTAGATGTTTTTCTGGAATTCTCTTATTTTTTCTGTGATCCAACGAATGTTGGCAATTTGATCTCTGGTTCTTCACCTTTTCTAAATCTATATGAAAGTTCTTGGTTCACATACTGTTGAAGGGTAGCTTGGAGGATTTTGAACATAATCTTGCTAGCATGTGAAATGAGTGCAGTTGTATAGTAATTTGAACATCCTTTGGCATTGAAATGAAAACTGACCTTTTCCAGTTCTGTGGCCCCTGCTGAGTTTTCCAGATTTGCTGGCATATTGAGTGCAGCACTTTAACAGTATCATCTTTTAGGATTTGAGAGAGTTCACATGGAATTCCATCACCTCCACTAGCTTTGTAGTAGTGCTTCCTAAGGCCTACTTGACTTCATACTCCAGCATGTCTGGCTCAGGTGAGTGACCACACTATCTGGGTCGTAAGATCTTTGTATAGTTCTGTGTTTTGTTGCTATCTCTTCTTAATCTGTTCTGCTTCTGTTGCTGCTGCTAAGTTGCTTCAGTCATGTCCGACTCTGTGTGACCCCATGGACAGCAGCCCACCAGGCTCCTCCGTCCATGGGATTTTCCAGGCAAGAGTACTGGGGTGGGTGCCATTGCCTTCTGTTGGGTCCTTTCAATTTCTGTCCTTTATTGTGCCCATTGTTTCCTTGGTATCTCTAATTTTCTTGAAGAAATCTCTAGTCTTTTCCATTCTTTTGTTTTCCTCTGTTTCTTTGCATTGTTCACTTAAGAAGGCTTTCTATCTTTCCTTGATATTCTCTAGAACTCTGCATTCAGTTGGCTATATCTTTCCGTTTCTCCTTTTCCTTTTGCTTCTTTTCTTTTCTCAGCTATTTGTAAGGCCTTCTCAGAAACCACTGTGCCTTCTTGCATTTTTCTTGGGGACGGTTTTGGTCACTAGGTCCTGTACAGATTCACTAACCTTTATCCATAGTTCTTCAGGCACTCTGTCTACCAGATCTAATCCCTTGAATCTATTCGTCACTTCCACTGTGTAATCGTAACGGATTTGATTTAGGTCATACCTGAATGGCCTAGTGGTTTTCCCTACTTCAGTTTGAGCCTGAATTAGCTGATTATCTGAGCCGCAATCAATTCCAGGTCTTGTTTTTGCTGACTGTATAGTTTCTTCATCTTTGGCTGCAAAGAATAAATCAGTCTGATTTTGGTAATGACCATCTGGTGATGTCCATGGGTTGAGTCGTCTCTTGTGTTGGAGGAGGGTGTTTGCTATAACCAGTTCATTCTCTTGGCAAAACTGTTAGCCTTTGCCCAGCTTCATTTTGTAATCTAGGACCATCTGAATTAAATTTACCCTTTGCTGTCCATTTTAGTTCACTGATTGCTAAAATGTTGTTCACTTTTGCCATCTCCTATTTGGCCATATCCAATTTACCATGATTTATGAACCTAACATTACAGGTTCCTATGCAATATTGTTCTTTATAGCATCAGACATTATTTTCACCACCAGACACAACTGGGCATCATTTCCGCTTTGGCTCAGCCTCTTCATTCTTTCTGAAACTAAGTCTCTGCTCTTCCCCAGTAGCATATTAGACACCTACTGCCCTGGGGGGGAGGCTCATCTTTCAATGTCATATCTTTTTGCCTTTTTATACTGTTCATGGGATTCTCACTGCATGAATACTAAAGAGGTGTGCCGTTCCCTTCTCCAGTGGACCACGTTTTGTCAGGCCCTAACTAGCAAGGACATGCCCTCCATCTGTTCCACGTAGCCTGGCACCCTGGTTGTCCCACTGCTGGTCCTCTTGAGTGTGCAAACCTTCACTGGCTGCTGGGTGTTGGTCAGCATACCACCTGGGGGCCTGGGCAAAGGCCCTGCTGGAGTTGCTGGGAAAGGGGTCCAGGGAAGCCTAGAGCTGATCGATGTTGGAGGACGCCCAGGAACAGAGGGCTCCCTGACCTCTCTGCTGCAGCTGGCCACCCTGGGGCCAATCCTCCACCCAGGAGCCACGAGGAGTGGGGGATTACTGAATATTGTATACTAATTCAGGAAGTTTTGTGGTACTGAATGTATAACACATGTATTGGGGGCATGTTAGTTATGTGAACTCTTTTAATTCAAGTGAAAAGAGCAGCGCTGGGATTGACCATGCAGAGGAGATGGAGTTGCTGTTGGAAAACTACTACCGATTAGCTGAGGATCTTTCCAACGCAGCTCGGGAACTCAGGGCACTGATCGATGATTCACAGAGCATCATATTCATCAATCTGGACAGGTAAGACGGTGTCATAGAAAACAGTCATGTTTTTTTTCAATAAAGTAACTATTGCACAGTAATAAAGTGTTTAAGGCTAGCTTTGTTTTTCCATTTTGGAAAGAATTATCCCATCATTATCATTTATAACTACTACACGGGAGTGTCTTTTTAAGGTGTATGTTTAGCCCATGTGATCTTTAACAGTGGATTTGCGGTGCTTGGTTGGTGGGCCCTTCTGATCTAAGCAGTCGTTCTCCTCCCCAGCCACCGTAACGTGATGATGAGGTTGAACCTGCAGTTGACCATGGGAACCTTCTCCCTTTCACTCTTTGGGCTAATGGGAGTTGCTTTCGGAATGAATTTGGAATCTTCCCTTGAGGAGGTAAGAATGTATTATTTCAATAATCTAGGGACGGTTTTTAATGTTTTGAAGATCATTTCTTTTTCATGGATTTTATCTTGTTTTCACTATTTACTTCACTTGGTCAGTTTTTAGCTGTGGCACTCGAAATCTTCATTGTGGTCATGCAGGATCTTCCATTGCAGTGCATGGACTCTCTAGTTCTGACTCGGAGGCTCCAGGGCGCATCAGCTCAGTAACTGAGGCAAGCAGGCTTAGTTGCTCCAAGTCATGTGGGATCTTAGTTCCTGGACCAGGGATTGAACCCGTGTCCCCTGCATTGCACAGTGGATTCTTAACCCCTGGACTACTTTAATGGATTTTAAAAAGAAAGTTCTAACATGTATAGTTGCTTATTGGAATAAAATATGTACTATAAATCATTTAAAATTCAAACAGTATTGTTAGAGCCTGTGAAGTAGAATGGCCTAGGTTTGAACAGACCAGAGCCTGTGCTGGAATTCAGGAAACTGTCATATAGGGCAGTTTAGGACTACCTTTTGTTCCTGTAACAGATAACTACACATGGGAGAGATTTGACAACAGTATACACTGTGAGGCAGTGTTAATGAGGGATTTTTTTTTTTTTTAACTTATATGTCAGGCAGTGTGCCATGCAGTTGCATGCTTTGATTCAGTCATCAAAAGTCTGAAAATGAATGTATTTTCCCTGCTTTTTTTAATAGGTAGAAAAACTGAGGCTCAGAAAATAAAATTTGCTCAAGAGCACAGAGCTAGGAAACAACAAAACTAGGATTTAGACTCCAAGACTTGCATCTTTCACTTTGCTCCATATTTAACACTGACTGGCAGAGTTTTCATGTCCTTGTAGCCTTGTACTTTCAGAAGATGTCCTACTGTGAGATTTTTTTTTTAATTGAAGAATAATTGCTTTACAGAATTTTGTTGTTTTCTGTCAAACCTCAACATGAATCAGCCATGAGTATACATATATTCCCTCCCTTTTGAACCTCCCTACCCATCCCACCCCTCTAGTTTGATACAGAATCCTTGTTTGAGTTTCCTGAGACATACAGCTAATTCCCACTGGCTCTCTATTTTACATATGGTAATATAAGTTTTCCATGTTACTCTGTCCATACATCTCACCCTTTCATCCCCTCTCCCCAAGACCATCAGTCTATTCTCTGTCTCTTTCCCTGTTGTTGACCTATAAATAAATTTTTCAGTAACATTTTTCTGGATTCCATACATATGCGTTAGAGTATGGTGTTTATCTTTCTGACTTACTTCACTCTGTATAATCGCTCTGGGTTCATCCATCTTATCAGCACTGACTCAAAGGCGTCCCTTTTTACGGCTGAGTAATATTCCATTGTGTATATGTACCACAGCTTCTTTATCCATTCATCTGTCGATGGGCATCTAGGTTGCCTCCACGTTCTAGCTATTGTAAAGAGTGCTGCAGGGAACAATGGGATACATGTGTCTTTTTCAATTTTGGTTTCCTCGGGGTATATGCCTAGGAGTGGGATTGCTGGGCCATATGGTGGTTTTATTCCTAGTTTTTTAAGGACTCTCCATATCGTTTTCCATAGTGTCTGTATCAATTTACATTCCCACCAACAGTGCAAGAGCATTCCCTTTTCTCCACACCTTCCCCAGCATTTGTTGTTTGTAGATTCTGTATGTCTTCTTTGGGGAAATGTCTGTTTAGGTCTTTTTCCCACTTTTTGATTGGGTTGTTTGTTTTTCTGATATTGTGTTGTATGAGCTGCTGGTATATTTTGGAAATTAATCCTTTGTCAGTTGTTTCATTTGCTATTATTGTCTCCCTTTCTGAGGGTTGTCTTCTCACCTTGCTTATAGCTTCCTTTGCTGTGAAAAAGCTTTTAAGTTTAATCAGGTCCCACTTGTTTACTTTTATTTCCGTTACTCTAAGAGGTGGGTCATAGAGGATCTTCCTTTGATTTATGTCATAGAGTGTTCTGCCTATGTTTTCCTCTAAGAGTTTTATAGTTTCTGGTCTTACATTTAGGTCTTTACTCCATTTTGAGTTTATCTTTGTGTATGGTGTTAGGAAGTGTTCTAATTTCATTCTTTTCTATGTAGCTGTCCAGTTTTCCCAGCACCATTTATTAAATAAGCTGTCTTTGCCCCATTGTATATTCTTGCCTCCTTTGTCAAAAATAAGGTACCCATAGGTGCATGGGTTTATTTCTAGGCTTTCTATCTTGTTCCATTGGTCTATATTTCTGTTTTAGAAAAATATGGAACGCTTCACGAAGTTGTATGTCATCCTTGCATTGGGGCCATGCTAATCTTCTCTGTATTGTTCCAATTTTAGTATATGTGGTGCTAAAGTGAGCACCTACTGTGAGATTTCTTTAGAAATGAATTTGCATTTGCGTTCAGCAGGCACACTCTGGTGCTGAATTCTGTGTCCTGATTCACAGGTGTGTGCTCTATGCAGTTCTAATGGTCACTCTTCTGTGTAAAGCTGTTCGGGTTCCGGGGGTGGTGTTGATTGTCCTTAAGATAGAAATCCACACTCCGTGGCCTGTAAGGCTTTTCCTGGCCTGCTGTGCCCACATCTCATCTTCTCTGCAGCCACCTTGTCCTCACTGTCCGTTGATTCATCAGTGTTCTTACACTGCTTCCACACATCTCTTCTTACCTCCCACCTTTTTTTGCCTGGTCTGATCTGTAGTTGCTAAGTCATGTCCGACTTTTTGCAACCCCATGGATTGTAGCCCTCCAGGCTCCTCTGTCCATGGAATTTCCCAGACAAGAATACTGGAGTGGGTTGCCATTTCCTTCTCCAGGGGATCTTCCTGACCCGGGGGCTGAACTTGCATCTTCTACGTTGGCAGGAGGATTCTTTGCCACTGAGCCAACAGGGGAGCCCCTCTTCTGCCTAGTTAATGTCTGTTCTCTCCCAGGTTTCAACCGTTGAGGTATTTCCAGGGACACTCTTCACCGACCGCCCCCCAACCCAGCTGAGTAAAATTACGCTTTTGGTTATTTGTGCCAAAATAATCCTGCACGTCCCTTTGCCATGATCCTTAGACTTGGAATTGCTTGTCTGCAAAAGATCATAGGTGGCTCACCTGGTAAACAATCCGCCTGCAATGCAGGAGACCTGGGTTTGATCCCTGGGTTGGGAAGATCCCCTAGAGAAGGGAACGGCTACCAACTTCATTATTCTGGACTGGAGAATTCCATGGACTCTATAGTCCATGGAGTCGCAAGAGTCGGACACTACTGAACAACTTTCACTCACACACACACACACCTGAAAAATATCATAAGCTCACTGCAGCAGTGTTTGTCATCTCCTTATAAGGTGTGAAAGGAAAGTAAACGCAGTACATTGATTCATTCATCTTACAGATACAGTGTTTGGTGCCTGTTACACACTAAATACTGCTTTTAGCTGTGGGGGTATAGCAGTGGATCCCTGCCCTTATGGAGCCTGTTACAGTAGGGGAGAGAGAAGAAACAGATCCACAGTAGGTTAGGCGATAAGTACCATAAAGAAAATTTTCTAAAGGAAATCAGTCCTGAATATTCATTGGAAGGACTGATGCTGAAGCTCCAATACTTTGACCATCTGATGCAAAGAACTGACTCTTTGGAAAAGACCCTGATGCTGGAAAAGATTGAAGGCAGGAGGAGAAGGGGACGACCGAGGATGCGATGGTTGGATGGCATCACCGACTCAATGGACATGAGTTTGAGCAAGCTCCAGGAGTTGGTGATGGACAGGGAGGCCTGGTGTGCTGCAGTCCATGGGGTCGCAAAGAGTCAGACACGACTGAGCAACTGAACTGAAGCATAAAGAGAACGAAAGCCAGGTAGAGGGAGAGAAACTATTAGCAGGAGGAGAGACAGGGGCATTGCATAGACCGCGGTTGAGGAAGATCTTTCTGTGAAGGTGACCCTGGAGCAGAGCCTGAATGAAGAGAGAACGTGGAAAGACCCGGGAGAGACGGTGGTCTAAGCAGAGGGAACCACACGTGTGCAGGCAGGCAAAGGCGCCCGGAGCTTGGGGAAGGAGCAGTGGGAAGGCCTGAGTGGCCAGAGGAGGGGTGTCAAGTGGAAGGAAAACGGTAGTGGGAGGTCAGAAGGACACAGGAGAGCGAGCATGTTGACTTTGGAGCTTGGTAAGGGTTCAGGCTTATTCTAAATGTCATGGGAATCTCTTAAGCCCAAATCTAGTAAAAAGTCCAGTAGTTACCAAACTATCTTGTGCGACGTAAACCAGCCCTGGACATCCTCAGAAGGTCCTTCTGAAGACCTTTGCCTATTTCCCAGCTCGTGACTGTGTAACTGTACAAGTTCCTGTCCTTCTCCAAGTCATTTTGTGTATGTACATACACTCTTTCTACAAGCTAACTCCATCTTATACTCATTCTAATTTTTTTTTAATGCCTGTTTGTGGGGTTTTTTTTAATTTTTTAAGATAATATCAAACTATTTCAGGAATCAGGAATAGTGAAAGAACTCCCATACAGCCTTTACCCAGATTCTTCAAACAGCAATATTTTATCATATTTATCATTCTGTCAGTATGTGTATACTTTTTCCTAAATCATTTGGGAATAAACAACAAATATGAAACTCCCTATGTCTAGATATTTCAGTATATATTTTCTGAAAACACTGACATTCTCTTCCATAACCACAGCTCACTTGTGACAATCAGAAAATTAGCTTTGAAACAACACTGTTTTTCTGATCTGTGGACCCTGGTCAGGTTTCACCACTAAGCACAGTAGAGCCCTTTACCAAGAAAATCTTGAATCGTGTCTTGCATGTATTAATGGTTATTGTATCTCCTTCAGTTCAGTCGCTCAGTCGTGTCCGACTCTCCGCGACCCCATGAATCACAGCACGCTAGGCCTCCCTTGTCCATCACCAACTCCCGGAGTTCACTCAAACTCATGTCCACAGAGTCGGTGATGCCATCCAGCCATCTCATTCTCTGTCATCCCCTTCTCCTCCCACCCCCAATCCCTCCCAGCATCAGAGTCTTTTCCAGAGAGTCAACTCGTCGCATGAGGTGGCCAAAGTATTGGAGTTTCAGCTTTAGCATCAGTCCTTCCAATGAACACCCAGGATTGATCTCCTTTAGAGTGGACTGGTTGGATCTCCTTGCAATCCAAGGGACTCTCAAGAGTCTTCTCCAGCACCACAGTTCAAAAGCATCAATTCTTCGGTGATCAGCCTTCTTCACAGTCCAACTCTCACATCCATACATGACCACTGGAAAAACCATAGCCTTGAATAGACGGACCTTGGTTGGCAAAGTAATGTTTCTGCTTTTTAATATACTGTCCAGGTTGGTCATAACTGTCCTTCCAAGGAGTAAGTGTCTCCTTAGGTTCCTTTAATCTAGGCCAGTTTTTCAGACTGTCTTTCATGGCCTTGATGCTTACAAAGAATGTAGGTCAGTTGTTTGGCTCTCGATTACTCTTTATTACTAGATTCTGATTGTGACACATTTTTGTCAGTGTTCTTCACATTGAATCCCATCAGGAGACCCTTGATGTCAGTTTGTCTCATTACTGGTGATACTAACTCTGATCATTTGGTTAAGATGGTGTCTGCTAATTTTCTGTCCTATGAAGTTACTTTCTCTGTGGAATAAAATATCTTCTAAGAACCCTGCCATTCATCAAATTTGTACTCTTTAGTTGTTTTGTTTTTTTTTTAAATAAGTATAGTTGATTGTGTTAATTTCTGCTGTACAGCAAAGTGATTCAGTTATACATATAATACATTTTGTAATATTCTTTTCCATTGTAGTTTGTAATAGGATATTGAATGTAGTTTTCTGTGCTGTACAGTAGAACCTTGTTATCCATTCTGTATATAATAGTTTACGTCTGCTAACCCCATGGAGAAGGCAATGGCACCCACTCCAGTAATCCTGCCTGGAAAATCCCATGGACGGAGGAGACTGGTAGGCTGCAGTCCATGGGGTCGCTAAGAGTTGGACACTACTGAGCGACTTCACTTTCCCTTTTCACTTTCATGCATTAGAGAAGGAAATGGCAACCCACTCCAGTGTTCTTGCCTGGAGAATGCCAGGGGCGGCGGAGCCTGGTGGGCTGCCGTCTGTGGGGTCACACAGAGTCGGACATGACTGAAGCGACTTAGCAGCAGCAGCTAACCACAAAATCCCACTCCATCTCTCCCCCAGTCCCCTGGCAACCGCAAGCCTGTTCTCTGTGTCTCTGAGTCTGTTTTGTAGACAGGTTCATTTGTGTCATATTTTAGATTCCACATATAAGTGACATCATATGTCTTTTTCTTTCTGAGTGTGATAATCTCTGGGTTCATCTATGTTGATGCAAATGGCATTATTTCATTCTTTTTGTGGCTGAGTAATACCATATCTTTATCCATTCATGGATCCGTGGACACTTAGGTGGTTTTCATGTCTTGTGGCTGTCATGAGTAGTGCTGCAGTGAACACTGGGGTCTTTTTGAATTATGGTTTTCTCTGGGTATTTGCCATGGAGTGGGATTTCTGGATCATATGGCAGTTCTGCTTTTAGTTTTTTACGGAACTGCCAGCTTACATTCCTCCAGCAGTGTAAGAGGGTTCCCTTTTCTCTACACCCTTTCCAGCATTTGTTAATTGTACAGTTTTTAATGTGGCCATTCTGACCAGTGCAGGATGGCACCTAATTGTAGTTTTGATGTGCATTTCTTTAATAATTTGCACCCTCTAGTTTTAGTATCTGCTGTTGATCCAAAAAATGCTTCATGCCTGACTCAGATACTACAGGGATGATTACCACATGGTGATTGCCCATCATTCTTCTCCATTTGTTCTTTGTCAGATAGAGCCTTCCTTCTCTCCCAATTATTTATTCATTTGTGTCACTATGGACTCAGGGGGTCTTATTTTAATCAGTGAGTTACAATCTGTCACACTGCCCTCAATATTTATCTTGATATTCAAATTGTTCCTTTCATACCATCTTCTAAGTACTTTTGACATGTCCCCATCAGTTTAGGGCTTTTTTAGTAGCCTTTGGCATGCCAGGATGCTGTAGGTGTCTTATTTCTAAGGAACAGATAGGCTAGACGGTGGAGATGAAGAGCTCAAAACATAGGTACTTAAGCAAGCAATACTATAGGGAATGCCCTAAGCAGGGTGGGGGCGGGCATTGAAGATCCAGCTTTCAGACACATTCTCCTCCCTTAATTTCCTAGAGGTCTCATAGTCTGCTCTGTGTATATTTTAATGACACATGGAATTTTTAACTTGCTTACCTCTCAAGTTCATCATATTTTAGCAATCCCAGACTTCATTTATAGGGCATTAGAGAACCAGGCTACAGGAAAGAACAGTAATCTGGGTATGCTAAACCTTAAACTTAATTTTTACTTAATAAGTTGGGGTCTTTTTTAGAATAACTGGAAATGTATTCATCCAGGCAGTTAACTTACATTAGCACCTGTCTTCTTGATAAATGAGGTCTAACATCTAACTTCATGTTAAAAGGAAGCAGATTTCTGCATCATATATGGCTTGAATTTCCATCAGTGGTTACTGGTCATTTATGCAGTGGCTATCTTGGAGGAAATTGGGCTCTCAATCAGTGGAGACCAAGCCATTGTTGATAATAAATAATGGCATTTCTATAGCTGAGGCTCCTAACGTGGGAGATTAATTCTGTGATTCTGTATATTCACGCATGAACTTGAAAGCACTGCACTGCAAAAAAAATACAGTTTTCAAAATGACATGGGAATTCCCTGGCAGTCCAGTGGTTAGGACTCTGAGCTTCCATTGCCCAGGACCCGGTTCAAGATCTGGTCAGAGAAACTAAGATCCTACAAGCCACATTGCATGGCCACAAAGAAAGAAAATGACAGTGAGGGAAAACGTTTACTATAACTTAGAGGTTTCCGAACTTTATTGGTTCATGATGCTTTTAGTGTCATGGTCATTTGGGGCTTCCCTGATGGCTCAGTGGTAAAGAATCCGCCTGCCAATGCAGGAGACGCAGGTTCGATCCATGGGTTGGGAAGTTCCCGTGGAGAAGGAAATGGCAACCCACTCCAGTATTCTTGCCTGGGAAATCCTATGGACAGAGAGCCTGGTGGACTACAGTCCATAGAGTCTCAAGAGAGTCAGACGCGACTGAACAGCAACAATAGTTGTTTCACAACATCCGAGACCAAAAGTTTCTTTTATTGTATTAGAGTTTCTGTCATGTTACCTAAGAATTTCTTTTATGAAAAACAGTTTAGTAGTTCTCACCATGTTGCACAGATGACACTTAAGTTTTCCTTGAAAATTTAAAATACTCTGAGGTGCTGTAATGCCAGGACACCTCAGTGCACAGTTTAGCAAGGGTGGCCATAAGCAGAAATGTTAAGTTGTATGTCCTATATAATTATTAAAATTTGTGTGAATATAAACAAAGACTGGAAGGAAACAGTAAAAGCAGTTGTTTTGGTTCATTGATGATCATAAAATACTCTTTTAAATCATGTTTTCCTTCCAGTTTATTTTTTGACACTTGGTCTCTGAGTGCTGTTAGGGCACTTGTTCTTAGTTCCTATAGGAAAGAGCAGCACAAAGCTTGAAAGTTCCTTTTAAACTCTGGGGCAGTGACAAGTTCAGGAAATTTTATCACGAGGAAACCTAGCCTTTTGTGGTTGAAATTGACTGTGTGTTCTCTTCTAGGACCATAGAGTGTTCTGGCTGATCACAGGAATTATGTTTATGGGAAGTGGCCTCATCTGGAGGCGCTTGCTGTCATTCCTCGGACGACAGCTGGAAGCTCCCCTGCCTCCTCTGGTATGAAGGGTCAGACTCAGCGCAGTACCACAGAGGGGCTGCAGTCGCCGGCCTGAAGTCCTGTGGCCTGGGCTTAAGTTATCACTGGCTTTGAGACCCTGAGCAGGTTTTTTAATTTCTCTAAGCCTTGCCCAGCTTTCCCACGTAAGTCAGTGCCACCTGCTTCATGTAGTTAAAAGGAGAATTAGATGTTATGTGGAAAGCAGTGACAGTAAGTTAGAAGTTTATTTCGGTGGAATGCTGTGACAGGCATTATACATTTAGACAGGTGTTAGTAATTCTGGGGCAGGTTTTGTCATAACCAAAACTGAAATGTAGAAAACACTTATCATGTTAGGAAAAGATACAGTTTATCTCTTTTTCATAGCCTTCTACTTGTAGTTTAAACCCCTGGAGCAAGTACTCAAGACATTGACACATGGCTGGCAGTCCTTCCCTCATTTACTGGTTAACGTGTCGTTTTTACCAGTGGTTTTTCTTTTAAACCCACACAACTAAAATTATGAATTTTTTCTGCTTTTATTTAGATGGCCTCTTTACCTAAGAAGACACTGCAGGCTGACAGAAGGCTGGAAATGAAACACAGCTTCAGGCCAGATGGACTTGGATCAAGCAGGGGTGTCCTAACAAATCGTTAGGAGTAACCCAGTCGAAACTGAACTGTTTTTTTATGGTAATCACAGGGAAATTCTATTATCTTTTTATTATTTTATGGAGTCAGAGACTTGAAAGAAAATCACACTTAAATTATGTCTGATGATAAAAATATTATGGCAGTCACAGTACTAGAATTTAATTGTATTTTCGTGCTTGCTTTGTAAAAGGCCAAAATTCTATTTCCTGCAAACTTCAAAGGCTGTTTTTATAGATGTAAGACATGGAGAGATTAACTTAATCCAGGATTAGATTGTGGTATTGATTTTATTTAATTTATATATGTTAACAAAACTGCAAACTCATGCCAAATGAAGCTTGGAAACTTGCCAAACCCGTAGTTGTGAGATTAGGTAACCACAGTTCTCACTGTAAGGAATCATGTTCTTGTAAATTTCCTGACTCTCAGGTGACTAAAAAGCTAGCATAATATATATTAACCTTTAAGCAAACTTTATGTCAGCCTTTGACATAACTGTATTTTCTTATATTTGCGCCCCCGCCCCCTGCCTTTTTTTTTTTGACCATGCAGGCTCTTAGTTCCGTGACCAGGGGAAACTGGTTCCCATGGGAACATAGTTCCCATGCTCCCTGCAGTAGAAGTGTGGTATTTCAACCTCTTAACTGCCAAGGAAGTCTCTGCCCCTATTTTTTATATAAGGAATACAAAAAGGAAATGAGACATTAATATCAGCTTTGTATAGGTGTAGATTCCAACTATTCAGAATTTTACTTCCTCAACCTATGAAACTATTTTTCTTTGCATGACTGTAATTAAAGCCTTTGGAAATAGTTGAAAGTATTTCCATTCTGTTACTGTTTTATAGCTGTTTTGATCATTCCTTGGTTTTTAGGACAGACATGTCACACCAAAAAGGAAAATGTGTAGCAAGATTAACTAGGCTACACATTTTTCATCTGTTTGGCTACACCCGAGAGGCTGACTGATGGACTTCCAAAACAAGAGGGTAGATAAATTTTAAAATTGTGTTACCTTTTTGTTTGCACAGAGTTGAGTTTAAAACAAATGGCTAATATCTCTATGCCTCAAGCGCCTATGCTACCTGATATCTTCTACGTTTTTTTATTTTCTGGAGGTTAAAAAGTTACACAGTAGAACATTACAGTTATATTTGTCTCCAAAAGTAACATACATAGACAATTCTAGAGTCCTGAGCAGCTCTTGTGCTACAAAATTAGTAAATAGGGTCCATTTACCATGTGGGTAAAAATGAATTAAAATGCTCTTTCCAGTTGCCGATCTGAAAGAGAACAAATGAAGTTTCCCATTTCCATGTGTGGTTATGAAAGGACATTAGAACAGCATGAAAAATTCTGGGCTTGTATTGGAGCACGCTTTATGGTGTGGCTGTGGAATGTAAACACCGTCATGTATCTGTTAGATTTCTAAGATAAAGTATCTTTGACAATATTCAGATTTCACAGGGCACTCTTCTTTGATATACCTCAGAGCACTATGCTGTTTTTGATCTTCAGGTTATCACTGTAAAATAGGTAATATTAATAAATATTACTTAACTGTGATGAAAACTCGAAAGTCCTAGAGGCAAAATGTGATTTGGTTTAAGTTCAGGTACGGGATAGAATTTTGGTCTTTTTTTCTTTCTGATGTTACTTAGTTTGAGGGCTTAGCTAAAATAATTTTGAGTCAGTGTCTCATCAGTAAAAGGGGAAATAAATGCAACTACCTCATAAGTCTGATAAAGGGTAGGTACTAATGGTTTATAAAGTTCTTGAACATGGTTCAATCAAGTTAATTTCTAGATGTCAGCTGCCTCTGCTTTGGTAATAGCTCTTTAATGTAAGAAGCGTCCTTCTATCAAATAATAAAAGAGTCTATGCCAAAAAGAAAAAAGTTCAGTTTTAAATATTGAATTTAAATAGAGTATATAAATTATTTGTAAATAAGGTGAAAGAATACCAAATATTCAGTTGTGAGTAAGCAGGCAATCGTATCCTTTTTAACATGTACAGGGAATGATATTCTTAATATGTTGTCATTGTAAGACCTCTGAGAAAGTGTAGCAAACACAGGTGTCATTTTAAGATACTATTAATACTTGCTTTACTCTTGATAGACTGATAACCACTAAATTATCCTTAAAAAGCTGTATATTTTGGTGAGTTATTCCAAGATTTGTACACAGCTTTATGTTTTGGAAAATTAATATTAAATATTAAACTCACTTTAAATTCAGGATTTATTGTCATTACTTTAGTAATAGTTATATAGTTGGAGCATGGAATAGGGAATTCAGAGACCTGAGTTTATTCCCAAACTCACTTCAAATCTCTGTAGGTCTGTGATACAAAGGCATTAATCAGTTCCAGTCTTGAAACCTGTAAGACAGTCTTGGCATATACAGGTAATAGACAAAAATTGCAAATATGTAAATGTGTTCTGATATCATAAAGGTAATTTTGAATTAAATTGTTGTATAAGTTCAGATTTGTGTTCCTGAAAGATTTAAACCCTATAAAGTATTTTTATTAAGTATGTCAGGTGTTGGAGAAGACTCTTGAGCATCCCTTGGACTGCAAGGAGATCCAACCAGTCCATCCTAAAGGAGATCAATCCTGGGTATTCATTGGAAGGACTGATGCTGAAGCTGAAACTCCAGAAGAGTTGACTCATTTGAAAAGACCCTAACGCTGGGAGAGATTGAGGGCAGGAGGAGAAGGGGACGACAGAGGATGAGATGGTTGGATGGCATCACCGACTCAATGGACATGAGTTTGAGTAAACTCCAGGAGTTGGTGATGGACAGGGAGGCCTGGCGTGCTGCAGTCCATGGGGTCACAATGAGTCCGACACGACTAAGCAACTGAACTGAAGTCAGAACCAGTGCTTAGAATTACACTTAATTTAGTGTAGAATGAAAACTTAATCCACATGTTAAGATAATACATTAGTCTGTTGGATATTAGATTTTTTTTCTGTATGCCAGGTTTTTACATATTTTCCATATATGCAGTAGGATATAATTTATATAATTTCTTGATATGGGTTAGCATGGTTAAATATCCTGTATAAAGATCTGCTTCTAACTTAGTAAATTTTAACCATCTCCTCTTGCTGGTTGCTGTTATGTTCAGGCAGTAAGAAAAATATAACTCCTCAGGTTAAGAAATATCATGTTTAAACACTGGCCCGATCCTTTAGTAAAGCATAACACTTTGTTCAGCAGCGGCCCGATGAAGGTGCACATCCTCCTAAATGAAGAGACGCGGTACTGAGAGCATGCTTTTACTGAAATGCAGCGTCATCAGCTTGGTCTTCACTCAGAATAAGGGAATACGAGTAAGGCGTTTCTGGTCCCCTAAAAATAAATTTTAATAAAAACAATTCTTCAAAGAGGTAGAGCAGCCAATAGTTGTTAGCCGAATAGCAAATGGGGTTTCTGTGTGCTCTGTGCTGTGCCACAGGGAACCATGCAACTAGTGTACTTCTTTCAGAAAGATGCGATGGTCCTGGGAGTGAGCCAGAGGTCCTGTCTGGGTTATGAGCCTGTTCATGCTGTTCTGTAGACACACTCACTATATACTCACAGTTGTAATTCTGCTGGGTTTTCCTGTGATTTCTAATTCAACTTGACTGTTCAGCTGAAACCCTGTGTCCTTTGACCAATCTCTTTACTGCTCCAAGAGAAGCTAAGAGAAGGGCTCTCTTCATTTTTATTTTTTCCTGGTTTTAGTATCGTTTCACGAGTGTCAGAAGAAAAGAGGTTCTACCCTGATAGAGAAGCAATTAGTTACAGTTTACGGGTAACAGTGCCTGCAGATTTTCAGTGAAGCTGCAATCCTGCGGTCCATTCCTTTCCCTTAAACATGCCACCCTCCAGGCCTGGCAGATGAGACCTGCTCCACTGAGCCCAGCCCAGGAAGTAGGGAGGCCAAGCCTGCCTCACTCCTCTTGGTCCCACACAGTCACCTTCAGCTCAAGACAGATCTCTCTGTTCTGGTTCTGTTGGTGAGGCTTGTGGCAGCCTCCCGCTGCCTGAGATGACTTCAGGTTAGCAGAAGATCGCTAGGTGCATCAGCTGTTAGAACAGTCATTCTCCAGAAGTATCAGAGGGCACAGTCAGGCGATATTTTACTTTTTATATTTGTCCTTCACTATATGAAACACTGAAAATACAATAGTCCTCATAAGAAAGGACCACATCATTTACAACGTGATTTGGGAGTTGTGAGGTTATGCCTCACCCCCTCCATACTTTTCTCCTCGTTCTCTCATGCTTTTTCTCCTGTGTACTATGCTTTCTGTGTCACTTTGATTCGACTGGGTCACCAGTTTTAAGAGGACATTTTTAGCAAGAATTGTGCTACAGAGCTTTTCCTAAGATAACTAGAGACAGGCCTTTCCAGGCATCAGAAAGACACAGATGGTCAAGTGGAAGAGGAAACGGGTTTGCAGCAGGTCTGAGCACAGGAAGCCAGTTAGGAATTAAGTTCAGGTGCACAGGAAATAAGTTTTGCAAAGGGACATGAATAACCAGAGCATCCACTGTTTCACATACTATGGATGTTGTCACCACTTAACTGTGTCCTGTTGGCAGCCAGGAGCCCCCACCTGTCGTAAGGTCTACCAAGGCTCCCCTGGATACGCCACTTTGTCCCCCAGAACGCTCACCCGGAAGATGACTCAGCATGAGAGAGGGGGACAGGTGAGGAAAATGGAGTGAAACCTTTAATCTTGTCCGAGGCTATAGATATGAAGCACCCCAGAGAGTCGGGCTCCCAGAGAACTCCTTCCAGCAGCAATGACAACTTGATTCTGCAGGAGACACAAAACAGGATTCATTCACAACCTGTGTCACGTTCCTGCTGTAGTCCAGGCATCATGTTATGCTCTGAGCTGGAAAGGTAAAGCTAGACATTGGCCAGACACAAGGGCTTGAGCTTAAATGCCTTTTTCCCTTGGTTTAAATACCCTCTTTCTCATCTCTGGGTTCAGAAAACCACGGCTGAGGAAGTTCCCGCTAGTTCCTTCTCTGGCACACAAGGGAAAAGTGCATCTGTGTGCGTTTATTCAGCATCCCAGCTGTGGTGCAGAGTAGGCGGCATATCTGGAGTAATCTGGCTTTGTCCGTGTGTTCACACCACCTCCTCTGCCCCTGCTGCTTTCAAAGTTGTCTTCAAAGCTTATACAAGTTTTTAAACATTTTTGGAAGTGGATTTTAGTTTTGAAACTACCGTGGCTGATAGGTGAGGTGTGGCTGATCAGACTGACTGATGGGTAGAGCAGGGTGTGATCATACAGTGACCAAACCTGTGAAGTTTTTCACTGACTTAATTTTGAAACCTCCCACTGGAATCCAGATGTGTCAGGTACTATGCGTCACCCTTTGCTTGTATCTTTTTAAATACCACAGTGTCAATTAAAAGGGAAAAAAAAGCTGTAAACTCATACTTGTGGAATTGCTCATTTACTAGATACATCTGTAGTTTGGCCACAAGCTGTCTCCTGTTTTCCTGGTTAAACCATCTTCATTCCTAAAATCAAGTCTTCCCCTGCTCTTGCTCTCTGCCCAGTCAGCCTACTCTGATTTCCAGTTCCACTCCGGCCCCAGGGGCGCTGCAAGGCCTTCCCCGACTCCCCGAGCCAATTCCCACTGATCTCTGACTGCCGTTGGATTTGGGTCGTCGTAAATGGGCCTGGATGGCCTCCTGGGCATGTTTCATTTTTCCACTTAGATGCTGAGCACCTGGGGGGCAGGGTCCATGCCTCAGGTTTCTTTGTCTACAACACTGTTCACCAGGGCAGGCAGGCTGGCTGAAGGCAGCCCCACAGGAGGGTTCAGAGACACCGTGGCAGAGGTAAGTGGTCCTAATTCTAGTTGGTTACTTAATGCTCACACAGAGGAAGGAAGTTAGGAGTCTTCAAAATCATAACTTTTACTCATGTCTCCGTAAGAGGCCACCCACTCTCATCATCCTCAGATTGTGTCCATTTTTAAAACATAACCTTCAATTTATCTTCACACTCTAAAAGTTCTTCAGGGCCCCCAGCCTCAGGTATGTGTTGGGAAAGTGGAGTAATTTTAATATTGACTCGTGAACTGTAATTAGGAAGATGAATTTGCAGTGTTAGAAAGGAATCAAATTACTTTTAGATGATCTACACTACCCCTTCAGTTGGTAGGAACAATGGTTCATCATTTGTATACGGTTCATGGGTTATTAGTAACATCTGATTCTTGGAAAGTGAATAAAATTTAAAATGCAAACCAAATTTATGATATTCTTATGATCATATCTTTTGAGAAGCCCCCCATAAGCTTTTTTTTGTTGTGGTTAAGCTTGCCTTGAGTTAAAGGGCTACTTGAACTGTTGGCCAGTAGAGGGCAGTTTCACCACAGTGCTTCCAAGTCCAAGCCAGGGCCACAACTGCCAAGCCCCGCAGACCTGGTTCTATACTCAAAAATCCATGACGGCTTCTGTAGCTTTTCATACTACAGTTCACACTTACAGTTAGCATTTATTACTATACTTGTTTGCCTTTTAACTTCCCACGTGTTAAATAAATCTTAATTTTCCTCAAGAGCAGAGACTTGGTCTCTTTCTCTCTTGTGGCCTAGCACAGATCTGTACAATGTCATATCCTTAAATAGATGAGTGAAATCAGTGGTTTAGCTGTATGTTTTAAGATAAAATCCTTTAAATCTGTCGTGGCTATTAAAATTCAAAATGTGCATACCCTTTGACCTAGTAGTCTTCCAGGAATCTAGCCAGCAGAGATATTTGCACAATTACTCTAAAGTCATACAAAAAGAAACAAATATATAACAAATATATTGTTAGTATATATTTGGTTCATTCCTGAAGAACCAAAATATATTAACAATGCTTAGCCAATGTGGCGAGAGTTGGCAGACTTGTACAGTGAAGGACCAGGATAATATTTTAGGCTTTGTGGGACATCAGTCAGCTGCACTTGTGGTAGAGTAGCAGAGGTAACTACAGTCCATGGGGTCGCAAAGAGTCGGACATGACTGAGCAACTGAACAAGCAGAAGAGGAAGAGAAAAGAATGACCGTGGCTATCTATCTTCCAGTAAAGCTTATTAGAGACACTGCAGTTTGAGTTCTTATAAATATCTTGTGTCACAAAATATTCTTTTTTGCCAATCATTTAAACATGTCAATCATTTTTAGTTTGTGGATTACACAGAAACAGGCAGCCAGCTAGAGTTGACCACCAGGCTGTAATTTGCCAACCCCTGTTGCAGAGGATGAAATTGGAGGGGCAGTGAGGAGAACCTTTCACCAAAAAATGGTGGGATTGTGTGTTTTCTTTTTTGTGAGTCCCTGTTTTTCAAACAAAGTCTAAAATACATGCAAAATGAGATCACTCCCAAGTCCCAGCCTTAGAACAAATGTAAACACCAAAGCTGTACAGTCTTGGCACTTACCTTTTTCTTCGACCTCACAGAGATCACAGAGCTCCCAAACCTTGAACCTGCCTGTGAAACACACTGTTACTGGCCTTGGAAAACATACCATATGATTTTATCAACTTATAATAAGGGGAAGGGCATTTATTTTTTAGAAGATACTTACTTCAGGAGAAATCAGTACATATTGGGCCTGAAAGAGAGTGATAAGAAAGGGAGACTGTTAATGCTATTGCTGTTCACAGATTTTTTCTTTCAGTTCAGTTGAGTCGCTCAGTCGTGTCCGACTTTTTGCGACCCCATGAATCACAGCACGCCAGGCCTCCCTGTCCATCACCAACTCCCGGAGTTCACTCAAACTCATGTCCATCGAGTTGGTGATGCCATCGAGCCATCTCATTCTCTGTCGTCCCCGTCTCCTCCCACCCCCAATCCCTCCCAGCATCAGACTCTTTTCCAGTGAGTCAACTCGTCGCATGAGGTGGCCAAAGTATTGGGGTTTCAGCTTTAGCATCAGTCCTTCCAATGAACACCCAGGATTGATCTCCTTTAGAATGGACTGGTTGGATCTCCTTGCAGTCCAAGGGACTCTCAAGAGTCTTCTCCAGCACCACAGTTCAAAAGCTTTAACCAATTTAAATTATCCTCACTCAAATTTCTACATCTTAGAGAAGCCCTTTGTCACCAGAAATTCTGCTTACAGGAATTTAGCTCAGAAAAATAGATGTATAAATATGTTTATGTGAATATTTATTACTTATAACAGCAAAAATGTGAAATAGACTAAGTGACTAACAGTAGTCACTTAAATGGTTTATCTACAGATAAACTGCTAGGTATCTGGTAGATATATTGTATAAGAATATAGAAAGCATAGAAGACTTATTACATTGATAGGTAAAACAAGATAAAGTTATAAAATTGTATACAAAATCATGTACAATAGGATCCTAGCCACTAATATACATACACAGACACAGTGTAATGGTTTAAGAGTGTGCTTCGGAATCAGCTCTTGGTTCAAGTCCCTGTTCTACCATTTCCTAGCAGTGTGACCTGTAAACAACTTCCTTCTCTGATCTTCAGTTTCTTTATAATGAACAGAATACCAAGTTAATAACTTCGATGTGAATTAGATTTTATATGTTTATATAAAGTGCTAGGCACAAAGTGCATATGCTAAGTCACTTCAATTCTGTCCAATTCTTTGCCACCTTCAGTCCTGCCCAATTCTTTGACTGTAGCCTGCCAGTCCATGGGATTCTCCAGGCAAGAATACTGGAGTGGGTTGCCATGCCCTCCTCCAGGGGTATCTTTCTGATCCAGGGATCAAACCCACGTCTCCTGCATTGGCAGGCAAATTCTTTACCACTAGCGCCACCTGGGAAGCCCAGGCACAGAGTAAATGCACAAAAATGGTAGTAATTAAATTCATAGAAAAAATACTAGCAGGATACAAATCAAAAGGTTACTGGACATCTCTGCAGAGTGGAATTCTAGGTAGATTTTCATTTTCTTTGTACTGCATTTTCTAATAGTTCTATAATAAACTCTTTTCCAATTTGAAAATTAAATTTTAAGTTTCACAGCCAAGTGTTTTAGATCCAGGGAACTTAAGCAGTGAAAGATGAAATAAAAAGAGCTGGAGTCTTCAAGACACTCCAACGGCCATGGCCTGTTTTCTGCTGTGCGCTCCTAAGCAAGAACCAGTATGACACCACATCCAGCTGAACTTCAGCTATGGGGGCAAACACTGCAGAACTGCAGGAAAGCAGGCAGCTTTCAAGCAAGTGATTGTGTTCTGACCTCAGGTATGGGTCAGGTTACCTGAGTCTGAGTAGAAACTAGGAGTTCTAGAGTGCACATAATTTACCAAGGCATCAGCAAGTAGCCGTCCTTTCGCAGTTTGGTGTGGAATTGTGTACAACACTTACCTTTTCTTCTGGACATGGAGTTACCCATGACTTGCATTTGCCTGTCACGTCACCCATGCTGATCTGTTTGCCATTATACACGTACACACGGCCGTCCTCTCCCCCCATCAGCCCCGCGGTTGCGTCTGTGATCCTCAGCGGGGCTGCTATGATGATTTCATCTGTGAACAATGAAAACCAGCAGAAGGAAGTGTCTTACTCCTTGCTGTCATCCTTTCCATTGTTCCACTGCTGGATCCTCACCCAGCCTCCCACTAATAATAATGCATTCTTCACTGGTCTACCCTGATTTCTTTCCAACGCAGTCAGAAGCTTTTGTTTTCTGTTTCATCATTCATCGATGTGGGTGGCTCTCATTTCACCATGCTCAAAACGTACAACTCACTCTTGTACATCCGGCTCTGGTCTTGTTCATTATGAGGCTAGGACAGGGGTGATCCTATCAGGGGGACCCATCTTCTTGGCCAGAGCCACCGTTCCTTTCCTACCTAAGCCATCATTATCCAAGTCACTCAAGTGCAGAACGCCACCAAATCGGGAGAAGCGGCGGTTTCCACTGAAGGTGCTGAGCAGAGAAGGCTGCGAGTCAGGTGTCAGTTCATACATCTGAGTGCTCCCACCTTGGTGCAGGGTCATGGTCAGGAATGATACCTTAGACACGACATCTGAAATAAACCACAGAACAGTAGCTGCCACCATCACAAGAATGAAGCAAGGACACAGACTTGCAGTGACACAGGCAAACTATGTCAGATTTGTGAATGCCAAGACTTTATATATGATCATTGTAAAAGGTGTGGAAAACACCCAAAAAAAGTATAGAGAAGAAAATGTATATAATGTACCTATTTGTTTCTGGAGAGTGACATATACTTACATATACATACATACACATTTTAATGGGGTTTTTTGCAGATTACAAAATTCCTTTTACTAAGTTTTGGTTTTATAATTAATACTATGATAAATGATATTTATGAAATACTATGATCCTTCCCCCATAGTATTTTCTGAGAACAGATTTTTAGAAGGGACCTGTCTAGCATTGGATTTGGGGAATGAGTATTGTTTTTAAGGCTCTTGCCATTTTGCCAAACCTCTTACTAGAGAAAGTACATCAGTTTACATTTCACCAGCAGTGTGTGAGTTCCCAGTCTCACCTCAACCTTGCCATCAAGTATTCTTTTTTCATACCACAAATACTTTCGTAGCTTTCAATGAGTACCATAAAATCCCCACTGAATATTTAAACAGTTGTGTGTCGTGGCCACAGTCAGACCCAGAGATCTGCTGAGCCAGAGGCTGGGGGGTGCAGAGTGAAGGGGACAGGCCTAACTCTAATTATTAGTTTATGTGAACTCGCTCTGCAAGTAGGTCAGATTTTTCACGTTTCACTCAATCTGTCCACAGAGTTGTGATTCCCCAACTCTACACTGAAACACTTCGGTGAACTCATGGGGATATTGCAGTTATCTTGAATTTTTGCCAGTAAGACAGTGACATCTGTCTGACGCCACATGACCCACCTGCTGGGGGAGGTCACAGTTTCAACACTAGATCCCTACAGTCCTTTCAATGATGTCATATCTTTGCAAAACTGGAGTTTTATCATTAACGGGGGTTGTTATGATAAAATTCAGGCACCACTGGAAAAGCAGTGTAGGTCAAAATGAGGATGATCCGATTCCAGGGTTTGGGAAGTGCACAGTGCCCCAAAGGAGCTGTTAGGAAAGAAACACACAGTGTTTAAACTGTTCAGTTGCACAGGGCCCCGTGCTGAGAAAGGCCCTGTGCTTGGCTTTAGGCCCTGTTACTGACCTGCAATTCTGGATAATTTAACAGGTTTTTATTTTCCGTGGGCCCCTCAAATTACATGGGCAAAATACAAGTAAAAAGAGGAACATCTGAACAAGGTTGGTGGATTATATCTACATTGATTACACGGTTGTCACACTGGTTATGGTTTGTACAGTGCCATTGGGGAAAACTGGATAAAATGTAACGTGACCTATTATTTCTTACAGCTGCAGGTGAATTTATACAACTATCTCAAAAAACATCATTTATATATCACATATATCATGATACATATATTAACCTTTCTGTTTTACATTTTATACAATATTTTATAATAGAGAAAATTACTAAGGTAGTAAAGGGGCCAAGACTAAGAAAATTTGGGATGCTCTAATTCACCGCACTCTGACACCAACAGTGGTGAGACAAAATTAGTAATGTGTGTTGGACGAGTTTAACTAGACTCTGTAACCAAGAGTTACACTACCTAGACTCTGTAACCAAACAAAAAACAAAAAAATATTGCAGAGTTAGGACATAGCTTTATAACAAGTTGCTGACTTAACTCATGCATTGAAAAATTTAACCATTCCTCTGCCCAATTCACTTCTGCTTATTATTCAAATACATTGTATGAAACAAAAATCTGAAAAATAATTTGACAGTATGTATTAAGAGCCTTAAGACTGGACCATCTGACAGTAAATGTTGGCATGAACATATGCAAAGAAAAAAGTGATACAGGTTTCAAAAATCATGTTTTAGAATACTTAATATGAGAACATGTTGAAGATACTATATTAGGTATGAAAATATACTTCCTTATATTTTCCCAAATTTCTACAATAAGCATAATCCACTCTTATACTCTTGGAGAGAATCATGTTTTTGCTTGTTTGTTTTGTTTTTAACTTTCCCATAAAGTAATCAAAATAATGTTTTATTAACATAAACTCTCAGAGTGGACCTGTTCCCGGTGAACTGGTTTATAAAATTTGCTGTGTCTCCAAGCTCAGTGGGATAGGAGTTTTAAAAACACACCAAGTTACTTTCATGTGTGATTTTCAACAGATCTCTGAATGTGGATACCATAAGCTGTATTTTGCGGTGCAGGGAGTTTAAGTAACTTCCCCCAAGGTAACCCAGGTTGCTATTAATGAGAAAAATAAATATTCAAACTCAGGTCTGTCTGCCTCCAGATCTCATAACTTTCCCTCAATATGACATGGTCAAGGAGTAACACAGCCACTCATGAAAAAGTGGTTTCATGGCGGGTGGCCTACCTTGAGTCGGGGCCCCCACCAGCAGCACTTGGGTCCGGGTCCCGTTCACCGTCACGTGGCCACTAGACAGGGAGGTGCCCAGTTTCCCCATTGCCTGTGAAATGCAGTAAGTCACTACAGCACAGCTGAGAAACTTTCTCTGTGGTGTCCACTTCCCTGGGGAAGGAGGGGGCCACCATACCTTGTCTCCGGAAATGGTAAGCCAGCTCTGACGGTTTGGCGGGAAATAGCCGGACACCCGTCCACGGCTCTGTTTCTCATCACGAGTGCGGAACAAGTGGCCCCGACTGGAAGCAAGCACACTGGGTTTAGGTGCTGGGACACAGGGCACAGCGCCGGGTGGGCGCTCAGGTCCAAGGAAAGATGACCCACACCTTCCCCACGCACGGCGCCCCCTCCACTGCATGCTGTCAGTGTGGGGGGCTTTCAGAATGAACCCCGATATCAAGGCTCTCCAGGCTCAGAGGTTCACATTCTACTTCCCCACTGACAAAATAGGGGGATACCTGTTATGGGCTGGATTGTGTTCCCCAAAATTCGTATGTTCAAATCCTAACCACCAGTACCTCAGAAAGTGATAGCATTTGGAGACAGGGTCTTTGAAGAGGTAATTACGCTAAAATGAGGTCATCGCGGTGGGGCCCCGATCCAATATGACTAGTGTCCTCATAAGAAAAGGGAGAGACACCAGGGGATCGATGCACAGAAGGGAGGCGGCATGAGACACAGGGAGAAGGTGGTTGTAAGTGACAGAGAGGCGCCCTGGAAGATAGCAACCCTGCTGACACCTTGATCTCAGATCTCTAACCTCCAAAACTATGAGATCATCGATTCTTGCTGCTCAAGCCACCCAGACAAACCCTAGCAAACTAACACAGCTCTCTCTATCTCAAACTTCTAAAAAGGAACATTTACAACTTGACCCAGAGTCTTTGCTTTTCCTTGAAGGGTAGGAATTTCAGAGCCACTTCCTGTGAACCCCACATTCAGTGGGCTCCCAAGGCCTCAGGCACCCACCCCTTGTGTCACTGGTCCCTGCACCCCACATCAGGGCTCACCTACTGGTGTTCTTCCAGGTCGGGCTTCCAGCCAGGAGCAAAGTCCTGTTGTTGACAGCGACGCCGTGAAGGGAGTACCCCAGCCAGGCAAAGTCCTCCTCGCCTCTCACCATCCAGCTGGCCGCCTCCACATTCAGCTTTTCTGTACAAGACAAGCAGTGCCTTCTACTTTACGCGGAAAGATCACAGGTGTGGGAAGAGTGGCCCTTTGTGTAGGATAATGAGAAATGGGTTCATTGGGCTGTTTTTGCCACAACTCTTATGTGCCCCCACACCTGTCCCCAGCGGCCCAGCATCAGAAATGGGACTCACGCTTCATACGCATTTCCAGAGCTAGCCTCTGTGGAGTGGGGGGTGCTGTTTAAAAAGAGGACCTGTTGGGAATTTTCTTGGCAGTCCAGTGGTTAGGATGCTGTGTTCTCACTGCCAAGGATCTGGGTTCAATCCCTGGCTGAGGATTCCACAAACTGCGTGCACCCCCCACCCAAAATAAAGGCCTGTTGGACAGCTGGAGCATCACTGGGATGCTTGAGTGTTTTCACTCTTCCATTGAGACACTATGAAGGTAACTAATGCCCACCCCCCTGCTCCCGCTTTGGATCCAGGTCGACACACTGGATCCTTCTGTATATAGTCAGTAAATCTGTCCATATCACTTGCTGGAACATCTGGAAAAGTAAGAATGTTAGAGAATTCAGGTGAAACCACACACAACAAGGAAAATAGGAGCGAAATCCCTATGCAAGAGAAGGTACCACAGACTAGAGCAGTGGGGGTCTCCGCCCACCTCAACCCCACCCCAGCAAGCACTACCTCTGTCACTGTAACTGGAGTCAGAGTAAAATGCAGCTACAATTCCCTTCTGTTTCCCTCCACCTGGAGCAAAAGGGGAGCCAATCACCAGGTCCGGTTCACTATCTCCATTCACATCTGCTGCCAGGAGGGTCCAGCCCAAGTTACAGTAGGTCTCCTGAAGAGAAAACGGGAACCCAACCACCTTTAACTCAGCCTTGAGGCAATTAGGATGCAGTGAGCTCTCCTTTTCTGTACCTGGTGAAGGTGGTCAACATACCTGGCAAGAGATGGTGATGTTGGGGGAAGAAGATAGTTGTCCTTGTTTGGAACCGAAGTAGACGTACACTGCACCCTAGACAAGCACAAACCACAGCAGGATCATGAGACCTGGGAATCTTAAGTAAGAGGAAGACAAGATGACTGATGATGGAATAAATCACCATCAGAGCCCTGCAGGGTCAGGAGCTCAGTTACTGACTGAAGTCAGTGTCCAGTCCTGTGCATCAGCCTCTTCCATCAGATTATTAAGAGTCCCCAAAGCAGAAACTGTCATTTTCATCTTGGTCTCCCCCGCATCTTGCTCTAGGTCTGCCATCCATAATTATTCAACATATTTGCAGAATGAGCTACTCAACTGCCCACGACCCTTTCAAAGCCCAGCTCAGTTCCTGGCCCTTCCACGAAGCCCCACCACCACCCCAACCCAGCCCATTACTTCTCTCAACACCAGTACATCTTGTCAGTACCACTCACTTGCCTTGGGACCCAGGCCGTGCTGTTACTGTGTGATGAACCCGTTCCCATCCTACAACTTGCCTCTCTCTGTCCCTCCTCCTTCTAGAATCATTTCCTTTCCATGGTGAGCTGAGGACTGAGTACACAGTGATGGATAAGACCAACCTCTACCTTCCCCAAAAGCTGGCCAAGGGGCAACTGTGACACTGCAGTGTGAGGAGCTACAAAGGGGCAGTTCGTCCCCTGAACCAAGGTTTAGATCACACTCCCTCCAAGAAGTGATGTGTTACCCTCTACAGGGAAGTAAAAATGGAAAAGGGGTTTTCCAGATAGAAGGAACTGGGTGAGCGTGAGTCCTAACGTGAGGGCGCCCAATGGGTCTGGATGAAAATTGTTCCCACGACTCAAGAGTTGATGAGAGAGGGGAAGAGGTGAACCCAGTGGGAGAGGGTGATGAAAGGGCCTTTGACTCCACAGTCACTCACGATGCTCGGCTACAGTGTGGACTGCGGGGAGGAGAGCCCTGTGGGCCAGGACCCAGCATCTCTGCTCTCAGGGAGAAAAAGAGGGAATGTGCTGGGTTCCGTGCCTGAGAGGAGGGATCCAGAGACTCACCTCCCTGCCCCATGACAGGAAGCTGTGTATTAGCTGGAATTTCTGCCTCCCCTCACCATCTCTCAGCATCCCCGGGGGAGAAAAGGGGGGAAGGAGAATGTAGGACCTGGTGGAATTGGGGAATCCCACCCGTGAAGACAAACTGAAGCCAGGGAGGCAGGAACAGGATCTGCCAGGTAACCTGAGGTTACAACAAGGACCTGGAGGGCCGGGATCATCTCCCCACAAACACTGGCACCCCTTCTGCCTACTTCTCTCTGGAGGCTCCATGGGCACCAGCCTCCACCCCCACTATCCCTCCCTCCCCACCAGCCTCCTTACTGTGTATGTGAGCTTCTCGGAGCCCACCGAGGGGGCTCCCACCGCCAGGTCAGGCACGCCATCCATGTTAAAGTCCAGCACAGCCACAGCCGAGCCAAACCGACCTGAGGGCTGAAGAGACACACCAGTTACACCCCCTGGGCTGAACCACAGCCTTCCCAAGAGCACAGCTGACTCCCTGGGGACCCCATCGAGCACCCAAGACTGAGCAACAAGACTGTAGCCCACTTGTAACACATCCATGACCCTCCAGATGGCTAGCTCAGCCTAAGGATGTTTCTGGCACGTCTATCTGCCTCAAGGGGAAGATAAGGTGCCAGAGAGAAGAATGTAGGTCCAAAAGAGACACAGATGTAAAGAACAGACTGTTGGACTCTGTGGGAGAAGGCGAGGGTAGGATGATTTGAGAGAATAACATTGAAACATATATATTAACACATATGAAATAGTTCGCCAGTCCAGGTTCGATGCATGAGGCAGGGTGCTCAAGGCTGCTGCACTGGAATGACCCTGAGAGATGATGGGGAACACATGTATACCCATGGCTGATTCATGTGAACATATGACAAAACCACCACAATACTGTAATTAGCCTCCAATTAAAATTTAAAATAATTTTTTAAAAAGAATGTAGGTCCTTAAAAGTTCTAGGTTTTCACAAAATGGTCTTGTGTATCCTTGTTAAGGACTAGACTCCTCTTGGAAAGTACCCAAGATAATAATCACTTAACAGCAGCTAATGTCTGTCGAATACTCAAGATGTTCTAGAGCTGTACCGACCAGTGCAGTAGTCACTACATAAATGTGGCTGTAACATTTAAATTACTAAAGTAAATTTTTCAGTTTCACTGGCCACATCCAAATGTACAGAAACCAATATACTTAGTAGCTCCTATACTGAACAGCACAGCTTTAAAGCATCTCCCTCATTACCGGAGGGTCTATTGATTCTGCTATAGACACTATTCAAGCATTTTACATGGATTGCTGCTGCTGCTAAGTCGCTTCAGTCGTGTCCGACTCTGTGCGACCCCATAGATGGAAGCCCACCAGGCTCCCCCATCCCTGGGATTCTCCAGGCAAGAACACTGGAGTGGGGTGCCATTGCCTTCTCCATTACATGGATTATTAGCCCCTAATCTCATGGTTTACAGATGGAAAACTCAGCCCATTCAGGTACTGTTTTCTTCCAAGGTGGGTTTTCTAGATCTTCCATCTCCTGCTGTCTGGAATCAGCCTAGACCTAAAGGTAACTCATGAGGTTCCCCTATCCTTTCACAACTTATCTAACAATGAAGAGTCTTGCACAAATGATGCTTGCTACATCACACACACACCCCAGAACCCACATCCCTTATTTGTTGGTTAATCTCAGATGTGCGATGGCATCCGAGAACACAGGCCCTTTCTACCGGGTGCAGGGAGGCAGGGTGGGTACTTGATAAACGAGAAAGGATTGACTGGAGATACAAGCAAGCCAGGGCAGGTTGGGGACCCATAAGTATGGGCCCCTGCCAACTGAAAACAGGTTCATTTCATCAACACCAGCTCTACTAGCAAGCCCTTCTGCAGGGTAACTCATTCCAAGAAAAAGCACAGCATTCTAAAATAGGCAGAAACTTGATGGAATTCCAGCTGAGCTATTTCAAGTTCTAAAAGATGATGCTATTAAAATGCTGCACTCAATATGCCAGCAAATTTGGAAAACTCAGCGCAGGCCACAGGACTTTCCAGTTTTCATTCCAATCCCAAAGAAAGGCAATGCCAAAGAATGTTCAAACTACCACACAATTGCACTCATCTAACACACTAGCAAAATAATGCTCAAATTCTCCAAGCAAGGCTTCAATAGTACATGAACTGTGAACTTCCAGATGTTCAAGCTGGGTTTAGCAAAGGCAGAGGAACCAGAGATCAAATTGCCAACATCACTGGATCATAGAAAAAGCAAGACAGTTCCATAAATACATTTACTTCTGCTTTATTGACAGAAAAAAAGCCAAAGCCTTTGACTGTGTGGATCACAACAAACTGGAAAATTCTTAGAGATGGGAACACCAGACCACCTTACCTGCCTCCTGAGAAATCTGTTTGCAGGTCAAAAAGCAACAGGTAGAACTGGACATGGAACAACAGACTGGTTCCAAATCGGGAAAGGAGTACGTCAAGGCTGTATATTGTCACCCTGATTATTTAACTTATATGCAGAGTACATCATGTGAAATGCTGGGCTGGATGAAGCACAAGCTGGAATCAAGATTGCCAGGAGAAATATCAGTAATTTCAGATATGCAGATGACACCACCCTTACGGCAGAGAAGAACTAAAAAGCCTCTTGATGAAAGTGAAAGAGGAGAGTGAAAAAGTTGGCTTAAAACTCAACATTCAAAAAATGAAGATCATGGCATCTGGTCCCATCACTTCCTGGCAAATAGATGGGGGAAAAAATGGAAACAATGACAGACTTTATTTTCTTGGGCTCCAAAATCACTGCACATGGTGACTGCAGCCATAAAATTAAAACACTCTTGCTCCTTGGAAGAAAAGCTATGACCAACCTAGACAGCATATTAAAAAGCAGAGACATTACTTTGCTGACAAAGGTCCATTTAGTCAAAGCTATGGTTTTTCCAGTAGTCATGTATGGGTGTGAGAGCTGGACCATAAAGAAAGCTGAGCGCCAAAAATCTGATGCTTTTGAACTGTGGTGTTGGGGAAGATGCTTGAATGTCCCTTGGACTGCAAGGTGATCAAACCAGTCAATCCTAAAGGAAATCAACCCTGAATATTCATTGGAAGGACTGATGCTGAAATTGAAACTCCAATACTTTGGCCACCTGATGCAAAAAACAGACTTATTGCGGAAGACCCTGATGCTGGGAAAGATTGAAGACAGGAGGAGAAGGGGACAACAGAGGATGAGATTAGTTGGATGGCATCACTAACTCAATGGACATGAGTTGGAGCGAGCTCCAGGAGTTGGTAATGGACAGGGAGGCCTGGTGTGTTGTAGTCCATTGAGTCACAAAGAGTCGGATACGACTGAGCAACTGAACTGAATTTGAGCTATCTATCCTAGTCTTCCATTTTATAGATAAGGACCAGAAAGGTTAACTGCAGACCAAGAATGATGGCTACAAGATTCCCATCCCTAGTGCACACCGTAATGTGGCATCTTCCCCATTACTTAAGGACACTGGAAGACAAAGGCATGGAGTTACTTCCTTCCTCACCCCAAGGATCTTGGATGGAGTTTCCCATCCACAGGAAGCCGCTGCCTCTCTTACTCCTTGTCTGCAGGAGCCCAAAGAATTATATTTTACACCACAGTCTGACTGGGGAATGGCTTGGTGAAGAAGAACGAAGTAAAAGGAATGGGTTAATTTATTTTGGAACTTTTTCATGTGGTGTCAGAAGGGCCCAGAAAATGCTGTCCCTGTCCCTCTGGGACTGTGTGATCACATACTCTGCCATCAACTTAGTAACACCTCTTGGACTCAGGGGCTCCTTCCATCAGAGCTTAAAGTGAAAGTGAAGTCGCTCAGTCCTGTCCAACTCTTTGCAACCCCATGGACTGTAGCCCGCCAGGCTCTTCCATGCATGGGATTTTTCAGGCAAGAATACTGGAGTGGGTTGCTGTTTCCTTCTCCAGGGGATCTTCTCGACCCAGGGATCGAACCTGGGTCTCCAACACTGCAGGCAGACTCTTTACCATCTGAGCCACCAGGGAAGACCTATCAGAGCTTAAATTAGATTATAAACCACCAGACTTTTCATTATTTAAAGTTTGTTCAGGAGCACCATTCTATTTTTTCACAGCATTAACTCCACAATGAAAGGTTTAAGTAAAAATCTGACCCCCAACTCCCCTGAGGCTTGATATTTGGAGTGTGCAGTGCCACCAAAGCCCCCACACTCCTCTGTGGTGGGTAACAGGGCTCAATCGGCCCTTCCTTACCTATCCCTCACGTAAGGACGAATACCAATGACGTCCAGGAGGAAAACCCTCCAGGACTCTTGTGCTTCCGAGAGGAACTCATGCTGCCTTCATGTGGAACATCTGTCCAGTCACTGTGAGATTTTTCTGGTAATGAATAACCACTTAAAACAAAGGAATAAAATGTGACCAAAGTCTGGAGTCTAATTAATAGTAATCTGCCAGTGTTGGTCTCTTAATTTTGACAAGAATGCCATAAGTATGTAAGATGTTAACGCAAGGGAAACTGGGTCAAGGGTACATGGGAACTCTCTGGACTGTCTTTACAACTTTTCTGTGAATCTAAAATTCTTCCAAGAGGACTTCCCTGGTGGTCCAGTGGTTAAGAATCCACCTGCCAATACAGGAGACACGGGTTCAATTTCTGCTCCGAGAAGATTCCACGTGAAGCAACTAAGCCCCAGTGCTACAACTACTGAAGCTCGTGCCCCCTAGAGTCCGTGCTCTCCAACAAGAGATGCAGGCATGTGTCTGACTCTGCAATTGCATGGATTATAGCCCATAAGACTCCACTGTCTACGGAATTTTCCAGGCAAGAATACTGCAGTGGGTTGCCATTTCCTTTTTCAGGAGATCTTCCCAACCCAGGGATCGAACCCACGTCTCCTGCAATGGCAGGGAGATTCCTTACCACTGAGCCACCTGGGAAGCCCTACAATGAGAAGTCCACACACCTCAACTAGAGAGTAGACCCCACTCACTGCAACTAGAGAAAGCGCATCCACAGCAATGAAGATCCAGCACAGCCAAAAATAAATTTTTTAAAAAATTTTTAAATAAAATTCTTACAAGATAAAAAAAATTTATATTTAAAAAAACACCCCAACAGAACAAAACAAGGTTTTGTTTTATCATATTATAAAGACATCACATCCTGATTGGTCATTCAAAGGCACTCGATAGTATGGGTGTTTCGGAAGGTATCACGGACAAACCACTAAAATATAAAGAGACAATGAGACCAATGAAGTGAACGTGCTTTTCAAAATAAAAGTCACTACACAGATGCAGGCCCCTGGCTGTTTGTTACTATCATCGTTCTCGCCACTGGACATTTATCCTGGAGGGTGTGCCAGGAAAGGCAGGCAGTGGCTTATCAACTTTGAAAGGGAAAATGTGAGATGCGGCCTCACCTGGAAACCCTCCAGGATCCCGTGGGCCTCCTTGTCCAGGTCCAGGTCGACGGGGGGCAAGCCCAGGTCATTGCCATAGACGAGGTACACGCGCCCCACGTGAATGCGGCCTGGGTGACTGTAGCCAGGGGCCCCCACCACCAGGTCACCATATCCATCCTGGTTGAGATCAGCCGAAGTCATCGCCCTGTAAGAAGAAGAAGGAACCCACTGCAGTGCCCACTGAGAGCTCTGGGCAGAACTGTCTCCTGTCCCTTTCTAGATTCTAGAATTTAACTTCTTCTCATTGGTTTTTCCACCCGAAAATATTCAGAGGTTATATTCACCTCTGAGGTTATATTGTTTGTGGGATTCAGTCTTGTTCGGAGGAAAAAAACAAAGCCGAAATTGGACAAATCAAGACCTCTGAGCATTTCTGGACCATAGAATCTGAAAACACAAAAAGCACCCTCACAAAGCTTCTTGTTCTACATGCAAAACCCAGAGCAGACAAAGCACAATTCTGGGCTCCATCTGAGAACAGAGAGGAAATTCACCTTGAGCCAATGGCACAGATTGTTTTACAATTGGCTCGATTCATCTCAGTTTGTCACCTGATCAAAGACAAGCTTGTGGTAAGTAGACCATTTTATTTCTACCATATTGGAAAAAATCAAAGAGATTTAGTGGATGTTTCTAAATAAGAGTCTATGACCTGCCAGTTAAAGAGAGGGACAAACTGAGTCAATTGTTCAAATGTCTCGTTTGGGGCTGGAATGGCCAAGTCATTTATTTATTTTGGCTCTGATGGCCACATAAAGAATAAATAGCAGGGACGGCTCTGGTGGTTCAGTGTTTAGGAATCCACCTGTCAATGCAGGGGACATGAGTTCGATTCCTGGTCCCAGAAGACTCCATATGCTGCAGGGCAACTAAGCCAGTGCGCCACAGCTACTAAGCCTGCGTGCTGCAACTACTAAAGCTCCAGTGCCTAGAGCCTCTGCTCTGCAACAAGAGAAGCCACCATAACGAGAAGTCCGCACACCACAACAAACAGCAGCCCCCACTTGCCGCAACTAGAGAAAGCTTATGAAGACCTAGAGCAGTCAAAAATAATTTTTTAAAAAATAAGAAACAGTAGAACAGAGGAAAAAGAGAAGAGCAGTTTCTAACGGGTGTGATGCCTCATGGATGGGGTCAGTCACACACCATGGAGACACTGCTGGTCTGTATTCCCAAGGTGGGACCCTGGCCAGTAATGGCCCCCAAGAAGAAGCTCTGTGCTGCACCCCTCTCCGTGTGGCAAGAAGCCCAGCAGAAGGCCCTCATTTGGATTTTCAGGAAGGCGGCCAAGAAGAGCCATTCATTATTCACACATGAACAGCCAGTTAAGACAGCACTCACCCCTCATTCCTTGTGCTGGAGCTGAACACATTAGCAGCCTGAAGAGAAGGGGCTGTTGGTTTATTGTTCCAAGGAAACTGCAATGTTATTTGCAGTTTAAAAGTGTGATTTTAAAAAAGATATTTTATAAAAACCTCCAAAAAAAATAGTCACTTTTACATCCTTGGGCTTTTTGGTTGTGAAACAGAGTCCCTCTAAAACAAAGCTCCCTTATCAAGTTTATGATTAATCTCTCGATCCAAACCTTTATTCCCTTTCTTGTGCCCTCTGACCTCAATCCTGTGCTAACTGAACACTAATCAACCGGAGTAAGATGAGTAAAACTACTATTGTCCATAACACTGTTAATGTACTGTAACTGATGTTGCAGATGTCATCATTAACGTACAAACACAGCTTGTTTCTTCAGGGCGGGATAAGCTAACAGACCCCCAAACCATGGACCACCTGGCCAGAGAAGCAAACCAGAAACATCCCAACCCCTGAAATTATGATTAAGAAATGTCAGAGGATGTTGATCCCAGTTTCCTTGGACTTCCCCTTTAAAACATTCTAACTCAAAGACCAAATTGGAGTGAACCTGAGGCTTATCCCCATCTCCCTTGCTTGGGGCCCTGCAGTAAATGCTGTTCTTTCCTTCACTACAACCTGGTGTCAGTACACTGACTTTGCTGTGCAGCAAGTGATGGAAACCTGAGTTGAGTTTGGTAACAGTTGTTTTAAAATCAGAGGAATCTCTAAAATTCTCTTTATTAAATTATTGTGGTATCCCAAGCTTTTACCTTATGAAGTTATAATAGTCCTGTCAGTATAATAGCCACCTACTTTTATCCTTTTAATGTCATTAGATGCCAAAAAATGTGTAATAATCTATCTCCAAAAAACAATGAAGTTTTAAAAATATTCTTTAAAGTAATAGTTTATTGCTGTGGTTATTTAATAAAGTCAAAGTTCCTTATATTAAACATATTTTTTGGTCAGAATGGCTATCATCAAAAAGTCTACAAACAATAAATGCTGGAGAGAGTGTGGAGAAAAGGGAACCCTCTTACACTGTTGGTGGGAATGTAAATTGATACAGCCACTATGGAAGATGGTATGGAGATTCCGTTAAAAACTAGGAATAAAACAACCATATGACCCAGTAATCCCACTCCTAGGCAAATACCCTGAGGAAACCAAAACTGAAAAAAGACACATGTTCCCCAATGTTCATTGCAGAACTATTTAATAGCTAGAACATGAAAGCAACCTAGATGTCCATAGACAGATGAATGGATAAAGAAGTTGTGGTATATATGCACAATGGAGTATTACTCAGCCATAAAAAGGAATGCATTTGAGTCAGTTCTAATGAAGTGGATGAACTTATTATACATTAGATAGGATGAGCCTATTATACAGAGTAAAGTAAGTCAGAAAGAGAAAGATAAATATCGTATACCAACACATATCCCAGACCACCTGACCTGCCTCTTGAGAAACCTGTATGCAGGTCAGGAAGCAATTGTCAGAACTGGACATGGAACAACAGACTGGTTCCAAATAGGAAAAGGAGTACACCAAGGTTGTATATTGTCACCTTGCTTATTTAACTTATATGCAGAGTACATCATGAGGAACGCTGGGCTGGAAGAAGCACAAGCTGGAATCAAGATTGCTGGGAGAAATATCAATAACCTCAGATATTCAGATGACACTACCCTTATGACAGAAAGTGAAGAGGAACTCAAAAGCCTCTTGATGAAAGTGAAAGAGGAGAGTGAAAAAGTTGGCTTGAAGCTCAACATTCAGAAAACAAAGATCATGGCATCTGGTCCCATCACTTCATGGGAAATAGATGGAAAAACAGTGGAAACAGTGTCAGACTTTATTTTTTGGGGCTCCAAAATCACTGCGGATGCTGATTGCAGCCATGAAATTAAAAGACGCTTACTCCTTGGAAGGAAAGTTATGCCCAACCTAGATAGCATATTAAAAAGCAGAGACATTACTTTGCCAACCAAGGTCCGTCTAGTCAAGGCAATGGTTTTTCCCGTGGTCATGTATGGATGTGAGAGTTGGACTGTGAAGAAGGCTGATCGCCGAAGAATCGATGCTTTTGAACTGTGGTGTTGGAGAAGACTCTTGAGAGTCCCTTATACTGCAAGGAGATCCAACCAGTCCATTCTAGAGGAGATCAATCCTGGATGTTCATTGGAAGGACTGATGCTAAAGCTGAAACTCCAATACTTTGGCCACCTCATGCGACAAGTTGACTCACTGGAAAAGACTCTGATGCTGGGAAAGGTTGGGGGCGGGAGGAGAAGGGGACGACGGAGAATGAGATGGCTGGATGGCATCACCGACTCTGTGGACATGAGTCTGAGTGAACTCCGGGAGTTGGTGATGGACAGGGAGGCCTGGCGTGCTGTGATTCATGGGGTCGCGGAGAGTCGGACACGACTGAGCGACTGAACTGAACTGAACCAACACATATATACGGACTCTAGAAAGATGGCACCAAAGAATTTATTTGCAGGGCAGCAATGGAGAAACAGACATAGAGAACAGACCTATGGACACAGGGAGAGGGGAGGATAGGGTGAGATGTGTGCAGAGAGTACCATGGAAACTCACAGTACCAGATGTAAAATAGACAGCCAGTGGGAATTTCCTGTATGTCTCAGGGAACTCAAACAGAGGCTCTGTATCAACCCAGAGGGGTGGGATGGGGAGGGAGGTGGGAGGGAGGTTCAAAAGGGAGGGTATATATGTATACTTAAGGCTGATTCATGTTGAAGTTTGACAGAAAACAACAAAATTCTGTAAAGCAATTATCCTCAATTAAAAAATAAATTTTTAAAAATCAAAGTTTAACAAAAAAAACATATTTTTGAGCAATTTCAAGGAGATAGTTTTATCTTTACCATAAATTAAGCAATAAATTCATGTTGTTGTTGATGAATTGATTGGAGAATGAAGTGTTAACAGGCACCATGTTAAACATTTGTGAATGACTGCTTGAAATTAATACTGATGAAAAGATTCAGGAATTAGATACACTCATACCTACCAACCAAGCCTTGCGTACGGAAATGACAAGTAGTAAGATGCTGAGGGGCTAGAGACGTGTGTCAGTGGCTGAGAGCTGCCAATAAACATCTCACGTATGCTCCTCTCCAAAGACGTGTACATGAAGGATAAGGAATCCTGAAATTAAATGATTACAGACAGAAAAGGGCACAGCATAATCAACAAAGCTATTGCTTCATGTCAAAGGCATTAGACTTTAAGAAATAAGTTTGAGGTTTTGTGTTTTTTTTTTAATATCTATTTATTTACTTGGCTGCACTGGGTCCCAGTTGGGGCAGGCAGGATCTTCAGTCTTCATGGCAGCGCGTGGGTCTTTTAGTTGCATCATCTGAACTCTTAGCTGTGGTGTGTGGGACCCAGCCGCCTGACTAGGGATCAAACCCAGGCCCCCCACACTGGGAGCACAGAGTCCCAGCCACTGGACTGCCAGGGAAGTCCCAAAAAACAAGTTTTCACAAGGGCTGAAAAATAACTTATTGACTCCTATCAACAAGTAAGGAGACTTAAGACTGGAAATTAGGAGAGTGAAATTACACCCGCAATATATGCTCAGGGATGGGAGTTACAGCCTAAAGGTCAGGACCATCACAAGAAGAAAGAGTCAGTTGAGATTAACGTGAACCAACCAAGTCAGGATAGTCTATTAATGTGCAGAATGTAACTGAACAAAATAATTTTTAAAAAATAAAAAGTTTTTAGAAGGTAAGTCCACTCAAATCTAGAACTATATATTTGTGTATATATATCCGCCTTTTCTCCCCACAAACAAATGAACTGGAATGCCACCACGATGCCAGAAACCCTCCCAACCATATTCAGATTGAGAGGCTGCTGGATTTGCTTCGAGTCCCAAGAAGCTAGGAAGGCATGAGGGGTCATGTGTGGAGGGCTGGAAGCTGTGTGCAAGAGAAATGGGGGACAGCAAGCCCCCCAGCTTGGGGTGCTGAATTGTTCTTAGTGTGGTTACTGCAAACACACTAACACAGACCAGAGTGGCCCCAAGCAAGATCCATCCAAGTTCAGGGAACACACCTCGAAATCCACCCCAGGTGACATAAGACCAAATGAGAATTGTCAGCTGCCCTGGAGCAGGTTCCGCTCAGCGCCATGGGGCAGCCCTGGACGTCCAGGCTCCAGAGAAGCATAGCTTTGAAGGGCCCTGCAGGAGGGGACTCGGCCTTCTGTTTTTCCAGTCTAACCTCTCTGGTAGGTCGCCCCTGGATTGCTCACCCGAGGCCCAGTTCTGGCTTCCTCTTTCACTCAGACATTGCCACACCAGGCATCATGCCAGGCCTTGGGAATGTAAAGTCCTTCTCTTACACAACTTTTCCTTTTGTGAAGGAGTCCGATACAAATAATTGCAGCACGCATGATGTGTGTTTGGATAGAGCTTCCTGGCCTAAGTCTTGGTACATCATTTGCAGAACTCATTGCAAAATGAAAATGCAGATTTGCTTGTTCGAAAGTTATGAAGGATTTGACCCTCCTCCACTGCTGCTGAGAATGAAAATTGATACAACCACCATGGAGACGAGTATGGAGTTTCCTCAGAAAACTAAAAATGGATTTATTATATGATCCAGTAATCCCACTCCTGGGCAAATATCCAGAGAAAACCATTAATTCAGAAAAATATATGCACACCAATGTTCATTGCAGCACTATTTACAATACCAAGGTATGGAAGTAACCTAAATGTTCATCGACAGAAGAATGAACAAAAATATATATATATGTATATATTTACACACACACCAGAACACTACTCGGCCATAAAAAGGAACGATATAATGTCATTTGCAGCCAGATGGATGGACCTAGAGATTATCATACAAAGTGAAGTAAATCAGATCGAGAAAAACAAATATCATATGATATCATGAGTGGAATCTTCAAAAATGACACAGGGAACTTATTTACAAAACAGAAACAGACTAACAGACTTTTAAAACAAACTTACGTGTGGGGAGAGAAAATTAAGACTTTGGAATCAACCCATACCCACTACTATACATAAAATAGATAATCAACAAGGACGTACTATATGGCACAGGGAACTCAATATTCTGTAATAATCTACACAGGAAAAGAATTTGAAAAAAAAGGGCTATATGTGTATATGTATAACTAAATCACTTAGCCATACATCTGAAAGTAACACAACATTGTAAATCAACTATACTTCAACATAAAATAAAATTTTAATTTAAAAATGGTAAGAATTCTAAGGCAATAACAGCAGAACATTAAACCAAATACAGGGTGGGACTTTCCTGGTAATCCAGTAGCTAAGACTTCAATCCCAATGCAGGGGGCATCAGTTCAATCCCTGGTCAGGAAACTAGATCGCACATGCTGCAACTAAGATCCAGTGCAGCCAAATAAATAAATATTTTAAAACTTTAAAATGAATAAATAAACCAAGGAGGGGGCCCATCTAAGCATGACAAAGGGGGCCTTCTACATGACTGCACAGGCTCCACACTGTGAAGCAGGCTCTACTGGGACCCTCACCCCGATCACAAAATCGTTTAAACCCTTCTCTACAATTTGATGCCAATTTCCCTTCCCGATTCTCACAAGTACTTTGATTCCTTGTCTTGTGTTCCAGGCAAATAAGACTACTCAAATTTCCAAACATTCTGAAACTTTCCTAACCCATTACCAGAAATACGTGCTCAATGATGAAAAACTATCAGTTGGTTACTATTCAAGGCCTAACTCAGATTCCAGCTTCCGCATGAAAATTTCTCTGATGGCAGTTACATAATTTTTTTTTAATCTGAGAGGCTGTGTCTCTCCTCCCACCAACCATGGTATTAGTTGCATCTTACTCAGAAATGGTTAGTTTTGTATTTATCACCCCATTAGACTAAAATTTTCTAAACATCAGAGATTATTTCCCTTTCATCTTCTATCCCCCTAGTAGAATGGCTGACACTTAAGATGATCTCATGGAGGAACTTGATAGGCAGTGGTATTCCCTTGGTGTGGGGCTTTGCGCTATGAGCCTGCAAAGCTGTTGACACACTTTACACTAAGGACAGAGCACGAGTGACCCAAGGGCCACCTTGAGCTCCACTGGGCTTTCCAAAGGCCACTGAGGTTCAGACCTTCAACATAGGATGTCTCCAGAACAAACCAGACTTGAAGACCAAGGATACTTGTGAGCCTGGCTCATGCCCAGGTGACTTTCAATGAACGATTAAACAGCCAGTGATCCTACAAACACAGTATCACAGGAAGCAGAATGTACCTCTCCATTAAAAGCAGAAAATTCTTACCATGGTCCAGGAATCCACACTAAAGAACACTCCTCTTTTGGTATAGTTTATATGCTTTCCAATATTTTTAGTTAGGGCTGCAGTCACATTTTTATGAAAACTATTTTTCTGTACTTTTGAGCTGCTAGAAAAAGAGAGGAATGAAATAGTTAAGACTGAGGAAATGGCAACTCACCCTGAATAACTGAGTTGAAGATGTAATCAAGTTAACCCCAGGTTAAAAGGTCATAAAATTTTAACATCTGCAAGTTGAAGGAACAGCAACACAAAAAGCAAAACTTTAGAAAAACTTCTATAGGATATTCCACAACACCTTTTAATAAACCCATTTCCAAGGTTGAAAAAGCCAGTCCTTACAAAAATAGTTTCTATAGCCTCAAACTTCTATAAGTGTATGAGTTTGGATTCTTTCCAGATTACTAAAAAAAATCAGAAGTTAAATCAACATTTCATATGACCAGAAATGGTCATAGCTGTTCAGGAAACTGATATGCGAGTGGACTGATTTTGCTTTAAAGACATAGGAGAATTAATTATACAATAAAAATACATTTTTAAATCCTATGTTTTAACAAGTCTACATATCAGATGCCTAAAAAGCCGGGCAGGTTTCAGAAATTCTTACAGCTGGGCCACAGATGAGCAAAGAGGGCCTAAGACATCAGCCAGTGTAGGGACCCCAACAATCTAGAGTTCTTAAACCCAACCTAAAGACATTCAGTTATATTAAAACAAAACTTACCTAATTCGAATAACTTAAACAGTGTGGGCTTTTCTGAACTCTTTTTTTGCACATTTTCAATTCTCTTGAAGCTCTGAACTCTCTCCTTAGCATCTTTCATTGCAATATTTTTCTTTTTGAGTATCTAACACTTGCTCCGGAGAAGGCAATGGCAAGCCACTCCAGTACTCTTGCCTAGAAAATCCCATGGATGGAGGAGCCTGGTAGGCTGCAGTCCTACCAGTCGAAAGCGACTTCACTTTCACTTTTCACTTTCACACATAGGAGAAGGAAATGGCAACCCACTCCAGTGTTCTTGCCTGGAGAATCCCAGGGAAGGGAGAGCCTGGTGGGCTTCCGTCTATGGGGTCACACAGAGTCGGACACGACTGAAGTGACTTAGCAACACTTGCTCACCCTTAAATATCTTGGCTGAAGCATCAACTCTTCACAGGAAGTCTCTTGTGACTGAATTAGGACACTCTGTGGTACATCATGAGCGCCCAGTGCTTGCCCTTCGTAACGCTCAAGGGCACTGACAAGTTCTCGTTCAGCGACATCTGTCCACCCACCAGGCCATCCATCCTCTGAGAACAGAAACTGTTTCTGTCTCATTCACAATGAGGTCTCTAAATGCCTAAACTAGTTCCTGGTACCTAATGATGAGGAAATATTATAATTTGTACTATCTTATTAGTAATATAATATTTACAGGATTAATACAGTTATTAAATGCATGAATAAACGGTTGATACCCAACTCCAGCAGGGAGTGCCACCTCTTAGAATACAAATCAGACCCTCTGGCTCTTTTTCGCAGAAACTGAGAGGTCTTCTCCCCACCCAGTATCATTGATAATTACTTTTTCAGGGAAGAATACGGTCACAGTTTATGAGTAATGGCAATAATGGTGATGATAATAATATGATTAGCTATCATGTACTAGTTAGTGAGCAACTTAGTAATGTGGTTTGCTGTTTTGTTTAGTCACTAAGTTGTGTCCCACTCTTGTGCAACTCTTTTGTAGCCCGTCAGCCTCCTCTGTCCGTGGGATTTCCCAGGCAAAAATACTGGAGTGGGTTGCCATTTCCTTCTCCAGGGGATCTTCCTGATCCAGGGCTCAACCCCACGTCTCTTGCATCTCCTGCACTGGCATGAAGGTTCTTCACCACTGGCCCCACCTCGGAAGCCCTACTAAGGTGGTAATTGCTTTCTATCCAGTCACACACATACCACAACTCTGGGAGTATGGAGATGTATTTTTTCCAGTTTACCAGAGGAAGGTGCAGCTCAAAAAATAATTAGGCAACTTATTTAAAACTCACACAATGGCAGCCCTGGAGCTGCAACCTCTGTCTACAAAGCCCGTGCTTTCAGAGTCTACTGAGCACCCCACTGAGTGAGATGCTCTTTTTCTGTGAGTCATCTGGGAATCCACTTACCCCTGGGTGTTGTTTTGTTGGCCGCCACATGTGATGAACAGAGGGTTCTCAGGGAGGTCACAGTTACTAGGGAAACAGTCAAATGAGTTAGGTGTTTTTCTACCGTCTTTTCAAGCATGAATTTTTCTGAGAATCAGTGTCACATTTCAAGCCAAAGTCTTAGTGTAGAGGTGTTTATGCCTTAGCCAGACAGGACTGGTGAAGGGCCTGAGTCCTACTTGATGAGAGTGGATAAGCAGGTGGTACCATGGTAACACAGGCCACCCCACACCACTGGTCACCCCCAGACTCAGCTTCCCCCTTCCCCCCCAATTCCATCTGCTGAGTTCTCCCTGCTGACAGGAACCATTTCAGAGTTAGAGACTGAAAGAAGATCACTGCCAATTGTGTCACCTTCTGCCCATCGATGTTTGGTGTTATAATTTCCCAGTCCCATTCCTTTCAAAGCTAAAATTTTAAATTGCCTGGTGGGGACTTCCCTGGCTAAGACTTCACACTCCCTGTGCAGGGGGCCTGGGTTCGATCCCTGGTTGGGGAACTAGATCCCACATGCTGCAACTAAGATCAAAGATCCCGAGTGCCACAACTAAGACTGGTGAAACCAACAAAAAAAATTTTTTTTAATTTTTTAAAATAAAATTCCCCAGGGTTCCAGTGGCTAGGACTCTGCACTTTCATTGCCGTGGGCCCAGGTTCCATCCCTGGTTACGGAACTAAGACACTGGGCACAGCCAAAAAAACAGAAATAGCTGCAGAACCTCTAACCTTTGCTTTAATAAAAATTTAAACCAAAAATTTACAAACTCAATAATTAAGTAGGTAACTAAGTCTCCCTTTTTACAAGTAAAAAGGCTCTGATTGAACGTAAGACATGAACTTTCTCCCTAACACTGAACAGAAGCACTAGGAGAGTGGGGATTACATAAGAGTTTATTCTAGGATGAAGACTATTTGGAGGGAGAGGAAGACTGGAAAATCCCATGGACAGAGGAGCCTGCGACAGACCCTCTTTCCCCCTGCTGGCTGATGCTTAAGCTGTCCTTTCCCTGCAGAAGGTCTGCCTCCAGTGGTCCCTATCCAGACCCCACCCTACCCTGCTCAGTTCAACAGCATGGAAGGGGCTCCATCCTGAGTGGTGTGATTGGAAATGGGTTCTGAGAGAACCTTGGCTCCCTCAGACCATGAACAGATCCTGTGAGAGCTGAAATGTCTAATTTGCAGTTGGAACTGGGGACAAGACCAGTCTACCCTGGTCTGTGTCTGAGTCTCTGGTTGACATTCATCCTGGGCGTGCTGGGGCAGAGCAGAAAAGGAGCTGGAGGTTGAGATGCTCTCCCATCGGGGCTGCAATGTCAGAGTTCAACAGAAGGCTGCGCCTTACAAACGCCTTCATTTCCGATTTTCTTCTGGAGTATGGGGCTTAAGTGAAATGTCCTTTGAAACCCTGGAGCCCTGAGACCTCAATCAGGGTGGAGAGGAGGATGGCCGTATCCACTGCTGGAGCTTGGGGAGGTGGGCACCCCAGCCCACAGCATGGGGTCTCCCAAAAGAAACAGATGTTGCACAGCTGGGGAAGTGGATTCCTTCCCACCTGAGCCATTTCTCCCAGGCCATGAACTTGGCAAAATCTACCTCTCCATCCCTAGGACAGGAGAGACATCAGCAAACCCAACCAGATGGGAGTAAGTTGGAATTTTGAAATGACAGATTCCATTCTTTCCCTGCTTCATTAGGACATGACAGCACTTCCTGAGACTTTGTCCCCATTTGATCAACTGAAAAACCTGGGAGTTATGATGGGGATGGAATAGCAATACAGGGAGTGATTGGTAGGAGAAAGAGTAAGAATTCACCTGGTCCCGTTCTTTAACATGTAACTTGTCAGATGGTAAATATTAGTGGACCAAAACGCCATATCATCCAGCCCTCCTAGGAAGTATTCTTGAAATTGTTCCACCAAAAATGGGGATTTTCCAGAATAAGTGGGATAAAGCTATGGCAAAGAGAAAGAAAAATAGTCTAATAAATAACTGAATCAAGTGCTTCTCATGGTATCTTTATAACACTTTCAATTCAGATTTTGAATAAATGCCTTTACCTTGGAAATAGCTAACATCTCTGCATACCTGCAACATAAGCAATAATTTAGACTGTGAGTTGTGATTTCCACGAAGAAATGAAATAAATGAAGAAAAAGTTCCAGCAACAGGTATCCACTATCATGCAACTGACTTTGAACAAGCAAAATCCATAAATCCAATACCCACACTCAGGCAGCTAAAGCATCAGAAAGTGTGTTAAGGAAGTCACAATAAAATCACTTGCAAATATTCCTCCAGTTACACTTACATTTCCAAGAACTGAAGGTATGAACAGTCAACAATGGCTTTTTTGGTGATGACTACTCGGCCGTAGAGTTCTTTATAAATTCCCAGGAGATCTTCAACAGGCACATACCTGAGAAAAGCATTAGAATAAAATAAGGGCTGTTTTGATTCTGAAGTTGAAGATAATAACAGCAGTCACAGCAGCTACCAGTGATTCCAGGATTAATAGGTGCCAGACACCATGCAAAGGACTTTACATGCATTATTCCTTTAATCCTACCAACAACCCTGGGTGGTTGATACTATCACAGTCCTACTTCACATACAGGAAACTAAGGTACAGAAAAGTTCAATAATTTGCCCAAGGCTGCAGAGCAAACGACTGGTACCCTAATCAAATATTTATACAAAGAAACTATGAGTAGCTCTCACAGCCAACAAAAGAGTCTGAAATGTGGTACTCGAGGGCAATCTCAAAAATGACAGAATGATTTCAGTTCATTTTCAAGGCAAATCATTCAACATCACAGTAATCCAAGTTTATGCTCCAAACTAATGCCAAAGAAGCTGAAGTTGAACAGTTCTATGAAGACCTATAAGACCTTTTATAACTAACACCAAAAAAAGATGTCCTTTTCATCATAGGGAACTGGAATGCAAAAGTAGGAAGTCAAGAAATACCTGGAGTAACAGGCAAGTTTGACCTTGGAGTCCAAAATGAAGCAGAATAAAGACACACAGCTTTGTCAAGAGAACACACTGGTCACAGCAAACACCCATTTCCAGCAACACAAGAAAAGACTCTATACATGGAGATCACCAGATGGTCAATACTAAAATCAGATTGATTATATCTTTGCAGCTGAAGATGGAGAAGCTCTATATAGGCAACAAAAATAAGACTAGGAGCCAATTGTGGTTCAGATCATGAGCTCCTTAATTGCAAAATTCTTGCTGAAACTGAAGAAAGTAGGGAAAATCACTAGACCATACAGGTATGACCTAAAGCAAATCCCTAATGATTATACAGTGGAGGTGATGAATAGATTCAAAGGATTAGATCTGGTAGACAGAGTGCCTGAAGAACTATGAATGGAGGTTCATAACACTGTACAGGAGGCAGTGACCAAAACCATCCCAAATAAAAAGAAATAGAAGAAGGCAAAGTGGTTGTCTGAGAAGACTTTACAAATAGCCAAGGAAAGAAAAGAAGCAGGAGAAATATCAACAACCTCAGATATGCAGATAATACCATTCTAATGGCAGAAAGTCAAGAGGAACTAAAAAGCCTCTTGATGAGGGTGAAAGAGGAGAGTAAAAAAGCTGTCTTAAAACTTAGCATTCAAAAAAACTAAGATCATCGCATCTGGTACCATCACTTTATGGCAAATAGAAGTGGGAAAAGTGGAAGTAGTAATAGATTTTATTTTCTTGGGCCCAAAAAAATCACTGCAGATGGTGACTGCAACCATGAAATTAAAAGATGTTTGCTCCTTTCCTCCTTTAAGGAAAGCTGTGACAAACCTAGACAGCATATTAACAAGCAGAGATATCACTTTGCTGACAAAGGTGCATATAGTCAAATGGTTTTTCCAGTAGTCATGTACAGATGTGAGAGGTGGATCACAAAGAAGGCTGAGTGCTGAAGAATTCATGCTTTTGAACTGTGGTGCTGGAGAAGACTCTTGAGAGTCTGTTGGACAGCAAGGAGATCCAACCAGTCAAACCTAAAGGAAACCAACCCTGAATATTCATTGGAAGGACTGATGCTGAAACTGAGGCTCCAATACTTTGGCCACATGATGAGAAGAGCTGACTCACTGGAAAATACCCTGATGTTGGGAAAGACTGAAGGCAAAAGGAGAGGAGGGTGGCAGGAGATGAGATGTTTAGATGGCATCACCAACTCCATGGCCGTGAATCTGAGCAAACTCCAGGAGACAGTGAAGGTCAGGGGAGCCTAGCATGCTGCAGTCCATGGGGTCACCAAGAGTCAGACAGGACTTAGCAACTGAACAACAACAAATAAAAGGAATGTTTAGTTTTGTGAATTCAAAGAGCAATAGAAGATATTTTTATTCTTTTGAGTTGAATCATTCTCAGGAATCATTTTTTAAAAACACTCCAAAATAACTTCTCAGAATGCACAGTGGTAGGTAGTAAAAAAGAATTCTAAGTCAAGTTTTTGATTCAGAGGTATTAGTTATTTCAGTTGGAGGAAGAGCCACATTTTAAAAATTAGGTTTATACTGTTATCTTTTACCTTTATTTAAGAAACCTTAGATTGTACCAGACATAAATATAAATACAAACAAAACCTAATTTAGTGTATCTATAAGAAGAAATCAATTGAGATGTCCATTTTTTACTTAGAAGCACACCAGAATGGTCTTCTCCATAAATATAGCTTAAAAGTGTAGCAAAAAGCCTAACAAAAATATTTTTTTAGATGAATCATCAAGCTAGCAAGAAAGTGAAATTTTCCAATGGCCCAAAATAAGTTGGAGCTGGAAACTTTGGCAGGTAAGTGAGTGGGAAAGCTGGTTTTTGCCCTGAAGACATCTGCTAAACCTGGAACCTAGGAGGTTTCTTTTTTTTTTGGATAGTTGTATGGCATACAAGAGACAAGAGCTAAAGTATAGGAATCACCCAAAGTGGGCCATTTCTCACAGGAAACTCCTCATCAAAGGCTATACCTTCTGCATGAATATTAGCCAGAAATAAATCCAACATACTAACAAAGACAGCTAAGAAACCTCTGTCTTCATCTTGGAAATGGATAAGAGAGAGGGAAAGCTATCTCGCCCCTAGAGTCGGTAACCACGATCCAGCCCTACAAATGTTTGGTCTTGCATTCATGCTATCTGTGTAGTCAGAAAAACTTCTAGGGTTGAATATCATTTAAATGTGGTCCCAGTTAATGGTGCCTTGAGGTAGCCTGCAGAATGCAAGACAAGCCTTCCCTGGAGAAATGCAGCTGTAACTCAAGCCTTGAGGAATTCAAGCACCGCTGAATATAACTGAAAGAAGACCAGATCCCGGATGATGCCCAGTGTGAACTGGGCATCTCATCCAGAGCGGAGCGCCCTGTGTGGAGAGTCAGTGGGGAACCTCAGGTCCCTGCTGCCGCCACCTCTTCCTGGGCATCCAAAGGCCAGTGGTCCTCAACTGCCTTGAGAGTGACCTGATGGTTCTGGGTCTCCTTTAGTTCTGAGGCAGCTGGACCAGAGAAGGGAATGGGCAACTTGCCAGGCCCCCAGCTCTAGTTCTTTTTTGTTCTGTAAGCTTTCCTCCCTGCTTCCAGCTCTCCATACTCAGAGACTAGGACTGAGGGACAGAGTCATGTCGCGTCCCGTCTGCTTAGTAAACATGTGAAGAAAACAAAAACAAAAGTGTATCCAACAGTAATATCTGATAAATCGGACTTGAAGGCAGTAAGTGTTGTAAAATATAAAGACAGCCACCAGATAGAAAGTTCGATTCACCAGAATGACATGAGATTTGAAAACGTGAATATACTTAACAACATATGTTCAAACACATGTATAGCAAACTTTGACCTAACTACAAGGAGAAATTGAAAAATTTCATCATCGTAGAAGGAGATTTTCAATGAATTTCTCAGTAATTCATTTACTGTCCAGATAAAAGTAGTAAGATTATATTTAAAACTTATGAATCTTCTGATTTGAGCAGTACATTTAAAAAGCTTGAGCTAATACATATATATATATATATATGTATATATATAATGTTAAACCACAAATTGGAGAATTAACATTCAAGTACAGATGAAAAATTAATAATAGATAATTAAATAAATGCTAATGGATAAAAATTAATCATTTGGTAGACCTTAAAGTCAAGACTCAAATTTCACAGGAACCAAAGAAGAGTAGAAGGAAAAAAATAAATGTAAGAAAAAGTAATGAAAGAGAAAAAGAACATATAGCATTAATAGAAAGGGTCGATAAAGCCAAAAGTTTTTTTCAATAATAAAACTGAAAAATATTAGACATGATTAATTGTTTAAAAATATAAGAGAAGGCACAATAAATAACATTACAGATACCAAACGAACAGAAGTACAAGTAAAATGAGGGGGAAAAATGAGGATATTATGAACTCCCTTATGCCAAAATGTTTAAACACTCAGACAAAATAGAAAAGTCCTAGAGAAATAATAAAACTCTTTAAGAAGAAACTGAAAAACAGTACAGTCCTAAAACCCAAAGTCACTACTTTTTAAAACATCTGGCTTTATAGACGAGTTCTACCAAACATTCAAGAAATCAAAGTTATAATCTTACACAAACTTTCAGAAAACAGCAAAGGAAAGTATACTCCTCATCTGATTTCATGAATCAAGTGAGGAGTATACCTTTGAAGAAAGGTACATTTCTTCAAGGTACATTTGAAGAAAAAGGACAGGTTGGAAAATCAGCCCTGATAGATGTCAAAATGCATTAAAGCTGTTTTAGTTTTAAAACTCAGTATTGCTCAGGAATAGTCAATTAGACAAATAGAACATGATAGAAAGCCCAGAAACTGACCTGCGTACACATGGAATTTTATGTCAGAGAGAACATTATAGATCAGTGAAGAAAATTAGGCTATTGATAAATGATTCTGAGACAATCAGTTATCTCTGTAGGAAAAAAATAAAATTTCTATCACAGAATATACAAAAACTTAACTCCAGGTAAATTAAAGATATAAAGTTAAGAAATGAAACGATACTGTGATACCCTAGAAGGGTGGGAAGGGGTGGGAGGGAAATTCAGAGGGAGGGGATATATGTACACCTGTGGCTGATTCATACTGATAGACGGCAGAAACCAACAATACTGTAAAGCAATTATCCTACAGTTTAGAAGACAAATTAGAAAAAAGAAGAAAAATGAAACTATAAAATATTTAGAAGGCTATGTAGGAGAATAACCTCATGCCCTCAAGGTAGGAAAGGATTTCTTAAATAAGATGTTAAAAGTATAGATTACAAAAGAAAAGACTGATACATTCAACTACATTAAAATTAATAAATTCTGTTTATCAAGATATACCATAAGTAAAAAGACAGGCCATGAACTATTAAAAGATATTTATAACAAATAATTGATACACTGACAAAAGATCAGAACCCAGAATATAACAAGAATACGCAGAAATAAAGAGGAAAACCCAACAGAAAAATAGGCTAAAAACCAAACAAGTTTCTCACTTAAAATGAAACACAGTCGATAAAATATGAAAGAATATTCAACCTTATTATAACAGTAACCTGGGAAATGTGAATTAAAACAATAAGGAGATACCACTTTATATCAAATAGGTTAGAAAAATTTTAAAGCTGGACAATACCAAGTATTACAGAACGCAGAAGGAGGAGAACAAAGCTGATGGGAGTACAAATTGGGAAGACCGTTCTAAATGACAGCCAGGGATTATTTATTTAGGTTAAACATGCCTAAGTCCTATGGCCCAACAGTTCCACTTCTGGTACCATTAACTTGAAAGAGATTCCCCTCCAGTGCAAAAATGTACACAGCAACATGACGTATAAAACAAAAACACTTAACACTACTTACGTACCCATCAACACTAGAATCAAGTCATTTTGGTAGATTTACACAAGGGAGGACCATACAGTGGTGAAAATCAATGAACTATCGCTGAACATATCGATATGATTAAATGTCAGGGAAATAATTTTAAACAAGAAACATTTCTAAATTAAATTCTAATTTAAAATTTAATTTTAAGCAAAATGCATGATGTAGAATTCTATTTAAAGTAAAAACCCATATAATATTTTTCATACAGATATGACTGTGCTTATGTGCTCAGTTGTATCTGACTCTTTGCGACCACATGGACAGCAACCCACCAGGCTCCTCTGTTATTGGAATTTCCCAGGCAAGAATGTTGGAGTGGGTTGCCATTTCCTACTCTAGGGGATCTTTCCGACCCAGGGATCGAACCCGCATCTCTTATGTCTCCTGCATTGACAGGCGGGTTCTTTACCACTGGTACCACTTGAGAAGCCTATGGATACGGCTACATGTAGTAAAACTCTAAGGGAAAAGTGACTAAGTGATTAAGCAAACCTAAGGTTGTGGTTATACCTAGTGGGAGAAAAGGTGATGACAGAAGGAGAGGCAGGGAGCCTCTATATTCCAGCTATGGTCTACTTCTTAAGGTAGCTGGCAGCTATACAGTGTGGATCATCTTATTTTTTATTTATTAAAAATACATCATATATGGAATTTAGAAAAATGGTAACCTGAACCCTGTATAAGAGACTGCAAAAGAGACATAGGTATATAGAACAGTCTTTGGGACTCTGTGGGAGAGGGTGAAGGTGGAATGATTGGAGAGAATGGAATTGTAGCATGTATATTATCATAAGTGACCAGTCCAGGTTCGACGCATAAATTTTCCTCTGTTCATTTCTTTGCATTTGTGCTTTTTTAATAAAATTCTTTTTTTTAAAAAAAATAAAAAAATAAAACCCCCCCCCAAAAAAATACATCATTTTACATGCTTGGCATAATTCACAGATTTTTAAAAGAATCTACTTAGACTAGTCTAATCTTTAGTTGTACTTTTCAACATGTGCAAATGTAGAAGGCTCCTTGTAAGTTTTATTTTCTAGGGAAAAAAAGAGTCAAGCTCCTAACTGCCACTTGGGTATCATATATTTAAATGTAATTGCTCTTACCAGTGCCGTGAGAGGTAATTATATTTAAACTCGAACTGGCTCAACACATCTCCTCCTATGATATGAGAAAAATATTTGCTTTTGGAGAATTAATGACAATACATAGCAAGCTTCTTTGAACATAAATTTACACAATTCAGTTTATTAGTTCCTTACACTGTTACAGGTTTCTGTTCATTATTTTAGCTGCATAGGCACATCTTTAAAAAAAAATGATCTTTTAAAATTTTAGTGAAACACATGAATTAAGAAAGAGAATTAATTAAGAGAATAAAGAAACTCATATAACCGAAAGGTTTTTTACTTTAAGATGGACCATAAAGATTCTTCTATTTAAATAAACACTACTCACCAATACTGTGCATATTTAAAGGTAATTAAATATAGAAAAAGATGGAGTTTATCCATTTAAAGCTAAAGTATTAGGAGACACTAGGCAATGAATTTAAATCTGATTTTAAAAGTAATGCTTTTCTAAGATAAAGGCACAAGTCAATGATAAAATATAATGGTGTTTTTTTGGTTGTTCTGTTCTTTTTTTGGCTGCACCTTAAGGCAAGTGGAATTTCCCTGACCAGGGATTGAACCTTAGCCCCCTGCAGTGGAAGCGCAAAGACTTCTTAACCGCTGAACCACCAGGGAAATCCCCATTTTTTGTTTGGTTTTTACAAAATACATATATAATATTATATATTATATATAATATAGATACATATATATAATGCATATATATACATATATTTATAATCTTTGCAGATGTGCATCTCTATATTAAATGAAGAATTCCTATACTCTAAACAAGTGCAATATTAAAACAGAAAGCTAGTGGCAAGAAACTAAAAACATACCTACATACGGTACAATAATGACTACAAGTGAAATATAACTACCACGAAAGAAACTCTGGCAAATGTAAATAAATAGTACCGAAATCACCAGCAGGATGTGCCTCGGAATAGGAGTTGTGAAAATCAATCTGAGGGAAAAAAGAGAACCATCTAGTATATATCACAAATTGAAGCCCACACTCCTACCCCGCAATGAAGCGAGGCGGTGGGAGATGATAGCCTAACCCAGTGACTGCTGAGGACGCGTAGTAGTGACTGGACTTACTTTTCAAAGAAACATTTAATTTTATCATTTGTTTTAAAAAATGACACTGGCAGCTGAGTTGTATGCTTCATGTCTTAACAGATACAGCTACTGCAAACATTTGTACCTAACAGGATACATGAACAATCTCTAAGTGCAAGTTTAAATTTTTTACAGGATAGTGTTAATATCAATGAATAACCAGAGGGGACTTTCACCAGGTAAGGTTACAATTTTCAATGGGGATATGGCATCTTCATATAGAAAAGAAAAAAGGAAAAAAAGCAAAAGCATGTTAATTCATTTTAAATAGAACCAGACAGTAGGGGTTTATACCTCTACTATTAAGATGCACAGCTTGAATAAAACATAAAATTTCTCAAATATTGTTTGTGACTAAACAGAACATGACATCTGTGGCTGTTTTCAGGGCACATTAGTCAATCTGCCCACATGGATGAATTTACCAGGGTAGCAAATATGTAAGAGCAACGAACAAGAAGAGATGGAAATCTAGTGAATACCGCATTGGGCAAAGAGTCTTATTTCCATGTGAATCTGAATAACCTAAAGTTTTTCTTTTCCTAAAATGGTCGGGTTTTTAATAATTTTTTTAATTTCATTTTTTAACACCGAAAACATTTTATTTTTAGGGATAGCCGATTAACAATGTCGTGGTAGTTTCAGGTGAACAGCGAAGGGGCTCAGTCATATGCATACATGTATCCATTCTCCCGTCAACCCCTCTCCCATCCAGACTGGCACACAACATTGTTGATTATCCATTTTAAACATAGCAGTGAGTACATAACCTTTCCAAAGTCCCTAACTATCCTAAAAGAGTCAGTTTTGAATCTTGGGTAGGACAATATCATTCCCACAAAGTCATTAACCTGAAGCTATGTACTCACGGCAGCCATCGTCCTGAGGAATCCTTGTTCAATACCCAGGCTATGCCAGTTGACATCAGCCACCATGTGAGACGTAATTCCAAACAAGAACGCTACCAATTTCTCTGTGTCCTGCCAAATAAGCAAATTAGAGTTGGGGGTGGGGGAAAGGTAGTCATTTTATAACAATCTTATTCAAAGGATTAACAAATATGAATTCATTTCCATTTCTGAGACTTCACAAAACATCAGAGACAGGTATGTTGTCCTTACCCCCAAACCACAAAGGACTTTTTTTGGAAATGTTTCTGAGTGCCTTGAAACTGCTTTCAGATTTATTTACTAGGAGAGCAAAATGACCACACGACATGCCCCAAATTTTAAAAACATTGTTTATTTAAAATAAAACTGACGATGTAAATTTTGAAAAATCATTTGTTCAATTGTTAACTAGCTATTTACTATGTCCCATATGCTGCGTTTGGTGTTGAGGCAGAAGGGTGAGTAGCCCACAGAGTCTGGACTAAGGGTTGGGGTTAGAAATGGAGTTAATGCAGGTGCAACAATAGTACTTGGCAAGTCTGGAACGGAGTGTTTTTAGGGTTACAGAGTGTCCCTACCTCATCCCAGGGAAGAGGATAATTCTTCCGGATATAATGAACGCTTGCGTTAAGAAAAGGAGTCCAGTGAGTGCTCTCTGACACATCATGGAGATGTCCTGACAAAACAGAGCAACCGTCAGAGCTCCTTCTTAAAAGGCTGGAGATTCTCTTGTATATACGTACCACATCGCTTTTCATCCATTCGTCTGGCAGTGGACACTTAGGTTGTTTCCATGTCTTTGCTAATGTAAACAGTGCCTCAACAAACACTGGGGTACTTGTGTCTATTTGAACAATGGAATATTACTCAGTCATAAAAAAGAATGAAAGTGGGTCATTAGCAGAGATGTGGATGAACCTAAAGACTATCATACAAAGTAAGTCAGAGGGAGAAAAACGTCGTATATTAATGCACAAACATGCAATCTACAAAAATGGTACAGATGAACCTGTTTGCAAGGCAGAGATAGAGACACAGATGTAGGGAACAAACATATGGATACCAAGAGAGAAGCAGGGGATGAACTGCGAGGTTGGGATTGACATATAGACACCAATATGCACAAAAGAGATAACTAATGAGAACCTGCTGTGTAGCACAAGGAACTCTACTTAGTGTTCCGTGGTAACCTCGATGGAAGGAAATACAAAGAAGGGCATATGCGTATACAAATAGCTGATTCACTTCAAGGTACAACAGAAGCCAGTGCAACATTGTAAAGCAACTATACCCCAATTCTTTAAAACGTTGGAGATTCTCAATGAAATATTCCACCACCACCTGCTGTGTTGCTACGATCCTTCGCCTTCCCTCCAAGCCTCTTAGTTTCCTGAGTCAGTATTCAAAGGAAGCCTCTAAGACAGAATGGCCAGCCAAAAACAAAAGGAGCCTTAACTGCTCATAGCATCTAGAAATAGCTGGGCTGCAAGAGAAGCTGGAAGTGTTAAGTTCTGTACCCTAAAGAAACAAGCTGTCCCTGTTGTTTTCTTTTTTTTAATTTGTTTTTTTTTTTTAATCTTCTTTTCCATCACAGTCAGCCTCCCTAACAACACAAAAGAAAAAAGCAGATATTCCAACAGCTTTCCAGTATTTGAATTTATAATATTTTGAAATGGGGTGTGCTATATGCCTCTTTATTCCCACAGGAGGGGTGAGTGAAAAAAAAAAAACAAACAGAAACTGACATCTGTTCTCAACCTTCAAGTGCCAGATTCTTCATGGAGTGTCACATGCCATAGAAGCAATCAAAAGCAAAATCCCAGAGTTCAGATCCCTCAAGTCAAATTTTTTAGATCATTATTAAACTAAAAATAGCCTAACCACTTTTGTTTAAAGTATAACTGAAGTACATTTAACTTAATATTATCTTGGGTTTGCATAACACTTGACATAATAACACACGTTAATGCCAACAGCAGTTCAGTACAGCAGCCAGCCATGCATTAATTATTACTATTAAACAGTAATTTAGATATTACTATGCTGCAGACATGGAAACTGAGACTCAGCATGGAAGGGGCTTTTTCAAGGTCACACGCTAACAGATAACATCCAAGGAATAAAAACTCGAACCTTTTGATTTCCTTCAAAATGTTCTCTCTTCTGCCATGAAGCAGGAGAGTAAGTCAGGGTGCTCAGAATAAAGCTTTCAGAATTTCTACCCTTAAGCAAGTTAAGTTTCGGTTAAATGGAAAATACAACCGAACTAAGTCATGGATCAACAATAGTGGAAAATATAATGTGTCGTTTGATATTTTTTTGAGTCTGAGCTATTCCTATCAACAAAGGAAAAGCAACGTCATCTGGTCTGTAAGTCTTCATCTTACCTCTCTCACAGATGCTAGGGTAAAATGAGTCAGGAAACACGGATCCAGCCTGATATGCATCCTGGTGCCTAAGTAACAGCTGGGGAGCAGGAAAATACAGAGGTTAGAGGGCAAGAGTCAACAGCCTGGGAAAAGCAGGCCCGGGTGTGGGAAGTTAGAATGATGTGATGGTAGGGGAGAAGTGATGGAAGGAAGAAGTAAAGGAAGACAGGCATAAAGAAATAACTCTTGTATCAATATAATTCAAACAGCACCCTGCTGCTGCTGCTAAGTTGCTTCAGTTGTATCCGACTCTGTGCGACCCCATAGAAGGCAGCCCACCAGGCTCCCCCGCCCCTGGGATTCTCCAGGCAAGAACACTGGAGTGGGTTGCCATTTCCTTCTCCAATGCGTGAAAGTGAAAAGTGAAAGTGAAGTCACTCAGTCGTGTTCGACTCTTAGTGACCCCATGGACTGCAGCCTACCAGGCTTTCCTACCAAAAACAAACAAGCCGATTAAGTAGTAGTAAAAAACAAAACAAAAAAACACACCTATTTAACCTTTTGCTTTTTTTCTGTCTACCCAGAAGAATAAGATTTCTCCAAGACTATTTCACTGACCCAGAACTGGAGTGTGGTAAGTTTTTTGATGACCTAGTGACAACAAGTAAAATGAGAAAAATACAGACACGTATACATATATATTTATTGGGGCTTCCCAGGTGGCGCTAGTGGTAAAGAACCCACCTGCCAATGCAGGAGGCATAGGAGATGCAAGGAGATGCAGGTTTGATCCCTGGGTCAGGAAGATCCCTTGGAGAAGGAAATGCCAACCCACTCCAGTATCATTGCCTGGAGAATCCCATGGACAGAGGAGCCTGGTGAGCTACAGTCCATGGGGTCACAAAGAGTCAGACATGACGGGGTGACTAACACACACACATAAATATAAATATATATATATATACCAACACATATACATATATCAGTTTATATCTATTTGTGTGTGTGTGTATGTTTATAGTTGCTACCTGTGCTTTAGAGTAAGATAATATCCTTTATAGATTAAAGGTTAAGACTATAACCTTCTGGAGGGTTACAAAAATACCCTTTGCCATTTCCAAAATGATGTATAAGTCGGTGGTAGAGGTTTTCTTCCCAGCGTTCTTCCTTGGTGGCCTGGCTCACTCCATCCCATTCCAACCCCCTTATGGCTACATCCAGATGAGTGCTAGGGACTAGAAAATGAAGACTACATTCCCCAGCCACTACTCAGGAGTCACTTCTCCCTTGTTTGCTCCCAGCCATCAGGAAGTGTTTGGCCTTTCCGGAGCAGAAGTAGAGGGGGCCCAGGTGATCACAGGCAGAGTAGAGGGCATCTATTTTGCTACTAAGGAGCTTGGCTGAGGTGATGAGGTCCCGGAGCCAACAGTCAAGATGGCGGCTCCTTACTTTCCAAACCACATAGGAGACAGTTGGACATGGAGCTCGTGAATGGAACAGTGTCTGTTTGACTGCTTAGTGGCTCTGGCAGGCCAGTTCTGTGTGTTGTTCTGGGAGTCCTTTCTGGATACTCAGCTTAGAGTCTGCTCCTCCATTTCTCATAGTTTCTCAGCACTGAATCCCCTAAAACGTGGTCTTGTACCCCTCTCAGCATAAGAGGGGTTTCCACTATCTGCAAATGAACTCTGACCCAATGGACAAAGTGTGGCAATCCACTTTTTAATTTTTCAGTAGGGACTTACTAATAACATAGGCTAGATGTAGAAGCAACAAAGTACCTCAAAGAACTTGAAACAGATGGAAATACAGTATCACCTACTTTTTGTTTTTGCTTTTTTAAAGAGTGTCTCATCCCCAGTCTTCTAAAGACAGAATCACTTCCATACTGGGCAGGTGAGGCTGACTGACCACAGGGGAACAAGGGCGGCGTATCCACTCCCACTACAGTGTTTGGCTCAGAGATGTTTGTTTGACAAAAGCTAGTTCAACTAGAATGTCCCCCAAGACTTCTCAGCTAGAGCTGTGGGGAGAAGAAAGAAAATGCTTTCTTCTCTTCAGAGTTTTTTTTTTTTAAAGACATTCTTTTGTTTTCAAGATGATGCTCTTTCTCCATTTTATTTTTTTTATTTTTGGCCACACTGTGCAGGTAATTGGGATCTTAGTTCTCCTACCAGAGACTGAATCTGTGCCCCCTGCAGTGACAGCGCAGATTCTTAACCACTGGACTGCCAGGGAAGTTTTCACCTCTTCAGGGATTTTAAACTTAGAAACTGAGACCTGGATGGCCAGTGTCATCCAGTGTCTAGGAAAGAGAGTACCACTTAGACCTCTTAGTCCAGCTCTGCCCCAGGCTTATCAGTTACATGAACCCTTAAAGTCTTTTTTCTAAAGATAGTTGGAGTTGGACTTTTGCCACTTAAAAGTAATAATTAACTTTGCTGAATATTTATCTTAGCAGCCACTGTAATGGTCACTTTATATGTATTAAGACTTGTTGAATCTGCATCTCCCAGTGAGATAGTTTTATTTAATAGGGAAAAATAATGCTAAAGTGAATTTTAAACAATTCTAAAGTAAATTTTAAAAAGTAAAGGTGTCAGGTAGGAGAGAAGCTCAAGAGGAAAAGATGCATGTATACATATAACTGATTCACATTGTTGTACAGCAGAAACGAGCAACACTGTAAAGCAATTATACTTCAATTAAAAATAAATTTTAAGAAAAGGTGTTAAAAAAAAGTCGGGAAACTGCTAGGGGGAAAAGAGTACAGAAGGAGGATATATCCTTCAGATATAAAAATGCACCAAAAGACACAGATCAATGAAACAGAATAAAGAGTAAAGAAATAGACTCAACCATAATAACTTAATGCATGATAGAGATGAACAAAGGATGGAGTAATCAACAACTGGGTTGGCACAACCCCATGGCAATGAACACTCCATTCTTACAGGGAATCCATACTTAGCCTAGGTGACATTGACTTGAAATTGACATCATCAGTAACAGGTTACTGGATCCCTATCATGCTTTATGCAAAAATTAAGGACAAGATAAATGAGAGAGTTAAATGTCAAAAACAGAGCCATGAAAATAACAAGACACATTTTAAGTGAATCTTTGTATAATCTCAGAATGGGAATGATATTTCTAAGCAAAACATACAGGCAGAAACCATGAAAGAAAAGATTGATGCACTTAACTACGCAAAATTGTTAATGCTCTGCATGGTAAAAAAAAAAAACCACCAGAAACAAATTTAAGAGAAAAATAAATAACCATGAGAATCATTTGATACATGATAAGATGCTATATTTAGTAAAAAAAAAAAAAGTCATTCTTCACATCAAGATTAATATCCTAATAGAAAAATGAGCAAAAGACACAGGCAATTCATAGAAGCAATAGAAAGAGTCAATAAACACTTGAAAATATATTTAACCTCATAATAATAAATCAATTATTTGTCAATATAACCTAACAAAATACTATTTTCACATATTGGCAAAAATGAAAAAACAATAAGAACAGACTTCTGAAAGTGAATCTGCTCCCAAATCTGAAGACAAAGAAATTTCAGTCAACTACAGGAACAATTAAGGATATTAATCCTTTCTTGATCCTGTATATCTTCCCTGTTTTATTTTCATTTTTCATTTGTTTCTGGGCCAAGGGGATTCGACTAGCAGTATCAGGGCTGAAGGGACTTGCTCCTTGAATTACCTAGGGAGATGAAGCGTGTCAGAACTAGAACTTGTATTGAGGATGATGGAGGTCAGGTTTCTCATTGTTGGAGAAAGGAGTTATAGGTAAGAACCTGGAGAAGATTAGATTAGATCCTGTGCTGATGGATTGGAATTGGAGATGTTTTCATGTGAATTCAGGATTTTAAACAGACACAAAAGCCAACTTGAAATGAATTCTGGGACAATTTGAGCATCAAGATAAATAATAGTAGTAATGTGACATAAGGGCTTCCCTGGTGGCTCAGACGGTAAAGAATCTGCCTGCAATGCCAGAGACCTGGGTTTGATCCCTGGCTTGGGACAATCCCCTGGAGGAAGGCATGGCAACCCACTCCAGTATTCCCATGGACAGAGGAGCCTGGCGGGCTACAGTTCTTGGGGTCACAAAGAGTCAGACACAATTGGGCAACTAAGCACTGCACATAATGTGATATAAACCATTGAATAAAATAGGAATCCATAAATATATAATATAAAGGGATAGATAAATGGGGAAGAAGAGGCTTTACTTTATAGCAGAATGCAAATTTATAAATGTACAAGGAATGATAGAATCAGATAAACATTTGGCAAACATCAAAATTATTTCAGGCAAAAATCAATGGATGCTAAAAAGTTTAATGAGGAACAGAATACTTGCATTACCTCAATATATCTCCCTACAAAATATTTACTATTTAAAAAAACAGAAAATATTTATTAACTTTCCAATGCAAAAACGTGGCAGATACCATCTTAACCAAAATTATCATTAACATCAATAGGACTTCTGCTTCCAGGAAGATGGAGTGGGTGTATTTATCCCTGTTCTTTTTGCTAAATACAGCTGAAACCCTGGGCACTGTCTACAGAAAGAATATAACTTATGACTCAAAGGTAGAGATAAGTCTGCACGTTGACTAGGAGCTGAAGCATACTCTGTGGTGAGTTCTGTGGATTTTCTTTTTGCTTCATGTAGTCCAAACTGGATATTAGAAAAGCCAGCTGCCTAGAAACTCCAATGGGTGTAGACAAAACAAAAGTCTGCAACTCTCAGGCCACAAAACCAGACATGGGACAGCCTAGCAAGACAGAATTTCTGCACACTAACCTCTCTGCTCTAGACAAACACCCAAGAAAAAAACACGGCCCCACACTTCCTCACCACTAAGGTCTTGTGGGGAGCCTAGGCTTGCCTCCTCACCAGCCTGCGATGAGGTGCCCCAGCTCCCCCACTACAGTGGTATCAGAGAGGGCTAAGGAGGGAACCAGGACTTTCATCCCTGCCACCCTGTCCCCTACCCTATGGTATCAGTGAGACCATGAGGAGAGCCTGGACATCCAATCCCTACTGGAATAAGGGATCTCTCCCCTTCCCTGCTGTGGGGAGGGGGGCAGTATAAGAAGAGGCCCAGGGGAGATCAGGACGTCCACCTCTACCCCGGTAAGAGGCCACCTCTGCCTTCTGACATCAGTAAAGACCACAGTGAGGAGCAGCAATTAGGTACTCCTACCCATCCTGGGGCTTCCCTGGTGGCTAAGCTGCTAAAGAATCCGCCTGCAATGCGAGAGACCTAGGTTCGATCCCTGGGTTGGGAAGATCCCCTGGAAAAGGGAAAGGCTACCCACTCCAGTATTCTGGCCTAGAGAATTCCATGGACTGTATAGTCTATGGGGTTGCAAAGAGTCGGACACGACTGAGCGACTTTCACTTTCACCCATCCTGGCCAGCGAGGCATCAAGAGAAGCCCGGTGAGGAACCTTGAATTCTAACCCCTCGTTGGCAGTTAGGAAGGAGTGTCCCCTGACCCCTTCCACTACCTGAGTGGTATCAGAAGAAGACAACTAGAACAGGAAGTTTAAAGAAGATCCAGAGTCTCATAACCTAATACCTAAAATGTCCAGGCTACAATCAAAGATCACTCATCATACCAAGAGCTAGAAAGATGTCAAAAGGAATGAAAAAAGACAATCATCAGATGCCCACAAAGAGATGGCAGGAATTTCTGAATTATCTGACAAATATTTTATAGCAACCCCCAGAAAAATGCTTCAGTGAACAATTGCAAACACATCTGAAACAAAAAAAAAAGAAAGAAAAAAGTTCTCTCAAATAGAAGACATAAAGAACTGAATGAAAAATAAAACAGCTGAAATAACAGTTAACATCACCAGAAATGGTTCAAGTTGACATTATGGACCTTTTGGTAAAACACAATGAGAAGAGTACAGCATCACTTCAATGGTCTATAGGATTTCTGCCCAAAACTCACCTGCAGGAGAATCTAACCATGAGGAAACATCAAACAAAACCAAATGAAAGTGCATTCTACAGAGTTACTGGGCTGTACTTTTTCAAACTATTGAGGACAATAAAGAGAAGGTAGGCCTGAGGAACGTTCCAGGTTGGAGGAGCTCAGAGGGAACTGCAACTAAACACAAGCTTCTGTATCAGTCCTGGAACCATGAAGTATGCTGAGTCAACTCTTGAAATCTGTAAGAGCCTGGGATTGGGCGACAGTGTTATTTCTATGTTGGTTTCCCGATTGTCATTATTTATTATCACACTGTAGTTATACAGATGTATATAGTAGCATGTGTATATGCACACACACACATATAATCCTTGTTTTTAGGAAATACAGTCCCTCCTTATCTGTGGTTTTGCTTTCCTTGGTTTAGTTACCCAAATTCCAAAATATTAAATGGGGCTTCCCTGGTGGTCCAGTGGTTAAGAATCTGCCTGGCAATGCAGAGAACACCCCGTTTGATCCCTGGTCCAGGAAGATCCCACATGCCATGGAGCGACTAAGCCTGTGTGCCACAACTACTGAGCCAGTTCTCTGTGAGCCATAACTGCTGAGCCCACGAGCCACAACTATTGAAGCCCACAAGCTCAGAACCTGTGCCCGCCAACAAGAGAAGCCACTGCAGTGAGAAGCCTGTGCGCCACAAGAGAGTAGCCCCCATTCCTCACAGGTAGAGCAAGCCCACGCGCAGCAGTGAAGACTCAGTACAGCCGAAAATAAATACTTTTTAAAATCTCAATGGAAAATTCCAGAAATAAGCAATTCCTAATTTTTAAACTGGCCACCATTCTGAGTATGATGATGAAATCTCGCACCGTCCTGCTCTATCCACCCAGAACATGAATCATTCCTTTGTCCACTGCATCCTGCCTGGTAGTCTCCATTATCAGACCTGTGATCGAGGTAGTACAGTGCTTGTGTTCAAGTAGATCTCGTCAGTCCTGAATATTCATTGGAAGGACTGATGTTGAAGCTGAGACTCCAATACTTTGGCCACCTGATACGAAGAGTTGACTCATTTGAAAAGACCCTGATGCTGGTAAAGATTGAAGGCAGGAGGAGAAGGGGACGACAGGGGATGAGATGGTTGGATGGCATCACTGACTCAATGGACATGAGTTTGAGTAAACTCCGTGAGTTGGTGATGGACGGGGAGGCCTGGTGTGCTGCAGTCCATGGGGTAGCAACGAGTCAGACACGACTGAGCGACGGAACTGAACTGAATGGCCCCCAAAGCACAAGAGTGGTGCTGGCAATTTGGACATACCAAAGAGAAGTTGTAAAGTGCTTTCTCTAAGTGAAAAGGTGAACGCTGTAGACTTAATAAGGAAATAAATATTCTAGCTACGAAATTGTGAAGGAAAAGGAAATTTCTGCTAGTATTGCTACAGTACCTCTAACTGCAGAAGTTACAGGCACAGTGTATAATTAAGTGCTTAGATAAAATGGAAAAGACATTAAATTTGTACAGTAAGATATCTTGATAGAAAGACCATATTTATATAATTGTGTGATGCTGGAGAAGACTCTTGAGAGTCCCTTGGACTGCAAGGAGATCCAACCAGTCCATTGGAAGGACTGATGCTAAAGCTGAAACTGCAATGCTTTGGCCACCTCATGTGACGAGTTGACTCACTGGAAAAGACTCTGATGCTGGGAAAGGTTGGGGGCGGGAGGAGAAGGGGACGACAGAGAATGAGATGGCTGGATGGCATCACCGACTCGATGGACATGAGTTTGAGTGAACTCCGGGAGTTGGTGATGGACAGGGAGGCCTGGCGTGCTGTGATTCATGGGGTCACGGAGAGTCGGTTGCGACTGAGTGACTGAACTGAACTGAAGTGAACTGATTACATACTTTGTTATAATTGTTCTATTTTTAGTCACTGTTGTTTCTCTTACTTGTGCCTAATTCATAAATTAAGCTTTATCATAAGTATGTACATATGTGTAGGAAAATACAGTATATACGAGTTTCAGTACTATCCACAGTTGCAGGCGTGCACTGAGGTTCTTGGGACGTATCCCCTGAGGTTAAAGGGAATTACTGTACACAAGGGTGCATTGAAGGGTAATGACAACCACTTCAGCAATTAACTCTCAAATGGCTCAGAGGAAAATCAATATGCATACATAAGCTCAGAAGGCAAACAGGGTAAGTTATCAACAATTGGGGAAATTAGGTAAAAGTCACCCAGAAAATATTTGTCTAGTTTTTTCCACTTTTCTATCAGTTTTAAATTATTTCAAAATAAAATTAAAATAGGGAACTGGTTAAATTATGGTACAGAGAATTATGTAATTCGAACTATAATTTATATAAAATATTTCATTATTATATTCAAGTAGTGCTAAAGGAGATATACATTTTAACCCCAAATACTAATATTTTATAAAGACATAAAAAGGACTAATCTTTTTAATTGAAACTAGATATTTCAATATCTGTAGGACTTTTGTCACCTATGAGAGAAAGCTAATGCCCAAGGAATAAAAGAAAAAAAATCAAACTTCTTACCTCTTTGTAGTTAATACTCCCATCCTGAAGGTGGAGAAACTCCAGAGCTCTGTGTCCTGAAAGAATGAGTATATAAATGAATTAAATCCAACTATAACTGAAAACAGAACTGCCTGAAGATCATTTTTAAAAGGAAAAGATATAATTTTGTGCTTGTAACTGTCAAGGAGGTGGGATGTAAAAATTTAATTTGTACTAGTAATTTTCATTAGCCAATAGTTAGATTCAAACAATATTTATATTGTTATGATACAAATCAAAATTACAGTTTCTGCTTAACTAGCTCTTACGACCTCGGGTAAGTTACATTACCTCTCTAGGCTTCAGCTCTCCCCTATGTAAAATTAAATAAATAACATCCACCTTATAGGTTTGGTGAGAGAATCACAAAAAAAAAAAGAAAAGAAAAGAAAAAGGCTAAGTGATGAGCTAATGACTGACACATGACAAAAGCTCAAACAGAAGTTATATTTTGCTTCAACAACCCACTGGGGTAGACAAACCAAGTTTATCTGTACAATACAGGGTCTAAACCATGGACTGAATCAATGTCCCACAAATGTTTTCTCATCATTGGACTACTTTAGAAGGAGAAAAAAAGGCTCAAAAAGCCACGTGCTCCACCCACACCCCCACACCCATAAGATATGCACACCCACACCCTCAGTCTCCTTAGTATCAACAACAGGAACACTCCTGGTGAAGAGACAGTCAAAAGTGACACCTTATTTCTATTGGAAGTCACATCCACAAAAATCTGGCCACTACCATATTATAAGCAATAACAGCTATATAAGATTATAGAGGTTTACAGACTGAAACCAACAAAAGAAGCCAATTCTAATTAACTCACATAAATATCAACCATCCACACAGGCCTTATATAAGAAGTGAAAACAAGAAGCAAGATATTTATGAAATCATGTATGTTATTGGCAAATAATTATCGAAGTTTTACTCTCTTGGTATAAGAATCCTCACAATCTGCGCAGATTTGGAATTGCCTTCAATTATGTCACATAAACACATTATATTTATATTAACATATAAGTTATTAGGACCCTTGTTTACCTACTGAAGAAAGGCAAGCAATTATCTGAATTTTTAAAATTTTGAGATTTCATCTGTCTTGCTAATTTTTTAACTCTAAAGATTAAAAAGTTGAATATCCCCACTTATATTTGTTCCTCTTTGGCCCACTGCTAGAGTTTTTAGCAATTTCAGTTTCACAGAACTTAGATGTGCGAGATAATTTAGAATTCATCAAGAAGTTCAGCTCTCTCATTTTGCAAAAGAGAAAGAGAAAGTGAGTTTCCCAGAGTCACTCATGTAGTTTATAGCAGAGCTGGTATTAAAACCTACACCTGATTCCCTTTTCCACTGTCTCCTAACTCTAACATCTAATATCTTAGATGTTAAATGACTCTAACATTCTAGCACAGATGTTTCATGAAAGAACACTGGACCAGCTGTTAGGGTATGTAATTATAGACTAGGTCACTAACAAGTTAGCTGTGAAAACTCTCTGCGATCAATTTCCTCTGTTGTAAAATAAAGGAACTGTACTCAGTGACCTCTAGTATTCCTTCAAATCATAATTCTGTGATCAGATAGTTCCTGCCCAGCAGAGCTCAATATTCTGCTTTGCACTGATAAATTTTCATTTTGTTTTAAATTGGGGGATAAATGCTTTACAATGTTAATTTCTGCTGTACAACAACGTGAGTCAGCCATAAGTATGCATATATCCCCTCCCTCTTAAGCCTCCCTGCCCCCTTTCCAAATTTTCATTTTTCATTCATAATCTTGTTCTGCCTTGAACCTTCTAGAGGTAGCATAACTAAAACAGTATTACTGTTTTTATCGAAAGAGTGAAAAAACATTACGAATACATTTTATCCAAGAACCAACCTTTTGTGCTACCATCTCTTTACCCAGATCACTCAGCCTTTGCCCTGAGCTCATAGGCATCAGCTTATTATATCCCTGGGCTCCCCAAATCCTGCCATTATTCTGGGCATCTCTAATACCAGGGACTGCTCAAACTCCCCTGCTTCCTTGCTCTCCCTGAAGCCAACCATCTTTAAAGCTGTTTGACTCAGGGGACCCAGTCCCGTGGCTACATGTGGTCCTTTACGTATACTTGGAAATGTAAAAACAAAAATAGACTCCTCACTCCTACCAATGCTACACCCACTTTTCTCTTCTCCCATTCTATCAGTTCTTCTGCTTCATGGGACGCCCCCCGCCCCCAGGTTTATCCAGTTCCTCCTTCCCCATGCAGAGAAACAGCCCGAGACCCAGTGACCAAAGCCCCTTCCTGCTCCTCCATGGACTTCACTCTGATAGTCAGTCCCCAACCCTGGACGACTCCAGCCTGGGCTTTCTCCCTTCGCTGCCGCATGCATGGCTCAGGGCATCAGGGGAACTTGTTGTCAACACATGGGATAGATTTTAAATCCCCTCCTTAACGTTTCTGACAGATACACTGTCCTTCATACCATGACAAGAAGCTGGCACTTACCTATTTCTATGTGCGTCGAAACGCCACATGGTGAACTTCTAGGGCAGAGGAAGCCCAGCAGCATCAGCAGTCCTGACCAGAATCTGAAAGCAGACATGCTCTCATTACTCCCCGCTCCTATGGTGACGAGCAATGCTCAGAGCTGCGGCAGCCCGGAGCCTAGAAGCCTGGCCCAGACCAGCTGCTCTCCCTCTAACCAGGTCACTGACACGGGAAACCCTGCCTCATTTCAAAATAATATCATTTCCCAGTGAAGTCAACTGTTTAACTACTGTTTAACTTCACCAGGACAGCAAACAAACTCCACCTGGGAGAGAAAAGGGGAAAAAAAAAGGGATAAACTGAAATCTCAATGCCTCCCGGTAGGAGCATTCCCATCATCTGATTGGTTTCTCCTGGATTTCTTCTTAATATGACATTTGGATGGAGATGGAAGCAAAGTTGTCTCCAAATATTCTTTGCTTTCATTAAATTAAAAAAAAAGATATTGATAACCTTTATCTTTAAAAGATATTGATTGTATTGATAATCCATATATTGGCCACCTCACCTCACAAGAGTCGATTTCTCTTGCATCTTTCCACGCATACATCTGGTTGCCTGGCTTCTTTGGCCTCTGCAAGCCACAAGTGCTGGGAAAGCTTTTATGATGATCAGTTGGAACCGGCTTCTCTTTCAGTATTTGGCAACAGATAATGACACTCGTATGGGATTACACAACAGCAACTACTCCTGGCCTCTTTCTCCCCGGCTGTTCTCATAGCGCTTATCCAGAACCTGCTGCCTGGTCAGATTCCTGCAAGCAAAGATGCTGATAACACTTGCAGCAGGGGAGAGGTGGGGTGTGAGTGGAGAGAGACAGGTCATGGACCAAGAAAGAAGAATTCAGAAAATGAGCGGTTCAGAATACACCTGACATACCAGTATGCAATCTATTGCACTTAATCCATGGGAGAACTTAGGTGTAACTCTGTAGAAATGACGGTGATCTAAAAGCGCGAATGATGCATAATATTAGAAGCAGGAAAGTTGATTTTGAAAGAGGGGGAGGACACAGCGTTCATTCTCAGGTTAGCCAAATGGAAGAGAAGAAGAGAAGACGGGATGGTCTGAGACCCTCAGGTGTCTGCCAAGTTTCCTTTGCTCCTGCAAAGCCCCAAGGAAAACAATGCTAACAACTCTTCCCCAACCCCGACGGCATGAGGCCCTGCTGCTCCTGACCATAGGTCAGAGGCCATAAACTGTTTTGTTTGGCAAATGGACTGTTTTATAAACTTAGGCCAATTTATTTTTTTTAACAGGAAAAACCTGCATAGAAATCTAGATTTCTGGGAATTCGCTGCTGGTCCACTGGCTAGGACTCTGTGCTTTCACTAGTTGAGAGCCCCAGGTTCAATTCCTGGTGCGGGAACTAAGATCCCAAAAGCTACGCAGCACAACTCCTAAAACACAAGCAAAAAAAACTGATTTCTAGCTGTTTTTAAAAAACAAACAAAGAACTGGCTTCATGAACTGATGTCCCCATGTGTGAGGACCATCAGCTGGAGCTCCATCCAGCTGGCAGGTCTCTGTCCCCAGCCAGAGGTACCCTCCCCACGTTCCTCTGTCCCCACCAGCCACACGATGCGTGCAGCCTGCTGGACCCTTCTGGCCACCAGAGGCCGTGGAGTTTGCTCCCTTCTCACTCTGAGTTTTCTAAAGCCTGTATGTGAGAGGGTGGCGATTACAATTTAGGCCTCTGGTAAGCCCAGAAGAACTTTCCCTGGTGGCTCAGACGGTAAAGAGTCTGCCTGCAGTGCGGGAGACCCAGGTTTGATCCCTGGCTGAGGAAGATACCCTGGAGAAGGAAATGGCAACCCAATCCAGGATTCTTGCCTGGAAAATCCCACGGACAAAGGAGCCTGGTGGGCTACAACGCATGGGGTCGAAAAGAGTTGGACATGACTGAGCAACTTCACTTCACAAGCCCAGAAGACTCAGGACTATTTAGTGAATGACAAAGAAAGAGGGCTGCAGAGGGTCAACAGGGAAGATGAAGCACTGCCTGAAAATGATATCTAATCAGGTTTAATAAAACAAACCCATCCACAAAGCTCCAGAGAAAGAAACAGGTTCAGGGATCCGTAACTAAGCAATACTAATCCCGAGTTTCTCATTACATATAACTTTTGTGTTTACGGTTCAGAATGACTTAATTTTATGTAGGCAACAGAACAAGAGGTAATTACTTGCTTAAGCAGCCTAGTGTGATGGTTATGAGATAGGGCCTTTACAGGACAATACTGCCTGAGCTTTTGTGAAGTTCGTATTACCTTTGTAACCATGAAAACAAAGATACGGCTTTTAAAGGAAAGTTAAAATACAGCTTGCAATATTAAGAAAACTATCTGACAAATGTGTATGGAATTTTTTTCTTTCCACCCCCCTGTCCTCTTTCCTAATACAGGTGGCTTTGTCATAAAATAGCGAGCATGAGTCTACCATTCAGAGCTTTTCTATAAATAGAGATGCAAGTCGAGAAGTAAACAAGCAGGTCCATTAAGGAATGGGGGCAGGGAGTATAAGCTTGAGCACAAGGACGTGGGTTTCATCTGGGGCCTTGTTCTACTGCCTTTTATGGGGTGACATCGGACAAAGTTACTGAAAGTTTATTTGTTTCAGTTTCCTTACTAATAAAATTATCCATAAAAAATGGGAATAATAATACTGCCCACCACATAGGGTGGTCATGAAGATCAGATGATTAAATACAATAACATGCTTAGAATAGAGACTGGTACACAGTTCAAGTGTTCAATACACGTTGGCTTCCCCAGGGGCTCAGTGGTAAAGAACCCATCTGCCAGTGCAGGAGATGCTGGTTCTATCCCTCAGTCAGGAAGATCCCTTGGAAAGGGACATGGCAACCCACTCCAGTATTTTCTGCCTGGGAAATCCCATGAGCAGAGGAGCCTGGCGGGCTACAGTCCATAGGGTGGCAAAGAGTCGGACATGAGTTAGCAACTAAACAACAACATCATTGTTCAAAAGAATTTGAATTTTCCCTTTCTAAAAGATTTATCTAAGACTTCCACTGAGGGAATTCCCTGGTGATCTAGTGGTTGGGACCCAGTGCTTTCACTGTTGGGGCCCAGCTCGATCCCTGGTCAGGAACTAAGATCCCACAAGCCCCTCTCTCCCCCAAAAGACTTCTACTGTGTAACTATATTCCTTATTGAATTCAAAAATAAGAAAAATAATTTTACACTCAAGATATACAGCAATACATTTTTAATAACAATATAGATTTGTGTATAAATCCAACACGGGGTAGGGCGTTTAAAGTGAAGCTGAGGTGGATGAAACTGGAGCCTATTATACAGAGTGAAGTAAGCCAGAAAGAAAAACACCAATACAGTATACTAACGCATATATATGGAATTTAGAAAGATGCAAATGATAACCCTGTATACGAGACAGCAATAGAGACACAGATGTATAGAACAGTCTTTGGGACTCTGTGGGAGAGGGTGAGGGTGGGATGATTTGGGAGAATGGCATTGAAGCATGTATGTTGTCATATGTGAAACGAATCACCAGTTCAGGGTCGATGCATGTTATAGGATGCTCGGAGCTGGCGTGCGGGGATGACCCAGAGGGAGGATAAAGGGAGGAGGGAGGTGGGAGGGGGGTTCAGGAGGGGGAACTTATGTACACCCGGGGCGAATTCATGTCAATGTATGGCAAAACCAACCAATATAATATTGTAAAATAATTTGCCTCCAATAAAAAATAAATTAATTAATTTAAAAAAATTAAAAATAAACTACAAAAAAAAAAAAATAAAGTGAAGCTGGATCTCCTTGTGTAGATAAATGAAATACAATTTTAAGGTCCGAAAACGTTTGAGATAAAGCAGACACTTTCAGCTCATGCCTACACATCCTAACATGCTGCTGTCATCATAGTGTCCTTAGAGTGAAAGGGAGAGAGGATGGAGACAGGTAAAAACTAGGAGGTGGAGGTGCTCAGGACAGGGGAAAGCCAAGGGGAAAGGAAGAAAGGTCCCTGTCACTACGTGGTCTTATCTTTTCAAGCCCTGGTGAACACACTTGCCAGCTCTGGGAGGCGTCAGGGCAGCCTAGAAGCAAGATGGGAGGCAGGAGGGAATCATTCCCACTCTGAATGGGAGTTTGCAAAGAACACAGAATAGTGGGGGAGTCAGGAAAGGGACATGGTGAATTTCCTCGGCCCTCAGCACTTTTGCCTTGGTGGGGACCTCCTCTTTCATAAGAATAAACGTTTTTCTTTTTTAAAAAAATCACGTTTTACATCTGCATTGGTAACAAGGTTAATTATCTTAGTACTTAAAGTAAAATCTTAATTTTTAATTATGACTTTATAAGAAGGGAAACATTTTTGTGTTCCCATAAAAATACTCTGGGCCCTAGGCAGAGTGGGCACCGTTTGAAATAGAAGCTTGGAAAAATAAGAGGAATTTTGGATCAAGAGAAGCAACACAGCCGACTTTATTATTCTGGGCCTTAGTTTGCTCAACTAAAGATTTTCCCACACCTTAGAAATCAAGTCAACCGTAGAGCTCCCTCTGCAGGCAGGAGATGGAAACACACCAGTTTCCCAGCCCAGAATGTGATACCCGGTTCAGTTTAGTTCAGTCGCTCAGTCGTGTCTGACTCTTTGCAACTCCATGGACTGCAGCACACCAGGCTTCCCTGTCCCAACTCCCTATCACCAACTCCCAGAGCCTACTCAAACTCAGCACTGCCTCTCACCCACAATTCCTTCAATAGAATACATGAAAGATTAAACTGTTTGAAAGTCCAAGTAGCTCAGTTGTGCCCAACTCTTTGCAACCCCATGGACTGTAGCCCGTCAGGCTCTTCTGTCCATGAAATTCTCCAGGCCAGAATACTGGAGTGGGTAGCTGTTCCCTTCTCCAGGGGATCTTCCCAACCCAGGGACTGAACCACAGTCTTCTTCATTATAGGCAGATTTTTTTTACCACCTGGGCCACCAGGGAACCCAATGCTATTCCCATTTCTGCTACAAATGTAACTGACTCAAGAATGAATGACAGTGACTCAGCAAAAACCAAAGTCAAAATATAAAGTACAACCTCAGCCTTTCGCAAAAAAAAAAAAAAAAAAAAAAAATCTAGAAAAAGTTGAAGAGCCCACTGTTGGGGAAACTAAATAGTCTTGTTTAGGTTTCAGAAACAAAGCAGGGCAGGCTTCTGACCTTGCTTCTAACCTGCCTGGACACTACCTTGACTCTGAGTGCAAGATTTGATAGATAAGCCCCATACATAAGATAGGGGACGTACCTTCCCTGGAGGGGATCAGGCCAACCAAACCCCAGGCTTTAAAAATTCCAAGTTTTACAGGACAAAACAAACAGCCTTAACATGAAATCAGAGCTGCAATTTGCTTACAGATTGATAATGATATCAGTTTATGTCCTGGGATTGTAAGCAGGAACCCTGAACTGTGAAATTAAAAAGAAATTTAATGAAATTAAGACACTTGCTCCTTGGAAGAAAAGCTGTGACAAACCTAGGCAGCATATTAAAAAGCAGAGACAATGCCAACAAAGGTCTGAATAGTCAAAGCTATGGTTTTTCCAGCAGTCATGTATGGATGTGAGAGTTGGACCATAAAGAAGGCTGAGCACTGGAGAACTGATGCCTTGGAACTGTGGTGTTGGAGAATATTCTTGAGAGTCCCATGGACAGCAAGGAGATCAAACCAGTCAATCCTAAAGAAAATCAGCCTTGAATATTCATTGGAAATACTGATGCTAAAGCTCCAATATCTTGGCCACCTGATACAAACAGTCAACTCATTGGAAAAGACCCTGATGCTGGGAAAGATTGAAGGCAGGAGGAGAAGGGGACGACAGAGGATGAGATGGTTGGATGGCATCACTGACTCAATGGACATGAGTTTGAGCAAGCTCCAGGAGATGGTGAAGGACGGGGAAGACTGACGGTTTGCAGTCCATGCGGTTGCAAAGAGTCAGATATGACTGAGCAACTGAACAACGACTGAACTGTAATTTTTCACCCACAGAGCAGACTCAATTCCTGGGGACATTTTCCCAATTGGGACTCCAGATGAGCTGTGTCATGGGACTTCCCAGTGCTAAGTTTGGATGTTGGTAAAAACGCAATTTGGTGATGTATCCTCTGCTGTTTCTCTTTTTTAATGTTAGTATATTGAAAGTAAGCTGGATAATTCTCTAATAAATATTGGTATTATTTGTTTGTATATAACGAGTGGCTGATTTTGTTAACAAATCCTTTGAACCTGAGAAGTGAAAACTTTCTGTGAAACACCACAGGCTCTACCAAAGCCAGCAAGAGCCTCTCCTCTTAGCATAAATACAGGGAGTTTTTGGGGACTAGTAATCCTAAATCAACTTGGAGAGTAAGGCTTCATTTGAACCCACAGACTCTGAGAATAGGCCTGCTATTTATATCCTCATCGAAGTTGAGGTTTCCTTGCTACTTCCAGAGTTTTAGGCAAAGTCTTAATTGTGATACCTTGGTTGCTTGATTTTAATAAAAGGGTCCTGTTGACTCACTGGTGGCCTAACTTTTGTCAACTACAAATTGGTACTTGCCAAGAGCATTGTCAGCGACCGAACAAGGGCATTTGCCATCTGCCTTTGCGGAGACTGATCTTTTTCCAGTCCTGTGGCCACTGTTGAGTTTTCCAAATTTGCGGGAATATTGAGTGCAACACTTTCACAGCACCATCTTTCAAGATTTGAAATAGCTCAACTGGAATTCCATCACCTCCACTAACTTTGTTCGTAGTGAAGGCCCACTTGACTTCACATTCCATTTCATTCCAATCCCAAAGAAAGGCAATGCCAAAGAATGCTCAAACTACCGCACAATTGCACTCATCTCACACGCTAGTAAAGTCATGCTCAAAATTCTCCAAGCCAGGCTTCAGCAATATGTGAACCGTGAACTCCCAGATGTTCAAGCAGGTTTTAGAAAAGGCAGAGGCACCAGAGATCAAATTGCCAACATCCGCTGGATCATGGAGAAAGCAAGAGAGTTCCAGAAAAACATCTATTTCTGCTTCATTGACTATGCCAAAGCCTTTGACTGTGTGGATCACAATAAGCTGTGGAAAATTCTGAAAGAGATGGGAATACCAGACCACCTGACCTGCCTCTTGAGAAACCTGTGTGCAGGTCAGGAAGCAACAGTCAGAACTGTACATGGAACAACAGACTGGTTCCAAATAGGAAAAGGAGTACGTCAAGGCTATATATTGTCACCTTGCTTATTTAACTTATATGCAGAGTACATCATGAGGAATGCTGGGCTGGAAGAAGCACAAGCTGGAATCAAGATTGTTGGGAGAAATATCAATAACCTCAGATATGCAGATGACACCACCCTTATGGCAGAAAGTGAAGAGGAACTCAAAAGCCTCTTGATGAAAGTGAAAGAGGAGAGTGAAAAGTTGGCTTGAAGCTCAACATTCAGAAAACAAAGATCATGGCATCTAGTCCCATCACTTCATGGGAAATAGATGGAAAAACAGTGGAAACAGTGTCAGACTTTATTTTTTTGGGCTCCAAAATCACTGCAGATGCTGATTGCAGCCATGAAATTAAAAGACGCTTACTCCTTGGAAGGAAAGTTATGACCAACTTTGATAGTATATTAAAAAGCAGAGACATTACTTTGCCAACAAAGGTCCATCTAGTCAAGGCTATGGTTTTTCCCGTGGTCATGTATGGATGTGAGAGTTGGACTGTGAAGAAAGCTGAGCGCCGAAGAATTGATGCTTTTGAACTGTGGTGCTGGAGAAGACTCTTGAGAGTCCCTTGGACTGCAAGGAGATCCAACCAGTCCATTCTAAGGGAGATCAATCCTGGGTGTTCATTGGAAGGACTGATGCTAAAGCTGACACTGCAATACTTTGGCCACCTCATGCGACGAGTTGACTCACTGGAAAAGAGTCTGATGCTGGGAAAGGTTGAGGGTGGGAGGAGAAGGGGACAACAGAGAATGAGATGGCTGGATAGCATCACCGACTCTGTGTACATGAGTTTGAGTGAACTCCGGGAGTTGGTGATGGACAGGGAGGCCTGGCGTGCTGTGATTCATGGGGTCTCGGAGAGTCAGACACGACTGAGCGACTGAACTGAACTGAACTTTGCAGAGATTGAACCCCCTGGTGCTTCAGCTGCTGGACTTCAACACTCCCTGAGGGAATTCAGGGTGGAGTGAGGCACTCTGTGCTCCAGGGAATCTGGTGGGACAGGTCTTTAGACTGTTGGATATTTTCAGGAACTGATTTCATGATTCCAGTACTTGCATCTCCTCATATCTAGAAAGCATTAAATCTCTTCATGGTGACATCAGAGCCTCCTGACTAGCAGAAAAGTGAAAGTCACTCAGTTGTGTCTGACTCTTTGCAACCTCCTGGACTCTCTAGGCCAAAACACTCAAGGGGGTAGCCTTTCCCTTCTCCAGGGGATCTTCCCAACCCAGGGATGGAACCCAGGTCTCCTGCACTGCAGGCGGATTCTTTACCAGCTGAGCCACAAGGGAAGCCAGACTAGCAGAAAACCTTTTGTAAAATGAGCGTTTGATTGTATTGAAGTCCCTCCTTCACCAAACTCTTATATACTGACCTCCCCCCTCTGCCTCTTGGGAGCAGTCTCAGAGCTATCTGAGGTGCTGCCTCCCAGGCTGCAGTCCTCATTTTGCCCCACATAAAACTTAACTAGAAACTCTCAAATTGTGCATCTTTTTTAGTGGACACTTTAATCTCACTAGTTGTTTGACCCAGGTCAGCTAGCATGGATTTTAACACTGAGCTGAATTTAAGGTATCAACTGTACCGAGCCTTATACCTTCTCTCACAACAAACCTATGGGGCAGGTTATCATTATCATTTCATCCCGCAAAGCAGCGGACCCAGGGTAAAGGACTTGTGGAAGGTCACACGGCTTGTCAACAAGAGATTCTGAGTTTGATCCAAGTCTGTTCCTCTCCAAAGGCGCTTATACCAAGGGCATCCCTGCTCCCAGTTAACGCAGAAATAGACAAGCATCCAGGCAGCAGAACGCTGGGCCACACTGCACCCCCTCCAAGAGCACTTGCCCCAAATTCTAAATGCACAGGAGCTACGACAGTGAAGCATCCTGCTCACGTCCTAAGGAAACTGGGGGCTGACATCGGCACATCCATGGACCAAGCACTAATGCCAGCGGCGGGGAAAGCTGGTTGCGGGACTGGTGGTGAGAGGGAGCGGCGGAGGGGCTAAAGAATAGTTACAAAGCTGACGCGGGTCCGCAGGCGCCTCTACCAGCGAGCTTTCCCATTCCCATCCGCTATCCTTCCCAGGTCGCGCAGGAAGCCAAGCCCGCTGGCGCTCTCGGTCAATCAAGGTCTAGAGTTGGCGGCTGTGCGGCGCTAAGGGCGCGGGAACAGGGCGCTGCTCCGCGCCCCCGCCGCCCGGCGCGCCCCCGCCGCAGCCTGGGTCCCGGGTGCGCGCGCGCGCTGGCCAGCTTCCTGCCGCCGCCGCCAGGGCCATGGCGACCTGCCTGCGGCTGCGGAGCTGCGCCGCTCCGCAGCTCCGCCTGGCACCTCCCAGCTGGGCCTGCCGCCCCCGTGCCGACTGCCCGATGGCCCAGATCCGCGGCTACTCCCGAGGCCCGGCGGGCTTCTCCTCGGCCCTGCTGCGCACCGACGGCTTCGTGGGCGGCCTCTGGGTCTCGGCAGGCGCCACCTTCCCGGTGCACGACCCGGCCAGCGGCGCCGAGCTGGGCTTGGTGGCCGACTGCGGGGTGCCAGAGGCCCGCGCCGCCGTGCGCGCTGCCTACGAGGCTTTCTGCAGCTGGAGGGGGGTCTCGGCCAAGGTGAGTGCGCGCCGGATCCAGGGGCGATCGGGGCTTTGTACCCTAGAGAAACCAGCTGTGTCACCTCTCCCCTCCCCAGCGCTGCAGGATACACCATGTGGAAAGACTTCGTAACAACAAAGAAGTTTGGAGTGTCGATTTTGTGCCAAGCCGGGTGCCGGGCATTAGGGAGCATGGCCCCGCCCTCGAGCCTCATAAAGGGTCGGGTAGGGAAGGGGGAGCCTGGTGGGCTTCCTCCTATGGGGTCACACAGAGTCGGACACGACTGAAGTGACTTAGCAGCAGCAGCAGCAGCAGGGAAGCAGGGTCGGGGGAGCCTGGTGGGCTTCCGTCTATGGGGTCACACAGAGTCGGACACGACTGAAGTGACTTAGCAGCAGCAGTAGCAGCAGGGAAGCAGAGGCTTCCCTGGTGGCTCAGACTGTAAAGCATCTACCCACAATGCGGGAGACTCGGGTTCGATCCCTGGGACGGGAAGATCCCTGGAGCAGGAAATGGCAACCCACTCCAGTATCCTTGCCTGGAGAATCCCATGGACGGAGGAGCCTGGTAGGCTACAGTCCACGGGGGTCGCAAAGAGTCGGACACGACTGAGCACGGGGGTCGCAAAGAGTCGGACACGACTGAGCTACTTCACTTTCACTTTCCGGGGAGCAGAACACGAACCTGCAATTATAAGCGACCAGACCGCGGGGGAAGGGTGGTTGGTTTCGGGAAAGGTGAGAGCACGAGTGATTTCAGAGCATCTGAAATACCTGCCTGACTTCAGGAAGACCACGCAGGAGGCTAATAGAGTGGTTTACACGGAGGCTGTAGTGAGTGCTCGGGCCAAGTCATGAACTGGGGAGTGGAGAGAATTGGGGGAAAAAATCAGGGGCTTTGTGCAAGGGAAGAGACAAGCCCAGAACCACCCTCCAGGTTTGGGGCCTGAACGGGGAGATACATCCATTAACTGACATAGAGGGTAGTAGAGAATTGGGGGTGCGGGGTGGGGGATGTCAGAGGAGGAGACATTGCCTGCGATGTTGAGGCAGGGAGATTTCCTCCTCCTTAGTTTATGACAGGGGAGTCAGCCCAGAGGTCGTTTTCTACCCTGCCCTTCAGCATCCTTTGTCTGAACGAAGACAATCCAGCAATGAGGTCCAAGTACCAAGAGAATCGAACACTGATTCATCCACCAGACATTTTCTGAGCACCTGTTATGCCCCCCACTGTGGGAGGTTCTGGGGATACAGCAGTTCCACAAAAGAAACATTCCTGCCCTGGTGGAGTTCACTTGGAGGTGAGGGGTGGGAGGAGATTTAATCTGTGACAAATAACATAGCTGAACAAGTCACTGCTCCCTTCCCCTGGGTCCTAGTGCACGCAAGGTGTGCTTGCTCCTTGGAAGAAAAGCTATGACAAACCTAGACAGTATCAAAAAGCAGAGAGTCACTTTGCCGACCAAGGTCCCTATAATCAAAGCAGTGGTTTTTCTAATAGTCGTGTGCAGATAGGAGAGCTGGAGCATAGAGAAGGCTGAGTGCCAAGCAACTGTTGCTTTTGAATTGTGGTGTTGGAGAAGACTCTTGAGTCTCTTGGACTGCAAGGAGATCAAATCAGTCAATCCGAAAGGAAATCAACGCTGAATATTCTTTGGAAGGACTGATGCTGAAGCTCCAATACTTTGGCCACCTGATGTGAAGAGCCAACTCATTGGAAAAGACCTTGATGCTGGGAAAGATTGGAGGCAGGAGGAGAAGGGGATGACAGAGGATGAGATGGTTGGATGATATCACCAATGATCAAACTCCGGGAGATGGTGAAGGACAGGGAAGTCTGGCATGTTGCAGTCCATGGGATCACAAAGAGTCAGACATGACTTAGTGACCGAACAACAATAAACAAGTATGTTAGAAGTAATGGATGCTATGAGGGAGAAAAAGTAGAGAAGGCTCGCAGGATCAGAGGCTAGAGAAAAGGGGCAAAATGCAAGGTAAATAGTGTGAGCAACGGTATTAATTTGCTGCTGCTACTGCTGCTAAGTCACTTCAGTCGTGTCCGACTCTGTGCGACCCCATAGACGGAAGCCCACCAGGCTCTCCCGTCCCTGGGATTCTCCAGGCGAGAACACTGGAGTGGGTTGCCATTTCCTTCTCCAATGTGTGAAAGTGAAAAGTGAAAGTGAAGTCGCTCAGTCGTGTCCGACCCTTAGCGACCCCACGGACTGCAGCCTACCAGGCTCCTCCATCCATGGGATTTTCTAGGCAATAGTACTGGAGTGGCTTGCCATTGCCTTCTCCGATTAATTTGCTAGGGCCGCCATAACAGAGTATCACAGACTCTGTGGCTTAAATAGGAATTTCTTGTCTCAGAGTTCTGGAAGCTACAAGCCTGCTCTCAAGACATGAGGGCAGGGCTGGTTTCTCCTGAGGCCCCTTTCACCTGGGCTTGTGGGTAACCATCTTCCCCATCTTCACATGCTCCTTCCTCTGAACTTGTCAGTGTCCTAATCTCTTCTTGAGAAGACCCTAGTTATATTGGGTTAGGATCCACTCATATGACCTCATTTAATCTTAATGACTTCTTTCCAGAGCCTGTCTTCAAATGCAGTCACATTCGGAGGTACTGGGGAGTTATGTGAATTCAGGGGAACCGAATTCAGGCTGTAACATCAGGGTAGGTCTCATTGAGGACATTAGATGCAAAGACCAAAGAGGGTGAGAGAATTCAGCTGGAGGAAAAACCGAGTCAGGAGCATGCCGTAGATCAGCAAGGAGCCCCGTGTGCTGAGGAGACTGACGTGGGGAAGAATTAGGAGGAGAGGGCTGGATGGAGTGGGGTGTGAGCCATTCTAAGGACTAAGTGGGGTCTTACTCTAAGCTTCATTTCAGGGTTTCTCAGAGAGATCTAACTTGCTTTCGGAAAGGATGCTGTGGCCACAGAGCTGAGAATAGACTGTAGTGGGGGCAACGGTGGAAGCCCAGGAACCGCTAGGAGGTGGTGATTTACATGGGAGATGCTGATGGCCAGAACTGGAGTTAGTATTGGAGGCGGTGAGGAGTGTTCTGATAAAGGATATGTTTTAAAGGTGGAAGACAGCTGTTTCCCCAACAGATTGTTACAGGGGAGAGAGATGAAAAACAAGACTGAGGGAGGGAGAAGGGGAGGAAGGTGAAAAACAGGACCGAAGGATGACTCCAGGGCTTTTGGCCAGAGCCGCTTGAGGGAGAAGGGAAAACCACCCACTGGGATGGGGAAGGGGTGAGAGGCATGGGGCAAGAAACTGGAGCTCAGTTTTGGCCCCACTGAGTCTGTTAGACGTGAAGTGAGGGTGTAAGGGGGATGTTGAGACAGGGGCCTGAACTAGAGAGATATCGCACAGGAGTGCTGACAGCTGTGGGAGACACGAGCTTGCAGAGCTTGCAGGAAGCGTGTGCATCGAGGTGAGCCCCGGGCCCTCTGGCATGCTTTGGAGCCCACCCCCCACAGGGCCTGCAGCCTCAAGCTGCCCTGCTGGGCTGTTTCAGGGGCCCAGAAGCAATTCTAGGTGCAGTCAGATGGTCTTCCCTGGGGCCTCTCAGGGAACCCTCCTTCTCAAGAGGGCCTCGGACCGACTTAAGGAAGTGGTGGGGTCAGCTGCCCACCTCTGCCGTCTGGATGGCGGGGCGCATACACAGCTTGTAAGGCGGCTCTCTTGTCCCGCCACCTCCGGCTATTTTCCACTCCCCTCTCTAGGCCCATTCACATCCCGGGTTCCTGAGGGGTGGTGGCTTCTATATTACTTCTGCCAGGGAGCCGTTGGCCTGCACAGCCTGCCGTCACTCTTGCTTCTTTGCGCCTGTGGCTGGTCCCCACCGCCTTCCCCACCCTCTGAAGCCCTGGAGGGGTTCAGAGAGAGAAGGGAGCTGACATTTGCTGACCACCTTCTCACCTGGTCCATTAGCTTCCTCTGGCTGCTGGGACGAATCATCCCCAGACTGAGGGATTTAACACGACGCAAGAACGCAAACTCATTCTTACTGTCCTGGAGGTCCGAAGTCCAAGAGGGGTTTGCTGGGCTGCATTCCCTGGGAAAGTTCTGGGGGTTTCATGGGCTTTTCCACCTTCTAGAGGCCTCCCTGGAGCTTCCATCATTGCTCAGTTGGTAAAGAATCTGCCTGCAATGAGGGAGACCTGGGTTCAACCCCTGGATTGGGAAGATCCCCCAGAGAAGGGCATGACAACCCACTCCAGTATTGCAGCCTGGAGAATTCCACAGACAGAGGAGCCTGGCAGGCTACAGGCCATGGTGTCACAAGGGTCGGTCTAGACTTAACAACTGCACCACCACCACTCTACGGAGAGGGTGAAATGACTGTAGTAATACTGTTTCAAGAGCTGTCGATGCCTCTTCTCTGGGGGTTTGAGATTCAGAAGATTCAACAACACCCTTGAGAGCTAAGATAACAAAGCGTGTTAGCTTATCCAAAATAGGGAGGGGAAAGAACCCAGAGAAAGACAGTTGGTGGTATCTCCACAGTCTCAGGCTCTCGGCTCCCGAGTGGTATGAGAAAATAATTTAAATCTTATACCTACTAAATGGATTAGAATGACAGAATGACAGACCAGGTTTGCTCGTTGCTATGGGCAACCTCTCAGGCAGGTAGGAATAAACCACAGAGTCTCCTTTGCTTCATGTACGCCTGTTTAGTTGCAGGAAGCCTGAACTCAGGGGATGCCTTCTTTCAGGGCACCTCTGTGTGTCTGCTTGACCGGGGTTCTCTGGGCTCTTTTAGTATATAAATGAATTCCTTTTTTAAAAAAAAATTTAAGAAATCATTTCTTCCACAATATACTTAATCCAGTTTATTCATTCATCCTTTTATCTTTGAATTTTTTTTAAATTGTGGTAAAATGCAGATAATGTAAAATTTACCATTTTAGCTCTTTGGAAGTGTACAGTTCGGTGGCATAAGTACATCCACAGGTTGTGCCTGGCCTCTCTTCTGAAGTGTGCAAAACCCTTTCCTAAGCGTCACAGACCCCACACCCTCCACCCCAGTCTATGGGACAACTTGCCAGGGAGTCATTAAAATAAAGACCTGGCCATTTGTCGGCAGTCACTGAGCAAAGATGAGGGCCGCTCTCAGGGGTCTGGGGGTGGGGGGCTCCACTCGGGGCCCCTGAGCGATTCCTGAGGTCTGCATAGCTCGCCTGTGTCCTGTGGCCAGAACCTGCTCAATAAATTTGCTTCAAAAACCAAGTAATATTCCCAAGTTGGGGTCCTGCAAAGGGTGGGGGCTTCACCTGGGCGTTAGCCTGGCGCCCGAGCCTGCAGCCAAGTCTGTAAGCGCGGTCTCCGCTTGTGAAAGCCCACCCGTCACCTTCACCGTTTGCGGTTTTTTCACCCAGCCTTTTTTCTGTACTTTTATACAGTTGTGATGGTTTTAAGTCTGCTAAAAGCAAAGTGAACTTTTAAAGCAAAGTGATGTTTACATTCCACCGTGGGTCTGAGGTTCCAAATCCTCGGATTCAACCAACCTTGGACTGAAAATGTTCTGCAAAAATTCCACGAAGTTCTAAAAAAACAAAACTTGAACTTGCCTTGCTGGCAGCTGTTTTCGTAGCATTTACATTGTATTACATATGGAGGAAGTTTGGGTATGAAGGTCCTTCCTTGGGCTCTCACTTGACCCACAAGCCATCTGGGTTGGAGTGCTTGATGAAGAGCACCTCCAGAACCCGAAAGGAAGACCGGGGGCGCCTGAAGGCACTGAGCGGCCTCCTCTACAAAGTGCTCACAGGCTTGCTTTGCACTCCCGAAGTGAGCCAGGAGCTGTGCGACCTGAACGCGGAGCACCCTTCTGGTGTCCCAGCAGACCCCGAGGAACGTGCCGCCCACAGTGTTTGTTCAGGACAAAAAATACGCAGCTATGATGGAGATTGAGCGGCTACTGGCAATTGCTGATTTTGGACCCCGGGATGACAAAGAAGACTTTGTGCAAAGTGATTTCAGCGACCCCGAGGCCCTGGACACTGCTTCACCAAGTGATAGCCAGGGCCCTGCGGCACACTCGAATCTGAGTGGGACTGACCACGGGGCACTCAACAAGCAGATCCTGGAGTACAAGAGGAGGCGAGAGAAGGGGCACGGGACCGTGGGCCCCGTGTGGCCAGAGCACACGGCTGAGCTCAGGAAGCAGACGAGGAAGAGGAAGGCCAGACCCCGTGTGGACGATGACCTCTCTCCCAAGAACTACCTGCAGGGCGGGGAGTGACGACCGAGGGGGCCTCCTGAGGAGCCCGCCCTGGCATACGAGTGGGGCTCCAAGAAGCAGAGCAGGAACTGAGATGGATCAGAAGGATCAGAAGGGAGTGGGTCGTGACCCGGCTCCGGGCGCATGCGCACTGCTGGTGCCACCGGGCGCCCTCCTGCAGCTGCAGGTGTCGTCTGCGCCCTTCGTGCTGTGTTGCAGGAGGGGTGGTAAGGCCTGCGGGAAGGGTATAAAAACCTTAGTGAAAAAAATAAAAGAATAAAGAACTATTCTTGAGGACACTGTGAAATAAGCCAGTCACAAAAGGACAGAGGCTGTATGAGTCTACCTATCCCAGGTTCCTAGGGTAGTTAGATTCATAGAGACAGAAAGTATTAATAGAATGGTGGTTGTCAAGGCTGGGAGGAATGGAGAGACAGGTCCAGACTCTCAGTTTTGCGAGATGAAAAGGTGGTGTGATGGACGGTGGTGATGGCTGCAAGACCGTGTGAAAGTGTTGTACTTAATACCACTGAACGGCGTACTGAAAAATGACTGATGGTAAATGTTGTGTTCCGTGTATTTTACTGCAAAAAGTAAGGAACTATACCTTTGTGTGGTGAAATTCACTGTTCAGCACAGTGACCAGTAACAGTCGTTCCACAAAACTTTTTTTCGCTTTTATAATTTATCACTCAGCACACCCAAAATGGTATCTTTGATATTACTCACCAAAGAGAGGTCTGTACCCCTGGAACAAATACAATGTTGGGTGTCAGTTATACCTCAATCTTAAAAAACAGGTCAATATATGTTTCCCCAAGAATGAGACTGCACAGCAAATATTTTAGGAAACTGAAGACTATTTAATAGTCTCTCTTACACTTGGTATTTTACTATTTTGTATTTCTTTTTCAGGAGAGGAGTTCTTTACTTCGCAAGTGGTATGACTTAATGATACAAAATAAGGATGACCTTGCCAAGATAATTACAGCTGAAAGTGTAAGTTCACTAACTTAGTACTTAACTTAGTACTTGAAGAAACTGCCCAAGAGTTCTTAGAAGAAAGCTTGGAGGAGCTTCTAACTTTAGTGGTTAGGTAGCTAAAGAAAGGTAGCTAAAGAAAATGTGAATTCTTTACCTCATGATCTGACATCAGTTATTATTTTGGGCGCAGATTTTTCTCATTAAATCAGGCACACATATTTGCTAAATCAAAATTTCTATGTTGTAACTTACTCTTTAATAATATGCAAGAAATCGATTTTGAGTGGAACTATGTGAATACTGCTTTTCCACCATTCTAGGTTTTTTTGCCCACATGACTGCTAAGATTTTTTATGTTGTTTTTGTACATTTGCAAAGGTACCAGCTTTCTGGTCACTCTGATAAATTACTTTCCACTGTTCACAACATTTAGAAAATATCAGAAGGAAAAAAATTTGAAGAGGCCGTTCTAGGTGCCTCCTCCTGATTGTAAACCTGTTGAGGGGGCAAATGATGACTGTGGCTCAGGGTGACCTGACAGGCTTCCTTCCATCACCATTTGTGATTCTGCTTTCTGAGACTCACACTGAGGCTAGAAATTTCTCCACCACCCAGTGGGTTTTGTAATGGGAGACTCTTGTACTCTGCTTGCAGCTTTGAAGAGTTGAGAAACAGACTCGCGCTTTTGTTATTAGAAGGTAATGAGTGTGTCCTCTTCTGATTTAATTTAGGGAAAGCCAATGAAGGAGGCACAGGGAGAAATTCTCTATTCTGCCAACTTCCTGGAGTGGTTTTCAGAGGAAGCCCGCCGTGTTTACGGAGACATTATCTCCACCCCAGCAAAAGAAAGGCGGGCTCTCGTCCTCAAGCAGCCCGTTGGTGTGGCTGCGATCATCACCCCGGTATGTGGCAGGATCAACGAGATCCTGGGGGAGGAGGCTGAATGCGGCTGGAGCAGGTGTGCTCATCCTGTTATCTCTGGCACCTGTTCCTGGCCTCCTGATACCACTGCTGGAGGCGGAGGCATGTTTCCTGGTCCTCTGTGATAATGAGAGGTGTGGTGCTGGCCAGCGTTTTCTAAGGCCTGCAGGAGGGGGATGACCCATAGGAGGACCCTGGGGGCTTCTCTGACTTGGCATTAAAGGCTTCTTGGCATTTTCTAGTCTGGTCTTCCATGGTGGCTCAGAGGGTAAAGCATCTGCCTGGAACGCAGGAGACCAGGGTTCAATCCTTGGGTCGGGAAGATCCCCTGGAGAAGGAAATGCAACCCACTCCAGTATTCTTGCCTGGAAAATCCCATGGACGGAGGAGCCTGGTAGGCTTTCTCTACATGAATTGCTTCTCTTGGGTCCACCTTCTGCTAGATGCCATTATTAACTTCTCTACGGCGTCTGCCAGCTGGTCTCAAGACTGCTCGTCCTTCCCTGCTCACCACAGTCACAGAGAAACATTCCCCTCGCTGTTTAGACTGACTAGGCTTGACCCAGAACTCAGTCTCCACTAGCTGTGTGACCCTGAGCAAGTTTCTTAACTGCTCTTTCTCACTGTCTCCAAACCTGCAAATGAGAAAAAATACCAACCTCACTGGGTTGTGATGAGGATTTAATAGTTTAAAAGTGCATACAACAGTACCTAAGTCAGAATAAGCACAAGTTTTTGTTGAAATAAAATATTATCACTATAAATATCTACAGAGAGCTATCTATGAATATCTAGAGAGGGAAGTAATATACCATTTTCAAAAACACTTTTGCTAATATTTTTCCCCAAAGGGTCACCAAACTACAGCCATCAGGCCTATGTTTGTAAATAAAGTTTTACTGGGACAGAGCCACTCCCATGTGTATACATGTTGTCTAGCTGTGATAGAAACTGGACATCCCACAAAACCTGAGCTATTTACTACCCAGCCGTTTACAAGGAAAGTTGGCTTTCACCCAGTGTAGATAATTTTATAGTGTTTTAAACTCTAAAGGTGTTTCTGTCTCCATGAGCCTGTCTCCACAGTCCCTGGAGCCAGCAGGTGCCAGGTGTTCTGCGCTCCCGTGTGTAAGAACACCTCTGCCAGGCAGGTGTGCAGAACTTGCGGGCTGGTGTCTTGACCCGCCTGCCTTTGTACCCGGGGGCCGCCCTTGCTCTCACTCACCTCCTCTCTCTTCTGATCCAGTGGAATTTCCCCAGCGCCATGATCACACGGAAGGTGGGGGCCGCCCTGGCAGCTGGCTGCACCGTGGTGGTGAAACCTGCCGAGGACACGCCCTTCTCCGCCCTGGCCTTGGCTGAGGTGAGCCTCTATGCACTGGGTCCAAAAGAGGATGTTATCTATCTAGGACAGGAGGAAGCACTGTCCAAGCCTCCTTCTTTGCCTGCATCTCCTGTTTGATGGTTCAGTTCAGTTCAGTCGCTCAGTCGTGTCCGACTCTTCGCGACCCCATGAATCGCAGCACGCCAGGCCTCCCTGTCCATCACCAACCCCCAGAGTTCACTCAAACTCATGTGCATCAAGTCGGTAATGCCATCCAGCCATCTCATTCTCTGTCGTCCCCTTCTCCTCCCGCCCCCAATCCCTCCCAGCATCAGAGTCTTTTCCAGTGAGTCAACGCTTCGCATGAGGTGGCCAAAGTATTGGAGTTTCAGCTTTAGCATGTGCTGTGCTTTAATTCACTAGTCATTATTTTAACTCAGATGTTCCTCTTTTTAGAAAAAAATAATGAATTTTCTGACATCTGTAGGCTGTTGTTTAGGCTACCCTAACAATGATATCTAGCCATCATTTTTATTAAGTCATACTAATGTGACTAAAAGGTGGCCATTTCTCACTTTGAGGGCACCTCTTATTAACCACTCCCTTCTCCAGCTCAATCTGCGTTCAGTCAAATCTTGTTCTTCTGTTTAAAACCCTCTAATGGCTTCCCATGTCACGCAGAGTAGGATCGATCCAGAGTTCCTGCAGTGGCCTCCACTTGTTAAAATTTAGAACATCTGATGAGTTCATTCTGTTGGGCAGATTCCCCTCCATCCTTTTCCTTCCCTTACAGTCTGTCTTTTGAGGAAACTGGACATCTGACCGGTAGAGCTCCCCATCAACCGGGCTTTGCAGACAGCACATCAGGGACCATGTTCCTCTGTTGACTGCACTTTCCAAACTGGCAGCTGTATCCAGACACTTCATCAGACTCGGGTTCGATCCCATCTTGTGTCCTTTTGTCAGGAGAATAAGGTCTGGATGTCTCTGTTTTCACGTCTGCAGCCATTGCTGTATGATGCTGCTCAGTCTGGTAATTCATTAGGAGTCGCCCAAATGGTAATATTTTAATTCTTTCCTTTTTCTTTCATTTATTCACCAGACCACTTCTATAAATCAAAGCTTCCCGTCAACTCTGTGGTTACCCGGCGGTGAATTCACAGAGGAAAGGCAGTATATTTGATTCTTTTTATTTACCAGTTTTTCAAATAAATGAATCTATTCCTGTCATCTGCCAAAGGTTCCCAATTAGTTTGTTTTTTAAGGAGCATTATGTGCTAATAGATTTTAATGTGTTGGTATTTGATGAGTTCCACTTTCTTGTGGTTATTATCCTTGATGAAGCTTACACTGCTCCCACTTTTGGCCAATGGCAGCCTCTTAGAGTTGGCTCTTTTATCTTTTAACATAACTCTAATAGTTTTTGAGACCTTCTTTGCTATCTAGTTTGACAAGATATTTTAGACTTATCATATATACTTCTTGTCCCAGACCTGGGATTAACCATTTCTGCAGAAAGCCTTTATTTCCTCTGGTAGGAAATGATATTTTAAGATTACATTTAGGGCACCAGGGATGGTCATTGCTACTGGCTGGTCATTGTTTCTAGGCCTTATTAGTGGCAGGGCTGGGAAATATACTTGTATGTGTGTACACCCACATGCACATGATAAAATACTGCTTAAAATTCACGTGGAAACTTGCAATACATTCATACCACATTGTCACTCAGTCATGTCTGACTCTCTGCAACCCCATGGGGTGCTGCCCACCAGGCTCCTCTGTCCATGTGATTTTCTCAGCAAGAAAACTGGAGTGCATTGCCATTTCCTTCTCTAGGAGATCTTCCTGACCCAGGGATCAAATCTGGGTCTCCTGCATTGCAGGCAGACTCTTTACTATCTGAGCCACCAGGGAAGCCTTAATACCACATTAGCACTAGTAAGAATCTTATTTCAGTTCTAAATATATTCTGCCCCCAAAGTCAGCCTATGTTTGTTGTGTGGTTTTTTTTTTTTTTTGCCATTACTTTCTGGGTTAAAACATTTATTTCTCTTTTCTGTTTTTCCAGTTTGATCATTTGCTGCCACATGTTTGCTGTTTCTCTTTATAGCTTGCAAACCAGGCTGGAATTCCCCCAGGTGTGTACAACGTGATTCCCTGCTCTCAAAAGAAGGCCAAGGAAGTAGGGGAAGCACTTTGTACAGATCCTCTCGTGTCTAAAATTTCCTTTACTGGTTCGACAGCCACTGGAAAGGTACGTGACTTAAGTCTCAAAGGAAACAAGTGTCATTCTAATAACTTCTCTTTATACAGTATCAAAAATACTACTTCATCTCGGTCACCATTTGGAGGAAGGTTTCCAGCAGAGTATTAGAAGCTCTGTCCCGTATCGTAATGTCCGATCATCTTCCAGAAATATTTGGATGGTGTTCCTCGTTGTGACATGATCTAGGTTCCTGTTTGACAAAACTGAAGGTTTAAGGGTAGACAAGGTTCCCATTATTTGTTACATGTGAAGTAGCTGAAAATTGTCCACCATATTCCCATAACACTCAAATGTGTGTTTCTTTCATAATCTAGAATTAAAGAAATGGATGCCTTAGAACAAAAATTGTGCTTAGTATAAAGGTACTTACAGAAACAGAAAGCTCTTTTTTTTTTCTAGTTTTCTTCTCCCTTATATGGTGAAACGTTCTTTCCCCAAAACCTCATTTGTGTGCCCATGAGTGCATTTTTATTTATCCTTTTAAATGTTTAAAACAGGCAAAAGGCAGAGTAGAACAAAAGTTCTTAGTTATGGTGTTTTTCTCCAGATAGTACACATTTTTCCTGCTAGTATTTATATACATACATGCATATGCTCATATTAGAGAAGTACCTAAATATATCAGATTAAAATAATGAAAATCTAATCTGAAAGTTTTGGTGAAACTGGCCATTTTTTGGACACCATGAGAAGCAGGAGAAAATAAACCAATTTTAGTAACTCCCAGCCGTAACCACGTTTGTCATGCCACAGACTCATATTTGGGAAGCCTGCCACTCATTCATTTCAGAAGCGTGACTTTTTAGATCCATAAAGTGCTACCACCCTGATCCAGGGATCTTGCAGAGCAAACTTATTCTCAGAGGGTTTCAAAGTCGTTAGAGAAAAAGAAAGAAGCCTGGGAGAAGAAGGGTTGTAAACCTTTCCACTGAAGCCAAAAAAGTACCCAGACGCTCGGCAGAGGCCAGCCACTCACTGCTTAACCTTACTTTGCTCAGCAAACTGTCCCCAACGGACAGACCCCCCAGGAAAATGTCGACCATGTTCAAGTCCAACTGTCCTTTTAAGTTATTTACACGGGACAGTGCTTCACTTCAAGTGGTTTAAAGGGAAGAGTGATAGGAATCACTGATAAGTAGCCATTCTCCATACCAATAGCCTCTTCTGAGCTGATCTTTGCAGAGAATCAGTGGCTCAGCTCTGGATCCTGGCACATAGAATCTTGCCTCTAACCAAACCCCCGTCAGTCAGCCTCTTCTGGAGATGCGGCCCTGTCCTTACCCCTTCCAGGGCAACCGCTCCTCCCAGGGCCTGTGGAGGGGACAGAGTACCTGGTCTGCTCCCCACAGAGCATTCAGCCATGAATGGTCATTTGACCTGAGGAAAACAGATTCATAGGCTGGCCAATGACCAGCTATGAGGCAGAGTGTCTCATAGAAAGGTAAGCTGGGCAGTCATGCTCAGTTTTGGAAGCTGAAGTCCCGAGAAGGTCAGCAGGGGGAATGGGAGCAGAAAGGACTCCTTAGGACGTAGCAGGATTGTAGGCAGCAGGAACCATGCAGTCGGAGTCGGGTTCAAGCTCTCATCGTGGGTGCTGAGTGGGAAGAAGACTCAGTCAGAGGACACAGGTGGAGGCAAGCGACCCAAGAGCAAGCCGAGTTGGGAAAACCAATGGCCTGGCAAAGAGCATTTCTTAAAAGTTCTAAAGAAAATAGCTATCTTGAGTCCAATAAAGAAATAGGTTTACTCACACCAGTTAGAATATTCATCATTAAAAAGTCTATAAACAATAATTGCTGGAGAAGGTATGGAGAAAAGGGAAATCTTCCTACACTGTTGGTGGGAATGTAAATTGGTACAGCCACTATGGAAAACAGTATGGAGGTCCCTTAAAACACTAAAAAATAGAGTTGCCATATGATCTGGCAGTGCCACTCCTGGGCATATATCCAGACCAAACTATAATTTGAAAAGATAAACACACCCATATGTTCATAGTAGAACTATTTACAGAGGCAAAGCATAGAAGTAACCTAAATGTCCATCAACAAATAAATGGATAAAGAAGATGTGGTACATATATACAATGGAACATAACTCAGTCACTAAAATGAATGAAATCATGCTATTTGCAGCAACATGGATGGACTTAAGAGACTGTCATACTGAGTGAAGTCAGAGCAACAAACATTGTATGACATCCCTTAGATGAGGAATCTAAAAAGAAATGATATAAATGAACTTATTTACAAAATAGAAACAGACTCACAGACTTAGGGAAAGGGACAGTTAGGGACTTTGGGATGGACATGTACATACTGCTATATTCAAAATGGATAACCAGCAAGGTCCTACTGTCTAGCACAGGGAACTCTGCTCAATGTTATGTGGCAGCTTGGATGGGAGGGGAGTTTGGGGGAGAATGGATACATCTATGTGTATGGCTGAGTCCTTTTGCTGTCCACCCGAAACTATCACATTATTAATCGGCTATACCTTAATATAAAATACAATGTTTTTTTTTTTTTTTAAGAAAAAAAAGTTTTTATATCTGTGTGTATAGCCAAATTCTGGATGGATTACCATAAGATTTTATCAGTGGTAAACTATGGGTTATGGGGTTCTGGGTGATTTTATTATCCTATCTCTGTGATTGTTAAACCTGTTTATAATTTTTTGAGTAAGTCATACACTGACATGGTTCAAAACTCAGGGCAATATAAATATGTTTATATTCAGAAGTTTCACCCTTACCCCATTCCTGATTTCCTCGCTTTTATACATAATTATTTTTAGTTTCTTGTCATCTTCTCCATGTTTATCAAATATAAGCAAGTATGAAAATATATATATATATATATATAAAATTTTCCCCTTTTCTTATGCAAACTGTCATCCCATATACACCACTGTGTACCTGGCTTCCTCCTCTATAGGGTACTTTTTTGAAACAAAGGCTCACCGGTCCCTGTTGTTGATTGGGAGCTCATAGCATCCTCTGTCTGCTCCCAGGTCCTGTTGCACCATGCAGCAAACTCTGTGAAGAGGGTGTCCATGGAGCTAGGTGGCCATGCCCCGTTCATCGTCTTCGACAGTGCCAACGTGGACCAGGCTGTCGCCGGGGCCATGGCCTCCAAATTTAGGAACTCTGGACAGGTGAGTCCAGGAGCATTTATCTGGGTTGTGTGCTTTACAAAGATCCTGCCCCCTTCCTCACCTCCTGGGAGAAAGGGCACTTCTAGGTTCCTTCCTTCGTTCTTCGTGCATGTCCTTTTTCACTGGATGTTTAGTGAGTGCTCTCTTTTTGTCTGAGACTCTGCTAGGCTCAGAGGGTATGAAGGGAAATAAGGTGTCTTCCTCCCTGGCTTCAAGGAAAATTTTCCAAACAGCAAATTCCTTTTAATCAAATCGTTCTCTTCTTTCATCTCCTCTTTGAATCTGGTTATTTTCAGTTTTCCCTTGCTGGATTTTTCTCTGCTGAACAGGTTTAAACATCTCCTCAGATACAAATTAGCCTGAACAGCTAGGGTCTGGAGCCCACAGTCTTAAGGAAAAGAAGGTTGGAAAATGTTGATATGGTGCCTTGAAAAACTCAAAACCCTACTGCCTGGGTCTCACTCTTCCCGAGATGAGGATGGGTAGGACAGGCCTCCACTAGAGGGCCACACACACCACAGTGGCCCACGATGGGACCAGCTTATCCTAGGGAGAGTGGTGGCCTGCGCTCACACCTTCTAGGGAATCCCAGAGCATTAGATCCAGCAGGAACCTTCCAAGTTATCTCATACAAGGTAAGCACTTCATCTTAGAGTACCATCAATAAGCGATTTTAACTGTATTCCAGAAATGGAATAAAAATTGAAAGTTATGTAGGAGGAAAAAGGTGGAATGTATAATATTCTTTATTAAATAGTTTTCATCCTGTTTTGACCATTGGTAATTAATTTTTCTTCTTTCACATAACTAAGTTTGCTTGTTTCTGAAATAGGTATGTTTCCTTTTAGAAACATAAAATGCAAAGATGTATAACCTTCAGAGTTACACTTACAAAGCTACAACTTTGGGGTATATTGCTTTAAGCCAATAAAAATGCACAGGATACAAAATTACCCACAAACTATTTCTACTAGAAAATATACAATTAAGAAAAAAGTCAAGAAGAAAATGTATGAAGGATAATCTCACTTCCAGTAATTTGTTTATATTTTATAACTTGAAAATATTAGGTCTAAACTAGAAAATATAATAAACAAAGGGCTTTTCAATAATTTAGGCTGAAAGAATGGTCTTGTGTCCATTTTCAAAATGTTGGATTCTGCCAAGCTCTTGAAAGGTTCATAAGCTAGAGGACATAAATTAGCCTTTGAATCCTTTTCCTTCTAGCTCTGCTCTCTGTCGCTGAGTATCACCGTCTCAAGGAGCTAGTTTCTTGTGTCGGTTTTCTCGTTCCAATATGAGCCATTTGAAAAAAACCTGGGTTAGTGGCTCTTTGCTCACAGATTATTTATATTCGCTTACCTGTTTAACCACAGAGGTGTGGTGGCTGTGGAGGGGCCTGGAGAAGTACATGTTCTTGGCATGTTTGTCTTTATGGCTAAGCTCGAGTATGGAGGTGGGACCCAGGACAGGAACCACCTGGGAAGTACAGTTACATTCAGAGGTAGCAGCAATCTAGGTTTATTGGTTGGGTCAGCAGCTTCTGATGAACTGTCAGCATGAGTTTGTTTCTTTCTGTCTAGACTTGTGTTTGCTCCAACCGTTTCTTGGTGCAAAGTGGTATCCATGACTCCTTTGTGAAAAAATTTGCTGAGGCAATTAAAACAAACCTGCATGTGGGTAATGGATTTGAAGAGAGAACTACTCAAGGCCCGTTAATTAATGCGAAAGCTGTAGAAAAGGTAAGTTTGTCTTATTATCCGTTCAGTGTCCTGGTTTCAGTATCAGAAACCACTCTGGTAAGGTACCCAGCAAGGTGGTTTTGGAAACAAGGAGAAATTAGAAAAACAAATGAATTTCTGCCTGTTTGTATGAATCAAGTGGCATCGTCGGGTTATAAGCTTTTCCAGCTCTGTCATTTCGCTGAGTCCCCATGAAATCTGCCACTTTCATTCTACTGCCGTCCCTAATCTTCTCTTGCAGTGGTGATAATTCTTTCTCCTGCTGCTTCAGGAATTATCATCTTATAATACAAAGTTCTTTCATCTTTGGAACACCTAAAAGGAGAGGAAAAAGGCTTTTTGTTTTTAAAATCAGACATTTCTAGGAATCTAATATTGTCCTCCAAGAGTTTTGAGAAGACAGTACATACTCTTGCCTGGAAAATCCTATGGACAGAGGAGCCTGGCAGGCTACAGTCCATGGGAGTCACAAAGAGTCAGACACAACTGAACATGCACACACACCCACACAGGGGTGTATCCAGTTTAGTGATAGAAGCTCTAGGAAGACTTGAAGTGGAAGAAACAGGTCTATCAAACAAATACTAGAGGAAAACTTGTCAGAACTAGGGGGAAATAACTTAATTCTTCAGATTGAAAGACTCTGCCAATTGCCGAGTATATAGAATTAGAATAAAGAGAAAACCCAGGTGTATTTTGCTAAAATTTTAGAATATCAGGAACATACAAAGAAGATTCAAGAAGCTTCTAGAGTGGGGAAAATCAACCCATAAAGGAGTGAGAACTATTTTTGAGTTATAATGTTCATTGTTGCACCAGAAGTAGAGAAATATACGCAACACTCTGAAGGAAAGTTATTTGGGGTCCAAATTCCATTACCAGCCAATGCAAGATAAAACAACCTGACCTGCAGTTATCAGAACACTCTGAATATAAACCATCTTCACTGCACCTTTTTTGAAATAACTAGTACTCAAGGCGAAATGGCAGAAAGAAATGGCAACCCACTCCAGTGTTCTTGCCTGGAGAATCCCAGAGACGGGGGAGCCTGGTGGGCTTCCGTCTGTGGGGTCACACAGAGTCGGACACGACTGAAGTGACTTAGCTTAGCAAGGCGAAAATATTAGAACAAAGTAAAAGAGAAGTCCAGGGACAAGAACAGCCTGGGATCCAAGAGCCTGGAACTAACCCAGGAAGGCAAGGAGAGCAAATCCAGAAAGGCAGCTGAGCATCAGGCCTGGAAAGACACGAGTGTATGTGTATTAGGCCATTCAGCAAACAGGAAGACCAATAGCCAGAAACCCACAGAGCAGGGTTGCTGTTGTTCAGTCGCTAAGTCATGTCTGACTCTGTGTGACCCCATGGACTGCAGCACGCCAGGTTTCCTTGTCCTCCACCAGCTCCCAGAGTTTGCTCAAGCTCATGGCCATTGAGTCGGTGATGCTATCCAACCATCGCATCCCCTGTTGTTCCCTTCTCCTTCTGCCATCAACCTTTCCCAGTGTCAGGTTCTTTTCCAGTGAGTCGGCTGTTCGCATCAGATGGCCAAAGTATTGGAGCTTCAGCTGCAGTCCTTCCAGTGATCGGGGAGGAGGCAGCATTGTACACACCACCTGCCCTCTTGACTCTGTATCTGTGTATTTGGTTCTTCCTACACAGAAGGAACTGGGGTACATGGTTTCAAGCCTATTTGAAAAAGAAAGAAAAGCCCAGTTACAGTTTTTGATGGTTTAAACATTTTCCAAGTATCCTGGATTCCCTTTCCCAAAGGCTCTTCCTTTTCTCCTCACATAGGTAGAGAAACACGTGAGTGATGCCATTTCCAAAGGGGCCACCGTTGTGACAGGTGGGAAGCGACATCACATTGGGAAAAATTTCTTCGAGCCCACCCTGCTCAGCAACGTCACCCAAGACATGCTCTGCTCTCAGGAAGAGACTTTTGGGCCTGTGGCACCTGTTATCAAGTAAGGCCATCCAGCGTGTAGGAAGACGGGAGGAAGAATAGGAAAGGAAAAGGAAGCCTGGAGAGTAATCCAGTTCCTGTGTCGTTTGAGGCCTGGGGGGAGAGGGAGAAAAGCAGAGAGTGGGGTTGTGTCAGGGGAAGGGCCAAGTTCAAGGCATGGTTTTTTAAAAACTGGTTTTCATTATTGCCAGTTTAGACCACAAAATGTACCAAATTCTCTACTTTGCTTCCTGCCGAACTCATTTTTCTTCATAACGGAGTACATCCTTCAAGACTTCTTTCAAGGGTGTCTGTGGAAGATGAACTCTGTGTTCGTATGGGACCTTTTATCCCATACTCACAAGTAAATGATCATCTACCTGCGTAAAAATCTAGCTTCACAAGATATCTCTCCTTGGTCTGCTTATTTTCAGGGTTGTTATTGAGAAAGCTGATGTCTGGTTCTTGTTCCTGTGAAGGGATCTTTTTCTCTTCAAGACTCATGGCCTTTGATGTTCTTAAATTTTACCACGGTAGCTGTGGCATACTGTGAGCTTTTTCTCAATCCATGATCCTAAGGCCTTTATTTAAAATCTGAGGTGTTTGTTTAGTCCTGGGAAATTCTTGGTCATTATTGCTCCAAGTATTTCTCTCTCCTCCATTGCTAATGAAATTTATAGATTAATCTGACATTGGGAGAATGGACCACTTGGAGAACTTTCATCCTTCAGTAAAAAAATTTTTACCTAGAATATCAACTTGACATTTTCCAAAAGGATGCAGGGATTGGAAATGCAGCCTTTGCTACTTTATACCTATGTCCCCTTGAATGAGTTAACTTCTCTGACCCCCCAGGGTCCTCGATGGGGAAAGGACTAAAAACTAGTACCTGCCTCATGGCTTCCCAGGTGGAACAGTGGTAAAGAATCTGCCTGCCAATGCAGAAGATGTAAGAGACTCAGGTTCAATCCCTGGAGTAGGAAATGGCAACCCACTCCAGTATTCCTGCCTGGAGAATTCCGTGGACAGAGAAGCCTGATGGGCTATAGTCCATAAGGTTGCAAAGAGTCAGACACGACGTAGTGACTAGATGACAACAAACGAAAAAACTTGCCTCACAGGACTGTTGTAAGGTTTAAATGATGTAATAGACATAAAGAACGTCACCTAACATCAGTGTGGTTGTTATTATGTTAATACTGAAGTCACGCAGTCGTGTTCAACTCTTTGCAACCTCATGGACTGTAGCCCACCAGGCTCCTCTGTCCATGGGCTTTTCCAGGCAAGAATACTGGAGTGGGTTGCCATTTCCTTCTCCAGGGAATCGTCCCAACCCAGGGATTGAACCTGGATCTCCTGCATTACGGGCAGACGCTTTACTGTCTAAGCCACCAGGGAGTTCACACTCAAAAGGTGAAATCGTCGAGGATGTCCCACCTGACAGTGTGAGGAGTGCATTTTCGAGGGACACGTAGGCAGTGGTGACGCCCTGCTTTTTATTCTCTGGCAGACAGAATGGCTTGCTCTCTACAGAGGAGAGACAAGAGCTCCTCATCCTTGGAACAAGCTAGTCTCTTGCGGTCCCCTACCTCTCTCTCACACTCATCCTCTCCACAGACTGGGGTCTGCCAGCTCTGCCCGAGCCTTCAGAGGGCTGGCTGCTGCTGGATCTCTGATTTAAGGAGCTGAGATGCATAGAATGTTCTGTCCCCCAGTTACAGTTCTGGGGCAACAGAAAAAGGCCTCTGAAATCTAGTTTCAGAAATAAGATGATCAAGGTGGAAGAGACTGCATTGGGCTTCCGTACTAGTCGTCTCATTTCCGAGGGGAACAGAGCCCCAGCACTGTCACACTGCTCAGAGCATAAGCGGCGGGGCCGACACTGGAATCCCGGGCCCCAGCAGGCCCTGGCTGTTGTCTTTCTCCCACATCACGGCTGCTTCTCAAGTAGTTATTATGATTGGCGCACGTCTTAAGAGGGAACAAGAGCAGTAATCCTTTCCTTAGGCATTTTATTCAACATTCTGAATATACTGTAGTTCCCTGCGTGTCTCCTGTTCTCCTAGAAGAGATGAACCAGTGTTGATCCAAGCTCCCTAGCCTTGAACTCAGCGTGTGCAGTGAATGAAGGTGTTTTCCTCTCTGCTCCTTGCAAAACTCTGATTGACCCCTGGCTTTTATTTGGGAAACAGATCAGAAGGAAAAACAGCTGGTTTTCCTTCCTCTGTGGGATTTTGCTGATGACCCGCCCTGACTTTGGCAGGTTCAACACAGAGGAGGAGGCGGTGGCGATCGCTAACGCAGCCGACGTCGGGCTGGCAGGTGGGTGTCTGTCCTCACTTGATGACCATCATAGTCACTTCTCCAGCTGTGCCTTTAAATGTCACCTGGGGTTTTGAGAGGTCCGCTTCATTGCAGCACGTGTTTCATTGCTTTCCAAGGGGTGAGGGCGGGTTTGTGCCAGTCCAGGTTCTTTGCCGTGTCGCCAGGATGTGGGATGGGAGCTCCCTGGTTGGAGCTGGGCATGGTGGAGGGAGAAACAGCAGTGCCGACTGTTCTAGGGAGAACCACCCACATCCCTTAAGTCCCATGTTCCCAGAGGCTCGATGCCTGGAAATTCCAAGTGCTTTCCTCGCATCCTTCGTGTTCAAGCACGAACAAAAGAGTGCTTGACTTCACTGAGAGCATTGGGGCGATAAAGGAAGGGATGACAGCACAGGCAGAGGGAGCCTCACGGAGTGGCTGCCGTTCTTGCAGTTTGGACGTGGTCAAGGTGGCCACAGTATGTACCCTGTGTCCCTGACAAAACTGGATGTGCATGAAGACACTCAACAAATCCATCTTTAGCATCCACTAGTGAATGAAGTCGGAGAAGGCAATGGCAAGCCACTCCAGTACTCTTGCCTAGAAAATCCCACGGATGGAGGAGCCTGGTAGGCTGCAGCCCATGGGGTCGCTAAGGGTTGGACACGACTGAGCGACTTCACTTTCACACATTGGAGAAGGAAATGGCAACCCACTCCAGTGTTCTTGCCTGGAGAATCCCAGGGACGGGGGAGCCTGGTGGGATGCCGTCTATGGGGTCACACAGAGTCGGACACGACTGAAGTGACGTAGCAGCAGCAGCAGTGAATGAAGTCGGAGAAGGCAATGGCAAGCCACTCCAGTACTCTTGCCTAGAAAATCCCATGGATGGAGGAGCCTGGTAGGCTGCAGCCCGTGGGGTCGCTAAGGGTCGGACACGACTGAGTGACTTCACTTTCACTTTTCACTTTCATGCGTTTGAGAAGGAAATGGCAACCCACTCCAGTGTTCTTGCCTGAAGAATCCCAGGGATGGCGGAGCCTCGTGCGTTGCCATCTATGGGGTTGCACAGAGTCGGACACGACTGAAGCAACTTAGCACCAGCAGCAGCAGTGAATGAAGTGTTGGCAAAAATATAAAGACACAGAGATACAGCTGTGGCTCTACAGGCACTTATCTGGGTCAACAAGAACCACTGACAATCAGAGAAAGGATGTCTGCACTGTAGAGTCCCTTATTCTGCTACAAGGAGTCTGAGCTGCTGACTCAAGAGAGCCTAACTTTGGAGGAAGATGTGTGCTCAAGTGCCCCCATAACGCTGAGCCCAGTATTCCTCTCGTCTCTTCTTGATGGGATGATGGTGGAGGAAGCCAGCCCCCAAACCAGGGCATCCATGCTGGGCAAGACTCTGATGGTGCAAATTGGAGGAGAGAGGTTCTGGGCAGAGGGGGACCTAGGGAGTTAAGTGAAAATAGGACAAGGAGAACTGGGTGGACGAGTTTGTTGGAGATGGTTGGTGACTGGAATAATAAAGATAAAGCTGGACATGTTCTTCGAAACCACATTAGGGAGAGTTCGAATACCCACCAGGAACTTAACCTTATTTATGGGTAACAAGGAGTTGCTGGAAGGTCTGGGTAAAAACATCACGTGGATAACCTAACGGATGTGTGCAGGGTGGATTGATTAGGAGGCCATAGGAGCCGGGTTCACTGTTGTTACAGTCCTAGCTGGAGATGGTGAGAGAGCTAGTGAGAGTGGAACAGAAGCAAAAAGATGATTTCTAAAGGTTGTGAGATGAAGAATGCACAGAACCAACTAGGAGCTCCACTTGGAAGCAGGGAGGTTCCAGCCCGCGTGACGAGGCAGCTGGTCATCCATGGCACCCTCAGCTGTGGACACGATGTCTTTAATGACTATTCTACATCTATGTCCTTCATCCCCACGACAGGTTATTTTTACTCTCAAGACCCGGCCCAGATCTGGAGGGTGGCAGAGCGGCTGGAGGTCGGCATGGTTGGCGTTAACGAAGGACTGATCTCCTCTGTGGAGTGCCCTTTCGGGGGCGTGAAGCAGTCCGGCCTTGGGCGAGAGGGCTCCAAGTACGGCATTGATGAGTATCTGGAGCTCAAGTATGTGTGCTTCGGAGGCTTATAGGATTCTTCAAAAAATAAAAAGGGAGGCTTACCTATGTATGGGGACATGCCGTCCATTATTTTAAATAAACCCATAGGGTAGCTGAACTAGGAATTTTAAAAAACAAATCTTCCAATCCTGATAAGCAGATACAAATCCTACACCTCCCCTTAGTTGACTTGGGACCAATACATGCCACAAGCCTGTGGCCACAGATCCCCGAGAACCAGCAGTGGGTTTATAGGATGAGGCCCCGGATCGCCAGCCCCCACCCACCCCCCCACCCATGACCTGGTCTGCCTCAGAGCAAGGTGCAACAAGCTGGTCCTGAAGCCCCCTCACCATGGTGGGACCACAGCCTGGGCAATGACATAGCCAGCACCTACGTGGCTCCAGAGCTAAGACCCAGGGAGCTGCGGGGGAAACCTCTGAGAGTGACTGACAGGCTGGGCAGGATGCCGCTGCATGCCTGGTGACCCGCCAGCTGGGTATTCGGAGGTGTTGCTGCAGCGGCGGAATAGCAGTGTTTTGTTTTTTTTTAAGAACTTTAGACACAGCTCAGAATTGCCTGAATTTCTTTGAGAAATGAAAGAACCCCTCTCTCTTTTTTGACTAGTTTTTAAACTGAAGGCTCCATCATCCTCAACTGCTTAAAGATTCTGTGTTCACTTCTATGCTGTTTATACATCATGTTTCTGATAGAAAGTAAGCATAAAGCAGAGCGTGGCAGCGGCGGCTTGGTGGGAGGATGGCCCACGGGTAACGGCCTGGCTGGGCTTTGTCTGCACAGACATGCCATCTACCTACCACACCCACCCCTCAGTACAGTGGAGATTCTGTTCATGCCTTACTTAGCTCCATGGGATACTGTGACCCTAAGAGAAAGCAAACATGTAATATTTGCCAAAAAGTGAAAATTAGATGTTAAGTACAGGAGTTGTCATTATTATGGGTAGCACCTCCCAGCCCGGCTTGGGTCTCCAGCAGTGGCTTTGCCAAGGTGAGGGGAGGCTGGTACCCACCTGCTCGGCACCTGAGCCCGAAGGAGGGCTGGTCTCCCACAGCCTGCTCTTTATGAGATGCTGCTCCTTCACCTGCAGAGACAGCAAAAGCACTTTGAGCACAGTGATCTCAAAAGGAATAATAATTTCCATAGTTGCCAGCTGGAAGAGGCACTTTTTATCCAATGAGTTTTTATAGTCCTTCTTTTAAAAACAAAAAGCCCGCTGATCACTGTTTCCTGTTGCTCTGAAAGAAAAACTCTAAGAAAACAGGAGGCTTTTCTGTACTGTGTCTCTAAACCTCCTGAGGAAAGGGGAGGCCGGTCCTGGTGGAACAGACAGGGATGAAGCTCTCCGTTTTCCACTGTGTGTGTGTGGGTATGCACACTCCGCTGACATCCTCTGGATGTTTGGGGAGCGGAAGGAAAACATGAATGAAAGGAGTGCTGGAGGCAGTTGCTCCTGGACCAGCCAGAACATAGCACCCCTCACTGAGCCATGGGGAGCTGAAGATGTCCCTGTGCGCAGAGGTACCACGGCCAGTCCTGGAGCTGCCTTGTGTTTGCCCTGGGTTACATCAGCCATCCCCTGAGGCCCAGCTAAGGAATCAGCTGAAGTCCACCTCCTGGTGACAGGCACTGCCCAGACCCTGTCCACAGTCACACACACATCATGTTGACAGTGAATTTGCACTTATTAGTTCTGGGGTTGTTTCATGTAACATTTTAATTACTTAATGTTTGGATGTATCCATCTGTTTTCTATTATCAATAAAAATGCTCTAAATAGTTTTTAGAAGTCCAGAATACTAGTGCTTGAAATATTTGGGGGAATACATTCAAGTACATTTGTAACTTTGTAACTCACTAGATGCTTTGGCTTGATGGCGGATTTTGAGTTTTCTAGTATATCTCTTTGACCAGGTACATAAATTGAGGGTCAGAGACTCATTGCAATATCCTTGATTAATTTTGGAATTAAAATAATTTGAAAAGGAAATAGCTTACTGTTTAGTAAAATTTATCTGGATTGTGGGGAAAGACGTATTTTTTAAATGAACATTTTTGGGGGTTATTGGTCAGTAAGGTGATCGAGTATGTGATGGAATATGTGATGGATTTGTTAAAAATGTGTGTTTTAACTCGAAATAGAAAAGGATCATTAGACCAGGGGTTGGCTCACAGGCCAAATGTGGCCTGCTGTCTGCTTTTGTACAACCCAGAGCTAAGAATGGTTTTTATATTCCCAAATGGTTGGGGGGCGGGGAATCAAAAGAATCGTATATCATGACACATGAAAATTTTCTGAAATTCAGATATCAGTGTCCATAACTCTTTGCGATCCCATGGACTGTAGTCCGCCAGGCTCCTCTGTCCATGGAATTCTCCAGGCAGTACTGGAGTGGATAGCCATTCCCTTCTCCAGCGGATCTTCCAACCCAGGGATCGAACCTGGGCCTCCTGCACTGCAGGAGGTTCATTACCATCTGACCCACCAGGGAAGCCGCAAATAAAATGTTATTGGAGCCCAGCCATGCCCATTCATTTACCATATGATCTGTGGCTACCTTTTAGGCAGAGTTGAGTATTTGTACCACAGACAGTTTTTTACAGAAATAGTTTGCCAACCTCTGATCTAAACCAAGAGAAAGATATTCACTTTCCCCAGTTTATGAGGCATTATTTCATTTTACTGAACATCTACTGTGCAAAAAGTACTCTTCCAGGCCTTGCTCCAGTGAATTCTCACCAAGAATTTTCCAGCAATCGTCACATAACTCATATGAAATCACCCAGCTAACGGGAGTCTGTTGGCCTTGAGAAAACACTTCTCAGTTTACTTTCCCCAGCTATGCAGGGATTCTCATTTTAAACCTCCTCTGTACCTGTTATCTTTATCCATTTGAGTAGCTTTTAAATATAATTTTATGTCAACTGTTGGCTCATCTACCTTTAATTTTTATGGAAAGGCTTAGTGAAAGATCAGAAGCACAATGCAGATAAATCTGTTTTGTTGTAAACTTAGATCATTAACTTTAAACTGTGCCACATGACTGCCTTCTCTGCAGGCTGAAGCCTAGGACTTTGATTATTCATATGTGGCTATGATAGATAGCATTTTACTTGAATAATATTTATGCTGTGTGTTTTTTTTTCAATGCTGTATTTTGTGGGATAAAACTTGGGGATAAGTGTAGTTGGAACTGTGAAAACATTTTGTTTTTAAAAAACGTACACATAGTTCACTTTCCAGTTTTTGATAACTGTGTATGTGTGTCAATGCAGCAGAATTGTCCGTGTGTGACTAATAAAGGTTGAATTAACAGAATTTCCTGTTTTAAGTGAAGGTTTCTGGTTTGTGGGATTTTTCTTGCCAGTTCATCATTTGAGTTTACTTTGGAGATTAAATAGACCAGTTTGGATATGTATGTTCCCCTCAAAATATGACTGCAGGAGTTCAGGACACACCACCCCAAAATGTGCCACTTTGGCATAAGGATTTTTGTGAGCTGAAGACAATTAAGTAGCAGATAAAAGAAAAGCACTCTGTCTTTTGTTACCCCTCTATTTGCCTAAAAGCAGGATGAGTGCTAAGTCGCTTCAGTCATGTCCAACTCTTTGTGACCCCATGAACTGTAGCATGTCAGGCTCCTCTGTCCATGGGATTCTCCAATCAAGAATACTGGAGTGGGTTGCCATGCCCTCCTCCAGGGGATTTTCCTGACGCAGGGATCAAACCCATGTCTCCTGCATTGCAGGTGGATTCTTTACCACTGAGCCACCGGGGAAGCCCCAAAAGCAGGATAAAAATTTACAAAGCTGGCTCCTCTCTATCAAGAGGAAGGGACAAAGGTTAACTCCCAGAGACAACTTCAGGCCCAATCAGCCTGGACTCTAAATAACAAATTTTACCAACTAGCCTTTGGCTCCAACCTTGAAAGCCTACAACTGTTTTCCTCTATTCTGTCATTTCTCCAGAGATTTATTGCTCTTCGTTGAAGATGCCATGTAAGCTGATGCTTTAAGCCACTCTCAGTTATCACTTCTCTCTGAGATATACATGAGAAGTTTATTAAAATGTCTGTTTTTCTCTTGTTAATCTTTTATGGCAATGGTCTCAGCCAAGAACTCAGAAAAGTAGAGGGAAAATTATTTGTCTGCTACATGTATAAACAATGCTCCTTTGATTAGTCCATGAATCTCTTGGGCAGGGAGCCAGCCTATGAAATTTACTACCCTAGCACATTCATACAGGAGGGACTGTAATAGGGAAGAAACTTGTATTCTATTACAAGATAATCAGACTTCCTTGGTAGCTCAGTGGTAAAGAATTTGCCTGTCAATGCAGGAGACATGTGTTCAACCCTTGGGTCAGGAAGATCCCCTGGAGGAGGAAATAGCAATCCTCTCCAGTATTCTTGTCTGGAAAATCTCATGGATGGAGGAGCCTGGTGGGCTACAGTCCATGGGGTCACAAAAGTCAGACAAGAATCAGACACGACTTAGTGACTAAACAATAGCAGCAAGTTAAGCTTAAATTATTCGTAATGGCTCATCTCTGAGAACCCTGCTTCCCAGGTAATGAGCATTAAGCTAAAATACCTTTGTTTAGCTCAGAGGAAATATCCCGACCAGGCCCATCTGTGAATGGCTGTAGGGAGGGAGAAACCTACACACCCTTTCACAGAGGCTGATGGAAACCAGGAAGTGTTGAGTTTACTCTCTCCTCTTTTCGTATAAAAGAAACCTGAATTCTAACTCAAGCAAGATAGTTCTTTGGAGCATGAGCCCACCACATTTTCAGCCTGCTGCCTTTCTGAATAAAATCATTATTTCTTGCCCCAACAACCCGTCTCTCAATTTTTGGCCTATGTACGGAGAGCAGTAGGAGCTTAGACTCTACTGAGTCTAAGGTTCCTGAGACTAAGTACAGGCTTACTGAGTCTAAGCCTGTCCCATGGCTTGTGCTAATTACCTGCTTGCTGAATTAAACTGGAATTTACCTGGTTTGCAGGTGTGGCTGTCTAAGAAAGGAGGATCCTCTGGCTTTCTCACCAGTCTTTCTCCTACGCAGGCCACTGTTATCCATTATGTACTTTTTTCGAAGTTTGGGTTTCTTGGCTACAGAAATGTATGAGGAAGACATTTTCTGAAACCCTGCTATTCAGATAAAATCACTGTTAATTATTTAGACAGCACATCTTATATTTTCATCCAGTGTTCATTTATATTTTCAGTTTTCACGTAGGCCTCACTGAATCCAAGTTACATCAGTAGGCCTTGAACAAAATAAGAAAAAATAGCATTCTTCGGAAAAAAGAACAGCATTCCTGGAAACCCATCTTCCTTTCCGTTCCGTTCCGTCGCTCAGTCGTGTCCGACTCTTTGCGACCCGTGGACTGTAGCCTACCAGGCTTCTCCGTCCATGGGATTCTCCAGGCAAGAATACTGGAGTGGGTTACCGTTTCCTTCTCCAGGGGATCTTCCCGACCCAAGGATCGAACCCGGGTCTCCCGCATTGGAGGCAGACGCTTTAACCTCTGAGCCACCAGGGAAGCCCAACTTCCTTTATCATTCCATTTATTCATGCGTTTCTCTTAATCTGCTTTTGATTTTTAAAATTACTTTGTTACCAGGAAAAATGATCCACTTACCTCTTGTTGACCTGAAACGAACTCCCAGATACTGCTCCAGCAAAGATGGGTTTAGTTCGACAAGCAAAGAACTAAAACATGAGATTGGCAACCATGGCCAGCTGCATCAAGTAAAGTCCCTACACATCAACAGAAGAAAAATGCTTTTATAGGGAGGAAAAGGAAGTTGGGCTTAAAGAGTTCATGGCTTTTCATTGGCTGATTCCTAGCAGGAAAGAGAGGCCTTTCTTCTGTCCAGCTCCACTATCATCACAGGGGGTGAAAGCGCCCTCTTCTGGTTGCCTGTCTAGTGAGGTTTCTGTTTATTTTTTACACTCAGTTTGTGGGTTTTCTCCATGCTTAGTCTAGGCCTTCGCTTGGAAGTGTATTTTCTTCTTCCTACTATTTCTAGCAGTAAATTTTCACCTGTTACAGTTTCTTTGACTCTGACTTAGCTTGCAACAAATTAAAATGCAAACTAATGTGGTTTTCATTTATTGAGCATGGGAAATCTGTCCTGGAAAAAAAAAAATAGGTCATGCTAGGTGTGAATATTGAAAGGCTATATTCTGTTTGTATGTTATTTATAAGTAAGTGGAAGTGGGTTTGGAAATTGGTGGTCTGTAAATCTACCTATAATCCATCCATTTTATCAGCTAACCAGGAAGGAGTGGCCACAATTTAGACCATAGACAACACTGCTGTCCCAGTGGGTTAGTGGGCAAGAGTGATTGTTCAGGTGTTCTGTCAGATTATTTAATTACATTATATCCTTAGGACACAGTCTCTGTTGAAACTACTCATTACTGTTGTAGCACAAAGGAATGAATGCATGTGCCTGTGTTCCAATAAGACTTTGTTTAGGGACACTGACATCATTGGAAGGACTGATGCTGAACCTGAAACTCCAATACTTTGACCACCTGATGCAAAGAACTGACTCATTGGAAAAGACCCTGATGGTGGGAAGATTGAGGGCAGGAGGAGAAGGGGATGACAGAGAATGAGATAGTTGGATGGCATCACCGACTCAACGGACACGAGTCTGAGTGAACGCCAGGAGTTGGTGATGGACAGGGAGGCCTGGCGTGCTGCAGTCCATGGGGTCTCAAAGAGTCGGACACGACTGAATGAGTGAACTGAACTGACATCTGAATTCCATGTGAGTTTCAAGCGTCACAGAAATATGATTTTTCTCACCCATTTAAAAATGTAAAAACCATTGTTAACTCACTGGCTGCACGAAAACAGGTCATGGGCCAGTCTGCTGCCTCCTCTCTGGTAAATCCCTCTACACAGAAGTATAAAGAATGAATATCACCCCAACCCACAGAACGACATGGAGGCATTACAGAGAATGCAGACACCTTTATTCAGATTAGCACATACATTTAATAGTGTTATATTAGAAATGATACCTTGTCAATACATGGGGAAAAGACATTAAAAAAAAAAAAGGTAAAGAAAACCGAGACTTCAGCCAAAGTCCATGATGGTTTGGTCACACACAGAAAAGAACAGTACCGCCCCTCCTCTCTGCCCATAAAGGAGGTGGTGTTGGCATGCCACATGGTATTACTCTGTACCTCACTGCGTCTTTTTCAGCAGGTTCCTTAGTCATACACGTGCTTGACCTCTTAATACTGTGGGTTTGAATGCTCCGCCATTGATTTTTTTAGCCAGCAGCTAATACTCTGGTCATCTTGTGAGTCCTACCACTGGCCTCTCCCACATTCTTGGGCCCTGCTTTGCTAACCTAAGCTCCTGCAGAGTTTCATCTTCCCAAGACCCTTAATGCAAAGTGCACAAGTGAGAAATGCTGGCTGCATTCCACCTCACGCTTGGCTCCTCTGATGAGTGGGATCACAAGAGACGACTCACTTTCCGATCACTGGTGTGGTGTTTACGTTTGATCCACCATAGATTCAAGATCCATCGGTGGTAGAAGGATCAGACCGGCTGGACTGGAGACAGGGTCAGAAAGGGAGCAGTGGTAGAAGCAGTGCTCAGCCACCCAGAGGGGCAGCCTCGGGTATGATCCCACAGAAAACATGAAGTCTTCTCCCCCTTTGCCTTCTGCTCCCTTCACAGAGGGAATTCTTGGTCCTAGGAACCAGACTTCCAAGTGGTCCAAAAGACCCATCAGAATTTGTCCTCCAATAACTGGGCATGGGAGTCCTTTGTGTATAGGGGAGGAGGGTGGAAGGCATGGGCCTTGCAGCTTACAAAATCTGTACTCTATTCCTATATCCACCACTGACTGCCCGTGACCACGAGCAAGTTACTTAAACTCTGGGCCTTTATTATGTTCAGTATGAGAATAACAGCTACCTTTCCAGCTTGATTGTAAGGATCAATAGAGTAGGTGAAATACATGTATTATGTACATAGCACTTAACACATGATCACGCCTTCTCCATCACTGCGCTCTGCCGACATATTTAGGCTGCCATCCTCTGTGCCAGAAACTTCCAGTTGCGCACAAAAATAATATAACTGGCCACTGGGTAGGGCAGATTTTAAGTTTATGAAGCTAAATATTTATGTAGAAAGCATCACATTTTCCTTCTAACACCATCAATAAGACTGAACTGGCTGACTAGACAGAAAGTGCAGACATAAAGAAATGCTTAAAGATAAAAATCATACCTGTATGCTTTTTACTTTTGCCACTTCCCGGAAAACAGAATAATTAAAAACAAGATGGTCTCAAGGGGATGGATATTAGCAACGAGAACAACAGCACCGGAAAGCTTCGTTTTTTTTCAGTGGCCCATGGGAACTGTTTTCTCTGTTGTCCTGTCCTGATGATTTAAACCTGATGGTTTAATGGCCTTGCTTCTCCACTTAATCATAGCAAAGCAATCCCAGTTTCCCTCTCCTGTGTCAAAAGCTTGTGCAACAGAATATTGCTTAAATGTGGTCATGCTTGATGCCACAGCCCTGGTTCTGTCTGCGACAGGCCCCATCTCTCATGCTGATCTCTTCACAAAGAATGCCAAGGGCACCGCCCAGGCCATCAGCCTCAGGACCACAGCGGACGGCAAAGGATCAGCAGCCAGCTGAGTTCTCAGGCTACAGCTCACTGTAGTTCCTTGCTCTAGGATGCAGCTTTGTGGTTAGAGATGCTTTAATTTTTTCCATACATTTAAAATAAGCTATTTAGTAGAAAATGGCAGAATAAATATAGTTTTAAACAAATTAAGTGGATATCTATGTCAAGTTACTAGGCAGAGTAACTACAGGGGCCAAGTATCAGAAGCATACCATTCTCATTAAGAGTGGTGGTATTTCAGAGTTTGGGAATACACTCAGCCCTCCCCCTTACCACTTCTGCGGACACGGGGCCCACCTCCCTGACTATGTATATTACAAAGTTGCTGAGTCTTTATTCCTACCGGTGGGTCCAAACGCATGGCCTATTGCACATGATAAACCGCTAATGAGTTACTAATCACTTTTCTTGTGTTTCCTATAAAGTGAAGCTGAGAGAGGCCTCAGCAATAGTTTGTTTTTCTCGGAGAAATAAAAGGTAAAACCTGTTAAAATGTTATCTTCGATTTTCAACCCACAAGTCAGCAAAGCCCACCTCCTTCTGTTGCTTCTGGTCCTCAGAATACAGTTCTTACTGAGCTCTCAAACTTCCTAGAGCTACTCGCTAGAAACAGCACAGAAATGGTGGTTGGCTGTCTCGAAGCAGCAAAAACCGGAGACCTCAGCTCTGTATATGTGTCTCTTTGGCACAGGAAACTGGCTGGACAGATGACAACCCACACCGCAGATAAATCAGCTGAATACACACAGACCTCAGGCTCCGAGGCTCCTATGACAGAAACCATACTGGGAAAGTCATCTTTAAAGGCAATTACTGCTCCTAAGAGAAGTCAGTCCTCTGCATCCGTACTGAACTCGCCTTCCCCAGGGGTCTGCAGACAGAAACAGATTCATCTTTTTCTTAACATAGGAATATAACGCTGTGTTAGCTACAAAAACACAGAGCTCTTTGAAGCATATACCTTAGTGTCTTACCCCACCTTTATTCCTACTAACAAGCATCTCAGTGAAAAGAGCGTTGTTTTCATTCGATACATTCATTTGTGTATCGAAAACCCCAAGAAGACAGGTCTTTTCAATTATGGGGACACACCTCCAGCCCAGTGTGAAAGGACGGGAACATGCTATTCTAACAAGAGTGAGTTTTGTCTGTAACTCCCACAGACTCTCCGGGATTAAAGGATTCCTGTAGGCGTCCTGTTTCACAACCAACTGCTCCATTATCTGTCCTTTAAGCAATAGCTGAAGGAAGCTCCGTTTCTGATGGATCCGTTCATGGAAACCTTCGGATTCCCTCGCTCCATCCTCTCTCGGCTGAAGATTGTATCCTGGTCGCTGTCAAACTCGGACTCGGACACCATCAGGCTGGAGTTGTGCTCTGTGCTTCGGTGCTTGATACCTAGGGAGAAGCGGACAGACGCCTCTGGAGGGGAGTGGTATCCTCCCTCTCCGCCATCCATCATTCTGGTCCCGTGCACCGAGCCCTGCACTCTGCACCTGCAAAGCCATCACTTATGAGGCAGCAGGCACTTGCAGTTCCCCAGTGGGTGTTAAAAGGGGTGTTAAAAGCCCAAGCTTCATCACTTATCAGCTGCATTCTTACAGGGTGACTCTCAGATGCTGAAATTACACATTGGCAAGGCACTGGGAAACTGTCTTGGAGACCTACCATATTTGGGCCTCAGCTCCATTCTTTCCTGGTCATCCATGTTGTCCAGGATGGTGTACTTTGTTTTCTTCCTTATTTTAGTCCTTTTTCGTCTGAAAAGGACAAAGAAAAAGGTCAACTCAGATTCTCAGAGAGGCAGGTGGGATCCAGGATTTAAAACATGTGGAGGACACAAAAGGAAATGCTTTGCCTTTAGAATGCCTTTAGAATTACATTTTATTAATTTGCATCTTTTATTAATGATATGTGGGGCTTCCCTGGTGGCTCAGATGGCAAAGAATCTGTCTGCAATGTGGGAGACCCAGGTTTGAGCCCTGAGTTGGAAAGATCCCCTGGACAAGAGAATAGTAACCCACTCCAGTATTCTTGCCTGGAGAATTCCATGGACAGAGGAGCCCGGAGGACACGACTGAGTGTCTGACACACGAAAAATCTTCTTTATTAATGATGTGTGTCACAGCCCAATCTGGGTTTGGTGAGTCTGAGATACATCATGTACCTTTTTTTTTTTTAAACTTTTTATTTGATATTGTTGTTATTTAGTTGCAAAGTCGTGTCCAACTCTTTTGTGACCCCATGGACTGTAGCTGTCCAGGCTCCTCTGTCCATGGATTTCTCCAGGCAAGAATACTGGAGTGGGTTGCCATTTCCTTCTCCAGGGGATCTTCCTGACCCAGGGACTGAGCCTGCATCTGCATCTCCTGGATTCTTTACCACTGACCCAGCCAATAATTTTGTGATAGTTTCAGGTGAATAGTGAAGGGATTCAGCCATACATACACATGTATCCATTCTCTCCTAAACTCCCCTCCTATCCAGGCTACCATATAACACTGAGCAGAGTTCCATGTGCTGTCCAGTAGGACCTTGCTGGTTATCCATTTTAAATACAGCAGTGTGTGCATGTCCATCCCAAAGTCCCTAACAATCTCTTCCCCCTCATCCTTCCCCCCAAACATAAGTCTGTTCTCTAAGTCTGTGAGTCTCTTTCTTAATGATGCCATGCATCCTGAAGAAACACATGTCAGAGCAGCACTGCAGTTATCACCTAACTGCAGCCTCTCACCTAAGCCTCAAACTGAGGTGCAGGGACCTTTCCAGCAACCCTGTGTGTTGGTCCAGCAAGCTTTTCTCCATGAGGAATTCCTCAGAAAAACCTGGATGAACAAGCTTCCACCTGAACCTATACTACCCTGGGATGTGCAAACATGCAAGAATGACAAGATGACATAACTAGCAATCAGAAAAAAAATCAACAGAAATAATAAATTCTTCCAAAGGAATAAACAATAACTCAATCTTTCATTTTTTCACAACACATCAAGACACCCAAGCTGATCCTATGGACTTCATCCTATGCTTTAGAGGATAATTTGAAAATACACATCAACACTATGGTAAGATTCATAGAGAACAAACAAAGGCAACATTCTGAGAACTTGGTGATTAAGAGCATGGGCTTCCAACTCTGGGTTTACTAGCTGGGTGACTGTGAGGCCATTTTGTTGTCATCTCTTTGACTGCATGTTCCCACCTGTAAAATGGGAATAAGAATAGTTCCTTTCTCATATGATTGATGGGAAAACTCAGTAAGATCACACACAGAAAGCACTTAGAAGCATTCATTATAACGGCAAGCACTTAATAAATGCTCAGTCACTCTTATCATCATCATCATCTACCTGATACAAATGTCACAAAGGTGCAGAATTTTGAAAGCCACGCACAGTAGGGTAACCTTCATCCCAGATGGTTCTGGGGAAATGTAATGGGACAGAGGCCGCTAAGTACTTCTGCCTATGCACTTGTTCCCTGGTCTTACCTTTGGAAAAGTAATCACAAAGAAAACTCCAAAAATTGATAAGTGATCTCTGAAAAATAACTATTATTATGGTATACCATTATGTTCTGTTTATCAAATCTTCTTCGGAGAGCATTCATAGAGTTCCATGCAGGAAAGTGGACCTAATGCTGCCTTCTAAGGACTTGAGTAATCATTATTCTTATGAATGTCCTCACAGAGGGCAGGGCATGGGGTTCTGGAAGGTTCAGACCATAAGGTAAGTCCGGGGCTCCTCAGCGGTCAGCTTCATGGGGAAAAAAAAAAAAGAAGGAAAAACCTAAAGCAAAACTTTTCTTTGATGATGGTGCCACTTCACTTAAAGTTTTGCATTTAGGAAAAAGAATTCAGGTAGATTTGTTGCTTCACAAATGCAAACTAATGAAAACCTACCGTTTGGATTAGTATATTCTAGAACTCCTTTCTCTACTGAGAGTGGATTAGGCCACTTAGGTAGTGTTCTAGTGATGTGAGACTGATAAAAAGAGGACTAGATTTGATACAGAAGCATGGAATCTTCTAGAAAATATGACAGCTGCAATGAAAAAAAGCTGCCTCTAGTATCAGTCCATTTAACTAGTAGGCACACAAGCCCTGTGGGGGAGAATGTATTATGTGGTTTTAAAGTTGAGTCTCTCTTCATAAAAAGAGGGACTGTCAAAAGTTGAGCCGTTTCACAAACCCAAGCAACAGCCCTTAAACCTATCATATCACCTTTAATGTTGTGTCTTTATTTTCAGAGAAATAAATAACCATGCCAGGTACCTCTTACAGCAGCAGATGCAAAGCCACGTTAAACCCCCTGTCAGCACAATGAGAGCGAGAGCCAGTATTGTCACATAAAATACGCTCCACTCTGAAAAACAGGAAAACCAGAGCGGACATGTTACACACCCTTTGCAAAACAGCTTTATTTCAATAACTCTCAATGAATATTTCTGAACCCTTACAAGCAAAGGCCATCTGCGGTGTTGTGACCACCTCACCAGGCTGGCTGCAGGGCCTGGTACAATACTAACAAATCAAGAACAACCTAAAACCATCCTACATTTGTCGAACTGGTTCAGAAGAAACTGAAAAAAATAAATCCATCAATTAAGAAGGCTTCTTAAACACCCATGTAAGGCACACCAAAACATTCATTCCAGAAACACAGAACCTCAAAACTGGTTCTGGTCTGGTTTCAATAAAGCAAATAAGGTGTTTATTTGTATGGCTGCCTGAGACATGAAAATACTTATCATAGAGCCCGACAGTCATTCAGAAATGATTTCATCTTCACTTCACTTCTTCCACATTCTTACAAAAATCGTGTAAAAAGCTTTGCAACAACCCAGGGAGAGAGAAATCAATGGAGCAAAGACACAAGGTTTAACTCCATTAAGTGTTACAACACTACTTGGAATAATGATTCAAGGGCTGGTTATTTTCAAATTTTTAAGAAGTAGAAACAGGAACATAATTTGGCAGGGAGCTCGTCCTAATTTTTCTGCCAATTATGTCCTAATGGCAACCCACTCCAGTGTTCTTGCCTGGAGAATCCCAGGGACGGGGGAGCCTGGTGGGCTTCCATCTATGGGGTCACATAGAGTTGGACACGACTGAAGTGACTTAGCAGCAGCAGCATTCCCAAGAAGGCAAAATGACTCTTAGAAACAGACTGGCATTAAAACACAGTTTCCTCCTCAGAATAAACTGAGGCGGTGGCTCAGGCAGATGCTAGCTGAGATGGTGGCTCCAATGTTTGGAGTCTGCTTGGGCAGACAGCCTGGTGAGTGGGTCAACTTTCTTGCTCATCTGATTCCAGCCAGGTCGACAACATGGGCCATTTCACCAGAAGGTCACACCCAGTTCAAGCCACAGCAGGTACAGTCTGGACATGGGGTCCATGTAGCCCAAAGCAACCTTCTCAGCAATAGTTAGCTACATCTGCTCTGCTGAGGTGAATTTCCTCAGCAGGAAGTTTTAAGGAAAAGTCTTAAACACACCTCCAAGGTGAATTGTGGGAATATCTTGACCCATCACCACATGAGCTGGTTCAATGGGCTTTGGGTGAGAAAAGTATTGAATTTACAGCTGTACAGTCAGGCAGTTATTTCTGACAGTTCAGAATGATTTGTCTGAAGCTTCCTCACCCGGAGCCACCCACCACACCAGGACTCACCACAGTTGCTTTCCCCATCCCGGATATAACGCTGGATCAGGTTCTCCATCCACAGCTGGGAGCAAATACAGCGCTTTGTGATGGGGTCACAGTGACCATGGCCAGAACACTTCAGAAGGCACCCTGCAAGGAGGCGAGTGAGGCAGAGGTCATCATGGAGCAAAGGAGGCTCCCTGGCTTCAGCTCTGTCTTTTTCTTCCATAGACCCTGAAGAGAGGCACCTTGTTGAGTCAAGCGCCTCTTACTGTATGGACAGTGGTCCAGGGATGGACTCTCATACTCACAATCTCATCAGGAGGTGAATGGCAGAAACATGTCAACACCTGTACGGTGAAACAAAAGCCTTAAACATGTAGCAGAAATGCAGGACCCTCTGGCCCAAGAATGATAAACGCTAATGACTTCTCCAGTGAAAATGACTGGGGATGCACACAAAGATTGATCTACGTTGTGTATGTGTGTGCTCAGTCACTCAGTCATGTCTGACTCTTTGTGACCCCATGGACTGTAGCCCACCAGGCTCCTCTGTCCATGGGGTTCTCCAGGCAAGAATACTAGAATGGGTTGCCATTTCCTTCTCCAGGGGATCTTCCTAACTCAGGGATTGAACTCAGCTCTCCCGTATTGCAGGCAGATTCTTTACCGTCTGAGCCACCAGGGAATACTCTCTCTGTGTCAGTATCCAATTGCTGCTGTAACAAATGATTGCAAACTTGAAGGCTTGAAACAACCTACCTTTATTTAAAAATCAACCTGACAGTCTGCGAGTAGAGAATCGGTTGTATAAATTGTGGAACACATCCAGGATGGAGTACTATGTGACCGTGAATATCTTACTGAGGGATAAATTCTAAGAGATTTGAAAAATGATCATAATATGGTTTGAATTTTAAAGCAGATCTAAAAATATGGATCAAATTATCCTGATTGCATTATATGTGTCTAGAGATGGGGGAACTAGAAGGAAAAACATCAACTTATTAACAAAAGTTATCTTCGAATGGTGGGAATTCTAGACTCTAGAATCTAGAGGATTATTCTAGTTTTTATCTTCTTGTGTATTCCAAATTTCCTCCAATAAACAAAAATTACTTTTGTAGCAAGAAAAAACTTCTTAAAAATTAATTTACTCCACATTACAAAGAAAGTCAACTGTGGTTAGAGACACATCTGCGACAAATTAAATTTTACTATACAAATATCATCATGGTCCCCAGCGTCTACTGAAATGATCCTTTTAACATAATAAGGTATTCATGTCCCTTGGAAGGTGGGGACAGAGACCTGGGATAAAGACTACATTTCCAGCCACACATGGGAATGGATTTGGTACCAGGAAGAGGCAGCAAGCAAGCGGTTAGGAAAAGAGGTCCCACTGGAAGGCACTATAAGCTATCTTAAATTTCCAATGGGCTTCCTTGGTGACTCGGATGGTAAAGGATCCACCTACAATGCAGGAGACCTGGGTTTGATCTCTGGGTTGGGAAGATGCCCTGGAGAAGGGAATGACTACCCATTCCAGTATTCTTGCCTGGAGAATCCTATGGACGGAGGAGTTTGGTGGGCTATAGTCCATGGGATCCCAAAAAGTCAGACATGACTGCGTGACCAACACTTTCACTTTTCCTGGTGGCTCAGCAGTGAAGAATCCACCTGCAATGCAGGGGACACCGGTTCAATCTCTGGGTCAGGAAGATCCACTGGAGAAAGAAATGGCAGCCTACTCCAATATTCTAGCCTGGGAAATCCCATGGACAAGAGCCTGGCGGGCTACAGTCCATGGGGTCGCAAAGAGTCGGACACGACTTAGCGACTAAAGAATAACCAAATTCCCAATAACCTACATAACATCTATTCACAACCGAAGCCACAATGTCCCAGGTCAATCAATTTTTCAGCTGTTAATACTTATCTGTCTTTAACAGCATTCTGACTGTTTGAGTCTGAAATTTCCGACAGTGACCAGTGTATGGGAATACAGTTTGAAAAACGAACCATGAGTTGTTTCTCTCCAGGTTCCCTCAAAGACAAAGCATAGTTGGCAAATGTGTGTTGCAGGAAAACGACTGGAGAAATAAATGCAAAACAAATCCCTGGATGCTAAAGTGAAGCTGTCCACATGTCTCCTCTCTGTGCCAGCAAAATGTAGCCCTGATTAGCAAATCTGATTCTTTTAGAATATTCCCGTAGGAGTTGGCATGGAGAAATTAGAAAGATAATTAAATACTGAACTTTATTTCCACCTAACTCAAAAAAGACTATGAGACCTGGCTATAGTCCTCCCATATTGGAACCAAATCATATTTCACCTCCTCCAAGAAATCTTTTCCTTTAATCTGGGTAGTTATTTATGTTTCTGTACTATTACCATTGCATTTAATTGGGTGGCATGTCTACTGCATAGTGTTTAGGGTTAGTAACTCAGTCATATCCAACTCTGGGACCCCATGGACTATAGCCCATCAGGTTCCTCTGTCCATGGGATTCTCCAGGCAAGAATACAACTGGGTAGCCATTCCCTTCTCCAGGGGGGTCTTCCCGACCCAGGGATTGAACACAGGTCTCCTGGATTCCAGGCAGATTCTTTACCACTGAGTCACCTGGGAAGCCTTATGTCTAGTCCAGGGGAATCCAATTCTGAATATACAACAATTATATATTTACATTACTTGACCTCTAAAAATAAAGATATTTCTGATGGGGGCATACCTGCTGTGTCAATCCTCAAGACTTTGAAAAGCAAGAAATCAGCCTTTTCCTTTGAGAGCCGCCTGTGTAGATTTCGGGCCACTTCGGCAGCTTTGAGGACCTTGAAAGGTGGCCCAGTCTGTACATAAAACACAATCACGGTGCTGCAGGGGAGACAGAAAGGGGCCAGCCACATGGTTAGCCAGTGACCAGCGTGACATATCCACTGCAGCCATCAGACCTGTGGGGCCGAGAAGGCAGACGGCCACAGCTCTGCAGCCTGGCAAGGACATAGGTGTATCCTGGGGGCCAAGGAGCTGATTGGCTTCTATTCACAAATCAAGGCTCTTTGGTCCCAGAATTCAACTGATGAGGGGCAGGTCTTCAGATAAATGGAGCGATGTGTGAGTGCATGCATGCTAAGTCACTCAGTCATGTCTGATTCTATGACCCCATGAATTGTAGCCTGCCAGGCTCCTCTGTCCATGGGGATTCTCCTGGCAAGAACACTGGAGTGGGTTGCCATGCCCTTCTCCAGGGCATCTTCCTGACCCAGGGATTGAACCCGCATCTCTTACGTCTCCTGCACTGCAGAGCAATGTTTTCAAACAGATACAACCACACACAGCATGAGAACCTTCAGATGCGTCTTCACTTTTACCTTTTCACTGAGCTATGATATACTTGCAATAAAAGTCACCGTTCTAAGTGTGTCTCAGTGGCCTTTAGCATATTCACAAAGTTGTGCAACCACCACCATCTATCTCCAGAACATTTCCATCATCACAGAAACTCCATACCCATCAGCAACCATTTCCAGGACTCCAGCTCCTGCCAACTACTAATCTATTTTCAGTCTCTGTGGATTTGATTATTCTGGACTTTTGATATACATGGAATATGTATGTGTCATTTTGTGCCTGGCTTCTTTCACTTTGTATAATGTGTTCACAGTTCATCCAAGTTGTAGCATGTATATCCCCCTCTGAAATGCCAACTATTATTCCACTGTATAAATAGGCATCATTTATCCACTCGTCAGTCGATGACATTCGGACTGTATCAACTTTTGGGCCATATGAATACCACCACTGTGAACGTCCACGTCCTGGATTTCGTATGGACATATGTGTATCATTTCTCGTGCGTATATATCTAGGAGTGGAATTACTGAGTCGTATGGTAATTCTATGTTTAGCATTTTGAAAAACTATGAAAGTGTTTCCCTCCATGGTTGCATCATTTCACATTCCCACTGGCAATATATGGGTGTTCCAATTTCTCCATATACTCGCCAACATTTGTTACAGTCTCTCCTGGATTAAAGCCATCCTGGTGGATATGAAGTGGTAGCTCCACATGATTCTGATTTGCATTTCTTTACTAACTAATGATGCTGAACATCTTTTCATGTGTTCATTAGCCACTTGTATATCATCTTTGGAGAAAAAGAAATTTCTATTCAAATCTATATTACTCTCCAAATGTTGCCATAAAAATCATACCACAAACTGGGTGTATAAAGGTTTTTAAAAATTTTAGTTAAAATCATAAATCCTATAAGAAATCAATGCAGAGGTTGAACCTTACAGAAGGTAGTTGGTGGTTTAGTCACTAAGTCATGTCCGACTCTTGCGATCCCGTGGACTGCAGCCTGCCAGGCTCCTCTGTCCATGGGATTCTCCAGGCAAGAATACTGGAGTGGGTTGCCATTTCCTTCTCTAGGGGACCTTCCCGACCCAGGAATCGAACCTGGGTCTCCTGCATTGCAGGCAGATGATTTACCAACTGAGCTATAAGGGAAGTGGTAATCCAAGATCCTCTCAGAGTGAGAGAAGGCTCAGCCCCATGAACATGAGGCAGGAATGAAATCTGGCTATGAGATACGCCCCATGCATGCCCCAGACCATTTGCATGCCCTCTGTTGATACCAGAACTAAAACCCAGCTCCCTCTGATGGTCCCTAACTCCTTCAGTCAGAACATTCTCAATCAGCAAACATTTACTGAGCCTTGAGGGAAGGACCTTTATAATCATGCCCTTGCTGCTGCCCTTTGAGGAAAAAAAAAAAGAATACGAACGGGATAAACGTGTGTGCAAAGACACAGGACGAGAGAGGCGACGAACACCATCAGGCTGGACTGTGCGGCTCGTACCTGAGGTCCGAGTGGGCCTGAACCTTCTGAACCCTGATGTCTGAGTCCAGCACGTTCAGCAGTGCCGCCAGCTGCCTCACGAGCGTGTCCTTGTGCTGTTCCGTCAGCTGCCCAACGCCGACCTGCAGGATCAGCTCCACCAGGCCGCCCTTCTTCGGGTCTGGGGAAATGAGAAGTCACAGGCTTTCTTTCCACTTGAAAACCCCAGGCTTGATAACAGGAGGCGCAAGGCCTGCACAAGAGTTCACAGAGCTTTAAGTGACCCCTGTGTTGGGTTCTACGGCTCAGCTCAATTCTCCCAAAAGCCGCAGAGGCCATTGTCTGTGAGGACTTCTTCCTTGTTTTATACCAGCTCGCTGTCTACTAATTTTTCTCCAGGTGATAGAAAGATGTGCTTAGTCAGCCTTGGGGCTCACTTAATGTTCTGGGACCTCACACACACCCCCTTGATGCAGAATGAGAACTCAGTCCCTGAGGGCTGTGGGCCCAGCCAAGTTCATGCCAGAGCTTGGTGTGGCCACCTCACTGGAGCTGCCCTCATGGCACTCCCAGGAGCAAAGCCCTCATGTCCATCTCATGAGGTCTTTTGTCTTTAAAAGACCTCTTTGTCTTCTGGAAGGAAAACCAAAGTGACCGAGAAGTCTTGCTGTCAGGCCCAGTTCTCCCTAAGAGTTCAGAGGCTGGATCTGTTGGGGGATAGATGACCACATGTAGAGAAAACCACAAGGTGGGCCTGGCCTCCCATACTGGGTTCCACTGTCACCTGCAAAGAGCCCCAAAGGCAGACCACCCCCCACCGACCCTGGCTCACAGGCCAGCCCCACAAACACAGGCCCAGAAGCCCAGCGCTCACCTGGCCGCACTTCCACTGTGGCGGTGTCCATGTCTGAGGCCCCCTGACCATCAGCAACTCGCAGGCGGAAAGTGTAGATGCCCTCCACCAGGTTGGTGAGCTGCAGGGCCGAGCTGTGGTCAGAGCCATCGATGACATCCTGAGAAATAACACGTTCACAGTCTGTACTCGGCTCCCAACCCGGGCCTCTGCGGACCCCAAATCTCAGTCTCTCGTCTTTGTCACACATGCATGAGTCTAAGGGACGGGCTGAGGAGGAAGTGGGGAGGGGATGTTAGCAAAGGTCTGGGTAATCCTTGGTATCTCTTCCACTGCTATTTTTATTTGTTTTAAAATTTTTTTATATTTTGGTCACGCCTCACGGCATGTAGGATATTAGTTCCCAAACTAGGGGTCGAATTCAAGTCCCCTGCATTGGAAGAAGAGATTCTTAACCACTGGACCACCAGGAAAGTCCCTCTTCTACTTTTAAAGCACCAGAGGACATAAGACTCAGACAAGACTTTGTTACAGGAGCTTCCCAAGGGCTCTCAGTTCAGTTCAGTTCAGTCGCTCAGTTGTGTCTGACTCTCTGTGACCCCATGAATCACAGCACGCCAGGCCTCCCTGTCCATCACCAACTCCCGGAGTTCACTCAAACTCATGTCCATCGAGTCAGTGATGCCATCCAGCCATCTCATTCTCTGTCGTCCCTGTCTCCTCCTGCCCCCAATCCCTCCCAGCATCAGAGTCTTTTCCAGTGAGTCAACTCGTCTCATGAGGTGGCCAAAGTATTGCAGTTTCAGCTTTAGCATCAGTCCTTCCAATGAACACCCAGGATCGATCTCCCTTAGAATGGACTGGTTGGATCTCCTTGCGGTACAAGGACTCTCAAGAGTCTTCTCCAACACCACAGTTCAAAAGCATCAATTCTTCGGCGATCAGCTTTCTTCACAGTACAACTCTCACATCCATACATGACCACGGGAAAAACCATTGCCTTGACTAGACGGACCCTGGTTGGCAAAGTAATGTCTCTGCTTTTTAATATACTATCAAGGTTGGTCATAACTTTCCTTCCAAGGAGTAAGCGTCTTTTAATTTCATGGCTGCAATCAGCATCTGCAGTGATTTTGGAGCCCAAAAAAATAAAGTCTGACATTGTCTCTACTGTTTTTCCATCTATGTCCCATGAAGTGATGGGACCAGATGCCATGATCTTTGTTTTCTGAATGTTGAGCTTCAAGCCAACCTTTTCACTTTCCTCTTTCACTTTCATCAAGAGGCTTTTGAGTTCCTCTTCACTTTCTGCCATAAGGGTGGTGTCATCTGCATATCTGAGGTTATTGATATTTCTCCCAGAAATCTTGATTCCAGCTTGTGCTTCAAGGGCTCTAGGAATGACCAAATTCTACCCAGCAGAGGCAGAAACCCCTGAAATTAGGGCAAAGACCTGGAGTGTGAAGCACTCTCTCTGAAGAGTTTTCTGGGTCTTATCTTCAAAGACAGTTTCACAGTGCTTAGGATTCCTCGTGGAGTGTCACATTCATGACCCAAGAGCCTCAGTAGAGACCTCTCTGCTGAAAGCATTTGAGAAGAATCTCCTAGACCCCTGCCCTGAACCTGCTAACAGAAGAGGGTGGTAACCAACCATAACAAATGCTCTGATCAGGGAGCTGTTATAATTACACTCAGAAGCCAATCTACCATCTGGCTGAACAGTATTCATTCCAGAGTTACTTTGGAAACTATAAAGCACTTTCAGTTCTTTCCCCAGGACCACTCCCTCGGTACATCTCTAAGACTAAACTTTCATCTTTCAAGTCCTTAGCAACACCAGGAACGAACATGTACCTACATTTATAGCCAAAAAGGCAGAGTGCTCTAATGTGGAAAAATGCCTGCTAGGAACTAAAAACCTAAGCCTATCTGGTTGGTTAAAGATGAGTTAATCAACCTTGGCCAAATCATTTTCCATCCCTGCATCTGATTTTCTATACTTATGCAATGGGAATGGCAATCCAGGATCTAGTGACCTATCTGGTACAATGCTGAAGAAAAGGAAAGAATCCATGTGGATCAAAATAGGAATAATAGGAAAGCTGAGGAGCAGAATGAGTTCCGTGAGAAGATTCCAGGCTACGGTTTCTGACTCTATCAAAGTCTGGGTGGGGAAAAAGTCAGAAAGGACTTCAGATTTATTTAAATTGAATAGCAGCTTCCTGCACCCAGCCATCAAAGGAAACCTAGAATCATAAACATCTTAGAGGGGCATGGAAAGGGAGATGAGATCATAACAGAGACACAGAAATGTAGTTAACTGTGTCCCCTCAAAGGCTGAAGTCCTAACCCTCCAATGCGACTCTATTAGAGATAAGGTCTATTATGAGATAATTAAGGTTAAATGAGGCCATAATGAGGAGACGGGGAAGACAGAGGATGAGATGGTTGGATAGCATCACTGACTCGATGGACATGAGTTGAGCAAGCTCCAGGAGTTGGTGATGGACAGGGAAGCCTGGCGTGCTGCAGTCCACGGGGTCGCAAAGAGTCGGACACAACTGAGCGACTGAACTGAACTGAGGTCATAAAGGTGGGGTCCTGATCCCATAGGATTAGTGTCCATGTAAGAAGAGACAGAAAGTGAAGAGGAACTCAAAAGCCTCTTGATGAAAGTTTAAGAGGACAGTGAAAAAATTGGCTTAAAGCTCAAAATTCAGAAAACTAAGATCATGGCATCTGGTCCCATCACTTCATGGGAAATAGATGGGGAAACAGTGAAAACAGTGGCTGACTTTATTTTTTGGGGATCAAAATCACTGCAGATGGTGACTGCGGCCATGAAATTAAAAGATGCTTACTCCTTGGAAGGAAAGTTATGACCAACCTAGATAGCATATTAAAAAGCAGAGACAATACTTTGCCAACAGAGGTCCGTCTAGTCAAGGCTATGGTTTTTCCTGTGGTCATGTATGGATGTGAGAGTTGGATTGTGAAGAAAGCTGAGTGCCGAAGAATTGATGCTTTTGAAATGTGGTGCTGGAGAAGACTCTTGAGAGTCCCTTGGACTGCAAGGAGATTCAACCAGTCCATTCTAAAGGAGATCAGTCCTGGGTGTTCATTGGAAGGACTGATGCTAAAGCTGAAACTCCAATACTTTGGCCACCTCATGCGACGAGTTGACTCACTGGAAAAGACTCTGATGCTGGGAGGGATTGGGGGCAGGAGGAGATGGGGACGACAGAGAATGAGATGGTTGGATGGCATCACCGACTTGATGGACATGAGTTTGAGTGAACTCCAGGAGTTGGTGATGGACAGGGAGGCCTGGCGTGCTGTGATTCATGGGGTCGCGGAGAGTCGGACACGACTGAGCGACTGAACTGAACTGAAGAAGAGACACCCAAGAGCCCTCTCTCCCCTCTGTCTCCCTCTCTCTCCCCTACTTCCTCTCCCTCTCCAGCCCTACTCCCATGTGAGGACACAGCAATGAGGCAGTTGGAACCAAATCGTCTACCACCTTGACCTTGGATCTTCCAGTCTCCAAAACTGGGAGAATATAAATATCTGTTGTTGAAGCTACCCCGCCTGTGGTATTTTGCTATGCAGCCCTAGCAAACTAACACAGATGTAATGATTAGTGGTCCAGGGGCAGTTCTCTTCAAGTACTCACTCCAGCTGCTGGACTCTGGCCATCCCGGATCCACAGATAGGACACAATTCCTTGGTCATCAGTAGACCTTGAACCATCCAAAGTAATGGAGTTATTGGGAAGCACAAGAACATGTCTGCCACCAGCCTGGGCTCTGGGAGGACTATTATTTTCTAAGTCAAATACAGCAGAAATGAAAGCAAAGAAATTGATTTAAAATACTTGTGATAAGTGTGTCATAAAATACCCATGACTATTCCATCTTGTAGATATGTATATTTAAAATATCCAGAAAGCATCATCTCCTGCCCAAACCCATAAGATAAACTAAAGACTTTAAGTTCCCTTTGCACTCAGCTACATATAATTTGGCAGCCAAAATGTTGGACAGTTTTCTATTATCATTACAGTTTTTCTCTTTTTGAGAAACCATGATCTTATTTACGTTTGGGATCTGGAAAATGAAATTATCTTGGTTTAAAATATGCTCTGGATCTTTCTGTACTGGTCCACGCTATCTGGCCACAGAAATACTTATGTTTCTAGTCATGCCAAATTTTGATTGCGTAAATACGATAAAGAACTTGAGTCAGAAATAAATAGACCTCATGGTTCTGACTGGGTATCAAATATAAGGAACAATGTTAGAGCCATTTCTGATATAAAGAAGATGCTATGAGGCAGATGGGGTTGTTTAGATGGGGTTCCGGGATTCAATAAATCAGTCAATAGAAAACGGGTGAGGATAGTCAAATATTGACCCAAAGGAGTAATTAACACCCCACTGGTCACTGGCCACTTTCTTCCTCAAAAAAGAGACCAGAGACTGAAATAGAGCCAACTGGTGCTATTTTTAGTTTGCCATTTTGTCCACTCCACTTCTCCACAAGCATTATCTTTTTAAAAATCCAAAATTTTCAGGTAAAAATGGCACAATGCTAGGGTTTGCCTCAAACTGCTTCAACCAGGATCAAAGAAAATGTGAACTGATAAGATGAAATAAGATGGGCAAAATGTTGCTAACTGTTGAAGCTGGGAGATGGGTGTGTGATGGTCCATTAGGGTTAGTCTCTATTCTTATATGTGGTTGAAAACTTATACAATGAAACATTTGAAAAAAACTCAAATTGATGTCAGTGTGCTGAGAAAATTGCTTCAGCCTCTCCCAACTGCGCAATAGATAAAGTTCAAACTACTCATCACAACACAATACACAATCCTTTATGGCTGAGCCAGAGACTTGGCTACCCTCCCCAGTGTTCTGACACTCTTGCTGGTCCCTAATATCCAGCTGGATTTTCCCGTCCAGCCATGCTCTTTTACATTTCTGAGCTTCAATACATCACAATCATTCACTCATTGACTGAAGGAACCAACATTGATGAGTTGCTCTGAGTCTAGCACTGTGCCACACGGAGGAAACAAATACCTGCAATAAAGGTCTTCAACCACTCACGGTCAAATGGAAAAGTCAAAGAGACGAGTACCTAAAGCAAGATGGTGTAAGACTGGACCACACATTTCATATTCATGGTTTCATGGAGCTTGAAACCATCTCTGTGCTTAGATTTCCAAGGGAGAGAGAAAGCACCATGTGGTCACTGGGACTCAGGGCGGTAGTTGCCAATAGTCACAGAAGAAAAGTGAAGCCATCAGAAGGCGCACTCCACAAACAAAAGAGAATGCCATGTCCTCGCAGAGGGAGGCGGGAAAACTGCTAACATGGACGGAAAGGGAATGACCTTTGTTTGGCCAAGCAGAGTTCAGCATCTGCTAGGAACCAATGAGCAAACACCAGCATTTCTGGATAACCACGTGGCTAAGGGTCTGTGAGACCGAGAAGCAGAAGGCGCCCAGCCCCTCCACCGGCAGAGCCACCCGCCCTCTGCCCCGACTCACCCTTCTTCACGGCCACGGTGAGGGTGGTCGCGCTGCTCAATCCCTGCTGGTCTTTCACTGTTAAACGGAAGTGGTAGGTACCCACCTGAAGACCGCTTACTGTGGCTATAGCTTTGTCGAAGTTTTCCACCTCCACTGCGCTGGGGCCTCTATGAAACACGACAGTCATTAACAATGGGTTCAGGGTATGGGAGTCGATGGCAGGCATGTTGTTTGTTATAAACGGTTTTTTTTTAATGGCAATAATATATACCATCTAGAGAATTCTGAGCGACTTCACTTTCACTTTTCACTTTCACACATTGGAGAAGGAAATGGCAACCCACTCCAGTGTTCTTGCCTGGAGAATCCCAGGGACGGGGGAGCCTGGTGGGCTGCCGTCTATGGGGTCACACAGAGTCGGACACGACTGAAGTGACTTAGCAGCAGCAGCAGCAGAGATTTCTAAGATAACTTTTTATTCATTTAGATTCTCGAATTCTGTGTAAGAGGCACAAGCTAAATCCTATTTCAGACAAAGGCTGCTGGATTCCTGGGAAGAGGATTTTGGGGTTCCTGTTTGTTGTTTTTTTTAAAATTGAGCTGTCAGTGAAATGATCTGTTTTTAGAAGATGGAGCCTTAGAAACCACTCCTACTTCTTTCGTTCTTTTTTATTTTGGCCATACTGTGTGGCATGCAGGATCTTAGTTAGTTCCCTGAGCAGGGATCAAATCTGTGTCCCCTGCAGTGGAAGTGCACAGTCTCAACCAGTGGATGGCCAGGGAATTCCCTCTGCTATTTCTTCTTTAAATAAAATCTGCTGAAATCCTCAGCTATCTTTCAGGAGAATATGGAAGAGGAGGGATCGAGCCAGGTAACTGATTTAAGAGAGGAATTACAGCAGAGTTGTGAAGACTGGGCTCTATAGTCAGGAAGACCCAGGTTGACTCCCAGCTCTTGCTCTGTCTGGACAACTGTAAGCCCTGTGATCTCACTTATCTCTGCAAGCCTCAGTTGCTTTACCTTTAAAATGGGAATAATGGTATTTACCTCTTAAGAACTGATCTAGCATTCCACAAGATTAAGCATGTAAAGTACAAAAAAATGTCTGAGGATACAGGAATCCCCTTGAACTCTGCACTTCTGCTGTCTACAGTCACTGCAGGTGGTTTGAGAGTGTGTGGGGGGGGCTGTCATGAGGACCTCCCACCCAGGTTCCCCTGCACCTCCTCTGTCATGAAGCTCACCTCACCCCAAGACTGCCCTGTCCAACTGTCCTGCTGCCAATTCCCCTCCACTGTCAAGAAATGCCCATCTTGTCCATCCACGCCTGATGGAGAATTTAAACGATGGTGCCTCTCCACTTCTAGAAACGAGCTTAAATCCTGACCCCTCAACAATCTCAAGTTGATTGCTTCATCTGGATCCTCCAGAGAAGTCAGGGTGTGAACCCAGCACTCAGTGATGAGATGAGCAGACTACCTGACACGCTCCCAGTGGTAGAAGACAATGCCATGGTCATCGCTGCTCCTGCTCCCATCCAGGGTGGTGCTTTCCACTGGGAGGGTCAGCTCCTTATCCGGGCCAGCCACAGCCACTGGAGGCCTGTTGTTTTCTAGAATTATAGAAATGGTGTGAAGAAGTAACATCTCTTTGTATGAAGTCTGTCATCCTCTGATTTCTTGATTTAAGCAAATTACTCATATTCAGATGAGGTAGCCACTAGAGTGTGCCCTGTCCTTTCGGAATCCTGGGAGGATACATGCAATCTCTTAGCTGACCCAGGAATTAAATATTCCAAGTTTAGACTGAGATGAGAGATAGCAAGAAATACTGTTCTGTAATATGTACACCTCTGGTTTCTTGAAGAGACCTCAACAGTCATGGAGTGGAACTGTAGTCAATTGCCAAAGTCTGGCCACAAGCCTTCTGAGTATCAAGCCGCACTTAACTACCAGCCTCTTCAAGAATGCCCTTGAGCTTTGCAGCAGAGTCGGACATGGCTTAAGAGCCCACAGTGACTTTGCAGATGGCTCTCATTTGTTCCTTGTGCTGTAGTTTAGAGACACCATCAGGACACAATTCAGAACCACAAAAGAAAATTGGCTCTATATTAAGATTTAGCTCCTGCAGCCCTGATCTCTTGACAGTCCAAAGACTTAAGAGAATTTGCATCAAATTTGACTGGTCTGAAGCCCAGAAGCCCAGATGTTATTTCTGTTTCAATCGCTGGGGCTAAATTCCTTTCCTATTTCACCTACCAGGCTGGACAGTCACGGTGACCACAGCCGTGGACTGTTGCTTCGAAGAATCTGTCACCATCAGCTGAAACGTATAATCTCCTTCCTCCATTGCAGACAAATGAAGGTATGGTGTCTCTACTCCCTGAGTCATAGCAAATACAAAAATGAAAAAGAAAAAATAATGTTAAAGAAGCACAAGTAATTAGCATGACAGAATGAAAAATGAGTGATTTTACTAAATGTGGAGAGCCTACTTTTAAAGAATATATACATGTCCCAGGAAAACGGGATCTAAAGCCCACAGTATATCCTCAGACACTGTTTAAAGAATATAAATTAATACAGTCTTTTTGGAAGTCAACATGGCAGCATCCATTCAAATGTTAAAAGTACATACTCTTCAACCCAGAATTTCTACCGAGTTTCTACCCTAAAGAAAAGCCCACGTGTGTAATAACAGAGACTCGCCCATGGATGCTAAGACATTGCCTACAGAAAAAAAAAGAAAAGGGAACAATCCAGATGATCATCAAAAGAAAAATGGCCAAGCCCACCATGATACACTATGGGATGCTAGCTGAAAAGAAAGACTTCTAAAAGAAAGAAGTAGATGTACACATTAAAAAGTGGAAAGATATCAAATGCATAATATAAATCAAAGAAAACTGTGCAACAATGTCTACAGTGTGGTTCAGTTCAGTTCAGTTCAGTCACTCAGTCGTGTCCGACTCTCCACGACCCCATGAATCACAGCACGCCAGGCCTCTCTGTCCATCACCAACTCCCGGAGTTCACTCAAACTCATGTCCACAGAGTTGGTGATGCCATCCAGCCATCTCATTCTCGGTCGTCCCCTTCTCCTCCTGCCCCCAACCTTTCCCAGCATATTGGACCTTGCTTCTATCATCAGTCACATCCACAACTGGGTATTGGTTTTGCCTTTGCTCCATCCCTTTATTCCTTCTAGAGTTACTTCTCCACTGATCTCCAGTAGCATACTGGGCACCTACAGACCTGGGGAATTCCTCATTCAGTACTATTATATGTACTTTACATACAAATACAGAGAAAAGATTCTGGACACACATAGGTTTAACTCATCAAAGTAATTATCTCATATAAAGGGACTTGGTTGAGGTCAAGGTGTGTTTCCACTTTATCATAATTCGAGTTTTTTTAACCACAGGAAATAAATCATGATCAAAAATAATTTTTTGTTATTTTCCCCCATATATTATCATCTCTTGAATTTTTCTTTTTGTGCATGTATTCTTTATTTTTAATTTTTACTGATGTATAGTTGATTTACAATGTTTCAGGTGTATAGCAAAGTGAATCAGTTACACATACACATATTCTTTTTCAGATTCTTCTCCATTATAGTGTATTACAAGATATTGATTAGAGTTCAACACCTGTGCTATACAGCAGGTCCTTGATGTAAAATAACTTTCTTAAATGCTAGGACAACACTTTTCAATAAGGCTTTTTTTTTTTCAGTTGAGTATACAGTAGTTTACCCTTGGACGATATCCTGCCAGGCTTCTCTGTCCATGGAATTCTCCCAGCAAGAATGCTGGAGTGGGTTGCCTTGCCCTCTCCAGGGGATCTTCCTGACCCAGGGATTGAACCTGAGTCTCCTACATTGCAGGCAGATTCTTTACCATCTGAGTCACCAGGGAAGCCCAATACAGTAGGTCCTTGATGTAAAATAAAATTTTAAATTGCTGGGACAACAAAACTTTTCAATAAGGCATTTTTTTCAGTTGAGTATACAGTAGTTTAACCTTGTTGCCTCCAGGTTAATACCCCTTTGGTTATTTTTGCTCCTGTGTTGTTGGAAATATTTCCAGTTGTTGCCTATGCTTAAAGTTCATGGCATCCTGGAAAGGATTTTTAAATTTAAGTCCTATCATAATGTATTTACTTTCACAGATCCTATGATTGTCTATAGATAAATTTCTGCTCATGTTTTTCTTTTAGTTTTAAAGGAATTTTTTTTTAAATAATAGAAAATCAAGTGTGCTATCACAAGGGAAGTTGCTGAAATTTGAAATGCATTCTTTTAAGACCTTAGAAAGAGCCTTCCCCTACTTTGACTCAATAGAACAAAGTATTTTTTTTTTTCTGAAAAGCTCGTAGAGAAAGTATAATTTCCGGTACATGACTCAAAATTAACATGGTTACAGGAACGCTATGAACACAGTTAAAAGGAAGCTTGCGGCAAATGGGAACTAAGCAATCAAATTTACTGAGAATTTTTAGTCTAAGTATAAAGGAGTCTGGTTTAAGAGCTTATCTTTGTGATTGTCCCAATTCATAAAAAGGATCACTCCTTTTGACACCTTAATCAGTAAACCACAATGCAGCAGCATCCTTACTGTAGCTAATCTGAGAGTATTTACAGCAAGTAGGCAGGTACACAGAGGAACAAGATGAGCCCTGCAGTCTGGTACAAGTGACTTCCTGTGGATCCAGGTCCCGTAGACATGAATGCACTGTCCCATTAGCTCTGGGCACATCATTCTCAGAAATTAAGGGAAAGAAATTTCGAAATATTTTTTAACTGAAAAAATACAAAATAGTCCATCTTCTTTTTGTATCCAAACTCTTCTGAATACGAATTCATAACCCAACAGCTGCAAACAGCATTTGCCACAACTCTCAGGGAGAGATGAACACTATACCAAATGCTCTCTAAGGGTTTCCAGACCACTCCCAGCTCTTTCAAGTTCTATGCTCCAATTGGTCATTCTTAATTCATCACAATCACAAAGCTCTTCCCAGAAAGATCAAAAAGTAAAGTAGGTCAGTCTTCATGGACTGTCTGACTTCATCCCAAACACTAACGAGAAATTTGTCTTGGACTGGTGAGACGGTGTTTGAAGAAGAGGAAGGGGTCAATGTAAGGTACTATCTTTTTTCCATTAAACTCTTAAATAATAACATAACTTCAAAGGTACCAAGCTAGTTAGCAACAAAAACCAATAGCTCTGGCCATCACCAAAAGAAGAATAAGCAAGCAGCTCACACACTCACATACAAATACAGCAACATTTCAAGGTTATTATAGACAAACATTTTAGAGATTTGAATCAATCAAAAGGTAAATACAAAGAGATCTCAACAAGAGACCGCTGGATCTAGAGATGATAACATGCAATTTCTAAAACTAGGAGGAACAAAATACACAGGAATTTTCTGCTAATGAGGTTTAGATTAGATTATTTCTAACGTTTATCCTAATCTGTAGCAAATGTTGGGTCAGCCTTTTCCCAAACGAAACTCAAGGTCAAGTTTTCAACATTCAAGGTCGACATTTCAACTAGGACCTGCTTAGTTGCTATTCTGGGCTTACATAGCGTGAGTGAGGAAAGTGACATAAATTTAGAAGTTTTGTGAGTTTAGCTACTCTTCTGATGGTTGTAACAGGCAACTTTATAAAACCTGTTTTCCAAATTTAGCTTCCCCCTTGTACCAATATTTTAGATGGATGGATGGACAGAGAGAAAGAAAGAAAGATGGATAGACTGAGAGACAGATGAACAAATAGCTAGAGAAACAGAAGTCTGAAGGCAGGATGGAGAACTCACCTGCATAGCCACCTCTTTGTTCTCACTCCCAGGCACCAGGGACCACTCATAGCGGACAATCTGGTGATCATCACTGCTGTGGTTTCCATTCAAAGTGATGGAGTCTTGGGGCAAAGTTATAGTCTGATTTGGTCCTGCATTGGCAACTGGTGGGTAGTCCACAGCACTGTTGACTATTAGGGCTGCTGTTGTGGAGTTAGTGGCTCCATCTGAGTCTGTAACAGTCAACCTAGTGAAAGGACAAGAGGCTATTACACTGCATGAATATGCCAAATCTTAAGGCAAGTGGTCAACTGAGTCTGCCTATGTATATTTCTCAGAACAACTCAGAGCAGAAACTTGAGGATGAAGCTGAGGAAAGAAGAGACCTGAGGATATATTTTTTGCTGTTGATGTACTTTAGCTAGCAATATAGTCACACGATAGGGTTTTCTTTTATGTGGATTTCTCATGATTCTTCTAGATGCTGGGTGAAGAAAACAACCCCAGCCAACACAGAAGCCTCTCTCTATCACCGGAGATTCAGAATGTATCAGTTTAAGACCTGCCCTCAGGCCTGAACATGTAGAGGCAGAAAATCACTCTCAAGTTTGATACAAAGCCTTTTAATGTTCTCATTCTTTCCTAGAGTACTAAGTATTAAGTGTTTTCAGGACACTCCTTGCAAAGCCATTTTAGAATTAAGCACTTTCAAATACAAATGATACCCAGCCTACACAAACAACTGAGAAAGAGTTGCACTGACCCTCCTGAAGTAAACTCACTGGTGCTGTGGCAACTGGGTCAGTGAAAGAAGGCCACTGTATCTTTCTGGAATAAAGATGCTAATTCAGAGTAGCAGTGCATGTTTAATAGGTACAAACAGGACTATGAGAATGAAGCTCTGGAAAGAATACAGGACATATTTGTAGGTAAGGTACTTACAGGGGGCCCAGATATTCTGGGCCTCTTTGGCCACCTCATGCGAAGAGTTGACTCACTGGAAAAGACTCTGATGCTGGGAGGGATTGGGGGCAGGAAAAGACGGGGACAACAGAGAATAAGATGACTCGATGGACATGAGTTTGAGTGAACTCCAGGAGCTGGTGATGGACAGGGAGGCCTGGCGTGCTGTGATGCACGGGGTCGCAAAGAGTCAGACACGACTGAGCGACTGAACTGAACTGAACTGAGCCCACATATCACATACAACCAAGATCTGAACTCCAGTTCTCACTCTGACAGGAAACCAAACACCTAAGACCCTTCCTCCACTACCAAGTTTAGTCAGGATACATTCTAAGTCCTTAAATAAATAACTCGAAAATGACCCAAGATTCTACTCTAAGAAGCCATTAGTAGAAGTAAATCATTAAATCAAAAGTAAATAGAAGTAAGTAAATAGTAAAGATAAGAACAGAAAAGAATAAATTAGAAAACAAGCAAATAGATTAAAGCAGTTCTAGTTAGGTTCTATGAGAAGATAAAATTAATAAATCCCTTAATTAATCGAGAGAAAAAGAGAATAGAAATCACCAATACTAGAAATGAAAAAGGGGTTATCATCACAGATCCTATAGACTTGAAAGGATAATATGAAGATATTATGAGCAACTTAATTCCCAAAAATATGATTTAGTAGGAATGCACAAACTTCTTGAAAAATACAATCTTCGAAAAACTGACACAAGAGAAAAACAGATACACATCATTATTAATCAACTATATTCCAATATAAAACTTAAGAAAAAGTAAAAAACAGAAAATCTAAATAGCCTTACATCTATTAAAGAAATCAAATTTATTATCAAAACTTTCCCAAAAAACAAAATTCCAGGCCCAGACAATCTTACTGGTTCATTCTATCAAACATTCAAGAAAAAAATATCACCAGTTATTCATAAAAAAAATTCAGAAAATAAAGGAGATGAACTTGTTTTATTTGGCTAGTATAATCCTCACACCAAACCTTAACAAAGACAAATGCAGAGGTAGAGAAAGACAGAAGAAAGCATAAACCAAATCTTTCATGAGGACAGACATAAAAATATTTACAGAAATATTATCAAGTTGAAGCCCATGCTATATAAGAAGAATATCATGATCAAATAGGGCTTACTCCATGAATGTAAGCTTGACTTATTCAAAAATTTCACACAATATATAAAACTAACTCAAAATAGATCACAGATTTAATATAAAACTCAGAAATACAAAAACTTAAAGAAACCAGGATCTTTGCAATTTGGGGAATAAACAAAAGCTACCCAGATAGAACACAAAAAGCATGAAACATAAAAGAAAAAAACTGATAAATTAGACAGTCAAAATTTAAAACTTTTGCCCTTTAAAAGGTACTGTTAAGAGAACAAAACTTCATATAGGGGAGGAAATATCTATAACACATATATAAAATAAAGAACTTGTTTCAGAATGTATAAAAATCTTACAACAGAATGTAAAAAATTTTACAACTAAATAAGGCAAACAATGTAATTTTTAAACTAGGAAAAAGATCTGAATGGAGCTTCACAAATGAAGTTACATGAATGGTCAATAAACGCCTACAATATGCTTAATATCATTAGTTATCAGGAAAATGCAAATGAAAACCATACTCCTTGGAAGGAAAGTTATGACCAACCTAGAGAGCATATTAAAAAGCAGATACATTACTTTGCCAACAAAGGTCTGTCTAGTCAAGGCTATGGTTTTTCCAGGGGTCATGTATGGATGTGAGAGTTGGACTGTGAAGAAAGCTGAGCGCCGAAGAATTGATGCTTTTGAACTGTGGTGTTGGAGAAGACTCTTGAGAGTCCCTTGGACTGCAAGGAGATCCAACCAGTCCATTCTAAAGGAGATCAGTCCTGGGTGTTCATTGGAAGGACTGATGCTAAAGCTGAAACTCCAATACTTTGGCCACCTCATGCAACGAGTTGACTCACTGGAAAAGACTCTGATGCTGGGAGGGATTGGAGGTGGGAGGAGAAGGGGACGACAGAGAATGAGATGGCTGGATGGCATCACCGACTCGATGGACATGAGTTTGAGTGAACTCCAGGAGTTGGTGATGGATAGGGAAGCCTGGCACGCTGTGATTCATGGGGTTGCAAAGAGTCGGACACAACTGAGCAACTGAACTGAACTGAACTGTACAATTCCATTTATATGAAATTCTAGAAAGTTTGGGATAATTTAAAGTGGCAGAGAGCAAGCCAGTGGTTGCCCAGAGAGAGGGATGGAGGTAGGAAGGGATTGCCAAGTGGCATGAGAAAACTCTGGGGATGATGGGAATGTTTATTATCTTGATTCTGACAATGGTGCAACAAGTATATACATATGTCAAAACTCATCAAATTTTACATCTTAAATACATGCAGTTTATTATACTTCAGCTTAAAAGTTATAAAAAGATATTAAAAAAAGTTATAAAAAGATAAAGAAATAGATAAATCACATAACTCTGCCTCACAGGGACTCAGAAGATAGAAATTTTCTTTCATGTTTCTCAACACAGCAAAATAGGTGCCATCCCATACTGTTACTGACAACCAAATCCAAACATTTCCCATACACAGACACTTGTAGTTTATATTATTGACCACAGTTTTATAAAGTGACTGCCAACCAAAACCCCCGACAAAACCAAATCTGCCCTGTCTCCTGATGAAAATGAAAAGATGCATCAATTTAAGGAAAGAGTCAAATGATCAGTGCTGGAAACTGAGCCCACTTGCCTGAAAGTATAGTTTCCAGGAACAAGGTTAGACAGATGTAAGACGGGGGAATCAGCTGAAGTCTTCTCTTCTCGGAAGGGCCCATTAACTTCTTCCCAGTGATAACTCACTATTTTAGTATCATCTGTACTTTCTAGAAAGATTGAAAAATAAATGAAAACTAGAATTAAATACAAGGATACTAAAACATCAACTTCATGATTAATATCATTGGGTGTTTAAATTTGTATTTATTTGAAATTATTTAATTGCAAAGATTTCAATGGCCATATAGTATGTGTTAAAAGGAAGATTTCTTCTTCTCCCTAAATTATCATCATGATTTTTCTCCCAGATTTCCACCAGATTTGAGTCAGGGTGTTTCCATTCAGTTGTGGATTTAAGGGGTACAGTGACAGGCACTATTGCTTTTTTTTTTTAAACTCACTTTAACTACAGCACATGATATCTTACTGATAATTTAAGTAAGTATCTGACTGACAGATTCATAAAGAATTGAGAGGTTCAGTTCAGTTTAGTTCAGTCGCTCAGTCGTGTCTGACTCTTTGCGACCCCATGAATCACAGCATGCCAGGCCTTCCTGTCCATCACCAACTCCCGGAGTTTACTCAAACTCATGTCCATAGAGTCGGTGATGCCATCCAGCCATCTCATTCTCTGTCGTCCCCGTCTCCTCCCACCCCCAATCCTTCCTAGCATCAGACTCTTTTCCAGTGAGTCAACTTGACGCATGAGGTGGCCAAAGTATTGGAGTTTCAGCTTTAGCATAAGTCCTTCCAATGAACACCCAGGATTGACCTCTTTTAGAAATGGACTGGTTGGATCTCCTTGCAGTCCAAGGGACTCTCAAGAGTCTTCTCCAGCACCACAGTTCAAAAGCATCAATTCTTCGGCGATCAGCTTTCTTCACAGTGCAACTCTCACATCCATACATGACCATGGGAAAAACCATAGCCTTGACTAGACAGACCTTGGTTGGCAAAGTAATGTCTCTGCTTTTTAATATGTTATCTAGTTTGGTCATAACGTTCGTTCCAAGGAGTAGGCGTCTTTTAATTTCCTGTGCTTCTATATAATTACAAAACACCTTTTACCGCCCTAATCATTAAGCATCATTCCAGAGAAAGACTGTACCCTACATGAAAACCTCCCACCTCTACTTCAAAAGAGAGTAAACAAAATGTACTATGCAAAATAACAGTAATTTAGACCTAGAAGGGAGCCAGTTTCATCTCATTCATTTAAGGAAAGAAACTTCCATGTGACAGATTAATAATCCTGAACAGCTTCCTGTAACCAAGCTACAGTGAATTACAGGAATCAAGACCTAATGTATTTTCTCATAAATATTTTCATTTAAAATATGCTTTATTTTCATGTTGCTAAGGGAGCAATACAGACATTTATACTGGAATAGATGCAAAAGACTGTGTCATTGTGATTTGAATATATTTCTGTATCTGTGCAGACTTGCAAAAAGGAGCAGCACTAGTGACTGACAGGTACTCTTCTCCTAGGAACCCAGGCAAGTATTCTTCACTCACCAGACTTGGTATTAGCTTTGTGATCTGACAGACATAAGTGCAAACACCAGTGACACTGACACGCTGAACATATTTTGCATATAGTGTCAAACACAGGATATGTTTCATCTATTCTCATTTGGCTGGACGCATGAAGTTACACTGGGGCCCTTTCCACATACACTTTAGTTGAAGGAATGAAGCCTGAATTAAATGAACAAAACTCTACCTGCCCTCACTAAAGATACCCCTTCTACCATTTGTTAAAAGTGCCTTTCCAAAGGCTCATCACATAGACTGCATTGAAAGAAGAGTCTTTCCTAAATGCTTTAATTCCGATCCAATAGCTAGACCCTAAAGGACTTTTCTCATAGAAAAATGATACACAGCTGAAGGGAAATTCAGCCCAAGGCAGAGAAGTTTTGCTAAAGTAGCTGAAGGACTTGAATATACAGACAGATGCCCATCTATTGATGAGTTAGCCTGTAAGTCCTCTCCGCTTCAGCAGAGAGCTCCCGTTACATCTCGTGGTTCGTGGGGCAAAATCCCTGACATGAGGCAGGGTACCCACGGCTGCCATCGATGAGAGCCGATGTCAATGGCAGGGAGAGCTCCTGTCTCTCGGGAGAAGCGATTGCCGTGGGAGGCAGGTTGACTCTTCCGGCTGCGAGACAGAAAAAAATGACAGGGACTGAGTCATGTTGTGTATACAGCACCACCGAAATACGCCATCTGACTTTCAAACACACTGGTCATCGATATCCTGGCCAGACGGTGTGTATCCGACAGGCCTTGAATGTGCAGAGTGCTTGTTGATGGTTTGGGATGTTTCCATACATTTTAGGAGCATATCTGCAGGTTTAGATTTTTGTACAAAAACCCCAGGCTCAATGAACACGTGTAATAACCACCAAGGGGTTGGTGACAGAGTTTGAGCAGCAACTGCAGAAGAGGAACCTTGGAGTATGGTTCCAGCTCCTATGATTAACTGGATCTTCAATCTTTGACCGAAGGCTCCCTCATCACCCCTGAGGTAGAGGCTGGAGCGGGCGTTGGCACCCAGTTGGTCCACTGCCCTTATGTCTGGTGGAGGGGATGGAGGATGTTCAAGACCACACCACGCTCCATACACAGAGCCAGAGCTGTGCCCACCCTGACAAAGGGCCACTGTTTCTAACTCACATAAGTGCACTGACCTATGGGCTAGTGGTGGCCTGAAAGGACCAGGGGGATTGAAAGCCCATGGCATGCATTTTCCTTGACCCTGGAGGTGCTCAGTTAAATGAATCTGAAAAGTTCTTTCACCTAAGGTCAAGCTGAGTCACAGGGAACCAAGGCAGAAGAGTGTCAGATGGAGGAGGCTAAGAAAAAGACAATTTGCACTGACTTGATGCTTCCCTGGTGGCTCAGATGGTCAAGAATCTGCCTGCAATGCAGGAGACCCAGGTTCGATCCCTGGGTGGGGAAGATCCCCTGGAGATGGGAATAGCAACCCACTCCAGTATTCTTGCCTGGAGAATCCCATGGACAGAGGAGCCTGGTGGACTACAGTCCATGGGGTCACAAAGAGTCGGACAAGACTTAGTGACTAACACTTGAGAAAGCAATAACCTTGCAACCCAGCAGTGTCAAGTGAATACTAAGAACTATACTAAGAAAGCAGAAAGGAAAAAAAAAAAACCCATGTCATCTTTACAATGGTGTCTAATGTAAAACTAAATAATATATTACCGTGTCGTTCAGGCACCAAAAGGCAAGGTAGACCTGGAGGCTATTCTCTTCCACAAGCTTACCTGGCTTCACGGTGACATTTACAAATCCCTCTCCAAAGGCATTTTCACCAGAAACTGCTACTTTGAAGATATAATGTCCTACTGACAACTGCAAGATAAAGAAAAGTTACACCAGTAAACATGCCAACAACAGGATCAGTCCACTGCCTAGAAGATCCTTAAATATTCCAGAAGCTGTTCTCCTGAAGTCAGCACAGAGCGGGGGCTTGGGACCTAGGGACACACTGCCACATCTGAAGCCTGTACTCTAGAACGCTGACAATCACCGGGCAAGGACTTCAGCTTCATTACAGACGTCCACAGGCCTTACAGAGGCATTCGTGAGATGGACCAGCCAAGGGCAGCCATTCACAAAGTTGTATGCATGGGAATCCTGCATTTTTACAAAGTAGGTCTGGTGGGTCAGCTGTCCATGGTTCAGGTACCAGTCTTTGAGAAACAGCGCTCCGTGACAAGGGGATGGTGATGCTAACTTGTGTTGCACAGAAGCTGTGCAGTCTCAGAAATGAAGACAACATAATTGTCTATGGCCATCTAGAATGAGGACATGTTTCCTCCTGTGACAGCTTACATTTTGGAGCAATATTTGGTAGTCAAACCATTGTGAACTGGAATGAATTTTTGGCAATCCTAGAAATGTGCCTAAGAATCAGAGATGACCAGAGTGTCTCTGACACTGCAAAAGGGGCGAGGGTTGGAACACAGGCTTTAACCTCACTACAGAGACCCACGTCAGCCTGGGCAACCAGCCTTCTTCCCCAGACTGATATGCCAAGTAAGTCAAACGAAGAAAAAGTTCCTGAGAGTCCCTTTATTCATATCTGCCTGTCTACCTACACGCTTGAAATGTAATTCACTAATGTGAGTGCTCGGTTGCTCAGTCACATCCAACTCTCTGTGGCCCCAGGGACTGTAGCCCACCAGGCTCTTCTGCCCACGGCTCTCCTTTTAATCTTAACCATAACAGAGACTTCTGGGTTCAACAGCTAAGAAGGTGACACCTGAATTTTTAGCTACGTTGTCAATTACAACCAGTTACTTACTTGAGAGACATTAAGAGCCTGCGTGTATCTCTGCTTTATTTCTCCTTGGTAGTCTTCAGGGTGGCTTATTAAACTCCATTCATAGCTGTAAGTTGTTTCTGAGAGCCAAAGAGAAGTATGAGTAGTTATAAATTCTTAGAAGTCACTATAATCTGGGCAGAGGAAAGAAAGTGAGAGTCTTCAATCTACTAGCAGAAATTAAGTTAGGTATGTTGAACCGAACTTTCAACTATCATCCAAGTAACGAAAAATAAGGTTTATGTATCTTTTGAATGTAAAAATTTTTTTATTATAAGAACTATAACTTATAAAAATTGAGAAAATATAGGGAGTTTTTTTTTTTAAAAAAAGGGCCCTAATTTCATTGTTTGCACTTGATGACTTTTCTTCCGGACTGCTACACCTGACTATACAATATAAATTTTAACATACCAGACATCTTGGAATGTGAAGTCAAGTGGGCCTTAGAAAGCATCACTATGAACAAAGCTAGTGGAGGTGATGGAATTCCAGTTGAGCTATTTCAAATCCTGAAAGATGATGCTGTGAAAGTGCTGCACTCAATATGCCAGCAAATTTGGAAAACTCAGCAGTGGCCACAGGACTGGAAAAGGTCAGTCTTCATTCCAATTCCAAAGAAAGGCAATGTCGAAGAATGCTCAAACTACCACACAATTGCTCTCATCTCACATGCGAATAAAGTCATGCTCAAAATTCTCTAAGCCAGGCTTCAGCAATATGTGAACCGTGAACTTCCAAATGTTCAAGCAGGTTTTAGAAAAGGCAGAGGCACCAGAGATCAAATTGCCAACATCCGCTGGATCACGGAGAAAGCAAGAGAGTTCCAGAAAAACATCTATTTCTGCTTCATTGACTATGCCAAAGCCTTTGACTGTGTGGATCACAATAAACTGTGGAATATTCTGAAAAAGATGGGAATCCCAGACCACCTGACCTGCCTCTTGAGAAACCTGTATGCAGGTCAGGAAGCAACAGTCAGAACTGGACATGGAACAATAGACTGGTTCCAAATAGGAAAAGGAGTACGTCAAGGTTGTATATTGTCACCCTGCTTATTTAACTTATATGCAGAGTACATCATGAGGAACGCTGGGCTGGAAGAAGCACAAGCTGGAATCAAGATTGCCGGGAGAAATATCAATAACCTCAGATATGCAGATGACACCACCCTTATGGCAGAAAGTGAAGAGGAACTCAAAAGCCTCTTGATGAAAGTGAAAGAGGAGAGTGAAAAGGTTGGCTTGAAGCTCAACATTCAGAAAACTAATATCATGGCATCTGGTTCCATCACTTTATGGGAAATAGATGGGGAAACAGTGGAAACAGTGTCAGACTTTATGTTTTTGGGCTCCAAAATCACTGCGGATGCTGATTGCAGCCATGAAATTAAAAGACGCTTACTCCTTGGAAGGAAAGTTATGACCAACCTAGATAGTATAATAAAAAGCGGAGACATTACTTTGCCAACAAAGGTCCGTCTAGTCAAGGCTATGGTTTTTCCCGTGGTCATGTATGGATGTGAGAGTTGGACTGTGAAGAAAGCTGATCGCCAAAGAATTGATGCTTTTGAACTGTGGTGCTGGAGAAGACTCTTGAGAGTCCCTTGGACTGCAAGGAGATCCAACCAGTCCATTCTAAAGGAGATCAGTCCTGGGTGTTCATTGGAAGGACTGATGCTAAAGCTGAAACTCCAATACTTTGGCCACCTCAAGCAAAGAGTTGACTCACTGGAAAAGACTCTGATGCTGGGAGGGATTGGGAGCAGGAGGAGAAGGGGACGACAGAGAATGAGATGGCTGGATGGCATCACCGACTCGATGGACATGAGTTTGAGTGAACTCCGGGAGTTGGTGATGGACAGGGAGGCCTGGTGTGCTGTGATTCATGGGGTCGCAAAGAGTCGGACATGACTGAGCGACTGAACTGAACTGAACTGAATCCACTGTGCTATGGATTTTTTTCTCCTTTATTTTTTCCTTTTAATAAAAAGCAAGAAGATTTTAATTCATCTGTTGTAGGGGTTTATGTAAGGACGTAAGAACAGATTAAACCTCTATATGTCAAGACGAACCTATCTTCTACTTTGTGATATTAGTCATTAAGGCATGATGTACTTCACCTGAAAGGAATAAATTAAAAACACCAAGTATTACCATTTACGCCTAATTTTGATACATGTGTGACAGGGAGAAAGGAATAAAGGAACTAACCTGAATGAGAAATAGTCAAACACCAGAGGAATGAATATATTTTGGAAAAGAATGTATTTGACAGGTCACAAGGGCAAATGTTTGCTGAACAGCAGCGCGCTGGGCCAGCAGAAGAAAGAGCATTTTAAACAACATGTTTTTGAACAAGCTGTCATCACTACAGTGTCTGCAAACAAACCTTTGAGCACATGCTATCTCCCTCACCTGACAGGAGAATTATTCCAGGTTCTGTGGGCTGTGCATTCTAAGTCACTTCAGTCGTGTCCAACTCTATGGACTGTAGCCCGTTAGGCTCCTCTGTCCATGGGATTCTTCAGGCAAGAACACTGGAATGGGGTGCCATTCCCTTCTCCAGAAGATCTTCCTAACTCAGGGACTGAACCTGTGTCTCTTATGTCTCCTGAACTGGCCGGCAGGTTCTTAACTACTAGCGCCACCTGTGAAGCCCTCTCATTACAAGTCAAAAACAAGCATGTGGAAACCTCTCCAGTTCTAAAGATACCACTCTGTTTTGTATCATTGGAAATGTATGACTTGGGACTTCACTGGTGATCCAGTAATTAAGAATCTGCCTTGCAATGCAGGGGACGATCCCTGGTCAGTGAACTAAGGTCTCACATGCAGCAGAGAAACTAAGCACAAGCACTGCAACAACTGAGCCTGCAGATTCTGGAATCCATGAGCAATAGCTAAAGAGTTCATGCACCCCAACAAAGATCCTGTGTACTGAAACTAAGACCCAATGCAGCCAAATAAATAGATAAGTATTTTTTTAAAAGACATAATTCTCGACTTAAAAAAAGAAGAAAATGCATGACTTTTTATTCTGACCAATTAAAGGAAATGTACTGGATTTAATTCCTATCCTCTTAGTCTGTTTTAAACTATTTCAACAAACTTTAAAGTTTATGATCACCAAAGCCTCAAGAGTGACATTTCCAGGTTGTGAAAAGGAATCCAAGTTGTAAAAAACCAGTAAAGACTCCTTAAGGACACACCCCTACTGGTCCCAGTGAGTTAGTTGCTTAGTCGTCTCCGACTCTTTGCGACCCCGTGGACTGTAGCCTGTCAGACTTCTCTGTCCATGGAATTCTCCAGGCAAGAATACTGGAGTTGGTTAGCCATTCCCTTCTCCAGGGGATCTTCCAGACACAGGGATGGAACCTGGGTCTCCTGCATAGTAGGCAGATTTTTTTTTATCTTCTGAGCCACCAGGGAAGCCCACTGTCCCAGAAAGCAAGAAAAGTGAAGTCTTTCGGTCATGTCCAACTCTTCACGACCCTATGGACTGTAGCCTGCCAGGGCTCCTCCATCCGTGGGATTTCCCAGGCAAGAATACTGGAGTGGGTTGCCATTCCCTTCTCTAGGGGATCTTCCTGACCTGGGCATCGAACCCAGCTCTCTCCATACTACAGTCTGAGCCACCAGGGAAGCCCACTGGTCCCAGAGGAAAGTCAAACTCTCACCTACAGGTGGCGCTGGCACAACAGAAGCCTTCAGTTCAACTGCATCTTCTGGTGAAGTTATGACTAGGTTCTCGCCAGCAGACACCATGAGTTGTTTCACTGAAAGTTAATTAGAAAGAGTATATTTCATCATATACTTTAATGATGCTACATAACTGTCCTATAATAGATTTTTTTAGTATCCATGAAATAAAATAACACATTTCTGTAACAGTTCTTCATCTGAGTTTATCGAAGATGCTTTTTCCCCTCTGACTAGTAACTGAACTGTACCCCATATTAGGCTGCAGGGTACACTTCATCAATTTAAAACTGCCTATGTGAGGAGGCACTGTGGGGAAAATAATGCTTCAGGTTGACTGAGCAAGGCGTCAGTGACAAGAATTGTGTGAAACAGGTGGGATACTGCGGATCAGGGCTATTTATTTCTCTTGCTACCAGCTCTGCTTGACTCTCTGCTGCTGCTGCTGCTAAGTCACTTCAGTCGTGTCCGACTCTGAGTGACCCCACAGACGGCAGCCCACCAGGCTCCCCCATCCCTGGGATTCTTCAGGCAAGAACACTGGAGTGGGTTGCCATTTCCTTCTCCAATGTGTGAAAGTGAAAAGTGAAAGTGAAGTCGCTCAGTCTTGTCCGACTCTTAGCGACCCCACAGACTGCAGCCTACCAGGCTCCTCCATCCATGGGATTTTCTACGCAAGAGTACTGGAGTGGCTTGCCATTGCCTTCTCTGACTTGACTCTCTAGTAGGTGCTATTTTTAATCATAAAAAGATGGAGTGTAATCATAAGTGTTTCTGAATCATTATTCATACACCACTCAGTTCTTCTGATAGCCCCACGCACTGCTGCAACGGCCTTGCTCTTGGAACATTTCCAGGAGAAAATCCAGGCAACCTCAATGGTAAAAAGGCTATTTTAACTCAAGCAGTAGGCACATCCACTCTCACTAAATCAGCATTCAGAACAATGGTTCCTTGCTCTATAGCCAAGATTCCATTGATACATTCAATTGGCTGGACTCAACAGGACATCAGTCTCACTTGTAAAACACAATTGAGATAGGTCAAGGTATCACACAGAGAAAAGCAAAGATTAAAAAAAAAAAAGCTGAGTGCTCTCTAGAGGTCCCAGCTACTTGGAGATGTTAGAGGGACATGTGGCTCATTTAAATCCACTTTTCTCCTCCTGGTCTGTGTTCAGTCCCTTGAGTGCCTTCCTAGACCAGCTATAGAGGGTTCGTTGCCCTCTCTGGCTCCTCTTCCCTGTCACTGATTCTTTGTAAGAAAGATCAGCAATTGTGAACTAAGAAGGGACACTGGTTCCAACCCCTCACTTTAGAAATTGAGCCCTAGAAAGGCAATGGGAGCTGCCCAAGGTTATGTGGATCACCAGCAACAGACATTTAACTAATTTACATGTATTCATTTCAACAGTCGTTTATTTACCAGATTGAACACTGCCAAGGGCTTTAAAATGATCAATTCATTTCATCCTCTAGGATGAAGGCATCTCTAGGCAACAGATGCTATTAGAACCCAAGGATGCTAATTCCCAGGCCAGCTTCCTTTTCATTATAGTACTATCCAGCATCTCCTCCAGCATTGTCCTTCTCGCTACTGAAGCTCAGGATCAAATAACCAAAGAAGAGAGTGAAAGTGAAAATACCTCAGTCATGTCCGACTCTTTGCAACCCCTATACAGTCCATGGAATTCTCCAGGCCAGAATACTGGAGTGGGTAGCCGTTCCCTTCTCCAGGGGATCTTCCCAACCCAAGGATCAAACCCAGGTCTCCCACGTTGCAGGCAGATTTTGTACCAGCTGAGCCACCAGGGAAGCTCAAGAATACTGGAGTGGGTAGCCTATCCCTTTTCCAGCAGATCTTCCTGACCCAGGAGTTGAACCAGGGTCTCCTGCATTGCAGGCGGATTCTTCACCAACTGAGCTACCAGAGAAGCCCAAAAGAAGAGAGGGTAATCCTGAAAGGATCTCACCCACAGAAAGGCTCAGGAAACATGACAGAAGAATCTAGTAACTTCTTGAGTATTAAATCTAACGGGAGCTTTTCGGTCGTCCCGTAACACACAACGTGTGTTGGCTTCCAACGTGGAGCCCGCGCCTCTCTCCTTCCGTCAGTCCCCGTCTACTCGCTCTCTCCTGCCTGTCAACCGTGACCACCTGGTCAGCTCCGTAGGCTCCTTCTGCTCCCCCAGCTCCTAATACAACGACAACCCCAATGTTCCACCCCTCAGGCCTCTGCCCAGCTCACCTCCCCACTCTCCCTGGACACCCTTCAATGATCACCTCTCCCCCAGTGACATCTAGCTCTTTATCTTCAGCCCAACTACTCAGCTAATTTTCCGTTCCAGGTGTTTATATACCTCAGCGTCCTCTCTGCTCTCATAGCAGTCTCCCACAGCATATTGTATGAGATACTGTATTGCCATACTGTTAGCCACACTGTATCAAACCATCTATTTATCTGTTAGTCTGGTCCTCTAGATCATAGACTCATGGAGGGAAAAGACAATATCTATTCATTTTTTAAATTCCCAGCGCCTAGCACTATTTCTGGCAAACAGATGCTCAACCATGCGTCCAGAGGGAATGAGCCAACTTTAAAAGTTGTCACCACTATGAATATACTATTCATAGTATATGAATATAGAATATAGCATGTCTTCAGCACATTTCCTCCAGGTGTATTTTTTAACTTACCTGTCCTGGGAGCAGTGGGAGCAGATCTGGGTTGCTCAGATGGGATGGTGCTGGTGGGAAGGGTTGGAATGCTATGCTCTGTGCTCCACGGGGTGATTGCGAGAACTGGGCTCTTCTCCACAGTGGCTGGGCTGACCTCCAGGCTGGCTGGAGGAGGATCATGGGATGGCATTAGGACCTAGGCGATCAATTACAAGGATAAGTTGTTAGAGGGGAAACAAGGTCAAATAGAGCCAGGTCAGTAAAACTCAGGCTAATAAGACAGGGGACCAAAAGGGGAAGTTGGAGTGCGAAATCCACAGAAAGAAAAGCTGTAATGCAAACATTAACTGGAGAAGGAAGCACTGGTATTTACGGAAAAGCTACTCACTTTTGCAGTTCACTTGGCCACATAAAAGAAGGTGAAATGTGTTAATATTTAGTGGTGGGGGAAAAGAACACGGTTAACCTGTGATACTTTATTTTTTAACGGAAAGTCTTGAAGTGTTTAAGACAATTACAAGGACAGAAAAATATGCAAACTTTGAAAAGAAACATACACCAAAGCGGAAAAAAAAAAACCACTTCTGATAATATCACTACTTAAAAGACTGTTTAGCAATTTTTAATGGTTGAGATTATAATGCACAGTCAATTCAATCCAGCTTTCCTTACTTACCCTAACCTAAGCACTGAGATCTTAAATAACAGTCTTTAAAAAAAAAAAAAAAGTCTTAATTGGTTTATGTTCTTTTATCTTCAGATGTGCCCTCTTATACTTTGAAATACACTAAATTCTCCCATGACCTGTCCTCCGATCACTGTATTGCCAGCTGCATTTGGCTTCCCCGGATCAACTCACTCACTGCACCTCACTTAGTCCCGACCTTTCCCAAGCGAGCAGCCTCTGGACTTTCAACTGTTCTCCCTCCAGGGCAGCCTCTGTGTCTACCTCCCTGAGCTTCTGCTTTTAGCACTTGAACCTTCTCTCTGCCTTGGTGTATCTTCTCTCCCAAAGGTTCCCATTCTTTTCACCTGTGTTTTTCATGGGACATTCCATACAGTTTATGTCCTCTCCTTAGTATCCCGCACACCCGATCCAACAGATTCATGTCACTAATGAGTTTCTAGCAACCTCAGAATCTGTTGGGTCTGGAAGAAACTGCAGTGGGTTGAGAATACATCATCCCCAAATAAGACACTCCGGCAAACTGATTATTTTGAATTACAGGTACTTGGAAAGCTGTCGATGTAAAAAGAACACTCTGACCGACCCTCCTCTGTCCCCCTGAAAACAAGAGACAAATCTCCATGGGAAAGGGACCTTTCCTTTCGAGGATTATCTACAACTTAATGCAGCTCAAAAAATTTAACTGTGACTGTAGGGGGAAATTTGTATTTCAGTGGAAAATAAAGCATTGTACCAGTAGGACAGAAGGTAACCTTTTCACCAGAGAGAAGAAATTTAGGGTTGAGAAGCCTGAATAAACAAACCTTGTGTTAAAACAACAGGCCCAAAATAGAGTCGCTTATTTTGTACCCAGAGCAAGACTTACAGTTTCAGCTCTCCCAGAAATGGAAGCTTAAACCAGTCAATCAGGAATAATCTTAAGGTAATCTGCTTGATTGGAGAAGGAGGTAGCAACCCACTCCGGTGTTCCTGCCTGGAGAATCCCAGGGACGGGGGAGCCTGGTGGGCTTCCGTCTATGGGGTCACACAGAGTCGGACACGACTGAAGTGACTTAGCAGTAGCAGTAGCAGCAATCTGCTTGATAAACTTCCACTGCCTCTTAAAGGAAAGTAACCTTGCAATAATCAACCCACTTGCCTGCCTTGTATGATTTCCTTGTGTCCAACTCCCTTCTGCCTAAAAATGTCTTTCATTTTGTACAGCTCCTTGGAACTCCTTTCTATCTGCTATACTGGATGTTGCCTGATTTCAATGCATTTTTGTTCAAACTCTTAAAAATGTTAATATGTTTCAGCTTAATTTTTTTAACTGATACTTATCTTTAACAGATATTTTGTCACCAATTTACTACCCCAAGCCTAAACCCATTTGGCTTGTCAATTCTTCACAGATTTATTGCTTCTTTGTTTAAAAAAACAGAAAGCTTTCCTTCTTTGGTCATGTCTCATATTTTTATGGGGTCTCCTACACATGAAAAGTAAATTTATTTTTCTCCTGTTAACCAGGAGGAAATAAAAACACTTAGAAAAAAATTTTTTCTGCTCCTACAAAACCTACCACAAGAGATTTGCAAAGCCTCTGTCTATACACGCTGCATTATATGGGCTGGCTTCAAAACTTCTAAAAAACCCTCATTCATCTTAGATACCAGCAGAAGCATCTAAATCATCACTAGGTGGCTGACTTGTGAAGGCAAGAGAACTATTTGTTCTTTTAAACAGTCTGGTCAGGAGAGCCCAACAGAGGAACAAGATGTTAGGTCTGGAAGGTTCCGAGAGCCTTCTTTCTGGCCAATACCTTAATAGGTGCCCTTAAGAGGAACCTTCTTGTGTCCCCCACCTAATGAGACTGTTGTTGTTTAGTTGCTAAGTCACGTCCGACTCTCGGTGACCCCATGGACTGTAGCCTGTCAGGCTCCTCTGTCCAGGGGATTTTCCGGGCAAGAGTATTGGAGTGGGTGGCCATTTCCTTCTCCAGGGGATCTTCCCTGATCCACGGAGGCGCCTCCTGCATCAGCACCACTGAGCCTGGCTCCAAAGTGAACTCAGCCCCTCCCATCACACACACACACCAGCCACACCCACCTCTTTCCCAGAGCTGTTGCCGGCCTGCCGGTGGAGCTCAGAAGTCTCTCTCTCCAGTTCTTCTCCTGGAGGTGGGGTAGTGACCAAAGGAAGCCACAACCTCTCCGGAGAGGGTTTCGGAGCCAGGGTCCACGCCGACTCATTCAGCTTATGGAGCTCTGGATCCTCCAGCTGCTTCTCCATTGGTGCTGCAGGGCTGTCTCCAGCAGAAGAGTTGAAACCTCCCTCACCTCCGGGCAGCAAGCCCCAGTCTGTGTACTCGGCGCTCCCCCGGGGCTCCTGCTTGCTGACGGGCTGGAAGAGGTTCTGCTCCAGCTCCCTGTAGTCATCTGAATACTCAGACATGTCCAGGCCCCGATCTTTGCCCAGGAAGGGTAGGTCCTTTCTGATATCCTCAGGTGAGTCCCCCCAGATTCCCGACGGGGCGCCCCTGTTCAGCATCATCTCCCCGTAGTCCAGCAGCGGTGCGGGCCTCTGGGCGGGCCTGAGCACAAAGGTCAGATAAGACCTGATGGAGCCCATCTCCTTGGGCTCGCAGCTCTCTTTGTGCGGGCAGCTCACCAGGTAGCAGCGGCCCTCAAACCACCAAGCCAGGTCGCAGCTGGACAGGTCACAGCAGGCGGATGTGCAGTCGCCCAGGGGGGTGGTCTGAGGCACCGGCGTGATTTTGCTAGTTTCCAAGTTAGGAGAGATGATGGCATTTCTAAACGTCCTCCCCTCACTGCACTGTGTCCAGGCACAACCTGCAAACACGCCAGCCACCAATCAGGAAGCGAGGCAGGTCACTTCTGCCAAGCAAATAAACCACCAGCATCTCCTACAGGAAGTCCACTGCCTTACCATACAGCCCACCCATCAACACCCCCATCCGGACACCTGACCTCGCACCCTTCCACCCCAACCCATCCATCCACAGATTCTTCCATCCGTCCATCTAACCGTCCATCTTCTCTCTTTATATGGCGCTATTCCACTTAGTGAAGAGAAGCATTCTTTTCTACCTGTGTATTGCTTTTACACTGTTGGTAACATTTTGTTCCTCACCCAAAATCCAGTTATACAGGTTACTTTAGGAACAATGTCATATTGTTGTTGCTATTAACTGAATTTTTAAACAGCTCAGCTTATTCTGATGACAGGGAATTATCAAAAGAGAGAAAAACTCATCCTAAATATAGGTCTGGAACAACTAGCTTTAAGCCGATTCTAAATAATGAACCACAAACGTTGCCAACTGGCAAATCAGTAGGCAGGAAAGTGGCGCTACCTAAGTGTGAGCTGCAGACACAGTGGGGCAGCCCACAAACTCTGGGACCAGTCCACGGCATGATAAGAGAACCCAGGACTTCTAGAAAACTTGGCAGCAATTTGTCATTCCCTGGCACCCAAGGACAAAATCACTGTTCTCCTTTTTTACGCTGTAAAACAGAGCAGATATTGGAATCTAAAAAATGGTACAAATGAACCTATCTACAAAACAGAGTCACAGATGTAGAAAACACACACAGTTACCAAGCGGGGGAAGAGAGGAAGGGATACACTGAGAGACTGGGATTGACATATACATAGCTGCTGCTGCTAAGTCGCTTCAGTCGTGTCTAACTCTGTGCGACCCCATAGATGGCAGCCGACCAGGCTCCGCCGTCCCTGGGATTCTCCAGGCAAGAACACTGGAGTGGGTTGCCATTTCCTTCTCCAATGTGTGAAAGTGAAGTCGCTCAGTTGTGTCCGACTAGTAGCAACTCCATGGACTGCAGCCCACTAGGCTCCTCTGTCCATGCGATTTTCTAGGCAAGAGTACTGGAGTGGCTTGCCATTGCCTTCTCCGTATACATAGCTAACATATGTAAAATAGAGAACTATTAAGAACCTACTGTACAGCACAGGGAACTCTACTCAATACTCTGTAATGACCTATGTGGCAATGAAATCTAATTAAAGAGGGGATATATGTATAACTGATTCACTCTGCTGTATAGCAGATACTAACACAACACTGTAAATCAACTACACTCCAATAAAAATTAATTAATTTAAAAAAATAAAGAATGTTGCCCACCATTCGGTTCTACAAGGATGAAGTCACTGCCCACTGCAGTCACTGACAGACAGGGCACCCAGAAAGGAATTCAGGACGGAAAGCAGGATGAGGCACTCTGCTTTGGAAAAACAGGCCCTTTAGATAGTTGGATACATGTCTCAGGAAGAATTTTAATGAGCCCAGATTCTTGCATCTTCCCATACATAGAAAAGCACTAAAATTGTCAGCTGAGATACCTGTTCCTTGTGACTAGCAGCGATTGTGTACCAAGAGGTGTGCTTGATTGCATGCATTCTCTTGCCCCAAATCATGTACCTATGGGCTTCTTCTCCCACCTTTTCAGAGCAGTTCCCTCAGAGCTATTGAGACGCTGTTGCCTGGGCTATAGTCCTCAGGAAGGTCCCTGAATAAAACTGAAACCTACAACTCTTGCATTGCATGTTTTTCTTTCAGTAGACAACTTGTTGTTGATATTTTACCAAAGAGTCTGTCTGTGGTGAATTGGAAATAAAAACAAATTGGTCCCTCATCACATATAGTTCCAGGAATGCGGTTCTGCTGAACTCTGAAGAGCAAAAGATCTTTCTAGTAAGTCCTCATCACTGATTATTCTCTTAATAACTGTTACATTTTTCATAATGACAGTTAGAGATGATTTTTAATTGGAGGTAAGAGAAATGGTTAAACACAGTACAAGAATTCATGTCCCTTGGGACTTCCCTGGCAGTCCGTTGGCAGGGGCGCAAGTTCCATCCCTGGGCAGGGAGCTAAGACCCCACATGTCTCCCAGCCAAAAAACCAAAACAAGAATGAGAAGCAACACTGTAACAAATCCAACACAGACCTTTATAAAACGGTCCATATCAAAATAAGAATCATTTCTTTTTTTCACCTGTATACACATCATCACCATTATAAATTTTTAAGAATCATTCAGTACCAAATATTGACTCAATAGGAAAGTCTAACTGGTCTCATCCAATAAGAATTAGATATAAATATGTATCTTTCCCAGTAAATAAGCAGGCAAACTGCTTTACTTCAACTGAAATGATACTTTCTCAAACCAAATCTACTTTTTAAAAAAATCACTTTAATAGTTTTAGCGTTTTATTTTCTAAAGAAAAGCTTAATCTTTTATCAGATATCAGTTCAGTTCAGTTCAGTCGCTCAGTCAAGTCCGACTCTCCGCGACCCCATGAATCACAACACACCAGGCCTCCCTGTCCGGAGTTCACTCAAACTCATGTCCATTGAGTCGGTGATGCCATCCAGCCATCTCATTCTCGGTCGTCCCCTTCTCCTCCCGCCCCCAACCTTTCCCAGCATCAGACTCTTTTCCAGTGAGTCAACTCTTCTCATGAGGTGGCCAAAGTATTGCAGTTTCAGCTTTAGCATCAGTCCTTCCAATGAACACCCAGGATCGATCTCCCTTAGAATGGACTGGCTGGATCTCCTTACAGTACAAGGGACTCTCAAGAGTCTTCTCCAACACCACAGTTCAAAAGCAGGGGGAAAATACTCTGTGCTGAACATGACAAACCAGTATTTATAATCAAGGTCAAGAGATGATAAAGGGGATAAAATAGGTAGGTAAATCTACAACTCCCAGCCCCACTCTCAAAAATACTGTCTTTGCTTGTAAAGATATCACTACATCCCTTTAAATGAAGACCCAAGCTAGAAATTTCTTTCAAACACAAATGGCAGGATACATTTTATTTCCCTTGAACAACTGTTGGGTCACTTCCTTTCGAAAAATATGATTCATAACAACGATCATGTTTCATTTCTGGCTTTGGACACCAGAAGCTTAAAAGTATAAGTGTAAAATTGTGTCAAAGAAACCATTAAACAGGAAAAAGGCTGTGATCCTGGAACAAGCAAATTGTTACATGTGGTTAAGAAGCTTGGCAGAAGTCTTCAACACAAAACTCAAAAGCAGTTTTCTCTCAGGTTGGCGGTGGTGGTCTCCATAAACCTCTAGGGCAGATCATAATTTCGTTCTGCAAAAAATCACCTGAATGGGCTGTTTAGATAAACATACCTTAAGAGTGGATCTGAATATTAAATAAAGAAGTTTGAGAAGGTGGGTATCCCAACAACTAAACCATCTATTAGACTCACTCAAGAAAGTTCTTGAAGAGACAGGAGAACACTCATAGGTTTGTTCCCCCTATAAATCCCCAGTCCAATCCATGAACATAGTAAGCACTCCACGGGTGTTGACAAATCAGTAAAATCAATGGTTAGCATCTTGTCAAAGGCAAAGAAGATAGAGAGAAAAGACAGACAAGCCCTAAATAACATTACTGGGGCTCAGTTAACTCAGGAATTTTGAGAAAGTGAAAAACACCCCATAAGAAAATGACAAAAAGCAGTGAAAAGGTAGGGATTTGAGAGGGAAGAAAAAGAGCTCAAACATTAATGACAGCAATTTCCAGAGTACAGAGTACATCAAGCATGGAATAAAGGATCATTTTGCCTTGTATACTAAGCAGTGGTGAGTTTAATAAGATGGACGATTGGGGTGAGGAGAGTAATATGTAGGAAATGATAAAGCTTTCCTGACTGTAGTATTTCCGGAAGTAGCTCTTGTATGACCTAAAACTGTGCTTCTTAAAATTTAGATGCTTCAGGCTCCTGAGTCACACCCACTAGGAGTTCTGATTCAGTAGGTCTGGATGGGGCCTAAGAAGACACATTTTAACAAGCGTCACTCCCAGGTAAACTGCAGCGTGGTTATACTACACTGTGACAAACCCTGGATATAAAATCAGTTTCCCTAGCCATATCTCCATCCTCAGTCTTCGTTAAGTTCAAAGGGGTCTGGCTGGCCTAGCTGGGGCACGGATCACCAGAGCTGATGCTGACCAACAATTTTATGCCATGGTGTATCCACAATAAGTAAACAGACTATATGAAAATAAAGATTTAAGATAGAAAAAAAGCCTGTTATTTGCTTTCTAAAAAAGATCTACTATGCAGTTCTTTGAAATAAATACATGAAGTTTTCCTAGTATATATGAAATGCGAATTTCTTTTCCCCAAAATAGTCGTGACAAAAAAGTTAAATGCCTGTTTCCAGAAACCACTTATGCATGAGGTCTTCCTTTTTATATGCAAAATAAAGCTGTTGGAAAGCAAACACACAGCACCTTCATCTCCTCAGGCTGATCTGAGTTGCTTAAGTCAGAGAGGAAGTTCAATTGTGAGGCTGGTGTCTCCAGGGTAACGGTTTCCTACCTGTAAAGGTCACCAGCAGCAGCAATGACGCTAGTGCAACTGTAGGGGGCGCCATTCTGCCTCACACAGCGGCTGCAGGCAGGCTTCGTAGACAGCCCTGAGAGGTCTTTGCTGCAGCTTCCTTTCTGTTTCTTAGGAGCCAGATTTGGCCTCAGAACTTCAAAGGAAAAACAGGAAGAAAAAAATGGGTAAATGCAGAAACACAGTTATCTCTATCATTTATTCATGGCAATGGGAAGCCTATCTTGGTAACACCCCAGGGTCACAGTGGGGTTCAGGGCAGGACACCCCTAGATGTGCCACTCTAGCACGTGGATTGTTTCAACAAAGTCCAAAGGACTCAGGATGAAACTCTGTCCATCCCTCTAACTGCCGAAAAGGATTCAGACAGAGGACCTGTTTGAGGAAGGCAGCTATCACCATGAATAAATGCAGTATAATATGAGCTAGGTGCAGCAGACATGGAGGAACCGAGCAAAGTCTGCTTCTTAAAACTCCTCTCTGTGTCCCACTATCTCCATAGGACACGGAAAACATCCATTTTCCAAACACTGGCTCTTTTTCATCTTCCTGCGAATTGCCTTCCTTCCCTTTAAAGTCCCAGATCTCTACCTGCTTCTCCTTGGTCCAGGAGGACAAATATACCTCATTATACTCGACTCTCATTTTGTCTGGAATCTCTCACGTTATGTGGATTTCTTATTAAACTGCAAATTTAATAGGCAATTAAATTTGGTTTTCTCCTGTTAACCTACCTTATGTCATTATAATTATTTGACCAGTCAAACACACACAGAGGGCCCCTCTTGACAACCATTTCTCAGGCAAACCATCCACCTGAAGTTTGTTTAAACAGAAAGAACAGTTCCTAAGAAGGGGAATAGGGTTTCTCATGCTCTCTTGCCTTATAAGCCCAAACCTAGGAAATCAAAGAGAACTGGGGTCAGGAGCTTGAAAGAAGACAATGCAAAGCCCTCTTTCAGAAATGCTACACTCCCAATGCACATGATGACACAGAGGTAAGATTGTACAGAAAAAACACAGACCTCACTAAATGCCTTCACAAGTGACTCAGCAGCAATGCACTTAGACTGTCAGGAAATTTTAAAATATCTTAGTGTATATTCACATATATTTCCTTTTTATATATGCCCAAGAATGACACAGGAGAAAAATCTGCCTGAAGCAACCTCCCCAAAATCCCTTTCAGTGTGCAGAAACAGTTTACAGGATACGAAAGGGAGGTGCTATGGTATCATTGACAGGATTTTTTTTCTTCCTTTGTGGTATTTAAAATAATGATGCATCTTCTAATCGCTAGTATCTTAGATTCAATGATCTAGAGCAATACGAGCATCTTGTTTTTGCCTGGCACTTTCTTCAACATGATCTTCACAATAACCCAGGTGGCATTATTATCAATGCTTTAGATAATATGAAGATGATAAAACTGAAAGTTCACTGATTTGCTCAAGGGTGAAGAAGAAGCAGTACAAGGAAGGTCTGGACTCCAAGTGCTTGTTAATGTAACAAGGCTCCCAGGAGCAAGCACAGCTAGATAAGGGCTTCCTAATAAGTGTGCCAGAGCCTTGCCGTGAGCTGCAAATTGATACGCTATGGTCAGCTAGAGTTCAAGTTCACACCACTCTCTCCCACCCAATCTTCGTTCCCTCCCCAAGCACACTTACACTCAGGCTTTTGGGAGAGAAAAAGACACCTTACTTTTCCTCTTCCCGTCCCCTTTCCAGAAGCATCTCATTCAGAAATTTACAAGAGGAGCAGGGATTACAAAGAGTGGAACACAACCCAGCAGAGGCCTCCAAACTCGTCATTTTAAGAATGATGTGGTTCTGGGGGAGGTGGAAGCGGATTATTACTGGCAAAACAAAACATTTTGTGATGTGCTGGCTGTCCTTTATTCAAGGGAACACAATCCATGGATTGAGGGAGTAGAGAGCATCTAAGCAGTGGACCACTCTCAGATTTGGGGCAAGAATGAGTTTTATTGAACATTAGAAGCAACATTGCCGAGAAAGGGCACGACGGACTAGGAAGTCAGAGATTTCCTTACAAGGCGAGCAGGTCCTGTTTTCTAGGGTGAAGTGCTTCAGCAAACTAAGCTGACCTGTGCTTAGCTGCTTAGTCATGTCTGACTCTTTACAACCCCCTGCCAGGACCTCTGTCCATGAGACTCTCCAGGCAAGAATACTGGAGTGGGTTGCCATGCCCTCCTCCAGGGAATCTTCCCAACCCAGGGATTGAACCCACATCTCCCACATTGCAGGAGGATCCTTTACCATCTGAGCCACCAGGGAAGCAAACAGCTGGAGGATTGCAGCTGGTGTGTGTAAGGGTTCCTTGACAAGCATCTCCCATACGTGTATATGGACTGTGGTTTAGATTTGGGATGTGGACCGGGCCACTGGGGCATCTTCCTTTTCATACATCCTGATAAATGAATTAGCTTTATCAGTGGGTGCTCAGTCACTCAGTCGTGTCCGACTCTTTGCAACCCCACAGACTGCAGCCCACCTGGCCCTCCTGTCCATGGAATTCTGCAGGCAAGAATACTGGAGTGGGTAGTCATTTCCTTCTCTAGGAACTCCTCCTAACCCAGGGGGCGAACTGCGTCTCCTGCGTCTTCAGCACTGGCATGCAGATTCTTTACCACTGAGCCAGAGAGGAAACCAGAAAGGACAAGGAGTCTATCAACACAGTCAAACCCAGGATCCTATGGAAGAAGGGTTGGGGAACCGCTGGACCTTGCTTTGAGTCTTTCTCGAGAAACAATTCAAACCACAAGAAGGCCTCCCACTGAACTGCAGTGATGCTCTGCCACTGACCACTTGGAACAGGTTTCTGCACAGCCTACAAACATCACTGGCCAGTGCCCACTAAGGAGAGAAGGGGACCTTCCTGGCCCCCGTGTTACTGAGCTGAGTCACGTCAAAAGACTGGAAAGGAACCACAGTGAAGGTGGCCATGGTTAAATTCAGGAGGTTGTTTCTGTGTGTCAGGATAACAGAGGCCATCAGAACATGAGCTTCCACAGGGGGAGCAGAGAACATGAACATCAGAGTCCCATAAGCTTCAGGCCTAAAAACCCAGAGGAAGACCGCCTGCTGGTGCAAACTGTCTGCCACTAATAACTTCCTTTCGCTGAAGCAACGAAAATGTGGTTTGGGATGGGAAGTGGGTAGAAGAAAAGATTGGCCACATCCCGTCTGTGGTGATTGACCATGCCCTAAAAGGCAGGAGAGCAACTGGTCCTCCAGTGATAGCATTTATCCTGCTGCCAAGACACTGCCCAGAAGAGACACCCTGGGCACCCTTGCTGCCAAGGGTGGTTGGCTGAGAACCCCATGGATCAAGACTAGGCCCCTGCCGTACCATAGGATAACTTCAACCATATTAATAAAAGGTGAATCTCTGGGCAGACATTGCTCCAAAGGCACACAGCCTGGTAAATGGGCCATGGGCCAAATTTCCAATCCCTTTGGCAGATGCCCTTGTGCAATGTATCTTGAAAACCATATCCTACTTGGAAAGCTCTGGAAAGCAATTAGCTTAGAGACAACTTATAGTGCTCAGCAACTGTAAGCATCTCCTATTGTCAACACCTGACCTGCCTCTTGAGAAATCTGACCTGCAACCACCTGACCTGCCTCTTGAGAAATCTGTATGCAGGTCAGGAAGGAAGAGTTAGAACTGGACTTGGAACAACAGACTGATTCCAAAAAGGGAAAGGAACACATCAAGGCTGTATATTGTCACCCTGCTTAATTAACTTATATGCAGAGTACATCATGTGAAATGCCGGGCTGGATGAAGTACAAGTTGGAATCAAGATTGCCAGAAGAAATATGAATAACCTCAAACATGCAGATGACAGCACCTTTATGGCAGAAAGCGAAGAAGAACTAAAGAGCCTCTTGATGAAAGTGAAAGAGGAGAGTGAAAAAGGTGGCTTAAAACTCAACATTCAAAAAACTAAGATCATGGCATTTGGTTCCATCACTTCTTGGCAAATAGATGAGGAAACAGTGGAAACGGAGGCAGATTTTATGTTTTTGGGCTCCAGAATCACTGCAGTTGGTGACTACAGCTATGAAATTAAAAGACACTTACTCCTTGGAAGAAAAGTTATGACCAACCTAGACAGCACATTAAAAAGCAGAGGCATTACTTTGCCGACAAAGGTCCATCTAGTCAAAGCTACGTTTTTTCCAGTAGTCATGTATGGATGTGAGAGTTGGACTATAAAGAAAGCTGAGCACCGAAGAATTGATGCTTTTGAACTGTGGTGTTGGAGAAGACTCTTGAAAGTCCTTTGGACTGCAAGGAGATCCAACCAGTCCATCCTAAAGGAAATCAGTCCTGAATATTCACTGGAAGGACTGATGCTGAAATTGAAACTCCAATACTTTGGCCACCTGATGCAAAGAACAGACTCATTGAGGAAGGCCCTGATGCTCGGAAAGATTGAAGGCAAGAGGAGAAGGGGAAAACAGAGGATGAGATGGATGGATGGCATCACTGATTCAGTGGACATAAGTTTGAGTAATCTCCGGGAGTTGGTGATGGACAGGGAGGCCTGGCGTGCAGCAGTCCATGGGGTTGCAAAGAGTCGAACATGACTACGCAAATGAACTGAACTGAACGTCAACATTGTCTATAAGGTTCCTTTAGCACATTCATATAAGCAAACAATGGATCTCCATTTCCTCAACATTCAAAGGCATATGCACTTCACGTTATCAAGTCTTCTCTGCTCTAACAATTTGCAGGTTCTGCAAGTATTCTTGATATTTCTGGCCTGATCTTATTCTTTAAATATATATAGCACCTCATGGATTAAATCATATTTTGACATATATTTTCCCCTTTGATCCCTATAACTACTCTCTCTGAGATAGGTTTTATTATCCCCACTTTACACAAAAGGAAACTGAGTTTTGGGGTCAGTCTTGAGACTCTGGATCTCAAACCTGCCCTGTAGCTGCCCCAGTCCTCCTCTATGGTTTCGGAAAGTTAGAACATTCTACTCTGGGTGACTGAAGAAGACCTCTTTTACTTATTATTCAATCTCTGAACTGCTGGGTTCTCTTGATAGAGTCTTGCCCTCTCAGCTGCTTGCCTTGCCTACCTTCCTGTGGTTTTATGTTTTCATTAAACAAAAGAAAAGTATTAAAGAATTCACAGAGAAAGCCTCACTAGCTTCCTAAAAATTTCAAAGGCAGCATTGAATCTGAGTGGTAAAATAGGGCTTTTAAAATAGGGCTTAACAAGTTCAAAAGGCTATAAATAGTACAAATACATAGATCCTTACATAAACTCTGCATGGATCAACTTTATACACATGAAGATCTGAAAGAAATGCCCCTCTAAGGTGAAAACTGGTGAGAATAATTTTTATTTCTTCCTTTTGGTGATTTCTTGTCTCTTCCTTTCTTCCTTCCTCTCTTATCTGTAAATTCTATTTTTTAATACACTAAATACATCTTCCCTTTGTATTAATAAAATACAATTGTATTTTCATTTTTCAAGAAGGTTTGGGGGCTTCCCTTGTGGTCCAGTGGCTAAGACTGCACACTCCCAATGCACAGGGCCTGGGTTCAATCCCTGGTCAGGGAACTAGATACCACATGTAGCAACTAAGAGTTCATATACTGTAACTAAGACCCAGCGCAGCCAAATAAATAAACAAATTTTTTCTTTTAATTTCAAAAATAAAGCAAGCTTTGGTTGTTGTAACATAGCATATTTTTTTAAGTTACCAAGATGTATAAAAGGGCTATTTCTGATTCTTGATGCTTCTGGCCTGATTTTGTTCATAAGTGTCACCCCATCTCTTGAGCTTCCTGCCAAGCATAACCATCAGAAGCCTCACACCAACTGTCCTTTCTCTTTGGATGATAGTGATGACGTCACTGACTCAGCGATGATATAAAGCTCAGGGATGGGGTCAGAGAGTGAATGAGCTGTAGGAACGGAGGGAGATCAGAGAGAGCTCTGAGAAATGTATTCAACAAGTACTGATGGGACACGTCTCGTCCCGGCCCAGGAAGGGAGGAGGGTCAAGAAAGCAGGAAGAGTGAGACTCAAAGATTGCTGGTGTCTGTTCAGTAAGCGTCCTCCCCTCATTCCCTGGTAACAAAATTTAAAATGATTATTTGGGACACAGGGGTACCCAGTTAAAAGATTACTTCCCAACACCCCCTGCAGCACTGTGGGGTTACATGTGATTAAGCTCTGGTCAGTGAGATATTAATATAAAGGAATTGTTGGCGAGGACTTCCAGAAAAAGCTCCTTTTGCCCTCCTCCTCTTTCTTCCTGCTAGCTGGAAGAGGACCCGAAGGCTAAGGCCCCGGCGGCTGTCTCCATCTACGTAGAGGCCCTGAGGAGGCGAGCCAGATCTAAAAAGATCAAAGGTCCCTGATGATATGGAGCCGATGTATTGATCCTCAACTGCCAACCCGTGAGTTTTTCTGAGGAGGAAATGAACTTTTACCTCCCTCATTTAAGCCACTGCTCATATTGCACTTTCCATTATATGGCACCAGGTGCCATTTTAATCTGTAAGTGACATTACTTATGGATTACTTTTTTTTTCAGTTTATGGATTGTAAAATACCTAGGTTCAGGTAAGCTCAGTTGCTTCATGGAGATTTCAAATACTATAACAGGTCAAACTTTATAATAGTAATTAAAAAAAAATTTTTTTTTTGGCCACACTGCACGGCATATGAGATCTTAGTTCTATGACCAGGGATCAAACCTGCAGCCCCTTCACTGGAAGCATGGTGTCTTAACCACTGGACCACCAGGGAAGTCCAATAACTTAATCATTTTTAAAGTGGCAGATATGCCCATGAAATCTGAAACCATTTATACAAGAGTCAGCATACACTTCCTTATAGGATTAATTAATTTTTCATGCATATTTTCTCTCTAATAAACTATAAATGAGGAAAGATCATCAATCTTAAAACACAGCTTGACTATATTTTTACTTCAAGTTTACTAATTTCTCATCTACCAACATTAACAATTTAGGTTTTAAAAAAGCTAATGTTTCGAATCATGCTGTAATGTATAGAAATATCGATCACAATGTTGTACATCACATTTAAAATAGTACTGGAGGTTAATAATACTTCAAAAACCAAAGGTATAGAAAAAAAGGTCAGATCTGTGGTTTCCAGAGGCAGGGGTTAGGGAGGGGCGACTGCTTGAAGGTGGTCAAAAGGTATAAATTTCTAGTTATAAGAAACGTAAGCTCTTGGGATGTAATGTATAATGTGATTAATATAATTTACCATGCTATATGTTACATGTGAAAGCTGTTAAGAGAGTAAATCATAAGACTTCTCATTACAAGGGCTTCCGTGGTGGCTCAAATGGCAAAGCGTCTGCCTGTAATGCAGGAGACCTGGGTTCGATCCCTGGGTCGGGAAGATCTCCTGGAGAAGGAAATGGCAGCCCACTCCAGTACTCTGGCCTGGAGAATTCCATGGATGGAGCAGCCTGGTAAGCTACAGTCCAAGGGGTAGCAAAGAGTCAGACACGACTGAGCAACTTCACTGGTTCATTGGTTCTCATTAAAAAGGGAAAAACATTTTTTTTCCTTTTCGTGTGTGTCTGTATGAGATGATGGATGGTCACGAAACTAACCGTGGTCATCACTTCATGGTGTCTGAAATTCAAATCATTATGCTGTACACTTAACTTCAGTTCAGTTTAGTCGCTCAATCGTGTCCAACTTTTTGCGACCCCATGAATCGCAGCACGCCAGGCCTCCCTGTCCATCACCAACTCCCAGAGTTTACCCAAACTCATGTTCATTGAGTCGGTGATGCCATCCAGCCATCTCATCCTCTGTCGTCCCCTTCTCCTCCTGTCCCCAATCCCTCCCAGCATCAGAGTCTTTTCCAGTGAGTCAGCTCTTCGCATGAGGTGGCCAAAGTATTGGAGTTTCAGCTTCAGCATCAGTCCTTCCAATGAACACCCAGGATTGATCTCTTTAGAATGGACTGGCTGGATCTCCTTGCAGTCCAAGGGAATCTCAAGAGTCTTCTCCAACACCACAGTTCAAAAGCATCAATTCTTCGGTGCTCAGCTTTCTTCACAGTCTCTCATCCATACATGACCACGGGAAAAACCATAGCCTTGACTAGACGGACCTTGGTTGGCAAAGTAATGTCTCTGCTTTTTAATATGCTATCTAGGTTGGTCATAACTTTCCTTCCAAGGAGTAAGCATTTTAACTTCACGGCTGCAATTACCATCTGCAGTGATTCTGGAGCCCAGAAAAATAAAGTCTGACACTATTTCCCCATCTATTTCCCATGAAGTGATGGGACCAGATGGCATGATCTTAGTTTTCTGAATGTTGAGTTTTAAGCCAACTTTTTCACTCTCCTCTTGACACTTAACTTATATAGTGCTATATGTCAATATATCTCAATAAACTAGAAGAAAAATCAAAAAGAATTTAAAAGAAAAAATAAAAGAGCTAATATTTAATGCATTTTAAATAAAAATGTTTCTTTAGGTGAAAACGAGGTAAAGTGACAGATGATTTAAAATTTGCTCGCATGCATGACAAGTAACTTTTCAATCTCAATTGTGAACACAGAAGATACATTTAAAAATGTTTTTTTTCAAACCTCAAGGAGCAAATGATTTTTAAAAAATAGAAAATTAAGTTGCAGGCAATTTCTCTTAAAATTTTACCATTAACAACAACCAGTTAGAATAAGAAATGAAAGAAAATAACAACAAAAAGGAATATAATAAAAAAGAATAGCAAACAACAACAAAAAAAATAATGACGATCTAAGAATGGATTTACAAGATATTTGCCTATTTTAAGACAACTTTAAACTTCTGGTGAGAAATATAAAAAAAGCTTAAATAAATAGATAAAAACATGAATAAATATTCTTGGACAAAATGATATCAAAAATATGATTGTTTTTCCTAAACTGACAAGTAAATTTCTATGTTCTTAATAAAAACAGTGAGCTTTTTTAAATAAAATCGAAATTTATTTGGGCAAATGCAAAACTAGACAAAGATGATTCCTCAGATCACATGGAAGAAACAGTAAAACATGAAGGCCAACAAACTTGAAGAGAAGAGAACTAGCTAGTCCTTCCAGACAGCAAAACATATTATAAAGTAAGAATCACTAAAATGGGATGGTACAGGTATAAAAATAGATCCCTGAATGGACAGATATTCAAAAAATGAATCCAAATATTTAAAAGATTATAGGACATGATTAAAAATGCCATCTCAATCAGTGGAGGGGGTAGATTATTAAATAAATGATACTGAAAAATGGAGAGCCATTTGAAAAAAAATAAGTTGTATCCCTACCTCATATCTCATACCAAGATAAATTCCTAATGTACAAATAAGACCATAAAAGCACTATAAGAAACTGTTGGGTTTGTTTTTGACAGAGATGCCAGGAAAATTCAATGGGGCAGAGACCTATATGTATATATTTTTTTCTATTATCTCATATAATGTATATGGGGTTTCTTTTTGAAATAGTAAATTCATAAGTTCTAAAATATACTGTGGTGATGGTTGCCCAAGTCTGTGAATATATTCAGTTCAGTTCAGTTCAGTTCAGTCGCTCAGTCGTGTCCGACTCTCCGCTAAATTCTACAATTTAAATAGGTGAATTGTATGATATGTGAACTGTATCTTAAAGCTGCTTTTTTTTAAATGAAAAGAAACTATGGGAGATTATATTTGTAATCTCTGAGTGGGGAAGGCCTAGGTATGAAATGAACTCAGAAATCATTATAGAAAACATGAATAAATCATGTATTATGTTCTTTGCAATTGCGAACCCATAGACTATAGCCCACCAGGCTCCTCTTGCCCATGGAATTTTTCAGGCAAGAATACTGGAGTGGGTTGCCATTTTCCTTGTTCAGGGAATCTTCCTAATCCAGGGATGGAACTCATTTCTTGCATCTTCTGCATTGGCAGGCAGATTCTTCACCATTAGTGCCACCTGGGAAGCCTGAAAAAATCATGTCCACTAACAAAAAAAATGGGTAAATAAAATTGTTCATGGAAGCAATACCATTTCTAAAGTCAAATTGTCAAACGTGAGAAACACTGGGCTGGATGAAGCATAAGCTGGAATCAAGATTGCTGGGAGAAATACCAATAACCTCAGATATGCAGATGACACCACCCTTATGGCAAAAAGTGAAGAACTAAAGAGCCTCTTGATGAAAGTGAAAGAGGAGAGTGAAGAAGTTGGCTTAAAGCTCAACATTCAGAAAACTAAGATCATGGCGTCTGGTCCCATCACTTCATGGCAAATAGATGGGGAAACAGTGGAAATGGTGACAGATTTTATTTTGGGGGGCTCCAAAATCACTGCAGATGGTGACTGCAGCCATGAAATTAAAAGACACTTGCTCCTTGGAAGACAAGTTATGACCAATCTAGACAGCATTTTAAAAAGCAGAGACATTACTTTGTCGACAAAGGTCCATCTAGTCAAGGCTATGGTTTTTCCAGTAGTCATGTATGGATGTGAGAGTTGGACTATAAAGAAAGCTGAGTACCAAAGAATTGATGCTTTTGAACTGTGTGTTGGAGAAGACTCTTGAGAGTCCCTTGGACTACAAGGAGATCCAACCAGTCCATTGTAAAGGAAATAAGTTCTGAGTGTTCACTGGAAGGACTGATGCTGAAATTGAAACTCCAATACTTTGACCACCTGACGCAAAGAACTGACTCCTTGGAAAAGACCCTGATGCTGAGAAAGATTGAGGGTGGGAGGAGAAGGGGATGACAGAGGATGAGATGGTTGGATGGCATCACTGACTCAATGGACATGAGTTTGAGTAAACTCCAGGAGTTGGTGATGGACAGGGAGGCCTGGCGTGCTGCAGTCCATGGGGTCACAAAGAGTCGGACACAACTGAGCAACTGAACTGAACAGAACTGAAGTGGGAAAAATATTTACAGCTTACATCACAAAGATAATTTCCCTAACACAGAAAAGTGTCCTCTAATAGAAAAGTCCATCAATAGATACAACATTGAAAAGGAAATTTAAATGCATTTTAAATACCTCAAAAGATACTCAATTTCATTCATAAGAAGAGGAATACAAATTAAAGCTAAGAGATACCATTCTTTCATCTATGAGATTGTCACAGATGAAAAAAACATTCATACTTCACGGTGTGGGTGAGAGTTTGGCTACTCAGACATTCACATTCTTATTAATGGGCATGTAAACCAGCACAATCTCTATGGAGGGCAAAGTGGCACCAAGCACATTTCAGCAGCTCCACTTCCAGGAATTTATTCTACAAAATATACATAACCTTTCATGAAATCATATGCACACTAGTGTATTGCTTGGGTGCAATATTGGTATTAACAAACAGACTGGAAACAACCAAACTTTCAACAGCAGGGAAATAGTTACATAGATTAAGGCTGCCCATACCCTGAAATTCTCTGCATTTGTGAGGAAGAAAGAGGGACGCTCTCCACGTGCTGGTAATATACCAAGACCTAACATTACATGACATAAGCAACTTGCAGAATGGTATCAATGGTATTCACCATTTGTGGGAAAAGAGAATGGGCTGGGGAAAAACATAAATATGAACTTGTTTGAAAATGCATTAACTATCTCTGGAAGAACACAACCAAGAAACCGTTATTGATACCTGATGATGAGGGAGGGAGCAAGAAGAGAGAATTTTTTTCAACAAGCAGTCTTTTGTGCCTCTTGAATCACGTGAATATCTTCAATATTTTATACATAAATAAATAAGTTTAATATTCTTGCCATTGTGCTCTGTCTGGAGGCTTAGATCTACTGAGCATCAAGACCTCAGTAAATAGCACAAGAGATTCCACGCAGGAAAGGAACCTGGGCGTGTAACCATTTTGCCCTCCATAGAGGGGGATGGGCTATGAGAAAGGCAGCCAGATTTAGCAAAAACAGACACAGGATTCCCAATCAAATGTGAATTTCAGATAAATAACAAATAATTTTTATTATGCAATATTTGGGACATGTCTATACTGTATTTTGTCAGGCAGCCCACTCTAGAAGAAAATGCCTGGGCTTTCCTGGGCAGCTAGTTAGAGCTACAACTAGTATACATCCCTGCTCAGAAGGTCTATCCATACAACACCATGGAGAGAAACAGCTGACATTTATACCTCACCTTAGAAGAAACAGTCTGACCCAGATTCAGACAGTATGCTGACTCCCCATGGATCTGTGAAATTATTTAAGGTAAGCATGAACAACTTGTTAAGACCAGAAGGAGTTACCATCATTTCAGGCAAAGAGGCTTCCCTGGGTGGTTCAGATGGTTAAGAATCTACCTGCAATGCGGGAAGACCCAGGTTTGATCCCTGGGTTAGGAAGATGCCCTGGCAAAGGAAATGGCAACCCACTTCAGTATTCTTGCCTAGAAAATCCAGGCATGGACAGAGGAGCCTGGTGGGCTACAGTCCATAGGGTCGTAGAGTTGGACATGACTGAGTGACTAACACTTCACTTTCAGGGAAAGAACCAAAGTGAGGGGAAGACCTAGAAAATAAGTCACTGAAAAAAGGGGCTATATTCATATTTTAATTTGCGACTTTTAAACTCAGTAATCTCTATTTCAGAGAGATAGAATTACCATGGTTCTCTGTGACAAATTACTTTTCAAAGTCAGCTGACAGATTTCATCTCAGCTGGAGCTGAGTGCATGAAAAAGAGAAAGAAAAAATCCTGTATGTGACAGCCAAAATCTGACATATCTGATATTTGCTTCCTAACTGCCTTGCTTTTTGGTAAGGTTTGCCCAGAACGATCTTGTGGAGAATAGCAGGAAATATATTATTCATATATTTCTCTTTCCATTTCACTGCAGTTCACTTTTGATCTTAGAAAAAGTCACTGTAGTAGCTGTGACCTATGAACTCAGTTCAACCAAGTAGGAACCACCTCCTGGCCCATGGCAGGTCTCCTAGGATGATGGTGATTGCGTGCATGTTACTGGGTAGCCCAAAGAGTTCACTTGGGTTTTTCCATAAGATGGTACGGAAACACTCGAACAAACCTTTGGCCAACCCAATACATAGACTGGTTCAAATGCTGACTGGAGCCAGTGTTACAAATTCCTGGATTATGCCAGGATAGACACCTTGGGAGAGGAGAGCAAACTCATCACAAGACACCCCTGTCTTCCCGGTCTTCTTTCCAACATCCACAACCTCCTTGACCCTTCCTATATCCAGTTCAAAAATCAGTTCTTCAAAGAAGCCTTCCTCAAAACCAGAATTGAAAGGGACACATGTACCCCAATATTCATCGCAGCACTGTTTATAATAACCAGGACATGGAAGCAACCTAGATGCCCATCAGCAGACGAATGGATAAGAAAGCTGTGGTACATATACACAACGGACTATTACTCAGCCATTAAAAAGAATACGTTTGAATCAGTTCTAAGGAGGTGGATGAAACTGGAGCCTATTATACAGAGTGAAGTAAGCCAGAAAGAAAAACACCAATACAGTATACTAGCACATAGATAGTATATTAAAAAGCAGAGACATTACTTTGCCAACAAAGGTCCATCTAGTCAAGGCTATGGTTTTTCCCGTGGTCATGTATGGATGTGAGAGTTGGATTGTGAAGAAAGCTGATCGCCGAAGAATTGATGCTTTTGAACTGTGGTGCTGGAGAAGACTCTTGAGAGTCCCTTGTACCGCAAGGAGATCCAATCAGTCCATTCTAGAGGAGATCAATCCTGGGTGTTCATTGGAAGGACTGATGCTAAAGCTGAAACTCCAGTACTCTGGCCACCTCGTGTGACGAGTTGACTCACTGGAAAAGACTCTGATGCTGGGGGGGACTGGGGGCGGGAGGAGAAGGGGACGACAGAGAATGAGATGGCTGGATGGCATCACCGACTCAATGGACATGAGTTTGAGTGAACTCCGGGAGTTGGTGGTGGACAGGGAGGCCTGGCGTGCTGTGATTCGTGGGGTTGCAAAGAGTCGGACATGACTGAGAGACTGAACTGAACTGAATTGAACACATATATATTACTTAGTTAATAGTTAAACATGAGTTTATTTTCTAAAGTAAGCAGAACAAGTACTAGAAATGAGAAAGTGTTACATGACAACCTTGCTATTCATTCCCATAACCATTTTTTTTTCCTCTTGGTTTGAAAGAGGGGATCAGCCACTAGAAATAGTGCCTCGTTATATTTCTCTTTAATGGGGAGTTAGCTTCAGTATTTTCATTATAACTTGGATCATAAGAAACCTAGAGCTTATCTGCTCTTTCCACCTATACCTAAAGCAAACGTGGGAGAAATCTGAAAACTGTTCTTTAAAATATGTATGTTTAGACGCGGGAGGCGCCCGGCTCCGGCGGCGCAGGCGCGGGAGACGCCCAGCTCCAGCGCAACCGACCACATGCAGAATCGTGGCTGAGATGAGCTACCCCGCGCCCAGGGTTAGGGCGGTGGCCGAGAGGAGCTGTACCATGTTCAGGAGGCCGTGGCTGCTTGGGCACCGGAGGGCCGAGAGGAGCTGATCTACATTCAAAGCAGGAGGCGCGGCCTTGAGGAGATACCCCTCGTCCAAGGTAAGGTACAGCGGCTGCGCCTTGCTGGAGCAGCTGGGAGGAGATACTCCACGACCAAGTGGAATATAAGAATCCAGTGTTCTGGGGAGGAAGGAACAAGATGGCAGAGGGATAAGATGACAAGACCACTTTCTCCCCCACAAATTCATCAAAAGAACATTTGAACGCGGAGTAAAGTCCACAAAACAACTTCTGAATACTGGCAGAGGACATCAGGCTCCCAGAAAAGCAGCCCATTGTCTTCTAAAGGAGAGAGAAGAAATCCAGCTCCACCCACCAGAACACCGACACATGCTTCCCTAACCAGGGAACCTTGACAAGTCACCTGTCCAACCCCACACACAGCGAAGAAACTACGTAATAAAGAGAACTCCACAAACTGCAAGAAGAGGGAAAGGCCACCCCAAGCAAAGCAATATAAGCAAGATGAAGAGGCAGAGAAATACCCAGCAAGTAAAGGAACAAGATAATTGCCCACCAACACAAACAAAAGAAGAAGATATAGGGAATTTACCTGATAAAGAATTTCAAATTTTGATGGTCAAAATGATTCAAAATCTTGAAAGCAAAATGGAGTTACAGATAAATAACCTGGAGAAAAGGATTGAGAAGATGGAAGAAAGATTTAATAAGGACTTAGAAGAAATAAAAAAGAGTCAATATACAATGAATAATGCAATAGATGAGATCAGAAACACTCTGGAGGGAACAAACAGTAGAATAACAGAGGCAGAAGACAGGATAAGCAAACTAGAAGATAGAATTGTAGAAATAAATGAAACAGAGAGGAAAAAAGAAAAACGAATTAAAAGAAATGAGGACAATATTAGAGACCTCTGGGACAATGTTAAACGCTCCAACGTTCGAATCATAGGAGTCCCAGAAGAAGAAGACAAAAAGAAAGACCATGAGAGAATACTTGAGGAGATAATAGTTGAAAACTTCCCTAAAATAGGGAAAGAAATAATCACCCAAGTCCAAGAAACCCAGAGAGTCCCCAACAGGATAAACCCAAGGCGAAATACTCCGAGACACATATTAATCAAATTAACAAAGATCAAACACAAAGAACAAATATTAAAAGCAGCAAGGGAAAAGCAGCAAATAACACATAAGGGGATTCCCATAAGGATAACAGCTGATCTTTCAACAGAAACTCTTCAGGCCAGAAGGGAGTGGCAAGACATACTTAAAGTGATGAAAGAAAATACCCTACAGCCCAGATTACTATACCCAGCAAGGATCTCATTCAAATATGAAGGAGAAATCAAAAGCTTTACAGACAAGCAAAAGCTGAGGGAATTCAGCATCACCAAACCAGCTCTCCAACAAATGCTAAAGGATCTTCTATAGACAGGATACACAGAAAGAGTGTATAAACTTGAACCCAAAGCAATAAAGAAAATGGCTACGGGATCGTACTTATCAATAATTACCTTAAACGTAAATGGGTTGAAATTTTCAAAAAGGCTAGGAAACAGTTCTCATAGCCATCAATAGTTCAGTGTTGAGTTCATGAATAGTTTTTAAGTTTGGGACAAACTGTAGTATTTGCTATTTGAAGTACTATTTGTAATTGGCATATTACGATGTAACATTGGTCTTCATTTCCATCTTAAAACGCCTAAAAATGCCTAACAGGTTTTTAGATTTGTGAATTTTAGTTGAAATGTATTTTACGATGTTACTAAACCTGCAGAAATATTGAAATATTTCAGAGAACTTATTCACTGTACATTTAATTTATTTATAAAAGTTATGAACTGTAGAAAGTTTTACTTGTTGGGTCAAATGCTTGTTGCTTCAAATGCTTGTTGCATTTGAAGTGCTAGTTACAAGAAAATCAAATACCTTCAATGTATAAATGCTATTAAGTTTTTAAAGGACTCTGGAGTATAAGTAAGTTTGTTTAAAGAAATAGTCTGTTCAACTTGAAAAAAATAAATAAAATTGGAAAAAAAATAAAAAATAAATAAAAAATAAAATATGTATGTTTTACTGAGTTTAAAAAAATAGGGTGTATGTAATTAAAACATTTCTAATCCCTGGTGGCTCAGAGGTTAATGCATCTGCCTCCAATGCGGGAGACCCGGCTTTGATCCCTGGGTCGGGAAGATCCCCTGGAGAAGGAAATGGTAACCCACTCCAGTATTATTGCCTGGAGAATCCCATGGATGGAGAAGCCTCGTAGGTTACAGTCCACAGGGTCGCAAAGAGTCGGACACGACTGAGCGACTGAACAGAACAGAACAGATATGGAATTTAGAAAGATGGTAACAATAACTCTGTATGTGAGACAGCAAAAGAGACACAGATGTATAGAACAGTCTTTTGGACTCTGTGGGAGAGGGCGAGGTTGGGATGATCTGAGAGAATAGCATTGAAACATGTATATTATCATATGCGAAACGGATTGCCAGTCCAGGTTCGATGCATGAGACAGGGTGCTCAGGGCTGGTGCACTGGGATGACCCAGAGGGATGGGAGGGGAAGGGGGCTTCAGGATGGGGAACACATGTACACTCATGGCGGATTCATGTCAATATATGGCAAAACCAATACAATATTGTAAAGTAAAAAAAAATAATAATAATAAATAAATTTTAAAAAAAGAAGCCTTCCTCAGCTTCCTGAACATAATCTCCAAGCTGAAGTCACTGTTCCCTCCCCTCAAGACATGTTCCAAGGCTAGATTATTATCACAAGTAAATATTGTATGAAGTACAACTAACCTCTGTAAAAAATCCCATTTATTTCATAATGTCCCTGGCACTCATTTTAATCCTCTGAAAGCCCTCCAATTGCATATTATCATCCAATGAAATCAAGGCTCAGAAAAACTAAAATGCCCAAGAACTGGAATCCAATCCAAGTGTGTCAGACACCACAGAATACGTTTTTGCCACTATTCTGTATTGCCTTATGTGTCTCTCCATAAAAAAAAAAAAAGCTAATTGGGTTTTCTTCTAATGTATAAAAGCAATAATATCCAATATTAGGGTATAGTTAAATATAATTGTATACCCTATTGATATATAATACCCATGTATTATTACGATGAGGCCCATGGTCCAGCATTATCAATTCATGAAAGATGCATATTTTAAAAAGAAAATACATGGGGAAAGTCTGGATTTCTATGTCTAGCAAAATGGGAACACATACAATGCCGAGATTTCTGGGGGAAAATACGACAGACACTTTTCAAATATATAACTGCACTCACAGGGAAATAAGAGAAATCCCCTAAGGCTGAAAACAAACAGAGAGCTGGAAGTTGATACTGAGGTTGTAGTTGCCCGAGAGAGATACCTGTTGATTTCTAGAACATAGAGACAGGAGTCTAATGGCTACAACACAGAAGTTGGAGCCTCGGGTACATTCAAGATGAGGGGTTGGAACTACGGTGCCTTGGAAAACCAGGAACCTTTAAGAGATGCATCCTTGTGGGTAAAAGGATGAACTGAGAAAAAAATAAAAATAAAACCCTGGCCACTGTGCTCTGTGGGAAGAAATGATTCTCCCCTGAGAAATGACAACCACAGGTTTGCCCCTCACAGGTCTGGGCTCCACTTTTCATTACAAGTTTGGTTCAGTTAAAACCAAGGGGAGAAATTACCTTAAAGTAGTTCTGGGCTGGTAGTACCCACAGATACCTGGCAGAGGCAATGACAAATCCTTTCTGGAAGAACTCGCCTCAACCCTCAGGGAGAACTCAGATAAACATGCAAAACACACAGACACCAGGAAGAAAGGCAACAGAAAAGAAAGACAAGAGAATCTGGTTCCTGAGATTTTCAAATGATAAAATCCTGACCTACAACTATAAAATAAGACACTTAAAATGTTTACGAAAAGTAAGATGTAAGATTACTACCAAAAAAAAAAAAAAGACCTTGGCAGATTTGAAAAATCACCAAGCACAAGGGTAAAGTAATTAAGATATTTTTGCTATCAAAAGCTCAACAGATGAGTTAAAGAGCAGATTAGACACTACTGAAGAATTCATGAACTCAGAAGGTCCTATTTGACGTATGTATACCTATGGCTGACTATGTTGATGTTTGGCAGAAACCAACACAATTCTGTAAGACAATTTTCCTTCAATTAAGAAAATAAACTTTTTTTTTTTTTAAATGGTCTAATTTGAGCGAAGTCTTAAAGAGACGAGACAATGAAACATGTGGACAGAAAGAAGAGTTCTAGGCAGGGGGGACCTGAAATGCAATGACTTTGAGGAGGGAATGTGCCTTGTATTCCAGAAACTGCAAGACGGTCAGCACGGCTAAAGGGAAAGGTTGGGGAGGCAACTGGAGGCCACACCGTTTCACAGGTCAATACAAGGGTCTCCGGCTTTGCCTCTGAGACGGGAAGTGGTGCAGCATTAACTCTGTCAGCTGAGGCTTCCACGTTGAAGGGAGTGTAGAGGGCAGAGAGGTAACTGAGAAGCCCATGCACTTATCTAGGTGGGGGGATGGCATCTTGCCCCGAGGTGGCAGCAGTGAGGGTCTGGGTCTCAAAATACCTGAATTATTTTGCAGGTAGAGACTGCAGGATTTGCTGTTGGATGCGGTGGAGGGCCCGAGATGAAGACAAGTGATCAGGATGACGGAGAAGCCGGAAGAATGGGGTTGGAATGACACGAAATGGGGAGCAACTCAAGACAGCCAAGTGGAGTGCTGATCAGGGCGCTGGGTAAACAGGCCTGGAGTTCGGAGGGGAGAGGAGCCGGAGGTATAAACGCGGAGCCACACAGTGGGTTTAAAAGCCGCAAGACTGGTTAAGAGCACTGCGGGGGAGAAGTATAAACAGAAAGGAAAGAGAAGACCGGGCGGGGGGAGAACTGCCTGAGTGGTGACCCTGAGCGCGGAGTGGAGGGACCGGCCTGTCTTCAAACGGGTCCATCAACGACCGCTCTCACCGAGTCAGGTGGACCCGTGGGGAGGCCCTGATGTGCAAAGGGGAAAACCTTAAAATAACGTCTTGTGATTCAGAGAGCACTACATTTTGCTGTCAAAGGGAGTGCAAATCACATGGCAGCTGCTCCCTGGCTACTTCAGCCAGGGCCAACCAAACAGAGCTCTGGTTGGATGAAAGAACTAACCAACAACATCGACCATTAAGTGGATTCCGATCACTGCCAATTCTACCACTACCAGAAGAATTGATGTAAAACCCAGTTTTGTATCTCCTCCATTAATAATATACCACTGGGGGGGGGGATTAGAAATTTATTTTTAATATATTTTAACAACATTGGAGGAGAGTAGGAAAGTCAGACTTTGTGCAAAACTATGCAATTCTACTTCAGAAACTTCTAAAAAGGCATTTTGGTAAGCCAGGCTGCAGCAATTCAGAGCTTGATTGTAATCTCAGCTTGGAAGATTCCAAATATGAGGGCCTCTGCCGTTTCTACCCTGGAGGGAATGCTGACAATCCATAACTGAGTTTTTGCTTTCTGTATCCTCAGCCTAGCCCTAAACCTAGCCCTATTCATTGGGCCTGTGCATGCAGAGCACTCATCTTCCTGCTGCCAATTCTCTTTAGTATTTCATTTCGAAGCAAGAAACGGAAGCAACAAGAGATCAGCCAGTGAGTGTTGGAACACAGAGCTGAGAAGCACACAATTATGCCTGTCTCCCCTTTTAGGGGGATGGTTTCCCTTGTAGCTCAGTCAGTAAAGAAAGTGAAAGTGAAGTCGTGTCTAACTCTTTGCAACCCCATGGATTGGGGTCTATCGGGCTCCTCCATCCATGTGATTTTCCAGGCAATAGTACTGGAGTGGGTTGCCATTTCCTTCTCCAGGAGATCTTCCTGACCCAGGGATCGAACCCGGGTCTCCCTCATTGTAGACAGACGCTTTACCGTCTTAGCCACCAGGGAAGTCAGTAAAGAATCAGCCTGCAATGCAGGATACTGGGGTTCGATTCCTGGGTCAGGAAGATCCCCTGGAGAAGGAAATGGCAACCCACTCCAGAATTCTTGCCTGGAGAATCCCATGGACAGAGGGACCTGAAGGGCTATAGTCCATGCGGTTGCAAGAGTCGGACACGACTTAGCGACTAAACCAACACCCCTTTCAGGGAGTCTTGGTCAGGTTCTCCCTTCCCCTCCATTGGTTCCCCTCCCCGCAGGTCTCTATAAACCCAGGCTTCCAGGCAAAATTGTTGGCTGTTATTACTTGATGAAACCTTAAGGTCTTTTTCTTTATGAGGATGTCACAGGAGATTCCCAGTGACCACGGGCTATTTTAGGTATTTTTGACAGAAGGGTATGGGAGACAGATGGAGGATAGGTGTCTGCTTTGTAGTTCTCTAATTACAGCTTCTTAACACACCCATTTTGTCCTCAAAGCAGCTGGAGACAAGCCAGATGCTGTAGTACTCGACCAAGTCCCCAGGTGTTCCTTAGAGAAGGACCATTCCACCTTTGCTGTTTGAGCTCTCCAAAGGGGCAGATCCTGGAAATTAGGGTCACCATTATACCAAGAGACCCAGCCCACACAGCAAATATATTCACCTGAATCTTCCTGGGGGGAACTGGCTTCATTAAAAGGATTAGCTTCATTAACAGGATTAATAGGACTTTGGAGTTTTGAAATCAGCTTCACTAAATAACTGAGAAGAAAAAGAAAATTTTCTAGTTCCAAATTGTAGACTGGATACAGGACATCTATTTCCCCTCTTTCCTATGTTTCTTCTGAAAAATGAAAATAAAGCGGAAAGGCAGCAGGACATATGAACAGATGGGACAAAAGAAACCCTAACACTGGAAAAATAAGAATGAGAACTACTAATAGACCAGAAACTCCAAAGAATTCCTGGAAGATAGGAAGCAGGTGGCATGGAACTGAGGAAATAAAGGAAACCCATTCTCTAGAAACTGGGGAAGCACAGGACTTTCAGGGAGCATTGGAGGAGCCCTGAGCCCATGAAAGCCAAGACAAGATGGGCCAATGTACAACCTCTGTGAACGCCAGGTCTCAAGCTTATGCCAGGAATCTTCTCTCTTAGGAAACAGAGATTTGGGACTTCCCTAGTGGTGCAATGGAGAAGAATCTGCCTGCCAATGCAGGAGACCCGGGTTTGACTCCTGATCTGGGGGGATTCCATATGCTGAGGAGCGGCTGGGCCCGTGTGTCACAAATACTGAGCCTGCATGCTGCAACGACTAAAGTCCGTGTGGCTAGAGCCTGTGTCCACAAGAGAGCCACCGCAATGAGAAGCCTGTGCACGGCCACAAAGATCCAGGGGAGCCAAAAATAAATAAATATATAATTTTTTTAATCTCGGAAAAAAAAGAGAGATTGGTTCTCATAGGGTGTCAGTGGCAGCAGAGGGCCTATGAAAAAAGCAGAACCAAGAGAATGTGAAGACTGTCCTGGAAGGAAACATATACCATTCCCAAGCCATGCACCTCAAGAGCAGAGCTCTCCTCCCCATGGCTACCTGGGGAGTCCCTACCCACCTAGACTGGAGGGAAATTTTCCCACTTTTAAAGTCGTTGGCTTTCAGTGCAAAAAAGTTTTCTGAGCAACCTTATGTGTTCCTGTTTTCTAGCCTGCAAGTTCTCTTCTTTAAATTGTTTTAATATGTTGTGTTTGACTCAGACAAAAGTTCTCAAGCATCATCATCCTGGAGGGGCTTAAAAGCCTGACCAGGTCCAGAATGCCTTATCCATTTCTACGTTCCCATCCGATGATCATCGAAGTGGTTATTTACTGACTATAACCCTTGCTTTTCACATGTGTTAGTTTCCTGGGGGTGCTGTTATAAAGCACAGCAAACTAGGTGGTTTAAAACAGTAACAATTTATTCACTCGCAATTCTAGAGGCCAGATGTCTGAAATCACCGGGTCACAGTCCCTCTGAGACTCTGGGGCAAGTCCCCCTTTGCCTCTGTCACTGATATTCCCGGGCGTGTAACTCCATCACTTCAGTCTTCGTCTGTGTCAAATGATGCTCTCCCAGGCTGCCTCTGGGTCCAAATTTCTCTCTGCTAACAAGGACACTAGTCATACTGGATTAATGGTCTCATCTTAGCTCAAGTACATCTGTGAAAACCCTATTTCCAATAATGTCATATTCACAGGTACCAGGAGCTGGGACTTCACCTTATCTTTTGGGGAGGACACAGTGCAACATACAACACCATCCTTTGTCCTTTTCGACAGAAGGGCTTTCTGAAATGTTCCCACTTTTCCCATTACTGACCCCACAGAGGACCTGAAACAGACAGCATTTCTAAGTTCAAGGGTGGACAAAACAAATAAAAGCCAACCATTTTACAGGGAGAAGAAAGAATAACTCAGGTCTCCACACACTGGGGATTTTCTTTCATCTCTGCCCAAAGGAAACCAGCCAAATCAGAACCAAGGTAGGATGAATGGTAAAGGACTTCAGGATATTCCAATCCAGACCATGATACACTGTAGCCAGAAGTTACAGACACTGCGTGGTGATGGTTTATTATGGCTGCTGCTAGTTTTTGAAACGAAAAGCCAGAAGGAGCTATGAAAGATCAACTTCGTGATGAAACTGCTCTTACTCCACGGCTGCCATTTTTTCTGTGCTAACATTTCTGATCAAAGAGAAAAGTTTGTTTTTTAAAATGATACATTACAAAAACCCAGGAGAACTGCCTTTTATTAGTTGTTGTCTGTGTCTCCAACCTCCGGTACACTGCCCGGATGGAGGCTGAATGAATGAAATAACTCCTTTTTTAACTACGATGACCAAAATGTACACTAAAAACATTACACTCAAATCATACTAATGAATCGCTATTTTCTCTTTCCAGGCTCTCCTTCCATTTATTCAGCTATCCTCTTCGTGAAATATAGCTCTCATTTTCATTTCACATTCTATCCCTCATTATCCCTCATTGCTACTTTCTTATTCATTATTCTTTTCTGTTATCTTGCAATATCCCATGGAGGTGGTTATTATAACTGACTTCACCATTTCCTTGTGAAAGTGTTAGCTGCTCAGTTGTGTCTGATTCTTTGGGACCCCCATGGACTGTAGCCTACTAGGCTCCTCTGTCCATGGAATTCTTCAGGCAAGAATACTGGAGTGGGCTGCCATTTCCCTACTGCTGGATGACTGGTTGTTTCTGATATTTGGCCTTTATCAGTAATGGTGCAGTGAAATGCTTCTACAGGCTCAGAAAGAAAACAAGCTCTAGCATGTCTGCCTGAGGGAAATGAAAACAGCTCAAATGGGGCCTCATTTCAAAGACCTCAAGGATCTTCTGGACAGCATTTTCCTGCGGGCTATTCGGGAACAGGCTGTGTTTATAGTTGGTCCTGTTTGCAGTTAACTGGCTAGCAAAAGTAGGCTGGTAAACTCTTGCTTTTCAGAGCCAGTGAACTCCAGCAAGATAAGCTGTATTTTGCTATTCCGACTTAGCCCCTGGGAGCGGCTCGAGGTGTTCTGTTTGTCATATTATTCTTATACCATCTGAGCCTCCAAGCTTTATCAGTCACTACTGTGGCCAAAGCTGTCTTTGCTGAGGCAGTCTTTATCCACAGGGGTGACTGCAGGCCCTGGGCTACCATCTGAGCATCTTGCACTCAAGGAGTCAAAGTGACGCTAGAGAGGAACATGGTGATTTCCTGGAAGTAACTGGATAAAACAGTCAAACAATTCAAAGGACAGGTGGATAGTGAAAGGCTGGATGTGAGGAGAAAAAAAAGATAAAGGGAAGTTATATTTACTTAGGTACTGATTCCTAGAGTAAACCATCCTTTCTGAACTTCTAGCAATGGACACACTGTCTCAGGGTCCTCATATTATAAATAACACCAGACACTGGTATTCCTGGAGACACTATTGCTACATTAAGGGAAATTTTTTCAGAAGGTGAAACCTTGAGTGTACATCTTGGAGCTTTAAATAATCTCCCTAATTATGGGAATAGCTTAGCGTTCAGTTGGCTCAGCATTGTTGTTTCTCCCTAAATTTAATTCCTACTAATGGGGTCAACATTGCTTTCTAAATAAATGCTTTGTCCTGCGCTCTAAAAATTAAATCATCACCTTTAGAGAGCATGCACGAGGAAAGGCCAGGAAGAGTGCAGACACCATCTGCCACCCACTGTAGGGGAAAACCCAGTCAGTGCTCAGCGATGTTTAAATTCAGACACTAGAGGTTTTGTGTCAATGACAATGAATCTGCTTTACGCCAAATTCTAAAGACAGGTGATGATTACCAAACTTCTGAAACCGGCAAACTGTTCATCAATTCTGAGACTGTTCAAGCCCTCAATTCTATTAATATTTATCACCATGTCTATAATTAGATGGTCTAAGAGTTCTTTATACAACAAAGATTTACTATATAGAACAGGGAACTATCTTTAATATCTTGTAACAAACTATAGTGGAAAGAGAATTGGAAGAAAAGATTCAAATCACTTTGCTGTATACCTAAAACTAACGTAATACTGTAAATCAACTATACTTTGTTAAAAAAAAAATTCTCCTTTAGAATTTCACTTTCTGGCATTAAGTAATTATTCATTTATTCCCTATGTAAGAAAAGGAATAAAATAGGTTAATATAAATAGGTTATTATTGTAGGTTAATAATTTATCCTATTAATAACAAGAAAGTTTTTTAAATGGTTTATAATATTCATCATCATCATCACAGTATAATAGCCATTGATAATAGTCCTTTTATTCACAAGGCAGTTTTACATACTATTTTCATATTATTTGAAGTTCCCATTAAGAATCTGAGAGAGGTAAGACAGACACGTGTCATCCACAACAGGTATATAGAATATTCTGGTTGAATGAGCTGAAATTCTGTGGTTCACCAGTCAGAAGTTAGTTTCCAGTTTCTCCAAAGCAAGTCTCTAAGTTTCAATGGGTAAGGAACACAAAGAATGAAAAACAGTCAAGGTTGCTTCTTCCTGATCTTTTTCACTTTTAACACTGCCTATGCCAAGGCAGTTGATAAACTCTTCATGAGTCACACTCCTTCATCCTGGACCTGCCTGAGCCTGGAGAGTGGACCTGAAGATTAAGCAGCTCAGAAAGTACCTGTGGAAGAAGCTTCAACCCACTGCTCTTGCATCTACAAAGGGCTCTCAAGGCCTCAGATCTTCACCAACAAACCAAGGAAGTAAGGTGGTGGAGGAAGCCCAGACACGACTAGATGCCAGGCCAGGAAGGTGAACACTGGGCAATGTTTCAGTACAGTGACCTATGGTCTGAATTTCTCCACCGAAAGAGGATAAAGTTAGTCCTAGAAAAAACCTGTGCCAACCCACAAAGAGGATAACCCAGGAATTTACTGGCAACAGAGATAATGCCTTACAATTACAGTATAAAATGATTTCCTATTAGGCAATCAACTAGAATTAAGGGAAACATGATCCAGCATTGGTGTTTAAACACAGGATGGGCATTCATGTGGAATGGCGATTGAACAGATTCTGTGATGCTCCAAAGGGCAGACCAGGCAATAAACAGGAGGGGAAACAAGCCAAAGGAAAAAAAGAAAAGTCAAAGTGCTCTTTTAACAGTGTTCTAAGAATCCGATAATTAAGGAGACAGTGAAGAGAATAACGCAAGATGTTTCCTCATCATTAGAGACATCAAATTAGTGAAAGAAATATGAGCACAAGGGTTAATACAACCAGGCTGGTGAAGATCAGCAAAGTTCTTTGAAGCAACAGCATCTCTGTATAAAGCAGACAAATACACAGATAGAGCACTAATTAGAGACAGCCCATTCCTAGGCATGGCCAGAAGCATTAAAATATGCAAAAAGACTCAAAATGTGAAGAGAATCTATTAAAATACAATAAGAAAACTCCACTGGGAGAGAGAACAGGAGAGACAAATACTGAAAGAATGAAAACTATGTTATATTGACCAGAAGACATCCTACTCTTTATTTTAATGAGGGGGATAGAAAATACGTGGTAAAGTATGCTGATAATCACAACCTTAGAATAACAGGACCTTTATCCTAGAGAGGAGTAATCCATACTTCCCCATCACATGAAAAAACATACCACATACACCAACATTTAAAATTTGTAGGTGGGGACTTCCCTGGTGGTGTAGTGGTGGAGACTCCACCCTCTGAATGCAGGGGACCTGGGTTCTATCCCTGGTCAGGGCACTAGACCCCACACGCCACAACTGGGAGCTCCATGTTGCAACTAAGACTCGGTGCAGCCAAATAAATATTTTTAAAAATAAAATTTGTAGGTGGCAACATTGAGTTAATTTACCCTCTATACTTAATAATTCTCTAAATTATAGCACAGAATAAAACTAACTTTGAAATTTTATTTTGAAATTGGAATTATCCTGTCTCTAGCTACATTGCTTAAATTAAACAGATCTTTCCTAGAATCCCTTGCTTTTATGAACTTAAGGAAAAGAATGCACAGCAGGCTAGACATAATACCACTTTCCAACAGGTAACATACTTGACCAATGTTATTTGGAAGGGATTACAGTCCAACACCGTATCTTTAATCTATCTGTGTGTCATTTAAGAAGACTTATTTTGAAACAACCACCTATGGTTAAAAGACTCTGCCAAATGATGCAAAAATAGATGCTATTTTGGTCCAACCATATTTACTGCTTAACAGAAATAAAGCTTCTCACTATGGAATTCACATGAATAGTGTCTAAAAATACACATTAAAAAAAATAAACAGAGCAATAACTCACCAATTACACCAGGCCCATTACAGCGAAGCTCCTTCCTTATGGAATCAAATATAATTACCTGGAATTGACATGCCTTTAAGATTGTGATTATACTTATTATTGTTGTTGTAAAGATGCTGCAAAGAAATATTTATGCATTTCTGATGATTTGACATTACAAATCAGAACAAGTTTTGGTCAGATCAAAATATTTCTATTTTTAGTGCCAAGTTATTCTGAAGACATAGAAAATATTTTTTGAAAAGAAAACTTATGTTGAGAACAATAATAACAACTAACTTTTACTGAAGTGGGCTTCCCTTGTGGCTCAACTGGTAAAGAATCTGCCCACAATGCACAAGACCTGGGTTCGATCCCTGGGTTGGAAAGATCGCTTGGAGAAAGGAAAGGCTACCCACTCCAGTATTCTGGCCTGGAGAATTCCATGAACTACAGAGTCGCAAATAGTCGGACTCGGCTGAGAGAATTTCACCTTTTACTGAAGTGTTACTGCATGCCTGGCAATGAGTAAAGAGTTCTTATCCGTACTGCTTTAATTCATTCTTATAGGAATTCCATTAGGTTGTTCCTATTATTATCCCTATTTTACAGATGAAAAAATTGAGTCTAAGAGGAAGTTAGGAATTTGTCAAATGTGACACACCCACTAACTGGCAGACGGATGACCAAACCCAGGCCACCTGACCTGGCAATCGACACCACTGCCCAAGAAACAGTCATGCTTGATCCTACAAATTCATTCAAAGAGAATGCATCTTTCCTGTTTGACTAGAAAAAATTGAGAAAATTTAACAGCAAATCCATTCTTTTACAGTTAACAATTACTGAAGCTCTCTTTCGACTATTTTCATTGCATAGTGAGTTTGGCTGAATTATTTTTGTTATTCTGAAAGAAAATTAATTTCCTAAATTAGCATCTTAGATGGCAAAGGTATGATGAATCTATCACCTGAGGTCCTAAAAAAGTCTTGATATATATTTGTATTTCTCTTTTTCAAATTTCTCAAATTCAAAGAGGAATTCAGTTTTCCATATAAAACAAAAGTCTACAGCTGAACTGATATTTCCAGTTTCCCTTGTCTATATGAAAAATGATGTATAGTAATAAGCACAAGATAAAATTTTACATTTGGCATAATTTCAGGAGTCTCCATGATTGTGGTCTTCTTGTAAGGAACAATTTGAAACATCTGGACAATGAACATACATTTCAGGAATAAAGAAAAACACTAAAACTCCCTTCAAAATTTCTTGCTCTTTTGAGGGGGTTGTCTGAAATTGACTTTTTCTATTATTATCAAAGATATCATTCAATTTTTCTATTTAAGCACTGGAAAAAACACTAACATTTAACCCACAAACAAAAATGTTTAGATGAGAAATCTAGCAATAAAAATGGATGAGTGTGCATATCATATTCTTTTCTCACTCCATATACTTAAGGGAATGAATGATAGAATAATGACTTTCACAAACGAGGTTTATGCTCTTGATTAATAATATAGTGAAGAATATCCATTCTGTAGAGGAAGTTCAAAGGGAAGGAAGAAAAAGCCATGAAAAGGTTTTTAGCTTCAAATTATGGTTAAGATACACAGACAAAATGAATTTAGCAAATGATAGTAAAGATCACATAAATAATCCCAAACGAAGTTTAAAGAAAACCGATTCTACAGGGCTAAGAAATGCAATTCACGAGATTGGGAAAAGATGCAAATTTTCTCGACTCCACCCTACTAAGAAACAATCAATCGGTGCAGCAACCAAGAATAAACCCTTTCCTAGATGGCCAGAAGAACCTTAAGAAACTCACCTCCTAACTCAGGGCGTCTTGATTTTATTTTTCTTTGTCATAACCTGCCTACTTCCTGCCCTCTCTTCCCATTACTCGGCCAGAGGGTTGGGAAGGGGGATATTTTATCGAGGCGTTGCTGGCCAGGAGAGACTTGCCCAACCGGAGACGGGATGAGGCTACTGCTGCGCTCTTACCTCCAGCAGTGACAGCGACTGTGGTCACCGCTTCTCTGCGCGAGGCCAGCCAGTCCCGCCGGATTGGCACGGGTCTAGCCAAGATGCAACCAGGAGGGCCCCCGCCCGCCCCCCGCTGCAGCTTCTGCTGGAGCTGGGATAGCGCGCGCCCGTGATTCAGCGCCTTTCTGCTGCGTGGTTACCACGGCGACGCGCGCGCACGCGCACACCTGCCCCCAGGGATGGGAGGGCAGCAGTCCTTACCCAGCTCTTGGCTCCCAGCTCGTGCTCTAAAGATGGGTACGCAAGCTACCCGGACCCCCACCCATCAGGGGACCAAGCAGAAGGCTTTCGGGCAGCAGGGTGGCCTGCATTGCTCCACCTTTCCTTCACCAACCTCAGGCCACCTTGGTCCTAAACAGCCTGAGGGGATGAGTACCTCTTCCAAATACCCGGGCCAGGTTCAAATGAGGTGTGAGCACAGTACTTGGGTCGAAGACCCTTTGCAAATGTCTCCCCCAAAGCAAAGTCACCCCAGATGCACACATCCTACTCCTCCGGCAGGAGCCTCTTTAGGCTTACCACGAATTTTGAGCACGTGTTGCTTTCTAAAACAAGGATGGAAACCGGTGTTAGATAGAAGTATTGCATTACGGGAAGGTGATCATTTGAACAATAGAAAACCCCTGTGTAAGATTCTCCCTTGCATTTATAGTTTCCTTGTAAGAAAGATGCACACATCGAGGTATGGGAATATAGGACCGAAAAGAAAGCCAGGGCACTGCTGAGGGCTTCCTTGTACATGCCCATGACTATTAAGTTTAGAGCAGTGCTTATTGGAAGCAATGACTTTGGGAGAAATATTTCCTGTTAATTTCGCTTCTGGATTAATCTGTACCTGTCCTCCCAGCCTGATCAACTGGTATTTCCACTCTTTCAGTCCCGAGTAGTGTTTGATGAACCATCCCCTTCTAGGCTATGCCCTGGCTATGGCGGAGCCTTGAATGAGTTACTTGCTAAACCTATCTTGTCAATTATAAAATAGAGATGGTAATAGCACTTGTGTAAGATGACTGTGGGGATCTGAGGACTGCACAAAGGACAAAAACTATTCAGGACTGAAGGAGTGGAAACACCAGTTGATCAGACTGGGAGGACAGGTATAGATTAACCCAGAAGTGAAATTAACAGGAAATATTTCTCCCAAAGTCATGCAATAGCAGTAAAATGACATGATAACCTCCCCTTACAATGACTGCTTTCCTACCAGCCGCCCCCCTTTGCTTCGCTATTTCCATTAGTAACCAGTGATACCCCATTGCTGAATTCTCCTTCCCTCGTGACAGTGCCCAATCCATAGTTAATCCCTGCTTCTCCCAACCTGCCTCTGAAAAAAAGTAACCCAACAGGACCAATCTCTGATTCCAAGACCCTCCTTCAAAGGAAACCCAAAGCTTACAAGACACTGTCCTTTCTCTTCTTACAGTGGCATTCCACTGTACCCCCAAATGCCCTTTCTCCCCACGTCAAGAAATCTGATGTATTCAGACAATAAGGCTGTTCCCCAGGAGTCTCTAAATAAAAATTAAGTAATTAATACATGGGCTTAAAAATCTTTACATATATATATATATGCTTACATATACATGTAAGTTTAGCCTAGACTTTTAAACTCAGAGTCATTATAATGAATATCTATTTTGATATATGTAATACATATAATCGGTGAACTTCCCGGGTGGCTCAGTCAGTAAAGCATCTGCCTGCAATGTGGGAGACCTGGGTTCAATCCCTGGATCAGGAAGATGCCCTGGAGAAGGAAATGGCAACCCACTCCAGTACTCTTGCCTGGAAAATCCCATGAATGGAGGAGCCTGGTAGGCTACAGTTCATGGGGTGGCAAAGGGTTGGACACAACTGAGCAGCTTCACTTCACAATACATATAATATCTATTTTCATACTGAATTATGAAAATATTAGCTGCCTCTCTAAGACACAAATGAGAAGCCACTGTCATTTCTTTTCAGCATTTATTGAGCTCCTGCTACATGCCAGACCCTATCATAAATACTAAAGATAAAATGATGTATTTTTAGTACATCTTTCCAGACTTTATCTGATCTTTATATGCTGTTGGTTGGGACATTTGTTCTTAACTGAACTGCACAATAAAAGACAAGGACGTACACTTCTTTGAAGGTGGGAGAAACAGGTCTAGCATGATTCAAGTACGTTCCATATCAGTGGCAAAGATGCTGCTCACCATATTGATACATAAGATTCTGAGTTGGAATTTCAACAAGACCGGAAATAAGGTACACAAAGCTACTATACTGAGAAAACCTGAGATTCAAAGTAAAACCTCAAACTCAAACAGGGGCTCTGTAATAACCTAGAAGGGTGGGAAAGGGCAGGAGGTGGGAGGGAGATTCAAGAGGGAGGGGACATATGTACACCTATGGTTAATTCATGTTGTTGTATGACAGAAATCAAACCAATACTGTAAACCAACCATCAATTAAAAATAAATATTAAAAAAAGATACTGAGTAGTAGTGTCTTTATTCTTGCATTAACAACTATTGCCTATGGAAAGCAGATGAAAAGTAGTTTTATCATTCTTATTCACTTCTAACTCGTTTCTTAGATTTTGTCACTATAAGCAGTAAATGGGAAGGTATTTAACTTGGACGCTGAGTCATATGAAGGAAATGATCAGTTCAGTTCAGTTCAGTCGCTCAGTCGTGTCCGACTCTCCGCGACACCATGAATCACAGCACGCCAGGCCTCCCTGTCCATCACCAACTCCCAGAGTACACTCAAACTCACGTCCACAGAGTCGGTGATGCCATCCAGCCATCTCATTCTCCGTCATCCCCTTCTCCTCCCACCCCCAACCTTTCCCAGCATCAGAGTCTTTTCCAGTGAGTCAACTCATCGCATGAGGTGGCCGAAGTATTGCAGTTTCAGCTTTAGCATCAGTCCCTCCAATGAACACCCAGGATTGATCTCCTTTAGAATGGACTGGTTGGATCTCCTTGCAGTATAAGGGACTCTCAAGAGTCTTCTCCAACACCACAGTTCAAAAGCATCGATTCTTCGGCAATCAGCTTTCTTCACAGTCCAACTCTCATATCCATACATGACCACGGGAAAAACCATTGCCTTGACTAGACGGACCTTGGTTGGCAAAGTAATGTCTCTGCTTTTTAATATACTATCAAGGTTGGTCATAACTTTCCTTCCAAGGAGCAAGCGTCTTTTAATTTCATGGCTGCAATCACCATCTGCAGTGATTTTGGAGCCCAAAAAAATAAAGTCTGACACTGTTTCCACTGTTTTTCCATCTATTTCCCGTGAAGTGATGGTAAATGATACTCCTTTTTAAAACAATTTGGTAATTATTTAATCTAATACACAGTACTACATTTTTTTAATATTTAGCCTGTCACTTATCCAGATTTTTTTTTTTTGGTAATATGAAGTGTAGTAGAGTTCTTCTAATTCTTCTTTCAAGTGAATAAGCAGTTTGTGCCCCAAACATCCTTTTCCCACAAAAATGAACTATAGCTTCCATAATATATGCTAAAAGATTAGCATTAATTTTCGTTTTCTTAAATGATTAACATATAAAACTCTTTTCCATTATGACAAACCATATGTATAAATTCAGTTTGTCTTTTTTAAGGTGTTTTGGTTGTTAATTTTGACACTCTTGATGAAAACAAGGTTCTGCCACTTCTCATTCCAGTTATTTACCACCCGTTTTCCTTTCTGTATACTGAGGAAGTCAATATACTCTTGGTAACACTTGGCAGAGTGAGAAGGAAAGTAGAAACCTGTTTTCCTCCACACAAAGGGGAAGCTTCAGTAGCTGTGGAGCCAGAGACAGGAAGCAGGTAATGATTTCAATCCCATCATGAGCACAAAAGCACGTTAAAACAAACTACAAACAAGCAAAATTCTTTATTTAGAGTATACTCTCGGGGGAAAATTTTTTAAAAAGTTTCCTCAAAGCACATGTAGAAGTGTTCCTTACTCACCTCCTGAAAAAAAACTCAGTTTTACAAGCAGTAAAACTAAATGTCTGTTTCTCTTTACACATTTTTCTCTTAGGAAAAAAGCCCAATGTCTCTGGAAAACTGACTTTAATCATTATCAAGCCTAACTTTGCCTCTGTTCGGCAACATAACTATAAACACAAATTTTTTAAAGTTAAGGAATTTTAAATCATGAGTTCATTTCTAGCTTACCAATTAGGCACTGTTAACTGACAAAAAATCCGATGGATGATAACGATCAGATTATCTGGATTTATGAAATAGTATTAAAAGATCCAATCCCAAGGACTCTGGAACTTTTTTTTTTTGAAGACTTATTTAAAATATAACTATTTTGGTACCCGATTTAAAAAATAAATCTAATATAAAGGCTAGTCCACAGACAAAATGTGGCCCTGCCTGAAATCCAGCCAGCAGCTACTAGCACTATTAAAAGCTCTGGTAGCCATTGTGACCTTGCATTAAGAGGCCTCATGTTTTCAACACAGGTATACGTTAGTTTAAATGAACATTAAGATTTAGTTCTGAAACCTGAGGACACAATCCTCAGAATAAAATCACAGCAGTTTTTCCTTCTGTTACAATGATCCAGTTTATAATTCCTCCTTGTTAAACTACCTTTCCAGGACAGAGAGAAATTATAATTAAAACTATAATCACAGAACAAAATCGCTTCAAACATTTAAAACTCGTATTTGAAAAGCAGTTCACAATATTACATCTAAGTTGCACAGAAGACCCCAGTGATCACTGGGAAATCTACCACAGTCCAGTTTTTCCAGCCCAAGCAGGTCCAAACTTTGGGGAATAATATGGCCACCTTCTGCTGAGGCTCTAAAAAATATTCGATCAAAACGAAGCTTACAAGTAGCAGCTATTCCAAGATTAGAGTTCATTTGTGTATCCCATGTATACTGGCAATGCTTAGGTTTGCCCAAAAACTCCCAGACATCCAAAATGTTGTTGGGTAAACCACCACATTTGGTAACCTGAAAAAAAAAAAGAAAGAACTCTTTTCAGTCTTTTTTACCTTAAATTAAAAAGGTCTTTATCATGACTGCATCTAAGTACAATTTTTCCAGTCAGAATGCCACAGATTATTTGTTGATGGACAAATGCAAAACTGGGTACAACAAGATATTTTATAGAAGTATTTTACTGCATGATAATAAGTAGGTAATATAAAGATATCAGGAGAGCCATAGAGGTCTGAAATTTACCCTTTCTCTCCTGACATAAATAGATTCCTAATTTTGGGTATCAGATAAAACCCAGAAGACTGAAAACCCATGGCCTCAGTTATTGTTATTAGTAGTTTTTAAAAAATGAACATAAGTGTAGAGAAGGCAAAACTGTTACTCTAAACTATAAATTTAGACGTATACCATTTTATATGATCTAATAATGTCAAATACCTGCAGTTTTATTTGAAATTTACTAACAGCATTAACTTTTCCTCCCATTCACTCTAGGGTTTAAAAGAAACCTTTATTGTGATAAAGTATACATAAAATTTATGAATTTAACACTACAGTTCTATGGCATAGGGTTCCAATTTCTCCACATTTCTGCCAACACTTGTTATTTTCTGTGTTTTTTTTTTAATAATAGTCATGCTAATAACTATGAAGTGTCTCATCACGGTTTTGATTTGCATTTTTCTCATGATCAATGATATTAAACAATTTTTCAAGTACTTATTGGCCATTTGTATGTCTTCTTTCGAGAAACATCTTAATCTTTTGCCTTTTTAACTTTTTATTTTGTATTGGGATATGGCCAATTAACAATGTGATAGTTTCAGGTGAAGAGAGACGGGATTCAGCCATACATATACATGTATCCATATTCCCCAAACTCACCTCCCATCCAGGCTGCCACATAACATTGAGTAGAATTCCTTGTGTGTTTTACCCATTTTTTAATGAGGTTTTTTTTTTTTTTAACTGTAGGAGGTCTTTGTATATTTTGAATATCAACCACTCATCAGATATATGACTTGGAAATATTTTCTACCATTCCATGGGTTGCCTTTCACTCCACTGATAATATCCTTTAATGCACAAAAGTTAATTCTGATTAAGTCTACCTTATCTATTTTTTCTTTTGTTCTCCATGCTTTTGGTATCATATCTAAGAAATCACTGCCAAATCCAATGTCATGAAGGTTAGAAAAAAGGTTGTAAGAAGACAATCTCAGTAGGAAGAGTTAGGGAAAACTAGGCCGGTCAAATCTTTGTTCTTCTCACGTTGCAACTAGAGAAACTGAAAATAAAGCGACCTTCGCTAAACACTTCTAATATTTTCTCTACACCCCTTGTTTTAATCAATATTAAAATATTAAAATTTAATCAATATTAAAAGTTTGTGTTTTCCTTTTCATATGCAATATATATATATATTTCACTAATAATGTAACAGCCTCTTCTGCCTCTACTTTCCCTTTGCAAGGCAAGTTCAGTTCAGTTGCTCAGTCGTGTCCGACTCTTTGTGACCCCATGAATCACAGCACGCCAGGCCTCCCTGTCCATCACCAACTCCCGGAGTTCACTCAAACTCATGTTCATTGAGTTGGTGATGCCATCCAGCCATCTCATTCTCTGTCGTCCCCTTCTCCTGCTCCCAATCCCTCCCAGCATCAGAGTCTTTTCCAGTGAGTCAACTCTTTGCATGAGGCAAGTAATAATTATTCACTGAACTGCATCTGCAAGGCCACTTACAAATAATGAACAAATGAAGGTCCTAGTTTTAATAGCTTTAGTCAAAAGAAACCTAGGGGACTTTCCCTGGTGGTCCAGTGGCTAAGACTCTGCTCTCCCAATGCAGGAGGCCCCTGTATGATCCCTGGTCAGGGAACTAGATCCCACAGGCCTCAACTAAGAGTTCGCATTGTGCAACTAAAGACCCCACATGCCACAACGAAGATCCAGTGCAGCCATGAACAAAATTTAAAAAAAACAAAACACCAAAAACACAAGAAATCTAAATGAATTTTCACAGCAATAAACTGCCCATAAACACTGAAGTGACTTCATCACTCACTTCTTGATCCCTGAGATTTGTATCTCCAGCAAATATAACTGTAGCTGATCCTGGAACCTCTTGCATTTTCTCTAAAACCATTTTCAACTGATTCATTCGTTCCTTAGCGTGCCCTCTGGTGCTTTCCAAATGAGAAGTCATAAGGCAAAGTTCATTTCCTGACACACTCACCTGCAACAAGACAAATGATGAGAGTTGGAAAAATGACCCACTGTTAACACTGAACTTTGTTAACAGAATCAGTAATTATATAATTGATTGGCTATATATTAATATTTATTAAAGTGAAACTGTATCATCAGCACTAGGCTTATCTCTAAAAGGTCAAAGAAGACTCCCAGAGAATACTGAGCAAGTACCCACTAACACTTCAAGACCTAACCCCAATGTCCACTTCACTGTGGGGCCTTTCCCAATGTCCCAGGTCTCAGTGGCTCCCTCTTCTATCCTCCTGCAGAACACTGTAGACTGTTCATAAGGTCCTGCAGATTAAACTGCAGCACAATTACCTCTCTCCTACAAAGCTGTTGAATCATTTCAAAGCAAAGAAGGCTCTTTTATTTTCTACTATAATATCGAGAGCCTGGCACATAGGTAATTCCAAATAATATCAGTTGAATGATGAATGAATGAATGAGAATCACTTACCATTTGCAATGAAGATACCAACAATGTAAGATCTGTCAATATTTCAACTAATTGCCTGCAGAGTCAAGTCCAAATTCTTTTATACTGGGCATTCATGATGTCTTATAATCTGGATCCAACTTAACTTTACTAGCCTCTCGTCACACTACCCCTCTTTGTACCCTCTACACTCAACTTAATAGAACGCTCATTTCGAGCTATACATGCCCTCTTTCATATAAACATACCCTGCTATTTGCAATTTGCACAAGTTTGCTCATGGTGGTTCTGCCACCAGCACTGTTCTTAATGTCTATATTTTACATATTTTTCAGGGCCCAATTCAAATACAACTTTCATCATGAAACTATCACTAAACAATGCAGCTAAGTGCATCTCTTCTTTCTCGAAGCTTTCCAGGCACATGATTACACCTCTCCTACAGCATTTATGCCTTTCCTTTATTTTAGTTACTAGACATATAATCTCTCCCCTGCTAATATAGGAATTCTATGAGAGCAAGACCTATCTGACTAATTTTTGAAAGACTCACAAAATGCAACACAGTACCAATTACAGTGCATTTAATTAAAAAAAAAAAAAAACTGGAAAGCAAATGTGGAATGTTAGCAAACTCATATATTAAGAAAATATCTAATGAATCAAGGATCTTATTTTTACAAATCTGTCTATATTTTAAATGTGTCTAAAAATTTAATTTATAAAGTTCTTTAAGACTATTTAAAAGAACCTGTAAGTGAGGAGTAAATATTTCTCTAAATACAATGTTTTATTTTTTTTAAAGACATCAGGGAGCTATGAAAAAATTAGTCCATTCTTCTTTTTAAGTCAATTTAAAAAAAATTACTTACATGCACACACAAAAGGTTTCTCATCATTTGCGTATTTGGAAAAGGAATAATTTCTTGGCTTTTAAACTTCACTCTCGATTTCTTCAACATTATAGCTGTGAAATATCCTTCTTCATGACCTTCAAGTGTTTGTGGAAAAGAATGTAGGCTGAGAGGTCGGGTATTTTCAGTTTACCCCAAGTTCCCCTACTGAAAATCCTATTTTAACAAACAGGTACAGAATTTAAATGGATCTACATCTTAAGAGTAAACTATTACTTCAGAATAGTTGAAGATGGCCAACCAAGTCCCGACATAATTAAAATATGGAAGAAATACAAAAATGTAGCTGGAAATATGGAAGAAATACAAAAATAAAAATGAATTTACACAGATGCCCCAAACAGTTAACAGTGCTAATATCAAATATAAAAATTTGAAAAACTTTTGAAAGGCAAGAGTATGAGACAGATTGAAGCAACTTAATATGAAGTTACTTTTAACTCTGAAAGCACCAGAAAAATCACAGTAAGTGAATAAAAAATTTAGAAAGTAAAATCTTGCAAGAAGAAAAGAGAACAGAAGTAGAGAGGCAGTGAATAAAAGCTTCCAAGTTTTTCAGAGAGCAAAGCAGACGCAGAAGGGCTGACTGGTTTATCAGAACGGAGGGAAAGCGGGAAAAGAAGAAAAGGGAGAGAAGGGAGGAAGAACTGGAGAGGGAGGGGCAGGGAGGAGGGAAGCAGACTAGAAAGACAGCAGGTGGGCAAGGTGGCAGGAGCAAAGGAGGAGGGGACAGAAGGAGGAAAGGAGAAAGAGAAAAAAGAATTTTCTAGAACCGAAGGTTATGAACCTCCAGATTGAAAGGTCCTACCAAGTGTTAAGCATAATAAATGAAAAATACACTGGCTTTAGAAAGAAGAGGCTCAGAGTTTCCTGAACAGGAATTAGAATGGTATCAGACTTAAGATCATCAATAATGGAAAGCAGAAAATACTGAAATCAGGCTTTCAAAATTCTTCAGGAAAATGACTTTCTACCTAGAAATTGATGTCCAGCTAAACTATCAAGGAACTCTGAGGATAAAACACTGGCACATGCAAACAGGATGGGATTCAAGCACTTCACTCCCCCTCTGCTACTTCTTAGAAAGTCACTAGGGGAATGTGCTCCAAAAAAATGAGGAAGAAAAGCAAGAAGGGACAAAGCGTGGGATTCAGAAAACAAGAAAACAGAAGACAGGCAAGAGGAAGCCCCAAGAGATGCAAAAAAGCTGTCCCACAAAGAGACAGACAGAAAGACAAAGAGGATTCTCTCTTCAGCAATTCTGGATTAAAAAGTAAATCAGAACTGAAATCATACTCTAGGCAAAAGTGAAAGTCAAAGAAAACATGAGATTTAGCCAAAAATCATGAAATGAAGCCAAACTGGAACACTAAATGCACTTAATAACACAATAGATGAAAAGTCCTAAAATATTAAGAGCAAAAAGGTAGAAAAAGAACAAAAATAAAGAAACTGGTAAAGACTCTTTGAAAAACATAACCACAATGCGATCATCACACTTGAACATTTTCTAACAATTTGATTTCACCAAAAAGCTAATCCATGCCTTAAATTTTGGCAATTTACATTTTTCTGAAAAATCATCCATTTTAACCACTTCTTCACATACATAACATCTTCTCTTAAGATTTTTTTAGTATCAGAGAGTGTGACTTCTTTTTCTCAAGCTTACTTTATTTGTGCTTTTTTCCCTCTATGTTCCAACTGTTTAACTTTGATTTATCTCTCTCCTTGTTTTTTTAAAAAAAAAAAAAGACAAGTTAAATAACAGAAAAATTATTACCTGTAATAATCTCGTAACTACTTGCTTTCTTCTTTAGGTAGGCATAATATGGGGGAATAACTTCCTGTAGAAATATCACATCAGGGCTGTACCTAATTAAACACATCAATTCATGATAAGTACCAGGTATACCATTTCATTTGCAAGCTACCTATTTGGAAAATACCACAGCATAAAAGAAACAAAAATTATAGTCCTCTAGGACACCTACTATTTGATGTTTACATTGATCTTTGATAACTATAAAATGAGAAAGATCTGTGCCACTTAACATATAATACTGTAAAGATCAAATAAAAAAACATATATATGACACCCCTTTTAAGTCAGAAGAACTGGAATCACTGACAGTAGACACCCAGTAATATTAAGAGCTTCCAATTGTCTTATACTCTAATAGATGCCTGAAGTGTTGTCTCTTTCTGTCCTCTTGAAACAGTTATTATCCATGATGAAGAAAATGCAACTCCGAGCTCCAGAGAATTGAAGTGGCTCTCAAGTGGTTCCACAAGGTCACAGAGCCTGTGTGTGGCAGATATGGATCACACTGGCAATTTTCTTTTCACAGTAATAATTATATAACAAGTTTAGTAAGTAAAACAGTACCAGTAGGCTTCAAACAAAAGTTAGTGTTCCCTCAGAATCCCAACCCACAGTCCTGCTCCCAGAGGCAGTCACTCCTGCTTCTTTCTGGTATTTCCTCTGAGAGCTGGACTCTGAAGTCAGGACCGACTGCAAAGCCCATAACCTTGATCTACTACCCTCCTTGTAGGCAGGTAAGACACATTATCACACTATCATGAAACAGATATAATAATACTTACAAAGCTAAATAGGAACACACCCCTCGAGCCCTCTCTAGCAGATTGTTCATGTCCAATCCATCAATATTCCAGGTAATGAAAGAGAATACACTGCCATCTTCTTGCTGAACACTTTTATCTTCAGATGTGCTGGTTTTAGAACTAACGGAATCATTTGTTTCTTCCTTGGTTAGGTCAACACTGGCAAGAGCAGAATGAAACACAACTCTGCAAATAATCTAGAAACTGATGAACTTAAAAATCATTTTTCAAATCTTCGTAGCCCTCATTTTACAGGTAAGTAAAATTCTCTTACTGAAGTTGTATGTAAGTTATTTTTATTGCAATTCATGATCAATTTTGGATTTCACATTTATTCTTAGTCTTCCTTGTTGCGAAGTTGGGCAGGGGGTAAGTACATTTTAAGAGTTCTAAAACTATCTGCCTATAGAAGACCAAGAGTCTGATGACTACAGAAAACTAGATTCTGTGTTATGCAAAAGTCTGCTCACTTAGAACCAACTTGATATCACCTCAATGATATAGGTCATTAAAACAACTTTATAGACTACAACCCCAAATTAGATTGAGTACGTAAGATTTCCACATTTATTTGGATTCATTTTTAAATCATACTTGAAATATGGTTTCACTGTGCCAGATAAAGAATGGCTACAATTCTGTTATTCGCCTCACTGAGAGGTGAAGTCCAATGAACACCCTTCTCCTTGAATCTGGGCTTCAGTGACTTAACTTGATCAACAGAACACAGTGAAAAGGATACTCTGGGGTTTCTGAGGCTTGTCCATTAGAAGCCTTGCAGTTTTCATTCCAGTCTTTTGGAACCTCTGTCCAAGAACCTTGAGCTCTCACATGAGCAGTCTGACTGCTCTGTGACTGCCACGCTGGAAAGACCACATGTGTGGGTTCCAGTCCTCAGGCCTGCCTGCCTCCAACTCCCCCATCAAGGCCTGGACATTTGAGTGGAGGGACAAACACTGCTAAAAGGTGACTCCTAAACATTTATAAAATATACACAAATTTAAGAACTAGGGTTTTGTATTTATAATTTTAATATATTTAATGCCAGTATTTTAACTTCTTTTAGAAAATTGTTCTTTATTTTATGGCCTTGCCACGCAGCTGGCAGGATCTTAGTTCCCCAATTAAGGACTGAACCCCAGCAACAGCGGTAAAAGCTCCAAGTCTTAACCACTGGACCACCAGGGAACTCCCCCCCCATTATTTTTAATTGAAATATAATTAACCAGTATTGGGGACAAATCCATATAAGGTGCCTCCTGATCTAATGCAGTGAGGAGAACACCCTATCACTTCTGTGTCACATTGTATAATATATATAAAACATTATACATTTCAGGTATATAATATAATGATTCAATGTTTGTATACACTGCAAAATGCTCATCACTGTAAGTCAACTATAAACTTCCTTTGGAAATAATTTCAGACTTTCAGAAAACAGTAAAAAGAATTCTACTCACCATTCATACAAATAAATGTTAATATTTTACGTATTTAACATTTACTTGCTTTACTTGTTATTCAGAAACATTTGCATAAGTATTGTGAATGCACTGATCCCCTGGAGAAGGATATGGCAACCCACTCCCTATTCTTGCCTGGAGAAGCCCAGCGGGCTACAGTCCATGGGGTCAAAAAGAGTTGGACACGAGTGAGTGAGCAAACACACACACCTAAAGATAAGGACATACATATATATCCTACTACAATTATAAGAAAAGCAACAAAGGAGGAAGAAAAAGGTTCTAGGCAGAGGAGATAAATATCTTTATAAGAGCCTCAAGGCAAGGAAAAAAGGACCCACTGGAGAAAAGAAAAGTTTGACATGTCTAGAACGTGAAGTCAAGTGGGCCTTAGGAAGCATCACTATGAACAAAGCTAGTTGAGGAGATGGAATTCCAGTTGACCTATTTCAAATCCTAAAAGATGATGCTGTGAAAGTGCTGCACTCAACATGCCAGCAAATCTGGAAAACTCAGCAGTGACCACAGGACTGGAAAAGGTCAGTTTTCATCCCAATCCCAAAGAAGGGCAACGCCAAAGAATGCTCAAACTATCGCACAACTGCACTCATCTCACACGATAGCAATGTTCAAAATTCTCCAAGCCAGGCTTCAACAGTAAGTGAACTATGAACTTCCAGATGTTCAAGCTGGACTTAGAAAAGGCAGAGAAATCAGAGATCAAATTGCCACCATCTGTTGGATCATAGAAAAAGCTAGAGAATTTCAGAAAAACATCTACTTCTGTTTTATTGACTACGCCAAAGCCTTTGACTGTGTGGATCACAACAAACCGTGGGAAATTCTTCAAGAGATGGGAATACCAGACCACCTGACCTGCCTCTTGAGAAATCTGTATGCAGGTCAGGAAGCAATAGTGAGAACTGGACATGGAAAAACAGACTGGTTCCAAATTGGGAAAGGAGCATGTCAAGGCTGTATATTGTCACCCTGCTTATTTAACTTATATGCAGAGTACATCATGAGAACACTGGGCTGGAAGAAGCACAAGCTGGAATCAAGATTGTCGGGAGAAATATCAATAACCTCAGATGACACTACCCTTATGGCAGAAAGTGAAGAGGAACCGAAGGGCCTCTTGATGAAAGTGAAAGAGGAGAGTGAAAAAGCTGGCTTAAAACTCAACATTCAAAAAACTAAGACTATAGCATCCAGTCCCATCACTTCATGGCAAATAGATGGGGAAACAATGGAACATTGTTACAAAGTGACAGACTTTATTTTCTTGGGCTCCAAAATCACAGCAGATGGTGACTGCAGTCACGAAATTAAAAGACGCTTGCCCCTTGGAAGAAAAGCTATAACCAACCTAAACAGCATATTAAAATGCAGAGACATTACTTTGCTGACAAAGGTCTGTCTAGTCAAAGCTATAGTTTTTCCAGTAGTCATGTATACATGAGAGAGCTGGACTATAAAGAAAATTGAGCACCAAAGAACTGACTGAATTGAACTGCGGTGTTGGAGAAGACTCTTGAGAGTCCCTTGGACTGTAATGAGATCCAGCCAGTTAATCCTAAAGGAAATCGCTGCTGAATATTCATTGGCAGGACTGATGCTGAAGCTGAACCTCCAATACTTTGGCCACCTGATAAGAAGAAATGATTCACTGGAAAAGACTCTGACATTAGGAAAGATTGAAGGCAAGAGAAGAAGGGGACGACAGAGGGTGAGATGGTTGGATGACATCACCGACTGGACGGACATGAGTTTGAATAAGCTCCGGGAGATGGTGATGGACAGGGAGGCCTGGTGTGCTGCAGTCCATGGGGTCGCAAAGAGTTGGACACCACTGAGCGACTGAACTGACTGACTGACATGACTGGAAGTTTTGTGGGGTAGGAAAGACAGCGTGACAGGAGACGAGCCCAGAAAGACAAGCAGTGGTCAAACCGTGGGGAAACGTGTAAGGCATACGGACTTTAAGAGCAGAAGCGCAGGAATTGGAGAGGGAGCACTGGAATAACAGGGGCGATGTGCACTTTATAAAAACCATTACCCTGGCCGGCCAGTAGAGAGTAAACAAACATCAATAGGAAGCAAGGAGAATTCCAAGTTACCCTTCTTCAGTGGAGGGTTTTGTGTCTCATCCGTTTCGAAACGCTCGCTTACGTATTCCCTACACCTGGAGTAAAGAATTACATTTCTGATATTTCTCCCTCGGACTCCAAAGTACATCCGAAGTGGCACAGCCTGGACTTCCCGGGAGAAGCGTGAGCCCCGCTGCTGGGGCAGCTCTCATCCACACCAACCCTCCTTCTCCGGCTACTCAGACCCGCCGCCTAACTCGACGGCAGGTCCGGGATGCCCAACGCAACCGGGTACCCGCCTGCCTCCGCCCGAACGGGTGTCGGGCCCGTCGTCACTCACTAGGACTCGGCCTCAGAGGGGGACTCGGGACGGCTTTCCGAAGCGCTCTCCTCCACGGCCGGCTCGAAGTAGGAGTTCAGCGCTCTCTGCAAAACAAAGACAGAGGGATGGGACGTACGCCTGCATCACCAAAGTGAAGAGCCGGCAAGAGAGAAGCAGCGAAAGCTTACTTCCATCTCCCAGTCGTTCTCGGCCAGGTAGCACTGAGCCACAGCGGCGTCACAACTGGCGACCGAAGCAAACTCCGCACACAGGAGTCTGCGCTTCTTCACCTCAGGCTCGCCCTCCTCCAGCTCCGCCTCCGGCCCAGCCTCCGGACTGCTGTTTCGCTCCATGGGTTCCCCGCACGTTCACTGCACCTTGAACCTGGCCCGGAGTTTTGGGTGGGGGACGGGGACGGTCAGGCGCCAAGCTCTGCACAGGCGCCCGCGGTGCTGGCCCGTCAACCACCCGCGGGGAATCACGCTCACCTCTCGGAAGACGGTAGAGCGCCTGCGCAGCAAGAAAGGCGGCCCCCTCCCCCCCGGCTGGCGAGGGCGCATGCGTGCGCCGTCACAACGCGGGGCGGGACGTCAGTGACGCGGTGCTAGACGTCAGAGCGCCAGCTGCCGGGGCGAGGGACAGTTGCGGCGGGGGCGCTCGACGGCGGGCCTGGAACGCTCTTTGGGTCCAGAAGGCTATTGACCCTCTGTGTCCTTGACCTTTTGCGAACTTCGGGGCTCCCCTGCTCTTCCAAGACTCAGTGGAGCCTGGGAGCCGGCGAACGGTCCACGATGGTCTGGGCGAAGAAGGCAAAGACTCTGCTGGAGTGGCTAAAGCACTCAGGCAAACTTAACAATTTCGATAGAAACCTGGAAAAGGTATTAGAGGCGAAAGCGCGGTTTCTGACGAAGGGAAAGAAAGCGCCCTGCTTGGTTCGTGGGTGAACGCTGGATAAGTTGTCTCTGGCTAGATTCTTTTGGATTGAGTCCCTAAACTCACCTTAGTAGTAATGATTACTGCTTTGATGGAGTAGAGTTATGTATGGGCTAGGTGTGCCTACGTTGATCTGTCCGTTTTTAAGAGGAAAAGGTAAGTGGATAAGTCAGCAAAGTGGGTGTATCTCAGGAATGGCAAGGAGTTACACGTTGGGACTTGCAAACTGAGGCTAACCATGGGCAAGTCCTCAGCTGTTCTTCTATAGGAGACAGTTGAGAGGGGGACTCCAAGTTCCTTGGAGGAGAGGAGAGTCGGGTTTGTGGTGGTGTCTCATTGGTTGAGTTGCGAAGGATTCTTAGCTTGTTGCTGATAAAATCTTTTTTCCGGCTGGGATTTATAAAGTAAACTGGGAGGAGTGGTAAGTGGGGGAAAGTTCCCGCTTTAGGGCTTCACCTCCACCTTTGGAAGGAGGTGTTTTATAATAATAATTTGATAATCACAGCATTGTATAATTAAAAAGAAATTAATTTTAGTAAAATAGTTTAACAAAACATTTTAACATGTAGTCAATACAAAGAGGGCTAACTTTCTGTACTTTGAAGTCGTGTGAACTGTACACTTAGAGCACGTCTCAGTTCATACTAGCTGCGTTTCAAGTGCTCACTACTGACAGGTGGCTAGCGGCTACCATATTAACTGCACAGGTCGGCATCATGGTAGGTGCTCTGTGTGTTAATTTGATCAAAAATGGATTTTTCGTATGTTTCGTGTGGGCAGATTTGTTCAGGCTAAATAGGTTTATGCATAGTGATCTGTAAATCTAGTCATGAACATGGTTTCTTTTACTGTTAGTTTTAAAGTAATGTGATCTAGACCGGCGGTTCTCACTTGGGGGTGGATTTGCTCCCCATGGGGCATTTGGCAGTGCCCTGAGACATTTCTGATTACTACAGCGGGAGTGTGGTAGGAGTGGTGGGGCTGGCTTCTAGTGAGTAGAGTGAAGGGATGCTGCCAAACATCCCCAGTGCAGATTCCCTCCCCCTGTCCCCACAGCAGAGAATGGTCCAGTCCAAATGTCAGCAGCGCTGAGATTTTGAAAACTTGACTTAAAACCATGCTCTTAATCATTCGCTTTGATCCAGGTCAAAAGTAGATAAATTGCTACTCTTATTATATATACATATAAACCATGTCTTTGCACTGGACTTAGAGTTGGCTGTTCAAATCATATGATTTCTTTCTCTAAATTTCTGGTTAATAATTCTTAAAGTCTCTTTCTTAATAAAAGAAGTGTAGTTTTTGTGCCTTACGAGATCTTGATTGATAAAATCATTTTATGTCAAAAAATTGTCCCTTTGGTGATCTAAATATGACACCAGAGATTCTTCAAGGCAAGAAATGCTTGCTTTTAAGTACAGGATTTTAAAATGCAAGATTACCGTTAAAATTAAACTGGAGTAAAAGATGTACATGGTCTCTCAGACACACTTGTCCTCTTACCCCATTGCTTTTGTAAAGACTAGAAGGAATTATGTTTCTGGATGTAAGAAGCAAGTGAGATGTACAGAACTATTGTGTCAAGTCTGCCCCATTACCCACTCCCACAAAGTCAGTGAATCAAGTATAAAAACACTGGGAAATTTGGCTGATGATATTCCAGAGGATTTTGTTTTTTGGACAGATGTTTGGAGATAGCATATAGAATCTGATAAATGATGGTGACTTTCTGTCCCTCTATAAATGATCTGTTGAAGAAAGCAAATTGAATATTAGTTCTGGTATAGATGTCAAGTCAATGCATGAGATCATACAGGCTGTCTTCTTTTTAAAAAAAAAAAAAAACCTCTGTTTTATCAGTGTTTATAAACACCCACAAAACCTATCTTTTATAAAGCACTGATACAGAAAGACTAACACTCAAAATAAAGTCCTGATCTTGCTATAAGATCACTTTTAAATCAGTCAGCAAACTAAGTACTGTGAGATTATAAAGAAATACCCATCGACTTCCCAGGGGGCGAAGTGGTAAACTATCCACATGCCAATGCAGGAGACGCAGGTTCGATTCCTCAGTTGGGAAGATCCCCTGGAGGAGGAAATGGCACCCCATTCCAGTATTCTTGCCTAGAAAATTCCATGGACAAGAGGAGCCTGACAGGCTACATTTTGTGGGGTCTCAAAGAGTTAGACACGACTGAGTGTGTGCACACACACACACCACAAACTCCTCATCACAATTCCTCACCCTCCAGGAATTTATCATCGAGGAGAGGAAAAAAGTGGGTTCCACATGGGGCTTCCCTGGTGGCTCAGACAGTAAAGAATCTGCCTGCAATGCAGGAGACCTGGGTTTGATCCCTGAGTTGGGAAGATCACCTAGAGGAGGGTGTGGCAACCTACTCCAGTATTCTTCCCTGGAGAATCCCCATGGACAGAGGAGCCGGCTGGCTAGTCTTTGGGGTCACAAAGAGTTGGACACGACTGAGCGCACACACACACACACACACACACACACACAACATAAAGTTCACCATCTTAACCATAGTATTCAATTCAGTAGTAATTTTTGCATTCACATAGTTGTACAACCATCACCACCATCCATCTCCAGAACCCTTTCCATCTTGCGGACCTGGAACTCTACCATTTAGGCAATAACGTCTCATTCCCTTTTTTCCCCAGCCTTGCCAACCACTATGTATAGTGTCTCTGAATTTGACTACTCTATATACCTCATATGAATAAAGCCATTGCATCCCTTTTATATATTAAAGCTTTCAACTAGTTCTGCAGTAAAGAAACATGTTTCACCTTATCATGTTTAAGTTACTTGCCAATGGAACTCTCATGCCCACAATAACACACATGAAAGTATATACTCAGAAGTCTCAAATGAGATCTGGAAATACCAGGTGAAATCCAACACACAAAGAAAAAGGGCAGGCAGTTCAGAAGCCAGGTTAAATTGTGTCGCGTCATCCTTGTGGAAATGAGAGGTAAAATATAGGTGAATGAGCTGTCTCAAGAGGAATAGCACAGACTAGAGAGAAGCATTAAGGATTTAAGACTGAACCCCGAGGACTTACAGGGTTGAGAACAGTAAGTAGCCTTTGAAGACTATAGAAATGGTTAGGAAAGTAAGAATAGACCTTATACTTACTAGAAAAACTTTGAGGCTTTGGCTCTACCACAAAAGGATAGTGATATTACTTGAAGTTTAATAAACATGATATGCCAACAGGTATACCTGGACTAGGGAATAGATTATTTACTTTGTTGCTGTTTGATTTGTGATTTTATCATAATGCGCTCATCGTATTTACATTCCTGCAGGGCATCACTCCTTCCTGGGAATGACTCTATTCCAGTTCTACATACCAAACTAGATTAGCTGCAAAAATTCTCCCCAAGTTTGTGCTTTCTCTCTTGAGAGGAGATCTAGAGGAGTGAAGAGACATCACCCCAGTCCTCAGTCTATAGGTTGTGAGGAAGGTCTTTCCTTATTAGCCCCTCTTTTCCAGGTTGAAGGCAGCAGAGGAGCTGTAATCGAGAGAAACCTTGCCAAGATGATCATTGTGAACATAGGCCTTCATAGCATCTACCTTTGTAGGCAATCTAGAATGATTGGATAAAATCCGCCATTTACCAGCCTTTGGGGAAAAATACTGCTTATAATCCTGCTTAGCACATCTCTCATCACCATCACCACCCTGCCAATGACGTGAGTGGAATGGTACTCCAGCTGGTTAAATCTTCAGGGGATATTTAAGTTCCTCTGAGCTCTTCCCTAGGGCTTTGCTCGCCTCCCATGGCGATCAGTTCGTTAACTCTTGGGTTTGGTCTTCCCTTATAGTCTCCGCTGGTTCCTCAGTCATTCAGTTCAGTCGCTCAGTCGTGTCTGACTCCGCGACCCCACGGGCTGCAGCACGCCAGGCCTCCCTGTCCGTCACCAACTCCCAGAGTTCACTCAAACTCACATCCATTGAGTCGGTGATGCCTTCCAACCATCTCATCCTCCGTCGTCCCCTTCTCCTCCCGCCTTCAATATTTCCCAGCATCAGGGTCTTTTCAAATGAGTCAGTTTTTCACATCAGGTGGCCAAAGTATTGGAGTTTCAGCTTCAGCATCAGTCCTTCCAATGAATATTCAGGACTGATCTCCTTTAGGATGGACTGGTTGGATCTCCTTGCAGTCCAAGGGACTCTCAAGAGTCTTCTCCAGCACCACAGTTCAAAAGCATCCATTCTTTGGCACTCAGCTTTCTTTAGAGTCCAACTCTGACATCCATACTTAACTAGTGGAAAAACCATAGCCTTGACTAGACAGACCTTTGATGGCAGAGTAATGTCTCTGCTTTTTAAAATGCTATCTAGGTTGGTCATAGCTTTTCTTCTAAGGAGCAATTATCTGTTTTCATGGCTGCAGTCATCTGCTGTGATTTTGGAGCCCCCCCAAAATAGTTTCTCACTGCCTCCATTTTTACCTTTATCTTTCAGTGTTCAAGTACCTCAGGGGAGGCAGGTTTACTTAGTGGACCTGAGTCCAATGAAGACAAAAACACTGTCTACTTGAAAGATTTGTGAGGACTAACAGTGTCTCAGCACCTGTAAGACATGCATATACATTTCTGAGCATGGTCTCTAACACAGAGTTAGCCACAGTTAATAACCAAATAAATATATGTGCTCCATATAGCCTGTATCTTGACTGAAACCGAAATCTTTTTTTTTTTTAAACAGCATCCTGCCCTCAGCCCCATTCTTCAACAGAGAGATAGTTCTCCATTGGTTTCTTCCCCCACAAGACATGTTTCTTAGTTCTGGGAAGTTGGGTAGCGAATCAGTCTTCTGATTCTAAAGAAGAATCAGTCTTCATTGTTATCTTCCATTGATTTACTTATTCTACTTAGGGAGACAAGAACTGGCAACACTAGGGATTCCCTGATGGTCCAATGGTTGGGACTCTATTTTCACTCCTGAGGGCCTGGGTTCAGTCCCAGGTTGGAACTAGGATCCCACAAGCTGTGCAACAGGGCTGAAAAAAAAAAAAGAATTGGTAACACATAAAAGTATTTCTCTGCCATATCAAGAGTGGCCAGTGCAAGGGTATCTCTATTCCAGTATACATTTTCAGCCAATTTTGTATCTTAGTATAGCCTTTGGCCTTTCAAGTTGGGTGGATAGGTTTAGTCGCTCAGTCATGTCCAACTCTTGGCAACCCCATGGACTTGTGGCCTGCCAGGCTCCTCTGTCCATGGAATTCTCCAGGCAAGAATACTGGAGTGGGTTGCCATTTCCTTCTCCAGAGGATCTTCCCAATCCAGGGATCAAACCAGGATCTCCTGCACTGCGGGCAGATTCTTTTTTTTTTTTTCATATGATCTCACTTTATGTAGAACTAAGAAAAACAAAAGACAAACAGACCTCAGAGATACAGAGAACAGTTGGTGATTGCCAGAGGCAGGAGTGGGTGGTGGACACAAGGTGAAGGAGTCAAAACATACAAACTTTTGACAATATACAGCCTTGTCGTACTCCCTTCCCAATTTTGAATCAGTCTGTTGTTCCATGTCCAGTTCTAAGTGTTGCTGCCTGACCTGCATACAGGTTTCTCAGGAGACAAGTGAAGTGGTCTGGTAGTCCCATGTCTAAGAATTTTCCAGTTTATTGTCGTTCACACAATCAAAAGCTTTAGTGTAGTCAGTGAAGCAGAAGTATATGTTTTTTCTGGAATTCTCTTGCTTTCTCTATGTTTCCTAGTGAATGTTTGCAATTTGTTATCTGGTTCCTCTGGGCAGGCAGATTCTTAACCATCTCCACCACCAAGCTGGGGGGAGAAGATCCGTATTAAAATCAGTATTCTGCAGTGGAAGGTCAAATTGACGTTTGTTTTACCTTTTGCCATCCCAGCCTAAGTTAGATAATCAAATGGAACACTAAGAACTGACCTCTGTTAAGTATACTGTACCTTGAAATTACAGTATACTACCTTTGGTGACTTGGAGAAGGAAATGGCAACGCACTTCAGTATTCTTGCCTGGAAGATCCCATGGACAGAGGAGCCTGGCAGGCTACAATCCATAGGGTTGCAAAAAGTCAGATGTGACTGAAAATGCACGTGCACACACGCACCCACCTTTGGTGACAATGAGGCTCTCCTGAACTGCTTAGCTTTTTCAAACTGTCTCTACCTGTCTGAATTCTGCCCATCCTTCAGTCTGCAAATAATTTCACAGGATGCCTTTCCTAATGTCTCTTCCCTGAAAACATACTTGGATGAATAAGATCCTAACTTCCAGCAACCTGTATTTATCCTATTGGCCGTCATTCACTGTACTGCAGTGTGTGTGTATTGTTCCTAGAGACCGGAAACCTCTTAAGAGCAGAGATTTGATCTTGTTCGTCTTTAGACTGCAGTGCTTCAGAGTCTAGTAAATGCCCCAGGAAGGTGAGTTTATATCTTGGGTCTCTTTGGTGAGCATTATTAGTTTTTATGAGGACATCTTGTGGCTAGATCATTTATTGAATGATAATGATCCCATTCTAACATTCACTTTTCCATTGATTTGCCTGTTAAGCAAAACATGACATTATTTAGAATGGTTTGCATTTTATGGTTCTGTTTCTATCAGGGCCTTCTAGGGGATAAACAGCAGCAAACAACTCAAGTTAGTTTGTGAAGTTCCAAAATGCCTTCCTGGTGGGAGCAAAAACGCCACTGTACATCTAGAGATTCTACAGTTAGCAACAAGGGAGACTGGGAGGTGGACAGACGTAGACCTGAATCTCAGTTCTGTCATATCCTTGGTGATCTTGAGAGTAAACCAGTCTGAATGCAAACTCCTACAAAATGGAAACCATCTCTCCCTTGTTACATAGTGCATGGAAAGACTGGCAGAGTGCCTGACTTGCGGAAGTGCTCAGTAAATGGCAGTTGTCTAGAATGGAATTGTTTAATGCGTGAGACACCCCACCTCCCCCAGATACAGCAGACACATCACATAGCCATCCATATTGTCTGAAAACCTCTAGTGACAGCAAGAATTACTGCACTGGATGCAACACATTCCATTCACAGTTCAGTTCCAACTTCTAAACTTTATCTATGATGTTTTTTCCTAGTAAATAGGATATAAGAAACACATTTATGTTTCCTTTCTAAAGATGTTTGATGTTAACATTTTAAATTCATTGTTCCACATTTTATCTTTCATGTAATTTTTTTCATTATGATACTATAAATGGGGCAGGACCTTAAAAGCAGCAATTTAACTTTGCTGGATTCTATTGAACTTTTTTTATACTAAAATTTTAAAAATTGTTTTAAACCATTCATTATGAAGTCATTCTAAAAATTACTTTGTGCAGTAATTAGGGAACATCCAAATTAAAACTACAGTGGGCTAACAGACCACAAGGACCACCTGACTTTGTTAGTGCAAAATTTCTGAGAAGACATGGAGCGATGCCAGGTTGCTGTACATAAAGCTGAAAAGCTCAGATGGAATGTTTGATTTCTGCAGAGTAGTGGAGATTAAGAACTACTGTTTTTCCCTAAATATTCCTTTTTATTTCAACACAATTTACTCCAGAATTAATTTCTATCAAGAGAGACTGGTAACTTGATTTTCAGTTTCTGAATCAACTTTTGGGGGTGGCTTGGTTTAATCCAATGACAGTTCTTGGTAGAGCTGTTTGTGCTTTTCTAATACCACCAAATATTCAAAATTCTCTTTTTTTCTTTGTTAACACTTAGGTGACTCTTGTTTCTGCTGCCCCTGGGAAAGTGATTTGTGAGATGAAAGTAGAAGAGCAGCATACCAATAAAATTGGCACTCTCCATGGCGGCATGACAGCCACCTTAGTGGATGTCATATCATCGCTTGCTCTGCTATGCACAGAAAGGGGTACATCCGGAGTCAGTGTTGATATGAACATAACGTATGTATCCAAACTGTACCCCAAATAACTTTTTTCAATGTGATAACTCATTTCAAACAACTGAGACTACACACATTTATAACAGAAATAAAGCATGAGTTGCCCTGAGCTGGTCATCCTTAAGTGCAGCTACAGATTTGCCTTAAAAACATTCCATGGTTTTAGAATCTAGAACTAAAGGGATTTCTAAGTACAGTATATATTAGTAATAATAATATAATCAGGAATATATAATCAATGATAAAAGGGAAGTCAAGTGGACCTTAGGAAGCATCACTGTGAACAAAGCTAGTGGAAGTGATGAAATTCCAGCTGAGCTATTTCAAATCCTAAAAGATGATGCTGTGAAAGTGCTGCACTCAATATGCCAGCAAATCTGGAAAACTCAGCAGTGGCCACAGGACTGGAAAAGTTCAGTTTTCATCCCAATCCCAAAGAAAGGCAATGCCAAAGAATGCTCGAACTACTGCACAATTGCACTCATCTCACACAATAGCAAAGTAATGCTCAAAATTCTCCAAGCCCAGGCTTCAACGATACGTGGACCGAGAACTTCCAGATGTTCAAGCTGGATTTAGAAAAGGCAGAGGAACCAAGAGATCAAACTGCCAACATCCATTGGATCATAGATAAAGCTAGACAATTCCAGAAAAACATCTACTTCTGCTTTATTGACTATGCCAAAGCCTTTGACTGTGTGGTTCACAATGAACTATGGAAAATTCTTCAAGAGATGGGAATACCAGAACACATCACCTGTCTCCTGAGAAATCTGTATGCAGGTCAAAAAGGAAGTTAGAACTGGACATGGAACAACAGACTGGTTTCAAATCAGGAAAGGAGCACATCAAGGCTGTATATTGTCACCCTGTTTATTTAATTTATATGTAGAGTACATCATATGAAATGCTGGACTGGATGAAGCTCAAGCTGGAATCAGATTGCTGAGAGAAATATCAGTAACCTCAGATATGCAGATACCACCCTTATGGCAGAAAGCGTAGATGAATTAGTCTCCTGATGAAAGAGGAGAGTGAAAAAGCTGGCTTGACACTCAACATTCTAAAAACTAAGATCATTGCATCCAGTCCCATCACTTCATGGCAAATAGATGGGGAAACAATGGAAACAGTGACAGGCTTTATTTTCTTGGGCTCCAAAATCACTGAAGATGGTGACTGCAGCCACGAAATTAAAAGATGCTTGCTCCTTGGAAGAAAAGCTATGACCAACCTAGACAGCATACTAAAAAGCAGAGATATTACTTTGCCGACAAAGGTCTGTCTAGTCAAAGCTTTGGTTTTCCCAGTAGTCATGCATGGATGAGAGTTGGACCATAAAGCAAGCTGAGCACTGGAAGAATTGATGCTTTTGAAATGTGTTGGAAAAGACAATTTTTCCACCTAAGCTACAGAAGATATGTTTTTTGGAAGGGGAGGCAGAAGTTAGGGTGGGAAAGCCAATGTTATTTGACATGAGATCAGTGTAAACAATATCAGTCATCAGGTTTCAGTCTAAATCTTTCCTTAGGCTAACAACGTTTAATCCGTCTTTACTATGGAAAGGAGCATGCAGTAAGCAAATCACAAGATTAAAATGCAGAGGATCTTTTGAGATTAACAAGAACTGCTGGGGCACTGAGGCACATAATTTTGGCCTTTCAAAGTCTGTGTGGCCAAAGTTTTGGCCACCATCAGGAGCTGCCTAAGATCCAAGAGGGCCTCATATTAATTCCTTGTTTTTAAATCATTTTAGAGCTGAGTAACTTTGGCATATTGGTAACAAAACAGTATTACCTCATGTAAGAAGTTGAGCAAATTAAAGCTTGGGGGAATCTTTCACTAGCCCCAAATAAATATGAAGTAGGAAACCTAAAAACAAAGAAGGGCCGCAGGGCTGGAGAGCAGTTGAAAACCCGTTTATGGGAAAACAAACTTGTGTGCATGTAAGGAATCAGAAGGGATAACGTGGGTCAGTATCTGCCATTCAAATTACAAAGGACAGAAAGTTTACTGATACTATTCTTGAACTATCTAGGGAAAAAATAAGGCTGTTACGAGATGCACTCAACTTTCTCTTTTAAATTAACTAAATTTAAATTTCCTTTCAAGGTACATATCACCTGTTAAAATGGGAGAAGACATACTGATTACAGCACATGTTTTGAAGGAAGGAAGATCAATTTCATTTGCTTCTGTGGATCTGACGAACAAGGCCACGGGAAAATTAATAGCACAAGGCAGACATACCAAACACATGGGAAACAGACCATCTGAAGGCAATGTGAAGAAGTCCAACAATGAGCGTCCCGAGTAAACCTGACAGACAAATGTAATTTTCAAAATAGCACAACTAGAAGTAGCCGAGAAAGTCTTTGGGGAAAATGCCAGAGGTCAAGTGGAATGCAGGACGGGGGGTTGTCTATAGTCTTTGATTTTGAGCCTCTTAAGTTTGTCTGTAATCATGTGATACTTGGATGAAAACATTCTTAGCTCAGAGTGTTTTGAAAACAGGTAAAAGCTCACAGGGCCATTTGAGGTAACATTACCTTAAAACTAAAACCTAGTATCAAGCTAAAAGACAAATTAATGATTAATCCTTAAATTGTAGGTCCTTCTCAGCTCTAAAATGCTACATTTTTTGGAAAACCCCATTCCAATATTATAGACTTTCAAAGCAGATGAACCACAGGCCACACTGAAAAATAAGTGAGCAGTCCTCAGTAAAGTTTAAGGCAAAGCAGATTAGTGATAAATAGCCCAATTCAGGATTGGTGTATTTTACAGTGGTGGTAGTGGGGAGCACAGAATTACCCCTTTTCTAGTACCTAGGATAAGACCATGCAGATCTTCAATCTCCTAATGCTTGGTATTGGAAAGACCAAGTTCACAGATTGTTTAGTCAGATTCTCAAATTTCTGTCAACTGTGGTATTTATAATTGGTTTCTGCATCAGGGTCTTGGTTCTTTCACAACTGATGATCATAAAGGAAGTAATTTCCTTTGGAAGTTGGAAATAGTTAAGTTAAAGGTTGATGATCCTTTGGCTGTATTAGAATACAACATACACTTCAGTATATATATAGCCCTGTTTGCTGTAAGGGCAGAACAGACTTGATAATAGCAGCGAGCACATAGGAAACCCAGATCTAGTATTGCCCACCAAGAGTAACTTGGGATCCTTGAACAAAGAGCCGATTTCAGAGCTGGGGGGTGGGATAGGGAAATAACAAGATGAACCTAGCTTGTATTTGAAAGTCAAGAAGTGCGCAATAAAACAAGGTGTGAAAATTACATAGCAGTGTATGACGCAGAGAGCTCACACCCAGTGTTCTGTGATAACCTAGAGGGGTGAGAGGTGGAAGTTCATGAGGGAGGGGACATGTATACCTGTGGGTGACTCGTGCTAATATATGGCAGAACCCACACTACTGTAAAGCAATTGTCTTCCAATTACAAATAAATAAACTATAGAGCATTGAAAAGAAATGAGTCCATACTGTTTAGGTAACAATAAATGGCTGAAACAGGAGGGCTCTTCCTTGTTAACAGAATGCTGGAACATGTAAATATAAAATAGTAACTATGAAACTGGGAACTAGGACACCACCTTCACCAGTGAACGGGGACATGGATAAACAGCACACGAGCAGTGTGTTTCTGGCTATTAACTTCAGGGGGTGTAACATCACTTACAATGGGCAATGACCAGGATACCTAATCCAAATTTAACCACAAAGGCAATCACTCAAATACCAAATAAGGGCATTGTTTTTTTAAAAAATTGGCCTGAACTCTTCAAAACTTGAGTATGAGGGCAAGTTCCTAAACCTTTGCACCTAGTTCCACTCAGGGCGGTTATGTAAAGAGTTTACAACAGTCCCTGACCATGAGAAAGTGTTCATTTCAAATCGATTCCAATTGTCAATTATCAGAAAACATGGAAGTGCATGATGAAATTAAGAATATTTTTGTCTTTTCCACGAAGCCAGGTATAAGGCCAGGATGGTAATTGTTAAAAGCTGACAAAATGTCTTTGATTCCCATTCCTGTAGAAATTACAAACCCAACTTCTCTTCTGAGTTTACAGTTTAGCCATGGGCTAAGGTCTCAAGAACAGGTACCCAAGTTACTTAGAAGAAAAGTTACCACTTCGAGTTTTGTGTATTCACCTGAATAGTCAGGGAACTTTCACCTATTTTATTTAGGTTTTCATTTATTCAAATTCCAACCAGAAGCTAAATACAATTGGAAACCGGTAAGCACTAAGTTTTACTCCAAAGGAGTAGGATCATTCAGATTTACTCCAATAAAAGTATGCAACCCTTAAGCAAAGCTTTTCTTCATTTAAAAGAAAAATAAAACAAAAAAACTATACAGTAGTCTTTCCTTATGTTCATTGCACAAAATGAGTTCTGCTTTTAGAACTTTGACACTCAATGGTGTTTTTTTTCCTCCCCGCACAATTTAAGATCCCAACTTTAATAACTTTTCTACATCAAAAAAACCCTAAGTTTTCCTTTAGGATGGTGTAAAAACCAGTATTTCTGCACAATTCACTGGAATTGTTTTTCTTTATAATAAAAATCTCTTCTTTTCAAAACCAAAAAACAAAAACCAAAAGGAAAGTCCTCTACCTATTGTGGTTTCTGCAGCTATGAATGTATTTCTCAGTTTCATAGCCGCTTAGCTACTTCAGACTCCAGATCTGCTTTAAAAGTGTTTAACTGTGTGCACACTCGGCAGAATACTCTTCCATAACAGCAACTTGGGGAAAGAGATCTGGAAATAAAATACATACATTTATGAGTACCAGGAAACAAACATGACCCAGTAATATATGAGGCAAGACTGCCTACAATGAGATGCTTTTTAAAGATTTCTTTCCCATGGTTGTATCTTCTTTTTCTTTTTTAACAACCACTTTTGGCCATTAGAATGAATCTGACACTGCTCTGAACAACGGTGATTATAGCAAAGCTATAAGTTTTAAAAACGTTGTTTATACCTGTTAACATTCACTTCTCACCCTCCAAATACTGATGACAGGTGTCAAAGAGGCCAACACCAGCACAAATGGAAAGACCATCAAAAATGAGTATCACCTTGTGCTTTCAGAAACATTTAAGCATTTCAGTGTACAATAGTCCTTTCATTTCACACTTTTAGTAAGATGCTGATGCAGTGCAGCAAATATGCAAAGCATCTTCTTTCACACAGTCCGTGCAGAAGACATCTAATTTAAGTTCTGAGATACAAATGATTAAAAAAAAAATCCAGGATGAACAAGTTTCAAAATGCATAGTGTTCTGTGCATGAGTCCATTTTTCTTTACTCTGAAAGATAAGTGGTAAGGAAAAAAAAAAATTGCTGCTGCACTCTCTGATCTTCTCCATTTTGCTGGTCAGCACTCTATTCTGGCATGTAAGGATGGAGGTGATCCTCAATGGTGCCAACTGCCCAGTGGGTAAGCTGTTCCTGTGGCAGGTAGAGGCAGATGCTGCATAACTTGAAGATTGTAGCTTTGTTTTTTGGAGTCTGGAACGGGAAAAAAATTTTTAGAATATTAAGAAGGACCTCAACGCAACTGGCCAATTATCACATTAAAACCTCCCATAATTTATTAAGCACTGAGGAACACAGTAACAAAGCATATACAGTGAGGCAAGAAATTATGGTCCCTATTCATAAGGAACTTAGTCTAGTTAGGACAGAACCCTGACATACAAGATACAGAAAAAGAGTCAACATGATACTAAATGTTGACAGAATTTAACTTAAAAGTTACGAAAGTCAGACTACTAGCTAAAAGAAATTAGCATTAAAGGCATATCGTGGAGATAGATTTGAATAGAGGTTTGCAATCATGTTTGTGTACAGAAAGACAGATGTGGTGAGAGCAGAAGGTAGAGAAATCAGAAATAGGTTAAGAGATTTAAGCATATCCTGAGGTAAAGGACAAGGCCAAAGTATTAACAGATAAATCACACTCATTAAGTATTTTTAAAAAGCAGTTACCATTTTAACATCTAACTTCTGATAAACAAGTGCTAGGTACTTTCACAAAAAACTAGGGCTAGTAAGTGGAAGATGAAGTCTGAACCCAGAACTACCTTCAGTTTTGCATCTTTTCACTATAGCACCTCTTAAAAAAAAGGCAAAAGAACAGAAGGTGGACCGAGCCCGTGTCTGAAGCGGTCTACATACCTGTGTACATAAATGAACCCACACATACATATTTTTTCATTTTAACTTTTAAAACCTAGGACTTTCATTTACTACATTTATAGAAAGAATATTATTACAGAAGTTACTTGTCCAAGGTCTCATGGCCAGTAAGTTACTGCATGTATGTTAGAATCTGAATTCTAGGCATGAGCTTCTATACCACCACCCATTCAAAATTTTTTTGGTCTAGCCCTTATAATAAATACATATTATGTTAGAATATAAAGGGCAGATCTCTGCTAGATGATTTCAATCAAATTTCTTAATTTCTGATTTCCTTAACTATAAAATGGGAATAGTAAGATCTATCCATCAAAAAACTGTTATGAGGATTAAATGAGCTCATACATGGAAAGCTCTTAGTATTGAGTTTGGTGCATAATAGTTGACTCCTAAACAACATGGGTTTGGGCTGCTCAGGGTCACATAAGCAAATTTTTTCAATAAATATATTGGAAAAATTTGAGATTTGTGAAAATTTGAAAAAATTCACAGATAAACCACACAGTCTAAAAGTATCAAAAAACAAAAAGGTTATGTCACGAATGAGTAAAATATTATGGACAGACGACACGACACTTAAACACAGGGATTGGAAAGGAATACAGACCCTAAATGCAGTTGAAAATCTCCATGTATAATTTAGTCTTCCCTCCATATATACAGTTCCACATCAGCTAACTGAACAAACCATGAAGTCAGCCAACTGGACTGAGCAGTATGTATTTATTGAAAAATTTTCACGTGTAAGTGGACGAGTGCAGTTGAAACCTGTGTCATTCAAGGGTCAACTGTAGACACTAGCTGAATATCCTGCTCTACAGTATCTTCTCAGTAAGTAACTCAAACGAAAGTATACTATAAGCAATTAAAAATTAGGATAAAAGAGTCAACCAAAAAATATTCACCACAGGAGCGCTAAGGTAAATAAGAAACTAAAAACAAACAAGGCCCAAAACAAAAAACACCCCACCTAAATTATATGGTTTTCTATCAGTTTTATCACATGCTTCCAGTGAAATTAATTTTAACTACCAGTTTCTTTTACTTGTAACTACACCATAAAATTACTTACTATAAGGTACAAAATGTACAGTCTTCCCAAATAGCCTATCAGCTCCTTGAAGGTAGCAGTATGACTCCCATTTCTAATTCTCTAGTACCTTGCACAGACTTGCTCAAATAAAAACAAAAATGTTCTAACACAATGCAATTGGTATCGTACTTTTTTAAAAAATCACCTTCTCAATGAGGCCTTTTCTGGAGACATTACCTAAGGATTCACACCAAACAGTATAATTCCCTCTTTTCTCTTAGTATTTATTACTTCCCTACTTCTAGGTTTCCCACAATGAAATGCCAACCCATAGGGCAGTAATCTCTAACTTGTTCACTGCTATAGAATACCTGACACTTAGCACTCATCTGTTGAATGAATGCTAGATAAATTACAATGATGCTATTTTTAACAAAGTATCTATTACCCACTACAAATTCTAAGTGATGACATTTATTATTTTATTCAAAATACAGATTCTGATTACTGCAAACTGAAATGACTTTTAGAAAAGCTCCCCATGTAGATCTAACATGCAGCAGTTTGGGAACCAATGTTCCAGGTTAAGGTCAGGACATCTGTTTCTTGGTTTTTAAATAAATTCAAAATAATGCAATACTGAAGGGGCAAATCAGAATTAAGTAACATACAGAAAATAATTTACTAACCGGTAAACTTTTAAAACGAGCCCTTGTGTGGTTTACAAAAAAAAAAAAATCCAGCTTACCTGCAAGTGCTGTCTGTCAATGAAGAGAAACACCGACTGGTTAGGATTGTTGACAACAATTCCAGTCTTTTCCTTTCGGCTCAGTACATGCAGAAACTGTTTTTCATAGTCACCGTGATGAAACTCAAATTTGGCCTAAGAAATAAGACATTTACATGTAACCGCAAGCGTTACACTACCTAAAACGTCTACTGCACACATATGCATGAAGTTGTGCTCTCCAATATGGTAACCAATAGAGGCTACTTAACATTTATATTAATTAAATGGAATTGAAAACTCAGTTCTTTAATTGTACTGGCCGCATTTCAAATGATCAATAGTCTCATTTGGTGGCTGGTGGCCACCATTCTAAATAATCTCTTGGGATACAAAAGATTTCCTTCATCACAGAAAGTTCTATTGTGTAACACTTCATAATTTGACCTTCAAGAGAAACTATATTGAAGTGACTAAATTTTAATACTCCTTTTAAGCCAAATATCATTAAATGAGATTTTCAGACCCACTCAGCTCAAGGCTCCTACTTTAGTACTTAGTCCAATAACACCACCCATCTTTCTCTTATGTAACAAAGAATGCTACAGATGGCTCTTGGAAAGAAATCTATTTATATTCCAATCCTAGCTACAGCACACCTCACTACTTATGTGACCTGTGCAAACCCCTTAACTTTTCTAAATTTTAGCTTCCTCACCTATAAAGTAAAAGGGCTCTAACCCATCAGTTAAGAGGAGTAAATGAAATGTAAAAACCACACCTGAAATATACTTCCAGGCCTCACAAAGGTGAATATCTAAGGATACAGGAACCCCTCAAATTAAAAAAAAATGTTTTTATACACATTTTTTTCATATTAGTAAAGTTTTTACATTATGAAGAACAGTTATAAGTCAGTCATAACATTCTTTTGATCTTTTAACATGAGGAAGATTATCAAACAAATGTCTATGGAGAGGCTAACTGACAGGTGAAAAGACCAGGCTAACAGGGAATTCAAGAAACCCGGAAACCTTAAACAATCTGATATTTTAGAACAGTGAACTGTAAAAATGATTTGGTTCAAACAATCTTTATTCTCCCGTTATGTCAAAGACAGTAGAAAATACTAACATGGAAAAAACATCAGACCTTGCTGTCTAGGGTTTTACTACCCAGTAGTTTTTCTCATAAGCCATAACATAAAATATGGTATCCCCTACACATGACTCTACATAAAATATTGGCACAATTCAAATATTTTTTGAACTCAACACGAAAAGCATGTTAATAGATACTGACAAATATAAATAAGATTATCTCAATCTTAAGGGACTCACATACTGCTGAAGAAGCAAAGCATATAAAAACGTAAATCCTAACTTACTTCAAACCTTTCCCAGAATATGATATGGTTATTTGTAAAAAAAAAAAAATCTTAAAATGGGTTCTTACTGTTAAAAGCACCATGAGAAGAAAGACTAAATAACTAACAGTAAACAATGAGGGCAGTATTATAGCAGATGATTTTGGATTGGGCCTTGAAAGATGACAGTAATTTTCCCTGGGGAAAATAAAAATGGTAAGCAATTTGGAAAACGCCATTCTAAGAAACAGAACCTACACAAACACAAGTGTGTCAAAATCAAGATGCTGCTCAAAAAAGACAGCTTCAAGTGTTTCACTATGGCATGTATCAGGGTGGATGGAAGAAGCCAGTAGGTAACACACTGACAACACATTTAAGTGAGACTGAAAAAGGCTTTGCCTGTGTTTCTGCGGCACATCAATTCCATCCTGTTTGAATATCCAGAGTTTGGGAAAGGAATGGTCCACACGAAAAAGAAAACTAATAGGCAGCATGTAAGAAACAATTCCCAGAGGGAAAGTAATTCTGAATGTTTTAATAGCGTGATGAAGAGCTAACCTGCAGCAAAAGCATTAGGAATGAAGAGGAAACAGTAGACCAGACCAACTTTAATAGGACCTCCCTGTTCTTCATAGTACTATGAATATGGTAGAACTCAAAATATTTTAAAACAATCTTTACTGTGGTTTCTATTAAATCTCACTACTGAAGTATTCTGATTTTAAAATGCTTTGAGTCAGAAAAAAAGGTGTGTGAATTAAAGTTTGCCTTTCTTTCACCTATCTTGAGAGAATAAACCCTGCTCTTTTTATTTAAGGTTTCTCATTCAGGATATTTATATTAAAATTACTTCAAAAAAGTATGTTTGTTTTTACACTGCTAATTATAAAAATATTATCTATACCCTAGATAATCCTATATCCTACTGCTTACATTCAGTCCATAATTTACGGTTTTATCATTCAGGGAACTTTCCACAGGACAGGGTAGTGAATTAAGAGCGCAGGCTTTATAGTCAGTCTAGACTTAAGTCTTGACTACCACTTAAATGCATGACCTTGGATTATTTACCTATCTGACAGTTTCTTTGCAAAAGGAGGTTCCTATCTACCTAGTTTAAGGACTGAGATTCAACATACATCAGATTTTATTTGAAAAACAGCCTAGCAGTCAACACTCAATATAACAGCCAAGATTTTAAGGAAAAATAACACTTGAGACTATTTTAATGCAACTATTTTTTTAAAACAAGGTCTGAGAGAAAGACAGGGTACTAGAAATTAAAAAACATTCTGTGATAAGCAGACCTAAGTTTTTCAAATGGGAAATTCTGAACTGAAAAAAACAAAAACAAAAACCTAACAGTGCTTCTGGAGAGCAGCACCATTAAGGTGTAAGACCTGCCCTGATAATATGCCTTTTCCATTTCTGTCTTCTATATTCAGCTTAAACTCTCCAGCGCATTCATCTTAGTCAGATGTCATCAATTAAAACAACACACAAACATAGGACGTTCACCTTTATCTAGCCTGTCAAATGAACCTTAGAAAAATGACAACTTATTTGAGCTGATGTGTACCAACATTACCATGTGGACAGGAGGAGGATTATACCCAAAAGCAAGGATAAAAGCAAAATTTTTTCAATGACAACTTTCACAGTCCTAAGCAATTAGTTCAAAATAAGCCTTCTAAAATTTAGTTTAGGATACTTAGTCTTTAAATAAATGTAATTACTTCTTAGTTTGTCTGATTGCTAAGTATGTTCATTGTAGAAATTTACTGAACATATACATATATTTAAGTAAAAAAGGAAAAGTTACCTATATCTGACCTAAAACTAAGCACAATTAACATTTTGGTGGATCTTGTACTTACAACCATGCACACACAGATAGACTATAAATAAAATTACATCAACGCACAGAAAAATTCCCTTAAATAAAACATTAGAAATTGTCAAGCACATTAAATAACAAGTCAAAACATAGCCAAATGTCAAGGAAAGTTAGTTAAGAACCACTACTAGATTATTTTCTCCTATGAAGCCTTATATACAAATCAACTCCTAGGAAAGGGTTTCTTCATTTCTTAGATGAGATTCCTCTGAGAACCACGGTTAAATACAAAATATTTTAAAGTGAGTGTGGTGGAGGGGAAGAGATTTTTCTAAAGTTTATCTATGGGCCCCACTATAAATCAACAAATGTCTACCTTAGAACATTCGCTCTGACCATAATTTCAAAGACACACTGGGTAGTCAGAACCACCTCAATCTCAAGAGATTCTATAATCCAAATGCTGTCCATTCTTACAACAGTCAAAAGGCCAGGAGGGACTCATGAAGGAAAACCTATCAGAAAGCATATTCCTAAGGAATTTCTTAAATTGGACCCTATTCTCTGAGTTTTCAACTTATTCATGTGTTCACCACACTTATTTTAGAATGAAATACCTGAACAGGCCTAAAAGGCTCATCAGATTCCTTCCACCTAGAGAACAGGAGACAGACAATTTTTTCAATATCATTCCGAGGCCAAAGAATGAAATCCATCTCTTGAGTACAGCCAATTACATCCTGTAAATTGCCACACACACACAAAACATTACTTTCAAATAAAGCCATAACAAGCAGTTATCACAAATTACAGGGTCTGACTACAAAAACATTTTCAAGTGCAAACGGTTCACTAAACTGCTGACCCTTAAACAACCTGGGCAGGAGAGACACTGATCAGAGTTGAAAACTGTGCATGTAACTTTATAGCCAGCCCCCCAAAGCTGCAGTTCTTTACATGCGGATTCAACCAACTGCAGACTGAGTAGTACTGTGAACTATTTATTTTAAAAAACCCACATAAAAGTGGGCCCTGACAGTTGCTCCAAATCCGTGTTAAGGGTCTACCATGTGTTATGTCTTTTAAGAGGTGACAATAATAGGACTGTATACAGCCTGAATAGTTCATGACCTAATTCTAATTTTTACCTTGTAGAGTTCACATATAATCAATCAGTCCAATGTTTATCATATTGAGATCTAAACTCATCAGTGCACGGTGAAAACTGCAACTGAACCTCTCATTGTCTTTTAAGTTCTTGTACCATTATTTTCAATCTTCAAAATCAGACCCTAATTAAGCAAAGGTGTCCTGAAACTTCTAAATCACCTCATTACAGGTGAAATGCCGATTACTGAGCCCAATTAACCTCTTCCAGACCACTACATGGTTTATCTCCAGCTGCCCCCAAGCCTACTAATGATGGGGCCGTCTTGTTCAAGTTACTTTGCCCACAGTAACTTTCAATGAGTTGCAGAAGTTTAGACAAACCGCCTCAAAAGTTTCTTATTTACAAGGGGCAAGATGTTTCATTCTCCCCTGGAAAAGGAAATCTCAGTAATATATGAATCACAACAATGTACACCATTACCAACACAGTAATGGTTAAGAAAGTTACCCGTTTTAAATTCCATTTTTAAAGAGATTTATTATCACCGTTCACTACCCATTCTTAGGAGGGGAAAAAAAAAAAAAGGCAAGTTTCTCACAAAAGCCTACCCAATCAAGACTTAAAAACAGAACTCACCCTTCTCATAGACTGGTATCGAGGAGCATGGAGCTGCACCACATCTTTCTGTAAAAGCTCTATGGAACTTTCCAAGGAATAGCTGGAATCTCGCACACCTTTCAGGATATTTTCTTCATAATTATTTGTCATAACTGGTATAACCTCAGACACTTCAAAAAGTGCTGATTTTTTCTTCTAAAAGGGGAAAAAAAAAAAAAAGGTGTATTAACCTACTGGTAGCACATTATCTCTTCACACCCAGAGTTCATAATACAATGTTTTGTAGCATTATTCTAACACAGCAAAATTCTTAACTGAAGCCATTTCCGTACAGAAAACACAGATTTTCAAACTCGGTGGATCCCTGTTATTCCCTCAACCCCCTTACTTCCCAACCCACAGCCAAATAGACTATTATCAGAATGTTTAACTGCATGTTTTTTTAGCATTATGGTAACCAGAGCAAGAACTTATTTTGCACAATATTTCTTACACAATGAGAAACAAACACCAGATACCCCTGCGGTTAAAAAAACAAAGCAGTGATTTACTCCTGATGCAAGTTCACTTAACTGGTTCTACATACAGCAAAATCAAACTCTCAGCAGTTTAAAATCAAGGCTCTAGGGTCAATTTCCATTATTCCGAAAGGAAAAAATGTCCACCAAACCTTCAAACTTAGTTAAGATCAAGAACTCATCAATTTAGCTTATAAAATTCATGAACTGCTCAAGACAACTGTCTGGATACTGTCCAGTCAAAGATTTCCATAGGTGTGAGAAGAGCTAGATGATATAATTTGCAGCATCAGACAGATTAAATTCAGAAACCTAGTCTATTTTTATCTCGTATTTCTAGTGAACCTACGTTATAATAGTGTCCATTAAAATCTGGTCTTATCAATTCTGCAATTAACAAAAAAAGAAAAAAGCAAATCCGTGATATTCAATCTTGAGACAATCATTTCAAAACAAACCACTTTCGAAATCACATTTTATGCTATACCTAGCAGCTACAAGAGTTCTTAAATACTAATATCTTTAATAGTGGGAATAAATATGTGAGAAACTTTCAAATTAAAGATACACCATGCCAAGATGGTGTTTCTGATGTGAAATTAGCTCACAACTTAAGCACAAAATCAAATTAGTGTTTCCTTAATATATAAAACCTAACCTCATGTCAGATAGAAATTGTCCATTATTTTAATTGCCAAAAAAGTTATGTGTTCCCTGACTACTCACAACTCATTATTTGCTGTTTTACTGTGGAATTAACTCTAACACCAAAAAAAGTGTACACTTCTTTTGGTCATGTTGTACTTCTAAAGACATATTAACCCTTACAGTAATTAACTGCTACTAAAAATAAAACTGCATTCTATTTCACTAAAGGGACCAAGAGCAAAGGTAAACTACAACATGTAGCTTAAGAACCAGAAAGCTTTCGGCAAGTAAACATTTTGATTCCAATTTACTACTTTCAAACATTCTATATACCTTAAATAATCTTTAAATTCAGTAACCAAGTTCTCTATATAACTCCACGTAAATAAAATTTATTGTAAAACAAAAACCCAAGTTTTACAATGCTACTCACCCCATGTTAACTAAAAGTGGATCCTGCTCAGCTTTCAATTAGGTTATTTCCAAACCAAAGAGCACACAAGCCTTTTATTCATAGTTACACCCTAACTCCTTTGACTGAGGTAATTACCTTAAGGGTCAAAGTTAAACCATACAAATGAAGACTTTTGTCCACCACTCTTTAACCCTAACCAAGTAATATACACTTACAAAAAACCTTGTGCTAAATCACATTAAGAATTTTAAATTACCTTCTCCTTGAATACAAAGGCAATATACATCTTGAAGTCAAACTGGTCAGCTAGAGATTCTTTTTTCTTTCTAAGCTGAGCACGTAGTCTGTTCAGAGCTTGTTTCTTCCGGGAGTTTGGGTCCCCCATTTTGAAATACAGGTGGTACTAAAGCCTTTGGAAATTGTCACTAAACTATGGGCACTTTTTCTTAAGACTCAAGTACAACAGAAACAAGTCATTTTTTTTCCTGCTAATATGATTGTATAGCTAAAATCACGACTGCAACCCAAAAACTGCACCTTCTGGCAATATTAGCAGACTGTCATATTACAGGGTCAAGAAACAAAAGCTGCTGTCCAGTCATGTTTGGACAAGAAAGGTCTGGGGTCAGATGGGAAAAAGGAAGGGAAGGAAGGAAGGAAAGAGAAAATACTTGAACTAACTTTTTGGAAAATACATTTGGCTTCACTGCCAAAATAAAGGTGGGGGAACGGAAAAACCTATTAATAGGATTTAGGTGTGCAATAAAACACAGTTGACACCAGTCCAATCCTTAAAATCCATCCGGATCTTTTTTCCCTCTTTTTAGAGAAGGAATAATGAAAAGAAATGAGGAGGGGGACTGTGATCCTTACTTTCCAAATATCAAAGGAAAAAAAAAGCCACCAAAATAACCTTCCCCCAAAACCAAAGCAGGGTAGGTGAATGAAACTGAAATATCCAATTGGACTTTACCCAGCCAGATTCATGGCTGTAGTACCTAATTAATTCTTAGTTATTTCAGATTTCACTATTGCTATGTATTATCAGTGCGTGTTATTGATTACACTTGGTGGTGAGCAAAGAGAAAAGTGCAAAATCGGTAGAGAAAGAAGGGGAGAGGTTCAGGGTTTCCCTGCAATCAACTACAGTGTATACCGGGGGCGGGCAGCTGTTGCCCAAAGGAGCCGTAAGAAAAAACAGCGGAGTCATTACCAATTTCCCCATCACCCACATTTTCACCATCAGGCGGCTGCTAATGCTGCTGCCAAGGAGAATCATGATGGCAGAAGAAAAAGGGGTATATAATACGATATAATAATGATTCCGGCCCTGTGGTTAGACCTGATTAATGCCCGGGATCCCAACACCCCAAGTCAGGCAATGAGTCCTACATTCCCCGAGGGACCGTTCCCTATGAATCTGCCCGCGTGCAAGACCGTGGGGGGAGTGAGACTTATCTTCTTGTGAGCATTGCTGAGGCAAAGGTGGCGGGTTCTTCTCCCAAAGCCCAGGCAGTGCCCGGGGACCACCTGCCTTCCACCCCCCGGAGGGCCCACCCCCACCCTTTGCCTTCAGCGGCAGCGACTCACTCGCACCACGGGAGACACTGGATCACTCGGGTTTTCACTCATTTCACCGTGGAAACAATCCCCGCCCGGGTAGAGGAGGCGGGAGAGGGTAAAGGGGAAGGATCAGTGGGAAGAAAAGAAAATAGTTGCGTTAATATTAATTACTTTTTAAAGTATGCCCACCCCACCCCACCCAAGGAAAGGGAAAAAAAAAAACTAAGTTCCCGGATTCCGGATTCAGCTCTCACATTGAACAGACCATGTTTCCCGACTTTGGATGGCTTAGGGCGGGGTCGTTAAGTTGGCTTCCCGAAGGAACAGGGGGGATGGACTGGAGGCGGCTGGGGCGGGGTGGGTGACGGGGAGGTCCCCTCCCTGTCCCCGCGGAGACCGGGACTGGCGGGCCGACTCTCGGGCGGGGTTCGGGCCCTCTAGCCGCAGCCTGCGGGCGGAGCGGTGGCGGCGGCGGAAGAGGCGGCGGCGGCGGGGGCGCTGCTCGCAGCACGGGCAGGAGCCATGTCAAGAGAAAACCACCAGCCAACTGAGCCCCTCCATCCCCGCTGCAGTGCGCACTGTGACCGGGCCGCCCGCGCTGCTGCCGCCGCTCAGCCCCCACCTGGGACCCATAGTCTGGCTCGGCGCCCCGGGCGGCGGCGGACGGGAAGGACGCGGAGACGGCGGCGACGGCGAGAGCAGAGAGAGGAGGAGAAACGAGGAGGAAGGGGGAGGGGGGTTGGTCTGGACCGGCGGCGGCCGAAGGGGAAGAGAGGACGGGGAGGGGAGCCCTGCGCTAAAGGGGGCCTGTCAGCGAAGGAAACCCCCCAAAACAAAAAGTTATTTCAGTTCAAGCATCTGCTCTGGAGTCTCTCTTCTCCGCACGGATCGAGTTCCGGCTCTCGGAAAGAAGGTCGAGGAGACCCGGAGGGGGGAGAGGCCGAAGCGGAGGGTGAGCGTCCGCGCTGGCACAGCCTGGTTTCCCCCCCACGGTGGCTGCGGAAGCGACAGCGGCGGCCTCGGCGCCTCCCAGGTCCGGGGCAGAGTCGCGTCTGAGACGAGAAGCGAGAACAAACAACTTAAAATGGCAGCGACGGCCGCTGCGTCACCCGCCCCTCACGGGCACCGCCCCGAACGCTCTGCGGCTGCGCAGCGCGCGGGCCGCCACCATCCGCGCAGGAGCGAAGGGGGGAGAAGACGGGCTGTGGTGAAGGTTTACATGCTTCTCAAGGAGGGAAGAAAGAAGGGCAGGGGCAGAGGGTGTGAGCAAGCCTTGAAATGGGTGACTCTCCGAGCTGAGGCTTCTTGGTTGACACTCCCGCCTCAAAAGGGGAGTTTGAGAATAGACATCTCCCCCTCTTGTCCAGAATGCAGTTTCTATGGGGCGTGGAAAGAGCCGACCCAATCTCCCTCCGCCCTCTCCGTCTGGAGGGCCTGGCTCCCGAGTTGGCGCCTCGCCCCGCCCCCGCAGTCGTCATAAGGCCACGCCCTTACGCCCTCCCCGACAGCACCCGGATGGACTCGCCCTGCCCTCATTTCGTGCTCCCTCAGACTCGGCCGGGGCGCGGGAGAGGCGGGGCCGGTGGGCGGGGCCGGTGGGCGGAGAGAACACGAAGGCGGGGCGGGGTGGAGGAGGAAAAGGGAAGTGTTTGTCGGAGGGGAGGCGGAGATGCTCATTTCAATTCGTCGCGGTTTTGTTTCTCAACCACTGATTGGCAGGCCTTTTGCGGGTCTGCCCCGCGCGGTCCCGCGCCGTTGAGCGTTCGTTTCCAACACCTGCACTTGAAACGGCTAAGCCGCCGAAAATGGCTCGTGTTGGTCTCACGTGGCTCTCTGTTTCCCGCCTGTCCACGTGCGCGGAGAAGGGAGGGGGATCCTCAAGCTCCGAAGGTCAAAGACGCCGTTGGAGCGTTGCTCTTGTGGCTTCGGAGGAAAACTGCCGAACCTGCCCCATGCATCATTGCAACCCTACTTGGAGAACACAATTTCTATGGCAGTCCGCCACTCAGGACCTTAGACCCTGGGACCTGTCCCTTAGGTGGCTCCTCAAAATATGAAGAGCATATGTGTAGGACGGACCCACACCTCTTCGAATCGCACGTCTTTGGCTCCAAAGAGCAATTAGTCCCATTTTCAGAGCTCCAATGTACCTACAAAACGAAGCTATATAAATAAGAAATCCACAAAGGTCAACATTTAACAAAAGCAAAGGCTAAATAATCTTTTACGAGCTACTCTGTGGTGAAATTTTAGAACTCTATTGGTTCCCAAAATTATTGCTCCTCACTTGGTAAAATCAAAATAGATGACCTGTAATGACTTTCCCCCCCCCCTTTTTAACCCATGAACCAGGAGATTAATTATACCCACCCTTCAAAATAAATTGTTTGCAACTAAATGATGATATTTCTGGATTTTCAAATTATTACTGTGTGTGTTGGTCGATCAGTCATGTTGAACTCTTCGCGAGGGGTGTTGCCCACCAGGCTGATCCATCCATGTGCTTTTTGAGGCAAGAATACTGGAGTGGGTTGCCATTTCCTTCTCTAGGGGATCTTCCTGACCCAGGGACCAAACCCGGGTCTCCTGCATGGCAGGCAGACTCTTTACCGTCTGAGCTACCAGAGAAGCGTTAACAATAAATACAGCATTTTGCTAGTGCTTCCCTAATTGATTTTCACAATCACATAGTAATAACTGCAGAAAACTCACAAGGATAAAACTGAGGATTTCAGGTAGTTTAGGACACTGGTTTTAAAGAAAGATATTTTAAATATAGCAAAGGTTCATGTCCTCTTGATCTGGGCTTGATTTGTATCCATGATCAGCCCCTTAGAAGAGTTTTTTTTTTTAATAACAGCTTTATTTGAAATATAATTCACACACCACCAAATGTACTGACTCAAAGTATACATTTCAATTGATGTTAGTATATTCACAGAGTTGTACAGCCATCACCAGAAATTTCGAACATTTTCATCACTCAAACAAGAAACCCCGTACCTAGTAGCAGTCACTCGGCTTCTTTCTCTTCCAGCCCAGCCACTACTCTATGTTCTGTCTCCATAGATTTTTCTGCTTTGGAAATTTCATGTAAATAGAATCATACATGGTCCTTGTGACTGGCTTCTTTACTTGGCCTAATGTTTTCAAGGTTCATCCATGTTGTAGCATGTCTCAGTACTTTTTTTATTGCTTAATAACATTCCATTGTATGGCTCTTCCATATTCTGTTTATCTATTCATCAGTTTAGGGACTTTTAGGTTATTCTGCTTTTTAACTATTAAGAATAATTTTGCTATGTATGAGCATTTATGTAAATGTTTTTGTGTAGACATTTATTTTCAGTTCCCTTGGGTAAAATTATAGGGGCAGATGTTAACTCTGTCTTTAATCGGTTGAGAAACTGCCAAACTATTTTTACAAAGTGGTGACACCATTTTACATTTTGGCTAGCAGTGTATAAGGGCTCTAATTTCACCACATCCCTGTTATTATCTGTCTTTTTTATTATAGTTAACCTACTGGGTGTGAAGTGGGTATCTCAGTGTTGATTTCCATTTGCCTTTCCTTAACTATTCATTGGAGAAGGCAATGGCACCCCACTCCAGTACTCTGGCCTGGAAAATCACAAGGACCGAGGAACCGGGTAGGCTGCAGTCTCTGGGGTCTCTAAAAGTTGGACACGACTGAGTGACTTCACTTTCACTGTTGACTTTCATGCATTGGAGAAGGAAATGGCAACCCACTCCAGTGTTCCTGCCTGGAGAATCCTAAGGATGGGGGAGTCTAGTGGGCTGCCGTCTGTGGGGTTGCACAGAGTCGGACACGACTGAAGCGACTTAGCAGCAGCAGTAACAATTAATAGTTTTGAACATCTTTTTGACCATTCTTTCTCCTTTGGAGAAATTTGTAATCAGAGATTTTGTCCATTTTTGGAGTTGGGTTTCTTGTCTTTTTATTATTGAGATATAGGAGTTCTTTATTCTAGCTACAAGTCCCTTATCAGATATATAATTTGCCAATATTTGCTCCCATTCTACAGGTTTTGGGTTTTCCCTTTCTTGATGGTGGTCTTTGAAGCACCAGAAGTTTTAAATTTTGTTGAAATTCATTTCATCTGTTTTTAATTTTGCTACTTGTGGTTTTGGTGTCCTGACTATGAAACCACTGAAATTTTTTTATACTACTATGATAATCATTTCCTATCAAGGAGTAAACCCAACCACTACTTACTTTAATTTCATTTCACCATGAAATCAAAAGATTACTCCTTGAAAGGAAAGTTATGACGAACGTAGACAGCATATTAAAAAGCAGAGACATTACTTTGCCAACAAAGGACTGTCTAGTCAAGGCTATGGTTTTTCCAGTAGTCATGTATGGATGTGAGAGTTGGACTATAAAGAGAGCTGAGCACCAAAGAGTTGATGCTTCTGAACTATGGTATTGGAGAAGACTCTTGAGAGTCCTTTGGACTACAAGGAGATCCAACCAGTCCATCCTAAAGATCAATCCTGGGTGTTCATTGGAAGGACTGATGTTGAAGCTGAAACTCCAATGCTTTGGCCACCTGATGCAAAGAGCTGACTCATTTGAAAAGACCCTGATGCTGAGAAAGATTGAAAGCAGGAGGAGAAGGGGACGACAGAGGATGAGATGGTTGGATGGCATCACCGACTCAACGGACATGAATTTGGGTAAACTCCAGGAGTTGGTGATGGATAGGGAGGCCTGGCGTGCTGTGGTCTGTGGGGTCACAAAGAGTCAGACAGAATTGAGCGACTGAACTGAACTGATAATAATCATGAAAAAAATAAGATGGAGCAGTTGTTGAGGTAAAAAAAATGAAGTTTTCAGTTTCTGCTACCATGAAATAGAATTGGAGACACCTGGTCACAAGTTGAACAAATCCTGAGACACTGTGTGCTGTGGGTCTGTGTCAGGTCTCAGTGAGATGGACCAAGAAATAGCAATAATGTGTCCTGGAGGAAGGAAACACTTCTGGCTTGGTTCTCTATAACTACAATCATGGCTGGTAAGCATATTACCTGTTTCAGGAATTCTCAAATATTTTGTCTCCCTTCATCAATGCTGTTAAGTCTGTCAAACATGGGCCTTCATTGTGTATGGGTCATATGTATGACTGATAGTTTAATACGCACGATAAGCATCTATACAGAACAAGTTTAGACTTAAGTCAATCCACGCCTAGAGATCTGGTTCTGAACCTCTCCAGTGTGATCCTAAAAGCAGCACACCAGGGGTCTGGTCTCCAGATTTCAACATTGCAGGTGTACCATCTAAGATAACTGATAATACGGGGCAATAAAATTCCACAGTTCAGTAGGGTTTATTCACAGCACACACTATGGTACATACAACTCTCCCAACCACAAGAAAGTCACGTTTACATACTTTTTAAACAGAAATGATATAGAAATGAGAAATTCTATTAGTTTTGAGGCCTTTTCGGGGGGTTCAGTTCAGTCCAGTTCAGTTCAGTTGCTCAGTCGTGTCTGACTCTCCGCGACCCCATGAATCACAGCACACCAGGCCTTCCTGTCCATCACCAACTCCCGGAGTTCACTCAAACTCATGTCCACAGAGTCAGTGATGCCATCCAGCCATCTCATTCTCTGTCGTCCCCTTCCCCTCCCGCCCCCAACCTTTCCTAGCATCAGAGTCTTTTCCAGTGAGTCAACTCGTCGCATGAGGTGGCCAAAGTACTGCAGTTTCAGCTTTAGCATCAGTCCTTCCAATGAACACCCAGGATTGATCTCCTTTAGAAGACTGGTTGGATCTCCTTGCAGTACAGGGGAGCATAAGAAAATAGTTAATTTCTCCCCTGAAAAGAAAGAATTAGTTGCTCAGTCATATCCGACTCAGCTGCCCAATGGACTACCAGTCCTCCTCCTCTGTCTATGGAATTCTCCAGGCAATAATGTTGGAGTGAGCAGTCATTCTCTTCTCCAGGCGATCTTCCCCACCCAGGGATCAAACCAGGCCTCCCGCATTGCAGGTAGATTCTTTATTGTCTGAGCTACCTCTTACTCTAATTTCACATAGGCTCGAATCTGTGGAGGTCAGTACTTATTTGCAGCCTAAAAGTTGAATATTTACTGAAGGCGTAAAGTGAGTTACAAGTTTGGAAAATAAGATTTGACCAGATAGCCATCATTATCCTTATTTTGGGAACACAGTTAAGAACCAGGGGAGTAAGTTAGAAAGTACCTATACTGCACCACAGTTTTTCTTTATTGTTTAACCTCTTCTTCCCCCAGTTCCTTTCTTCCTCTATCCTAACTTTGCTTTTTTCTTTTCTACTTCTCATGCTTTATGCCTGCAGGTTTTAACCAAAAGTATTACTGAGCCCCCTTCTGTTTCACTTAGAGTGAAAGCTGAATTGTGAGTGACAGGTACAGAGTTTGGTAGTAGAAAGGTGAAGGGGTGGGGGTCCATGAAAACTGGATTAAACAGAGGGGATTCATGGAGGGAGTGTACTCAAATTAGCTTCAAAATGGGGAAGAATTTCATTAGGCTTAGATGGAAGAAGAGAGGGAGGAGAAGAAGGAAGTTTCTGGAAAAGAAACACAACTGAGGGCATGAAGGTTGATACGAGCTTGGTGTATCCATGAGACAGTAAGAATATTAACCTAAATATAGTGGAAGATGCCCACTTAGAAACAGCAGGAAATAATTTTTAAAAGATAGATGTGAAAGTCACTCAATCGTGTCTGACTCTGCGACCACATGGACTATACAGACCATGGAATTCTCCAGGCCAGAATACTGGAGTGGGTAGCCTATTCCTTCTCCAGGGGATCTTCCCAACCCAGGGATCAAACCCAGGTCTCCTGCATTGCAGGCAGATTCTGTACCAGCTGAGCCACCAGGGAAGCCCAAGAATACTGGAGTGGGTAGCCTGTCCCTTCTCCAGGGAATCTTCCCAACCCAGGGATCAAACTGGGGTCTCCTGCATTGCAGGCAGATTCTTTACCAACTGAGCTATAAAGGAAGCCCCAATAGATAGATGCTTTGGTTCAAAATAGCAGCCTGAGCACATTTTGTCTCCCTTCCCTTACAAAACACAATTTGAAAGACCAGTAAAGAATTTTTTTAAGTGAATAAAGCCATAAAAGCTAAGAGAAATGAGAACAAGACAATAAACAGAAATATCTGTAAATACTGATGAACTAACGCTAAGGTGAGTAGCAGACACGAAGTAAACCCTCCTCTCTCTGGCTCTTTCCCTACCCTTTCCTTGTAACTGGTAAGCAAGCTGTGCTTATGAACACAACTTCCTGTTACTCTCTTCTGCTTTCTGGGCAATTAACTAACAGCCTGATATATAACAGTAGAGAAAAAAACTCAGTCTATTTCCTCTTTTTCAAAAAAAAAAAAATCACCCCCACATCACTGGACACGGAAGGGAAATTAGCTGCATAAACTAGGATAAAAAAAAAAAACAGACTAAGCAAAAATAAAAGCTGACCTCACAAGACCCAATTTAGGTAACAGGAAAAGATTTTTTTTCAAACCTGCAATTAATATTCTCAGAGGTATTCTAGACGACAATGGATACCTAATGTAAAAAACAGGGTGCTGTAAATAAGAAACTAATGGAAAACAAGAAAGTGTAGAACAATGACTTGGAAATTAAAAATATGCTTGCCGAACTGAAGAGTTTTCTAGCAAGAAATATCATTAGAAAAAAAGAAAAGACAAACAAATAAAAACGAAAGTGAAAAATAAAGAACTAGAAGTCCAATACTGATCCAAGATCTAACCAATGGGAGTTCCAGAAAGAAAGCTCAGAGATAGTGCAACCATAGAAGTTGCCATAGAAATCATTGAAGAAAATGTGCCAAAGCTATGATAGCCATGAATCTTCAGACTGAAAAGATATACTGAAAGATAAGCAAGATAACATTAGATGTACTAAGGAAAAGAGAAGATGCAGAAAGCACTCAGAAATGAGGGAAAATAGGTCAACTTCAAAGGAAGAAATAAAGAAAGGCTTCTTCCCTAGAGATCAGAGAAAGCATGCCCTTCCCAACACCTTGATTTCAGACTTCCAGAACTGTGAGGGAATAAACATATGCTGTTTTACACCATCTAGTTTGTGGTAATTAGTTATGGAAGCCCTAGGAAACTAGTATACCTCCTAAAAAAGAAAAAATAATCATTAGAAGCTATAAGAATAATTAGAAAATGTCCAAATATGAAGTGAACTAAAATATGGCAGATTTTTGCAGTGACAGAGAAGAGGATGTATTTGTATGGCTGTTAAGAGCACTTTATTTCAGATGGCCCAGTGACTGTTAACAGTGGCTCCTTTCCCCTGCTTTAAAAATTACATATGGACCTTTAAGAAACGTATACGATGAAAATATACCGAACATATGCCAAGAATATATCACTATTCAGTAAAAAAAAAGTCTATCCTAGTTTTTGGAACACGTATGTGTCACAAACTATCTTGCTTCTAGTCTCTAAGAACAGTGGATCTTAAGGAAAAATGCACTCTCACCACAGTCTTTGGCTCAACATGGAGACTACAGCTGGGTGATGGGCCTGGGGTTAGGGCAGAGGACTGTTCCTTTTTATTAGTAGTATTTATGTTTTTTACACACATGAATGGCTTTGAAAAAAAATACCAAAAGAAAAGATAAGGTGAGTCATTATAAGGATAAAAACAAAACCTTAATTTCAGACTCCTAGCCTCCAGAGCCGGAGAAGGCAATGGCAAGCCACTCCAGTACTCTTGCCTGGAAAATCCTATGGATGGAGGAGCCTGGTGGGCTTCAGTCCATGGGGTCGCTAGGGGTCGGACACGACTGAGCTACTTCACTTTCACTTTCACACATTGGAGAAGGAAATGGCAACCCACTCCAGTGTTCTTGCCTGGAGAATCCCAGGGACGGGGGAGCCTGGTGGGCTTCCGTCTATGGGGTCACACAGAGTCGGACACGACTGAAGTGACTTAGCAGCAGCAGCAGCCTCCAGAGCAGTTAAGAACATTAATTACCGCTGTTTAAGTCACCTTAAATTTCTGTTGTTTCTGGCCAACACCAGAGACTAAGAAAATGATGGTGCCATGACCAGAGGCAGGAAAATGGGAAGGGGTGCCAGTTTGAGACAAGAGATATGTTCAAATTGAAGTACCAATGAAATATCCAAGAGTAAATAAGCAGTGGGGGCCTTTGGGCTTCCCTGGTGGCTCAGTGATAAAGAATCTGCCTGTGATACAGGAGACGGAGATTTGGATTCAGTCCCTGAGTCAGGAAGGTTCCCTGAAGGAGGGCATGACAACCCATTCCCGGTATTCTTGCCTGGAGAAACCCACAGACAGAGAAGCCTAGAGGGCTACAGTCCATAGGGTTGCAAAGAGTTGGACACAACTGAAGTGACTGAACACAACACAGTGGAGGACTACAATTCCTGTGAGAAAGTAGCACAGACCTTTGTTAGCACAGAGGTAATTGTTGAGTCCTGCCCCGAGGTCACAGATGCAAGGCCTTGCATCAAGGCCTCAGAAGTGGAGCCCCAAACCAAGGTCACCTCCGAAGCTGACTGAGCCCCTTTGTAACCTTGCCAAAAGCACCTGAGAATAACTTAACAAGCTTCTTGGCTCCCAATGCTATAACGTCCCAACCAATCACCTAACGCCAACCTTCCAGCCGGAATTTTCTTTGTCTTGAGACTGTAAAAATTGGCTATTAACCCACGAAAACTGTCAACTCTCCCTGGTCTGTCAGGAGTTGTCAGCTGGCTGTGTTCGCAGTGCCCACTTAATCTCTGCTCTTGGTTCTTAATCAACTCACTCCCTTCTGAAATGCTCTGTGTCTGGAAACTCAGACTGCCTCAACAGTAATGGCTGTAGGGAAGCCGATGTGACCTTGAAAGAATAAAGAACTTAGGGAGTCAGGGACTGGGGAAGGGGAATATCCAGTGAAGGGACAGCAGAAGGAACCAAAGTCAATAAAAAGAGAAGGTTGGTGTTGTTCAGTCGCTCAGTCGTGTCCGACTCTGCCACCCCCACGAACTGCAGCACACCAGGCTTCCCTGGCCTTCACTATCTCCTGACAGAAAAAGAGAAGGAACTGCTAGCAAATAGAACGGAAGCCAAGGAAGAGCATTTGAGGGTAGGAGTAATTGTTTTCTAAAAATGCAATACAGAGGTCAAGAGAATGAGGAACCAGAAAAGAATCATGGATTTAGCTGAAAAGAGGTCGTTGTTGATCTTTAAGGGAACAGTTTCAGTGTAGCTGTGGGGAAAGAAACCAGACTGCCAAGTATGCGGTGGGTGAGAGCACAGACAAGAGAGAAAAGAACCCCAGGGCACATATCCCAAGTTTAAGGGTTAGATTGCCCCAGGGAGGAGCCGCGAGGGGCGAGTGGGGATTGATCACCCACAGAGACCTGTCACACAGTTCAAGATAAAAGGGCAAAGGAACCAAAGAAGTCGGAAAACCAAAAAGAAGCCTGTGCAGAAGTGAAGTCCTCTAGAGTTGCATCGACATGGTGTGAGCACTGTGGATGAATTTATTTCAGAAAGGAATGTGGATTAGACATCCAGGGAGCTAGGAGGGAAGACGACTGTGAAGAATTACGGGAAATAAGAATTAGAATAGTTGTAGGAGCTTGAGGGTTACTAGGAAGTCAATGAATAGCCGTGCTGTGATTCACGGGGTCCCAAAGAGTCAGACACGACTGAGCGACTGAACTGAACTGAACTGAGTGGAGAGGGAGCTTGAGGAAAGATCTGTTAGAGAGATTATGAATTTAGTGGACGACAATAAGAAATCAGTAAGAGATACCAAGCAATAGTAATACCCAGTGACTAAAAGGAGCTTGAGCATTTAGAAGAATAACGAAGAGCTGCTTGGAGCAGCTTATGTAACCCATGTGTGTGACCTCAAGAAGCTGCTTCCTGAATCATTTTCTGTTATTGAATTGCCATTTCCAGTGTTCTGGAATTCTATGCCACAAGCTAAAGGTCATTTATGTAATCTGAAGCTGGGAAGACTCTCTGCTAGGGAGATTTTTAGTACAAAGTCAACTCTTCAGTGCCCCAAGTGAAATATCTAAATGGTCTGCAAAGGCATTACATGGTTAAAAGCTTTGGAGAGGAATATTTTGCTAAGTAAGATTAATCATGGCCTCTTTGTATTATAGGCCTGAAGAAAGAAATGAGAGTTGCAAAGAAAGATATGAGTCACTCTGCAACTCGGTAGCTGGCCTTCATTCAGCAATGTCATCAGATCTCAGGCTCCTTCCGTCTGTCAGCCAGCCCTTATTCTTGTTGATTCATGAACACAAGATGGCTCCCACAGCTCCTAACATCACAAGCACCTTCGAAGGCAGAAAACAAAGGATAGGGTAAAAGCCTTTATCCTCCTGGGGCTGCTCTTATCAGGGGAAAAAAATGATATTTCCCAGTAGCCCCGCAGTAGATATCCCCTTAAATCTCATTGCCCATACAAATGGGTCATACAAACTCATTTGCATACAAACAAACAAAAAAAACTATCTACCTACCCTGAGGAGAGTTCAAGATGGAGAAGAACAGGACACTAGACCTAGATAGCTAAGATACACATTAAGGAATAATGTCAGTGAGCCCAGACTTTTTGTTTGTTTGTTTGTTTGTTTTTGTTTTTTTTTTTTGAGCCCAGACTTTTGCATCTTCTTACACATAGAAAAGCACTAAAATCACGAACTTGAAATGCCTGGTTTTTTTTTTTGTGATTAGCAGTCATCTTTTGCTGTCTGACTACATGGGTTTTTTTTGGGGGGGGGAGGTGTGTTTTTGTTTTCCAGCAAAAAGTCCTGTATATCCTGGCTCCTACTTTACTTTTCTGAAATATTGATCAGAGCTATCTGAGAAGCTGTCTCCTGAGTGCTAGTCTTCAGGAAGGTCCCTGATTAAAACAGAACTTGAAACTTTTAGGTTGTATGTTTTTCTTCAGTAAACTCCTGGCTACTCTTAGGTGTAACGGGTGCTGACAAAAGGACACAGAGTACCCATGTTTGGCTTAGCCAGTAGTTACTAATCCCATAAGACTGGGTACATGCCCCACAACAAAAGCAGGGCAGGCACCAAAAAAAAAAAAGGGAAGACACCTGTTGGGTAGGCAAGCCCATACACAAGTATGTTTGGTCTTAATTCTGCATCACATTTTGTGTAATGTTTTCTAAACTGTTTTTTTTTTTTTTTTTTGGCTCATTTGGGGTGTTTTGTTTCATTACTGTTTAAATCTTTCACTACTTGGACTGAATTTTCTTCTGTGGCTATAGATGTGGGTGCAGATGGGTGTATTTTCTTATAAGGAAATACATATTTGCATTTTTGTTCTAGTGGTTATCTTAGAATACAATTTAGTTGATTTACAATGGTATGTTAGTTTCAGATGTACAGCAAAGTGATTCATATGTATGTGTGTATGTATATATATATATACATACACACATACATATGCTCTTTTTCAGATTCTTTTCCCTTATAGGTTATTATAAAATATGGAGTATAGTTCCCTATACTATTAGTAGGTCCTTGTTGATTATCTACTTTATATATAGTAGTGTATAAATGTTAGTCCCAACTCCAGTTTAGTGATGCCTGTGTAAGTATACATTTATATAATACACTTAATCTTCTATTCTTTCTTTAGACATGACCAATTAACCCCATACTATCAGCACTGATGAAATTAGTATATTAACACTTCTTCCCTCTTTCTGCCCTTTTTAGTATTTATCTTTACATTTTTAAATGTAGTTTATCCACTACTTTTGATTGATCAAATCAAAAAAATTATTTTATTCCTGGCTATTAAACGATTGAATCAACACACCTTAATGACCTCTCTCTTTCTGTCACTTTTTATCTCCCAACTATTTTTCATTACAGTATATATTTCCTGTATTGTCAGATGGGGATTGGGATGAATGTAGGCACTTGGGACTTCTACTGACATACAAGGGAGATTTTTCTTGCTTGGGAGATTGGTAAGAAGATGGCTTTTCACTTTGATAATGGAACTAGATATATGGCCTATTCATGAAGGGGGGACAAACTTCTGCCCCAGATTTCACCTATGTCAGTCTTTTGATATAAAGTCAGAAAAAGTTGTTACAACTGGGCTACTGTTTCATAATAAATCAGGCATAAAAGATTAGTAATTAATTTAGTCTCTAGTTAAGTCAAAAGTAGATTATAGTCACAGGGTATATCTTTTTAAGGACTCTTTCCTCTTTCCTTAATTATTTTAGTAAATTCATAAGAAAGAAACCCCGTCAAGATTATTTGATTATTAAAAAATTGTGATTGGTATCCTTTAACTAGATTTTTGAGGGGATTTAATATGTAATGTGGAATGGAAAATAAAAAGGGAAACTGTTTTATTTTTAAAAGCCAACAAAATCTAAAACCAATGCATTTGTGACTTCCTGATAACATCATCTGTTTTACTTCTCTTAAATCTGGAACTGCTACAGTTTTACCATATTTGGTAAATAAAAAAAAAAAGCTATCTTGCTTTAAAGTAATTCCTTTTTTAAAAACTTTCTTCCAATAATAAACAAATATATTGCTAATTAATGCCCATCTTACACATTAATTTATCTTCTGCACTTTGTTGATTTAAACATCCAATTTTCTTATTCCATTAAAACACACACACATGAACTTACTGAAAGACTCAGCTTGTCTCTTTCCTTGTTCTTTATCTCATGTATCAACACTGTGTACTGGTTCTTTCTTCTCTCCTAATCTCAAGGTCCACTTCACCTCAGTTTAGGCTTAATTCCCAAAACAGGTGTTACCTCCTTAATAGCAACGGGCTCCTGCGTGGAGGATTTACCTACCTACCATTCAGGTCGCACAGAGAGTTGGACTTGCTTTTCTCTTTTGCTTCTGGATTAGCATCCCATTCTCTAATGCTTAAAGGATTAGATGCAGTCCTTTCAAGCAAAACAGACTGATTAGCTTTGTGAAGCGCTAGGAGCTGAGATCAAGGTACGCTGTGTATTTGGGGATTACACTGTGTACTGTGTTAATGGGCTTTGCAGTTGTCCACTTCATGTGTGGAGGTGGGGGAGACAGGACTTTATCAGGGAGAGAAGACATCTACGATGTTATAATTGAGAAAGATGATATTCTGCCTCATTCACCATCAGATCTTTTCCTTGAGTTTCCAACGTGCATAATCATTTTTTCTTTTTACCTACATGCCTTCCTCTGAATAGCGTATGGTGTTTTAGCCAACACCCAAAGGCCAGGACATTCTCTTGAGTTCTCCCACACAAAGCAGTTTCTTTCCATGTCCTTTTTTAATACCTGGTAGTCCTTTGATATGGAGAAGGAAATGGCAAGCCACTCCAGTACTCTTGCCTAGAAAACCTCATGGATGGAGGAGCCTGGTGGGCTGCAGTCCGTGGGGTCACTAAGGGTCGGACACAACTGAGCAACTTCACTTTGACTTTTCACTTTCACACATTGGAGAAGGAAATGGCAACACACTCCAGTGTTCTTGCCTGGAGAATCCCAGGGATGCGGAGCCTGGTGGGCTGCCATCTATGGGGTCACACAGAGTCGGACACGACTGAAGTGACTTAGCAGCAGTAGCAGCAGTCCTTTGATATGGAGAAGGAAATGGCAACCCACTCCAGTGTTCTTGCCTGGAGAATCCCAGGGACGGGGGAGCCTGGTGGGCTTCCATCTGTGGGGTTGCACAGAGTCGGACACGACTGAAGCGACTTAGCAGCAGCAGTCCCTTGATAAGGGACAAAATGTTTTCATGCTTAATTAGAGATGGAGCTGGAGCCATTTAGAATGCCTGCTTCAAGAGGCAAACAGAAGGCAGAGTTGGTGAAGGGTCTTGAGCAGTGACAATTAAAAGCCCAGGAGGAGGAATTTCCCTGGTGGTCCAGTGACTAAGACTCCAGGCTCCCAACATAGGGGGCCGGGTTCGATCCCTCATCAAGGAACTAGATCCCACATGTCGCAATTAAAGATCCTGCATGCTGCAAGGAAGATCAAAGGGATCGTGTACAGAAGCTAAGACTTGGTGCAGCAAAATAAATAAATATTAAAGAAAAAAAAAAGCTCAGGAGGAAAGGGAAGAAAAAGGAGCAAAAGTGTCACGAAGCATTGCAAATTGTTCAGTTAAAAAAAAATACTATAGGCAGAGAGATCAAAAACATGGGTGTTGAATCTAGATAGAGGGTATACAGGCTTTCACAGTGCTAGTCTTTCCATCTTCATGTACAGCTGAAATTTTTAAAAATAAAAAAAGCATAAGAAATCTGTGGATAAGTATATGTATGTTTGAAAGATTTCTTTCAAAAATGTTGGGAGGTATTCAAATATATTAGAACATAAAATTACAACTGAAAAGTTACGATTCAATGTTCATTCAATTCAGTTCAGTCGCTCAGTCGTGTCCGAGTCTTTACGACCCCATGAATCACAACACGCCAGGCCTCCCTATCCATCACCAACTCCCGGAGTTCACTCAAACTCACCTCCATCGAGTCGGTGATGCCATCTAGCCATCTCATTCTCTGTCGTCCCCGTCTCCTCCCACCCCCAATCCTTTTGGAATGCACTTTGTCAAGCTCCAGACACTTAAGTTCATTTAAAACATCTGCATTATTATCTGATGCTCTTACACATTTTTATTAAATTTCCATTGCTTTTTCTTTTTTAAAACTTTGCAGATTACTAAACCTTGCTTTACAGAAAAGATGAAGAAAAACAATTGGCTATTTTCTTTGCTTATTGTTATCTCTTAGCATTTATGCTTACTTTATCAAAGTGCTGGGTAGTTAGAATAGGAAAAAGGAGTCCAAAATGGCGGTGGCTAAAAGACAAAGAAAGGAAAAAGCCCGTGAAAATGGAAAAAAAAAAAAAAGGAAATCCGCGGACCAGAATGAGAACTTTAGGTGAAACAAACACACTTGGCTAGCCCAATTTGCATAGGGCAGGCTCAGGAGGGAGGAGACAAATGTATAAAAGGAGGAAGCCTAGAAGGATTGAGGCCTCTCCTTTGGGACTGGCCTGCCCTCATGCCTCGAGGGTGTACTATCCTTTGTTTTTCCTAGTAAAACTGAGCTATAACGGAGCTGTAACACTGCATTTAAAATCTTTACTGTGGTGACAGAACTGAGGAAATTACATACTCCCCTAACAAAAGCAACAAAGAACAATGCATTTCCTGTTCCTCTTTCAATTCAAATATACTTTTTAAAAGCCCTTTCCCTCAGGATGGGGTAAAGGGACTGAAGTGAAGTGAAGTGAAGTCGGCTCGGTTGTGTCCGACTTTGCGACCCCATGGACTGTAGCCTACAAGGCTCCTCTGTCCACGGAATTTTCCAGGCAAGGGTCTGAAGAAAGTCCTTTTCTCACCTCCAATTTTGATCCCTTCCTAGAAGAGATGCTACTGATCTGACTGGAGTTGTAAATAGTGAACAGGATGCTTTGGCCACAGGGAGAGGTCTTTAGAGCTGGCTTTTCTCTCTAACTTAGCTGGTGCCTTCAGTCATTTGCTCTCCTCCTCTCTTCTATTTACATAAACTCTCAGGCATTCTCAGTTCCCGTTTGGCAGGAAGATTTCTGTCTTGAGCCTCAAATGTGTCCTGCTGCTGAGTTTACCAGAGAGCCCTGTGAAGGCAGTTACAGGAGCTACTGAAAAATGAAGGAGTATCTGGTGTAGTGTGCTTTCCCGGTAGCGCAGTGGTCAAGAATCCACCTGCAATGCAGGAGACACAGGAGATAAGGGTTCAGTCCCTGGGACAGGAAGATCCCCTGCAAGAGGCAATGGCAACCCACTCCAGTATTCTCGCCTGGGAAATCCCATGGACAGAGGAGCCTGGCAGGCTATTGTCCATGAGGTGGCAAAGAGGGACACAACTGAGCATGCCACCTGGTGTGGTGTTTTCTACATTGCATCTTGCATACAATAAGGTTCTCCCTTGAGAACCTTAAAGCAGAGATGGCTGGGCTGAGGCAGGGTTTGATCAGTCTTGTGTCGTCAGCCCAGGGCTGGCTTCCTCAACGTGCACCTGAGTGGTCACTTGGAAGAGTCCTGTGCTTGGTTTACTGCTCTGCTGTTGCCATCTTAAAACTGCTCATAATTTTTTAACAAGGGGACTTCCATTTTCATTTTGTGCTGATTCCCCCAAATACGCGGCTGGCCCTGACCCAGCCTAATCACTACCTCTACTCAACCCACCACGACTTCTAACCAAAACCTTCAGCTTCTTCAGTTCAGTTCAGTTCAGTTCTGTCACTCAGTCCTGTCCGACTCTTTGCGACCTCATGAATCACAGCACGCCAGGCCTCCCTGTCCATCACCAACTCCCCGAGTTCACTCAAACTCATGTCCATCGAGTCGGTGATGCCATCCAGCCACCTCATTCTCTGTCGTCCCCTTCTCCTCCCTCCCCCAATCCTTCCCAGCATCAGACTCTTTTTCCAGTGAGTCAACTCGTCGCATGAGGTGGCCAAAGTATTGGAGTTTCAGCTTTAGCATTAGTCCTTCCAATGAACACCCAGGATCTTAAGGGGGCGAATATAACTTTTGATTTTTTCTCGGTTTTAGTTTTGCAAACACTGTTCATGTAGGCTTTTGCTGATGTTGCATTCATTTTGAAGAATGTATTGTCTTTCACTTTTCATATAAATCTTTAAAAATTCTGAATTCCTAGGGAAACTCTGTATCCACATTGGTCCTTCAGATGCTCTCTTCTCTCCATTCTCACTGAGATTGTTCACTATCTAGATTGGAGCTTGTGTCTCTAATTTTCTTAAACACTTTAGGAGTCTTAAATCATGCGATACATTTGCTTCTTTTCATTGAATTGTTTTTCAGTCCATTTTCAAAAAATCTGTTTCTTATCTAATCCATAAATTCCCCAAAGAGGAAAAGATGCATTGAGCAAAATCTAGGACACAAAAAAGACATCATATAACTTCTTGTAATTCTCCTCCCATCTGAGGGGCACCTGCCTTAGCTCTTTTCGAAAATAAGCCTACTTAGTTGTAGGCTTGCCCATTTGTTCCTTTTCTTTCTCACTCATATAGAAGAAAAATTAATCAGTCAGTCTAAGAAAGAAATGGGAAATTTTCAGTTCAGTTCAGTTCAGTTCAGTCGCTCAGTCGTGTCCGACTCTCCGCGACCCCATGAATCACAGCACGCCAGGCCTCTCTGTCCATCACCAACTCCCGGAGTACACACAAACCCATGTCCACAGAGTCGGTGATGCCATCCAGCCATCTCATTCTCCGTCGTCCCCTTCTCCTCCCGCCCCCAACCTTTCCCAGCATCAGAGTCTTTTCCAGTGAGTCAACCCGTCGCATGAGGTGGCCAAAGTATTGCAGTTTCAGCTTTAGCATCAGCCCCTCCAATGAACATCCAGGATTGATCTCCTTTAGAATGGACTGGTTGGATCTCCTTGCAGTATAAGGGACTCTCAAGAGTCTTCTCCAACACCACAGTTCAAAAGCATCGATTCTTCGGCGATCAGCCTTCTTCACAGTCCAACTCTCACATCCATACATGACCACGGGAAAACCATTGCCTTGACTAGACGGACCTCTGTTGGCAAAGTAATGTCTCTGCTTTTTAATATACTATCTTTACTTGAGCCAAATTTGAGGATTTTAACCCGGGAAGAGCATCTCAGAAAGTTCTGAGAAGTGCTCTGCCTGTTAGAAGTCAAGGCACAGTTATATAAGTTTTTTGAGATAGAGGGCATTACATCAAATGACATTTTTATTGACAGTTTACATAAACCAGATCTAAGCCACATCATGGTGGGCTCATGGTGGGTCATGCAACTTCTTACAAGCTCAAGAAGGAATGCTGTCTGCCAAGGAGTATCTCGCTGATGCTGGGAGAATGTTGCTCTCTACAGACGAGCAGGTAGTCCTGCCAATGGGGAGGTCTGGTGACCTGGGAAGGTCTGGATAATGCACATAACCAGTGTACAGTGAGTGGTGAGAGGATGCCAAAGGGCAGAGATTCTTTGGTTTAAATTTCTCTTGTCTTGCAATAAGAGTATGACTTTTATTTCACACAGGTAGGAAGAAAATGATTCTTTCACATACCCATTTCAAAATGATTTGGCAAGCCTCTTGCAAGAAAATAGCCTTGGCACGATAGGGAGTAACTGCATTATCTCTAATAAATTGCATGTGATTTCTCTTCCGTTTAAGATCATGTCAACTGTCTCGAGCAAAGGTTACCAAAATATGGTCCTCAGGCCAATTTGGGCCCATGGTCTATTTTTGACCTTTTTGAGAGCTATGAATGGTTTTCATATTTTTTAAAGGGTTGTAAAAATAAGCAGTATGCAAGATAGAAAGCAGAAAGTATTTACTATGTGGCTCTTTATGGAAGAAGTTTCCCAGCCCTTGATTTAGAGAAGAGCAACCATCTGCCTTCCCTCCCCTCCTGAAGTCATAATAGAAAAAAATGACTCTAACTTTAGCAAGAGGAACCTGCGGTCTTCAGCCACCTCTGGGTCCTTCATCCTGTGTTTCCTCTCGGTTCTTTCTCGTTCTCCACAGCAGCTGATTCAAACTATTTCTCCTGAGCTGAAAAGCATTCTATTGCGCTTTGTACTCTTGGCAAGCCCTTCGACCTTTCTGAGGAAAGCAGTCCCTAGCAAAGCATTTTCCACGTAAAACATTTGTGGTTTGTGCCATTTGGCAGAAACAATGCTGCTCCCCAGGCAAGCGTCAAAGGTAGCCAGGGTAAAGGCAGAGATTCCTCCTCCTCAGAGAGGGCGCAGTGGAACTCCTCCCAGTAGGGATGCTCGGACCAGTGAATATCAGCAGACCCAGCCAATCAGACACTCTCCTAGTGAGGACAGATGCTTACATGAACTCAGATTATCCATCCAGTTCTGAGGCCTGTTGTTCCTCTCAGCTTTCTAAGGGACCTAGAGTGACTGGTCAGCTGCTGAGGTGGTCTCCTATGCTCTTTCTGGATCCTATGCCTCCGTGCAATGTAATTTCACCCCCTTCTGTGCCTTTTCCTTGCAACCTGTGAGAGCCTTAACAAATGCACTTCTGCTACGATCACCACCCGCTTCAGTTTCCCCTTACCTCAAAGATGGCTTGCTCCTGCCACCTTGCTAAGCTTCCTTAGGCTTTCCTTCTGCTACAAGGGTAGAATGTCTTGGTGGCCTACTTGGGGATGGGGGGGAAGGAGCAGTCACCCAGGTGCAAGCAATAAGGGCTGTGCAGTCTGTAGCTATTTAGAAAACAAAGTCGCTTAGTTGGTCTGCTTTTTTTTAGAAAACAAAGTCCCATTTGTTTAGAAAACAAAGTTGCTTAGTTGGTCTGAGCCATCCCAGGTGGCTCAATGGTAAAGAATCTGCCTGCTGATGCAGGAGACACAAGAGACGTGGATTTGATCTCTGGGTCAGGAAGATCCCCTGGAGTCGGAAATGGCAAGCCACTCCAGTATTCTTGCTTGGGAAATCCCATAGACAGGGGAGCCTGGCTGGTTACAGTCCATGAGGTCACAGAGAGTCGGACATGACTGAAGCAACTTAGCACGCACGCATGTACAAAGTTCAGTATGAGAAAATTTTCACCATCTGCATTTACTTTCTGGTCATTTAATTATTTGCTTCGTTTCATGATTCCTGGAAATAACCTGTTAAAAATGAGCCACTCTAAAATGTGAATCAAAACTACAAAATGTCACCTTACACGGATCAGAATGACCACCATCATCAAAACGTCTGCAAATAATATCTGTCCATGAGGTTTTCCTCCCGAGCTCTCCTGCCTTCCTGAATGCCACAGTTGCCCCCCAGCCTCACTTTTCTCCCTATCTGTGACCTCCCTGTCTCCTTTCCAGGATCATAGAAAGAAGCGCAATCCTTTTCCTACTTTCATCTTCAGATTTCTTTAGAGTTTTCTATACTTGCCGGCTCCACGGATTCACCTCAACCCCACTGCAGTGTGGCTCCTGCACCCAGCAGGCCACAGAGTCTTCTCCTACCAAGTCCAGTGGCAGCTTCTTGTCAGTAAGTTAATGGTCACTTTGGACTATTCCTTAAATTACTTGACTTCTGACAGTTGATCGATGCTAAGTTCTTAAAATGCTTGCCTCCGAGATACCGCGCTCGCACGGCTGCTCCTGCTCTGGTGCTGCTGACTGCCAGCCTTCCTTGTGACTCTCTTTCCTCCCCCTGTCTCTTGTTTATCTGCAGACTTAGATCCTGAGCCCTCTTACCTCCCTCTCCCCAATCTCCCAACGTGATCTTATTCACCTTCAGAGTGAGGACAGCTGGGCTCAAAGAAATGGCGTGATCTGTCCAAAGTCATCCTGTGCGACAGCAGCGGAGGGTCGTGTTTAACAAAAGTCTCCTGTGTGCAAGACACGTGTTGATGCTGGGGATACAGATTCAAATAAGATGCTCTTCTTTTTGTTTTGTTGGTACTTATTGCTTTTATTTTTTTTAATTGGAGGATAATTGCTTTCCAATGTTGTGTTGGTTTCTTCTGTGCAACAACATGAATCAGCTCTAAGTATACATACATTTTGGAGAAGGAAATGGCAGCCCACTCCAGTATCCTCGCCTGGAAAATCCCATGGATGAAGGAGCCTGGTAGCCTACAGTCCATGGGGTCACAAAGAATTGGACATGACTGAGCGACTTCACTTTCACTTTCATATATATATTTCCTCCCTCTTGAGCCTCCCACCCACCCACCTCATTCCACTTCTCTTGGATGTCACAGAGCACACAGTTGGCAAGATGCTCTTCTTCCTCCTCCAACTTCTGCAACCTGCATGGCCTTCCCCTTCTCCCATTCCATCTGACTCCCCCCACCCTCTGGCCTCTCTCCTGTCTACTTATCCCTCACGCGTCAGTTTAGGATGCCCCTTCATCTGGGAAGCTGTTACTGACTACTCTTAAGACTGGCTGGGCTCTTTCCTCCTCCTGTGGACTTCACAGCGCCCTCTACTTACTCCCTTGCATTTCTCACATTACCTTGTAATGATTTGCTTGTCTGTTTTTCCTCCATTTCTTATAGTTGTAAGATCTTTCCTCTGCTTGAGCTGAGAAGAGCAGAGCAAGCACACTACTAGGAGTCACATCAACTTTTCCATTTTTTCAGGAGGGCCAACCGCCAGGGCAATTGATAATAAAATCTTATGGAGGGCAGCAGCCTGTATCTTTGGGCACCATCCTATCACTGCTCCTAAGTCGATTCAGTCGTGTCCAACTCTGTGCGACCCCATAGACGGAAGCCCACCAGGATCCCCCGTCCCTGGGATTCTCCAGGCAAGAACACTGGAGTAGGTTGCCATTTCCTTCTCCAATGTGTGAAAGTGAAAAGTGAAAGTGAAGTCGCTCAGTCGCATCCGACTCTTAGCGACCCCATGGACTGCAGCCTACCAGTCTCCTCCATCCATGGGAGTTTCCAGGCAAGAGTACTGGAGTGGGGTGCCATTGCCTTCTCCGATTCTATCCCTAATACCTAGCAAATTACCAGGCATGTGGTAATCGCTTGGAAATTGTTTGCCTTATGTAGAATGAATGAAGAAATGAATCTCTTGACTTTATGCTAAATGTTGAAACAGAACTTTGAGAAATGTCCTATTTCCCAGGCAAAGAAAAGATAACAGAGGAGGAGGGTTGTTCTGTTTGATGATAGGGAAAGGGACTAGAAGACTTTTGAAGTTCCTACCAACCCAGTGATTCTGAATTTAATATAGCCCGTGTGTGGGAAAACAGGATCTCTTTTTTGTTATTAAAGTTCTGAAGGACATTATTTTGCATAGACATGAATGAAAATCTAGTTTGCTCAATAGGTGAGAAAATCAGTGTAGCATATATAGATTGTTAGATGGAGCCTTTCCAATTCGAGTTCTGCTTTCAATTAGGTTAGGGAACATTGCCATCTAGTGGGTAGTAAAAAATTCTTCCTGAAACTATATGCTGTGAATTGTGGTTGCTTAATCGCTAAGTTCGGAGAAGGCAATGGCACGCCACTCCAGTACTCTTGCCTAGAAAATCGCATGGATGGAGGAGCCTGGTAGGCTGCAGTCCGTGGGGTCGCTGAGGGTCGGACACGACTGAGCGACTTCACTTTCACACATTGGAGAAGGAAATGGCAACCCACTCCAGTGTTCTTGCCTGGAGAATCCCAGGGAAGGGGGAGCCTGGTGGGCTTCCGTCTATGGGGTCACACAGAGTCGGACACGACTGAAGTGACTTAGCAGCAGCAGCAGCAGCAGCAGCAGCAGCAATCACTAAGTTCTGGAGAAGGCAATGGCCAGCCACTCCAGTACTCTTGCCTAGAAAATCCCATGGATGGAGGAGCCTGGTAGGCTGCAGTCCGTGGGGTCGCTAAGGGTCGGACACGACTGAGCCACTTCACTTTCACTTTTCACTTTCACACATTGGAGAAGGAAATGGCAGCCTGCTCCGGTGTTCTTGCCTGGAGAATCCCAGGGATGGCGGAGCCTGGTGGGCTTCCATCTATGGGGTCGCACAGAGTCGGACACGACTGAAGTGACTTAGCAGCAGCAGCAGTCGCTAAGTTCAGAGAAGGCAATGGCAACCCACTCCAGTACTCTTGCCTGGAAAATCCATGGGCGGAGGAGCCTGGTAGGCTGCAATCCGTGGGGTCGCGAAGAGTCAGACACGACTGAGTGACTTCATTTTCACTGTTCACTTTCATGCATTGGAGAAGGAAATGGCAACCCACTCCAGTGTTCTTGCCTGGAGAATCCCAGGGACGGGGAACCTGGTGGGCTGCCGTCTATGGGGTCGCACAGAGTCGGACACGACTGAAGCGACCTAGCAGCAGCAGCAGCAGCAGCAGTCACTAAGTTCAGAGAAGGCAATGGCAACCCACTCCAGTACTCTTGCTTGGAAACTCCCATGGATGGAGGAGCCTGGTAGGCTGCAGTCCATGGGGTCGCGAAGAGTCAGACACTACTGAACGACTTCACTTTCACTTCTCACTTTCATGCATTGGAGAAGGAAATGACAGCCAGTCCAGTGTTCTTGCCTGGTGAATCCGAGGGATGGGGGAGCCTGGTGGGCTGCCGTCTATGGGGTCGCACAGAGTCAGACACGACTGAAGTGACTTAGCAGCAGCAGCAGCAGCAGTCGCTAAGTTGGTTCTGACTCTTTTGCAGCCCCTTGAACTGTAGCCCGCCAGGCTCCTCTGTCCATGGAATTTTCCAGGCAAGAATACTGGATACCTGGATACTGGAGTGGGTTGTATTTCCTCTTCCAGGGTATATTCCTGACCTAGGCATCAAACCCACATCTCCTGCCTTGCAGGCAGATTCTTTACCACAGAGCCTCCTGGGAAGATGGTATATGCCATGAATATGCTGTGCCGTGCACAGTCATTCAGTCGTGTCCGACTGTTTGCGACCTCAAGGACTGTAGACCACCAGACTCCTCTGTCCATGGGGATTCTCCAGGCAAGAATACTGCAGTGGGTTGCCATGGGATCTTCCCAACCCAGGGATGGAACCCAGGTCTCCCTCACTGCAGGTGGATTCTTAACCATCTGAGTCACCAGGGAATACTGTTAGGTAAATTACTGTGAAGAAGGTGCTAACAGTCTGAAACCGAGATGAGGAAGAATCTGCCTCCAAGCTCATTCAGGTTGTTGGCAGAATTTTCTTTGGGATTGTAAAATTCATGGTGGCTTGCTTCTTAAAGGACAACAAAAGAATGTCTCCACCCTCAAGAAAAGTCTGAGCCTCGGCTGAAGGGCATTCTCCTGGTTAAGTCAGGGTTACCAGGATCACTCCCTTTTTGATTAATTTAAAGACAACTGATTTGGAAACTTAAATACATTTATAAAATCCAGTTGCCTTTACTATATAATATAACTTATTCAAGGGATAACTCTATAGAGGTCAAACATCATACATGGAGGCATTTTACCATTCTGCCTACCACAAGGACTTTTGTCAAGCTTTGGAATATTTGCTAATCTGATAGGTGAGAAATAGTTTCTCAGTGTTTTAATTTGCATATCTCTTACTTTGAGTAGAGTTTTGTTTCACATATTCAAGCACTGTTTGTATAATCTTTTTTGGGGTACTGATTCCTTCTGTCTTTTGTCCATTTTTTCTATTGAGTTGGTGGCTTTTTTCTCTCACAATGTTTTAGAACTCTATGCTGCTGCTGCTGCTGCTAAGTCACTTCAGTCGTGTCCGACTCTGTGCGACCCCATAAACGGCAGCCCACCAGGCTCCCTTGTCCCTGGGATTCTCCAGGCAAGAACACTGGAGTGGGTTGCCATTTCCTCCTCCAATGTGTGAAAATGAAAAGTGAAAGTGAAGTTACTCAGTCATGTCTGACTCGTAGTGACCCCATGGACTACAGCCTACCAAGGTCCGCCGTCCATGGGATTTTCTAGGCAAGAGTACTGGAGTGGCGTGCCATTGCCTTCTCTGTAGAACTCTATAAGTTAGAGAAATTAGCCCTTTATCTGTGAAATACATTACATATATTTTCTCTCAGCTTGTAATTTGTCTTTTGTCTCCAAAAATTAATTGGTGCAAATATTTGTGGTTGCCAAGGTTTTTACAGTCAAACACCTTGCAGTATATCTATTCTTTAATCCATTTTAAGTTAATATTTTAAATCATTATTAAAAGTTTCAAATGTATGTAAGAGTAGAGGAAACAGAATAACAAGCCCTCATGTATTCATATACACTGATGTTAACAGTTACACATTTGTAGGCCAATTTTGTCTTACACCAAAGACTTTCAACTGGGGGTATTTTGTCCCACAGGGGATATTTGGAAATGTCTGTTGACATTTTTGATCATCATAACTGGGGAGTGCTCCCAGCAGCTAGAGGGTAGAGGCCAGGGATGCTGTTAAACAGCAACCAATGCAGAGGGGAGCCTCCCACAACATCTGAGTCAAAATGTCAGTAGTGCCCATGTTGAAAAAGCTTGATTTGTAACTTTACTTTTCCTTCCCACAATGATTATTCCAAAGAAAATATCCGTAAATATCTATAAATAGCATATAGATAAAGCCATTACAGTAAAAATCACAATACTGGGACTTGGATGGAGGTCCAGTGGTTAAGAATCCAAGCTTTCACTGCAAGGGTCACAGGTTCGATCCCTGGTTGGGGAACTAAGATGGCATGCAGTGCAGCTAAAATAAAAACCACAAGTATTTAAAATGGATAACCAACAAGGACCTATTGTGTAGCACACAGTACTCTGCTCAGTGTTATGTGGCAGCCTGGATGGGAGAGGAGTTTGCAGGAGAATGGATAAATATATATATGTATGGCTGAGTCCCTTAGCCATTCACCTGAAACTATCACAACATTGTTAATCGACTATACCCCAATACAAAATAAAAAGTTTAAAAGAAAAAAACCCCACAATATTGTTATTATACCTAATACCTAAACAACATAAAATGTTCGGTTGGCATTCAGATTTCCCTTACATTTTTTTATATTTCATTAGTTCACACAAGGTCCATATACTGTCTTTATTATGATGTTTCTTTGTACTCTACAAATCCATTCTTTTTTTTTTTCTTCTCATCTTCCCACTTAGTTGTTGAAGAAACCAGGTTATCTGTCCTGTAGCATTTCCTACATTTTGGATTTTGCTGATGGCATCCTTATGGTGTTTCTCATATTTCTATCCCCAGGATTTCCTTAAACTGGCAATAGATTTCCAAATCACATTCAATTTGGGGGTAACAATAGGTGGTGCATTATCTTTAAAGAAATTTCCTGGAAAAAGCCAGTGAGTCTTTGTTTCTAAATATAACCTTGTTGATCTAGAAAATAAGTTCTGAATGAACCCTTGACATTCTCATATTAGCAGATCTAAGAGGAGAGTCTTTAGAGTTCATCGGCAGTTTTCTCAGATGGCAGATTCACCCGGGATGATGGCCCTTCTGGGCACTTCTCGAAGCCTCGAGAGCCCCATGTAATTTCCCTGCTCACAGCCCAGTGCCTCAGTGAGATAGCCTGAGATTAAGACGAAAGGCTTCCAATCTCCCGACAGCCTCTGAACAAGTTGTATCTAGACTCTTGGGGATAAAATAATAAACTCTACCCAAGGGAGATAGAAAAGACCATCTGACTCAAAACGAGGTGTTCATCCTACTCGTTAGAGGTAAGGATTTAGTCAGAAGCAAGTTCTGAAGGAGATTAAGGGTCTTCTGTGTGGATATACAGGTATGCAGGCATCAAGACACCCCAGAGTCACTGGAGTGGCAACAGTTAGAACAACCGCTGCCTCTCAGGTTCATGTGTAGAAGGGGACTTGTGCTGGGTGAGCTGTTTTCAAGTTTCCTGTTTACTACACAATAATGCTGGTGATGCGAGTCTGCAGAGGCAGTGGGTTGCCAGCAGCTTCCCTGACATCACTCCTCACTGCCCCCTTGGCTCGGGCAATATCATTGTAGAATTCCCCTCTGGTCTCTGAGAAGATGCCTCCCAGGGAATAGCTTTCTCTGGCACCCTAGAGAACGGATTTCAGGGAAGTACCAGAGGGAAGATTTCCAGCAAGTTCCCTGGGTACAGCACCACAGGGACATCCCTGTCACTGGCATGCCTGCTCCAACAAGGTCTAGATCTCAGCTGGGCAGTGGGGTCTGCCTTGGATGCTGTTTGTTTTAGCTGGAGGAACAGTGGCTGCTTCTTATGGTGTACTCTTGAGAGCTGTCTTCGCTTCCTTGGGTGCTGAAATAGAGTGTCTAAGGAATTTCCTCCTTTCTGACATCCAGACCTCACTGGGGAGGAGGGAAGCGACAGTGATCACTGTGATGCTGTACTGTCGAAACTTGTGGGAAAATCTTCCCTCCGGAGCTTGACAGTGAATTTGGGGCCGAGAGGAAATAAACTGATACCTGGCACACGTTCAGACACCAGCCCTCCTCTTCTGTGGCATATAGAAAAAAATAATTATGTTCACTTTGCAGGTTTTTATGCTGATGAAAGTGAAATGGCACATGTAAAATATTTTGGGACTTAGCTAGTGGTCTAGCGGCTAAGATTCCATGCTCCCAATGCAGGGGACCTGGGTTCAGTCTCTGGTTGGGGAAGTAGATCCTACATGCTTCAACCAAGAGCTCACATGCCACAACTAAAGATCCCGCATGCTGCAAGGAAGATGGAAGTTCCCACGTGCAGCAGCTAAGACCTCATGCAGCCAAATAAGTATTTTTTAGAAAAGGAATGTTTTAAAGATACAAATGTTAGGGTAGGATTAAAAATTATTTGGCTTTAAGGATGTCTGTCCTTGGTTTCAGGCTCTCCTATGATAAGTTTGTTGACTTTTCTCAGGCCACTTGAAGTTTTTCCTGAGCCCAAGTTCTGTTTCTGATTTGTTATTTGCTGAAGCGGAGTCACTTGGTGGCAGATAAGGTGGCTCTAGCCTCCCACAAGTGAAGCGTTTTATCTGTATTTTCCTTCAGCATCCAGACAGTCCCTCCCAGAGACTGGCCTGTTTTGTTTATTTATTTTCATGCCTTCTCCTTTAATAAATCAGAAAATACAAGCTTAAATCATTCACCAACAGCAAGTAACTTAAGTTCTCTGAGGCTCAATTTTTCCACTTGAACATTAGGGTTTAACAATATGTATCTGACTAGAGTCATGTGACACCCAAATGAAATTATATACCCGAAGTTGCTTTATACACCAGCGTACCTTCCTGACCCAGGGATCGAACCCAAGTCTTCTGCACTGCAGGAGGATTCTTAATCATCTGAGCCACCAAGGAAGTCCCTTATATACAACAAAGCATATAAATATAAGGAACTATCTGCAACAATCAAAAACTCACTCTGTGAAAACACTGAGGCAGGAGTGCGGAGGTGATGAAAAAGGTGGCTCTGTTTTATTTACTAGCGTTATATTATTTACACACAATAAAATTCACCTATGTTAAGAATACAGTTTAATGAATTTTGGTAGCTGTATACAGTCTTGAAACCACCACATTAAGATACAGAGTATATCCTTGACCCTCAAAGTTTCCTTAGCCTCAATTACTTTTGATTACTTGAATTACATCCTGGCATTTTTCACTTTCAATGCTCAGACTCACTGGTCACCAAATTTCATTTTTCTGAGAAACATCCCTGTTTGTGTTTACTGTGCCGAGTAGAAGTAACACCCAATAGGTTTAGAGTTCAATAACTAAAGCATCTTTTCCTGGTTCAAATGCAAAGATCCGTCCCAAGTTTTTCTTAGCATTTTACCTCCACCCTCCAAGTGTGGTGATTAGTGATCCTGTATGTTTTAATACCTGAAGGAGACCTCCTAGGGTAGCAGCCATCCACTCACTCTCCCTAGGAATAGCCCTTCCACCTGGGGTGAGGGTGGGAGGAAATGACATGTCTGTGGGACAATGTGTCACACCACCTCCCCCATATACAGCTTAGAGCTTACTGGATCATCTGACCCAGAGTCAGTCAGATTCTCATAGTCAGGAATTACAAGGATGGACCACAGAGATACAGAATGTCACTGGACTGTCATTGGAGCTGCACTGCTCCAAATATCCTGGAGCCACAGTCTGAGGACTTGCTGTTGACACCCCCAGAGTTATCCCCGTGGTTTCGTCCCTTCTCATTTCCATGGACTTTCCCTTTCCTTCCCCCTGAAGTTAACCAATTAGTGTCTGCTGTGTGCAATCTGAGAATATTCACTAAACTGAAATCTGTACTAATCGGCACAATTTCCCCTCAAAAGTAGAATAGAATTTTCTGGTAAGTCCAAGATCAAGATGCCAGCAGATTCTGTTGGGTGAGGACCTGTTTTTCAGTTTATAGATGGCCATCTTCTCATTGTTTCCTTACACGGTGGAAGGAGTGAGGGAGTTCTCTGGGTTCTCTTTTTATAAGGGCACCAATTCCATTTACAGGGACTCTACCTGTATGATCTAATTACTGGCCAAAGCCTCCACCTCCAAACCCTATCACGTTGAGAATTAGGTTTCAATATATAAATCTTGGAGAGACACATTCAGTCTATAGCATACTCTAATCCCATATGACGGATGTCCTCGCAAAAAGGGGAAGTTTGGACAGAGACACAGATAGCCGTAAGATCACAGGAAGAGGCACAGGGAGAAACCAGCCATCCATCAACAGAGAGAAGCCTGGAACAGATCCTTCCCTCATGGCCCTCAGAAGAAACTAAAGTCTGCTGTTAGAAAACAGAGCTTCAGTCACAGCTGGCTCAGCAGTAAAGAATCCACCTGTGATGCAGAAGGTACAACTTCAATCCCTGGGTTGGGAAGATCCCCTGGAGGAGCACATGGCACATGGACTGTAGTGTACTCCCAGGCCTTCCCACTCTGCTGCTGCTGCTAAGTTGCTTCAGTTGTGTCCGACTCTGTGCGACCCTACAGACGGCAGCCACCAGGCTCCCCCGTCCCTGGGAGTCTCCAGGCAAGAATACTGGAGTGGGTTGCCATTTCCTTTTCCAATGCGTGAAAGTGAAAAGTGAAAGTGAAGTCACTCAGTGGCATCCGACTCTTAGGACCCCAAGGACTGCAGCCTACCAGGCTCCTCTGTCCATGGGATTTTTCAGGCAAGAGTACTGGAGTGGGGTGCCATTGCCTTCTCCATCCCACTTTAAGGGAACACAAATAAATCGCAGTCAAGGTCCAGGCAAAGCTTTCTATCCTGTTGTAATGGCTAATTTTATGGATCAACTTGACTCTGCCACAGGGTACCCAGATATTTGAATAAATATTATTCTGAGTGTTTCTGTGAGGGTGTTTGTATGAGATTAACATTTAAATTAGTAAACTGAGTACAACGCAAATTGCCCTCCATAATGTGGGTGGACCTCACTCAATCAAATGAAGGCCTTGCTACCTTCAGGGGAGCTACCTCCTCCCTCTTCAGGGGAGCATTCTCCTGCCTGGGAGCCTTTGAACTGATTCCTTGTTTTACAGAAGTTTCAGGTCTTTGGACTCAAAATGAGACATTGATTCTGCAGATTTTAGACTAGCCAGTTTCCATAATCACGTGAGTCAATTCCTTTTTTCCATATATATATGATATACCCTGTTGGTTCTATTCCTCTGGTGAACCCTAAGGAAATCCATCTTTTCTTATGTAGCCAACAATTCATTTTCATCATATAAATTTACTCAACAACTAACTTCATAGCAGTAAAATTATTGCTATGAATTTTGTGAAATATTTCTCCATGCCTATATTCCTTCAGAAATGGTTTCGGTTTAAGAAATAAAATATAAATCAATATAAAATGAAAGGGAGATTAAGAAAAAAGTTTCTGCCTGGAATGCATTTGTTTTGAAATAAGAATACTCATGGGACATCAAGAAGATTCAACGATTTCTTTATACAAATGACAACAAGCAGACCAAAATATGTCTTCTGTAACTAGAGAATTTCTCAGGATCAGTACTCGCTGTTCTGATACTTGAAAATGAAAACAACCTTTTAAAGTGAGAATGAAATATACAATGAAAAGAGAAATTATAATGACTTAGGAAAAAGATTTACGTTCATCATGGATTGCCTTCGTTGTGCGTTTTTTCATTTCCTTGGTGCTTTATAATCACCTATTTACTGTGAAGAAGGCTGATCACCGAAGAATTGATGCTTTTGAACTGTGGTGCTGGAGAAGACTCTTGAGAGTCCCTTGGACTGCAAGGAGATCCAACCAGTCCATTCTAAAGGAGATCAATCCTGGGTGTTCATTGGAAGGACTAATGCTAAAGCTGAAACTCCAATACTTTGGCCACCTCATGCGACGAGTTGACTCAATGGAAAAGACTCTGATGCTGGGAAGGATTGGGGGCAGGAGGAGAAGGGGACAACAGAGAATGAGATGGCTGGATGGCATCACCGACTTGATGGAGGTGAGTTTGAGTGAACTCCGGGAGTTGGTGATGGACAGGGAGGCCTGGCGTGCTGTGATTCATGGGGTTGCAAAGAGTTGGACACGACTGAGCGACTGAACTGAACTGAACTGAAGGTTGATTAACCATCCTTAAAATTACTATGCATCTCATATTATCCATTATTAAAATGTTATCTTAAAAATAAAAATCTTAATTCTGATACATTGAATTTGAACATTTTTCCTACTCTCTTTTTTTTTTTTAACCTGTGTATGTCACAGGTAAACTAAAACCTAAGTTAAACTATTTGAATACAATTTAGGACTGGGGAGCTGGGTATAATGGATGCTCTACAAATGATATTCCTAAAAGCTCAAATGAACTTTTCGAGTCAGGGTGTAAAGAATTATTATTCATTCCCCTATGCAATTTTCAGAAAGATAGAGATTATCATGTAATAGGCAATTTCTGCACTCTGGCTAAAAACCTTGGTAATTTAGTTTAGCCTTAATAAATAATAACAAATTTTAAAAAGGTACACATCATCTCAATTGGTTCTACTACCTTTCATTAACATTTTAAAATTCTTTTTTATTTTTTAATTTATTAAAAACTCTTTTTAGTTATACTGTATGACTTGTGGGATCTTTGTTCTCTGACCAGGGATCAAACCCAGGCCCTTGACAGTGAAAGTGTGGAGTCCTTTCCACTGAATCACCAGGGAGTTCCTGCCTTACATTAACATTTTAATTTAGCATCATTCTTTGTATCACACTAAATGATTTTGCTTTATTTATTATCATACAATAGTGTTTCTTTCCTCTTTTCTCTTTCACAACCTGATTATGAATGTTATTGGGCAAGACAAGAAGACACATACTTACAACGCCTGGCAGTGGGGTCAGTGCTAAGCTACAAGTGGCTAATAGATTATATAAAAATACCCACAATTTTTCAAAAGTTGTATAGTGGTGCCTGCAATAAATTAAAGAATTATATATGAGTCAATCAATCCCATGGTTTCTTACTACAGGTAAGATAGTATATTTGGATGCTGAGAGAAAAATTCTAATTAAATGATTAACTATAAGTTTTTTCCAAATAACTTCAAAATTATTTTCTTATAAATGGTTCTTCAAAAACAATGTGAAACCATTAAGTTTTGGAGACATTCCCCAGTACTCTGAGGATCCTCTGTCTCTTGAGAAAGGAGTATTTTTAGAACCTCTTTCTTTCCAGGTGTGGGCTTAGAGTCTGAAGATCTGAGGTCTCAACCTACCACAGCCTAGTTGTGTGAGATCTTGGACTTGTGATTTAGCTTCTCAGTTTTGTAAAAATGAAGTAAGAAACAACTGCCTTACCAGGCAACTAAGAGGATTTAGTAGGATCATGTACATTATGATAGTGTAGCGCAGTCAGGTCCCATGGAAACAAAATGTGAACCACTTATGTAATTATAATTTTTTCTGGTAGCCATATTAAAAGAACAAAATGTGAAATTATTTTTAACAATATTTGTATTCAACCCCATATATCCAAAGTATTATTTGAATATTATTATTCAATATTATTTCAATACAAAAAATTATGGAAGTATTTTACATTCTTTTCACATTACATCTTTGAAATCTGGTGTGTGTTTGACATTATGGTACATTTCAGGTTTTCAGTAGCCATCACATGGCTAGTGGCCACCCAATTGAATAGCACTGGTAGAGATATGAATTAATCTGTCACATTAATTAGTTGATCATTTAGCAGGCAAAGCAGGAGGGATCTAACCTAAGCTGGTGATGCAGTTTTTCCAGACTCTGAGGGCTTCACAATTTTTGCTAAAGGACGCATCATCTCCTCTGAATTAAAAAAAAAAGTTAAGCAACACTAAAATGTATAAAGTAAAAGTTTCTTCACACCATCCCCAAACTAACCAATCCTCTTTGCAACTACAGATAACATTTGGAGAGGTGGGCTTCATAAGATGCTTAGGAAATCAATTCTTTTATTGCCTCTGTAGATTTTCAACTATGATAACCTCTAAATTCTACCTCTCATAACTTTCATATGGAAGACATTTTTTTTTTCCAGCTTTTTAGTTCTGGAAAGAAGTAACATGTATTTTGCTTTATACATGTTACAGACTACCTGAATATAATTTTTTATATATTTTAAAATATATACTTATTATTTGGGCTCTTTTCATCAGTAATGCCGTTTTAATCGTGGCTGAATGAAGAAATTAGAAGTCAGATTTACTGTTTAGACTGACGGGTGCTTCAAAGTCAAGTTACACAGTGGTCATCAGAATTCTTACTCTGGAAACTCAGTCATCTACTGATAGTTTTCCAATGAATGGATTGTTTATTTAGAATTTAGATTTTATGTTCCATTTCACCCCAAAGATAACTAGAATCATATGATGATGCTTTGTACATTTTGAGCTCTGTCAAAAAGAAATACAACGTGGCAGGAGATGGGCACGCAGTGTCTGCAGGGTGTCTGCAGTTGAGAAAGCATTTCTTTCAGAAAGGTGGTGCTGTGCGTAGTTATCAGCTATTTCATTCCTTCTGAGAATGATAATTCCATGAAAAGTTAAGAAACGGGAAAACAGACTTGTATTAACATGGACAGCTATGGTAGGTATAAACAAAAGATTTAACAAGACTCTGGTTATCCTTAGTGTACTATGCCCACAAAGAAAGTTGAGAAATTTGTAAAATGACTAAACGCAATAATAATAATTAAAAAAGCTGGAAGTAATTATTATTTGGGCTTCGCGGTGGCTCAGAGGTAAAGAAGCCGCCTACAACGCAGGAGACTGGAGTTCGATTCCTGGGTGGGGAAGATGCCCTGGAGGAGGAAATGGCAACCCACTCCAGTATCTTGCCTGCAAAAACTCAAGGACAGAGGAACATGGGGGCCTACCGTCCATGGGGTTCAGACACAATTGAGCAACTAAACAACAAAAACAATTAAGGTTTTCCTGCTCCTTCAAACTGCAATGGCAGCTGTATTCCAGCGCCTAGAACAGTACTGGTACCTCCAGGCGCTCAATCAATGGGCTTGTGTCAGGATTAGGCCTTCTAGTACTAGTGAAGTGAAGTGAAAGTGGCTCAGTCTTGTCCGACTCTTTGCGACCCCACGGACTATATAGTTCATGAGGTTATCTAGGCCAGAATACTGGAGTGGGTAGCCTTCCCATTCTCCAGGGGATCTTCCTAACCCAGGGATCGAACTCAGTCCTCTCGCATTGCGGGCGGACTGTTTACCAGCTGAGCCACAAGGGAACTAGGGCACCACAATTTAGTCAACGTAAATAAGCCAAAATATAAAAGCTCTTAATACAATAAGGGGGCCGCGGAACAAGGATTTTCAGAAAAATAAGCCGTACTACGCAGACAATGGGCTTCCCTGGTGGCTCAGAGGTTAACGCGTCTGCCTCCAATGCGGGAGACCCGGGTTCGATCCCTGGGTCGGGAAGATCCCCTGGAGAAGGAAATGGTAACCCACTCCAGTATTCTTGCCTGGAGAATCCCATGGATGGAGAAGCCTGGTAGGCCACAGTCCACGGGGTCGCAAAGAGTCGGACACGACTGAGCGACTGAACAGAACAGAACACAGACAATACTTGGTTCTCTCGGTGTTTACACCTAGCGGGGGCAAAAAAAAAAGCATTCACTTTGAACGGAAGTTCGGAGCGCAGGACAGAAGCCTGGACCCAGAACCCATCCGGGCCCAAATACACACCGCACCCACCACGCAGGCGCAGGAAGGGGCGGAGCCGAAACGGGCGGAGGCGAGAGGCGATTCGTCGGATTCCGATAGCTCCGCCCTACGCCCAGCGTCAGGGGGTTACGTGATCTTCCAGGGCCGGCGGGAAGAGTTTCAGTGTTTTCACAGCAGCGCGCGCCCGCATTCCACCGGCTGCCGGCACAGAGTGGGTTGGCTGTGAACCCCCGCGCGAGGAGCGGCGGCCACCGCTTCCTGAGTTCGCTACGAGGACTGCACGCTTCCATCCGGTAAGCGTGAGCGGGGTGGCTGGAGGGGGTCCGCAGGGGCTGCTCGATGCGGCCTCCCTGGGCTGCCGCCGGCCAGAAGCCGCGCACTCCTCTGATGACTGCCGGGCCGCTGTCGGGGTCGCGGTGGAGAGGCAATTAAAGGGCCGCGGGGTGGGGGCGGGGGGAGCCGAGACTGGGCCGCGTCCCATTAGTTAGGTCGGTTTTGGCGCGCTTTCCCGTCCGCGCTCGCTATTGGCTGGCGGGCGCCGTCCCCAGGCGCGCCCGAGGGTTGGAGGGCCCCGGCGCGCTGAACCTTCTGTCTCCTCTTTGGCTTCAGGGTCTCTGTCCCGAGGACAAACTGGAGGGGTCGCGGGGCGGTTTCTGTGCAGCTGGTTGGTGTGAGGGCATCAGCGTGGGTGTACCTGGTCAAGAGGAACATCATCCGTCCTCTTGAACGGGTGGAAATCCCTTGTTGTCTAGTCGCTAAGTCACGTCCGGCTCTACGACTGTAGCCTGCCAGGCTCCTCTGTTCATGGGATCTCCCAGGCAAGAATACTGGAGTGGGTTGCCATTTTCTTCTCCAAGGGGATCTTCCCAACCCAGGGATCGAACCCGCGTCTTCTTCATTGACAGGCTGTTTCTTTACCACTGAGCCTCCATGATGGTCCGCTAACTGGGCTCGTGGGAGAAGATCCCTGAGTCCTGCGTCTGCTCATTTAAAGAAAAAATGAACGTGGTGACACTTGGTTTCGTCAATAAGTATTTCCCTGGACTCAGTCCTACGCCAGGGTTTTCAATCTAAAATAACTAGATAATAAAAAGTAAGGATGTCGGCGGGAGTGTAATGAGCAAGTGAAGAGTTAGGTTTGGCCTGTGGCTTTCAACTCTTTAAATCTTGACGTGTACTAAATCACATTTTTCATTCCTCAGTTAAATTAGAACCTTCAGGAAGCAGTGTTTATGCCTTCTATGCCATACACTTTGATGTTTTAAACACCCACTAACTGATGAATCCCAGGCTGGGACCCGCAGTTTGAAAACCACTGTCCTGGCTCAGTCCGAGCAGCATTTGCCTAACATTAAACAGACTAGAAAATAGGATGCGTCACAGCATTAGACTTTCTTTCCTAAGCTTTTTTGATTGCCTTTGTGTGCGCTGGTGCACAGCATAAAATGTATTCACATGGGATGAGTCATCGTCAAAGTTTAGAAGTCACTGCACTGATGTATTCACATGGGATGGGTCATCGTCAAAGTTTAGAAGTCACTGCACTGAGTAAAGAAAGGCATAGCTACAGAAATCAGTGAGATCTGTATGAGAGACAGATGAGAGAAGAGAGACGGCTGAGGAGTTCACGTTGGGGTGGAGTGAGTGGAGCGCGGTGTTCTGGTTAATAAGATTGCCAGCCCTTTGTCTCCTCCCTTTTCTTTGCATCCATCAGTGTCTCAGTTAATGGTGGTTAAACTTTCCCTACACGTGGAAATGCATAATCTTATTTGATTAGATACTAAGTCAGTATTAAGTTATTGCTGGTTACCAGAGCCACGTTTATTACAGCTTAAATCTGCCTTTGAAACAGCAAAGTTAGGATGCTGTTCTTGACCTGATCATACCCGAATGTCTGTGTTTTACTTTTCCCACTGACCATTTTTCAGATCTTTGGGAGCCCTGCATTTAATCCAGAACACCATCATGTTTTGTAAATTTGCTTTAGAATACATATTTTCTCATATGTAACAAACTTTTACCAGTCAGAATTATTTTGTGTGTGTTTGTATGTATGAAGTAGAGATATTAAGAGGCATTAGCTTTAGTCACTTCTCATTGACAGGGCTGAGTTTGGGTACAGTGAGAAAAGATTCCGTCTTTTTTATCGTTACGATTTTTAAATTTTTATTTTTAGGATTGTACTTTGAACAAAAAACTGAATTTCACTTTCTGATGCAGATTATCTGTTTTTGAATTGCTAGTCTTCTGTTCTTCATCAGGCGTGTAATGAGTCACAGCATGAAGCAGAAACAAGAAGGACTCCAAGAGAATGTAAAGGTATGTGATTCAGTCACTTTCAGCTTTTGTAGAATGCAGGTAGACAGATGTTTTTTGACGTAATTTTGTCAAATTTAACTTGGCTATAATTTCTATGAACCTTGACTTAACTAAATTTTGAGTCTAAGGGCAAGTAACAATAGAGGACTGTTTAAAAATGAATTATGGTTGAACATTCAGTTTTCTGATCCAGGTACATAGGATGTTTTTCCATTTATTTAGGTCTAAGTATTTTGTTCTTTTTA